>NC_090928.1:969005840-969631465 GCF_040938575.1 Ambystoma mexicanum
GTTTAACCGGTACTGCTTTGTATGGAAAATCTGAAAATATGGCTAAGTCTTGGTCCTGCTAAATCTAGAAAAAGAGTTCTGAAATCATATGAGGACATAAAAATAATTGCCAAAAATGATCCCAACAGCCAAGACATTTTAAAGAAACAATTTACTAGACACATACTACCCGAACAGGAGTGCCACTTTGGAAACCGTGTGTCTATACCACATAGCCCAAAACGTTGCATACACAAATATAAAACCAGATGAAAGCAAAGGTAGATATAGAGTGACAGATTGTGAAGGCAGCTTAGTGAAGCTTACCAAACAAAGCTTAATTAATCATGTCAAATTTTCATTAAAAACTCCTCAACAGAAAGAACTATATTACATGTCCCTGCTACAACTTTTTAAACCATGGAGAAAAGAGGAAGAGATACTAGATAACTATGACTGCTATGAAAAAGCTTTCAAAGCAAATGAAAGCGCCATCACTGATGTGAACTTTACGCAGTAGAAAACAATGCTGCACAATGAACAGCAACACGAAGAACTCCAGGCCCAACTAGATAAGGGCACTTCCGACAGTAGTCAACCTTCTGTAACAGGAAGTCAAGAACCACTAGGACAGCCACTAATAGCAAATGAAGCAGAATTAGCTATGACAGAAGTGGAAAACACCATGTGTCACTTTGAAGATATAGAAGACTTAACTGTACTGCAATCAAAACTTAAAGATCAGCGCACCATTTTTGAAGAAGTAACAAAAGAAACTGCACATGGTGTACATGTAAATAAACAATGTACCTGCCAAAATTACAAACCTATACTGCTGTACGTCAGTGGTGAAGCTGGTTCAGGAAAAACATTCTTAATCAAAATCAGCAAGTTCGTTCAACAATTGACAAACAACAAACTGTCAGCTGTTGTAACTGCCCCCACAGGTTTAGCTGCCTACAACATAGGCGGTGTCACTTTACACCGATTACTACTCCTTCCAGTAGAACACCAAAACAAATTATACTATTACAAACGTTCTGCAGAAGCTGCAATGGAACTACGCAGAGTATTAAAACAAATGAAAAAGCTACTAATAGATGAAGTGAGCATGGTCTCCAACCTAATGTTGGCTTTGATTCACCTCAGATTGCGAGAAGTACTTAATACAAACTACGAAGAACTCTTTGCAGGAAAACACATTATCGTTTTCGGAGATCTTCTACAATTGACTCCAGTGAAAGGTGAACCTATTTTTAAAACCTTAGGACACAAACTCTGCTGTAAAACTGTTGGCAGCATAGGAAATGTCAATCTTTGGCAACATTTCCAATACAGAGAATTAACAGAAAACATGCGTCAATCTGAAGACCTCACTTACACCAACATTTTAAAAAGTATTGGAATTGGTGTACTATCTCAAGAAGCACAAGCAATATTGAAAAACCGGCACATCCATGCACTTTATAGCGATAACGCATGTGCTACTGATGTAATGGAACAATTAGTGCACAAACATGTCAATTGTATAGCCTTAATGCCAACTCTTGCAAGCTGTTTCAAATTCAATGACACAATGTTAAAAGAAATGCAACCAATAATTGAAATTTGCTCCACAGAAACTGGACGTACATGGTATGACACTACCCATGTGTCAGCAAGCCCCAACAAGACTAAATACCTTAGAAAATTCAATCTCCAACACAGCTGGGTTGGAAAAAATATAAAAATTATCCTTAAATTGTAGAATAATGCTTAAAAGTAACCTTGACGTAGAGCAAGGTCTAGTTAATGGGGCACTGGGTACAGTTGTTGTCTTTCAAACATAACCATGTGACAACAGTTTGTCAATATTCTCTTTGACAAACTTTCAGAAGTAAAAAGGATAGGGCGCTCAACAGCTGGATTCCTTCTCTTCATAGACATGTATGTACGCAGAGAACAATTTTCTCTAACTCCTGCATATGCAGTCACCATTCACAAAATCCAAAGGTCTTACCCTAGACAAAGCATTGATAGATACTGGAAACACAGTCTTTAAAGAAGGCATGAGCTACGTAGCACTATCACGCTTACGTACACTTGACGGTCTATTTCTAATCAACTTTGATGCGAGTAAAGTGAACGCTGATATTCCTTGCATTTTAGAATACAATAGACTGCGTTCACTGTACACCCCCCATCTGAAATCATATCCTGTTCCAGAAAAAAGAAAACATAAAAGAAAAAAACTAATTCAAATAGAAATGCAACAGGATCTGACTGCAAATCCTTCAAAGAAAACAAAAGAAGCTAATACTTCATCAATTACCACAAGCAAAGAAGAACCAATCAGTGAAAGTAAATCAGGTACTTCTTCAATGAAGGAACAGACACTCTGAAAAAAATCAATGGGACACTATCTGGTCCATTCAAATTTTCAAATGAAACTGGTGCAAGTTGCTACGCAAATGTAGCAATGAATATTCTATTTCAATTGCCACCAATTGCTAACAACATTTACTTACACAGTACAGAACAATTGTGTTTGCAAATGTTAGTCCTTCATAGAAACGCAACAAACAATCCTGACAACACATATAGTGTTCACGGAATAAGACAAGAATTGGACTACTGTGGTGGAATGGTGAGATTCACTATAAACTCAAAAGAAGATCCACAAGAATTTCTAATGCACTTACTACCAGTACTTGAAAACAAAAACATACCTATAAATGAAATCTTCCAGATTTCATACATATGGAAACATGCATGCACTCTCTGTAACAATGTGACACAGGAACACATCCCTAATGAGCGACTTGTGTATGTATCCATACCCAACTGTGAATCCATTCAATTTCAGCAACTTCTACAAAATGCAAACCATGGCAGATGGAACAAGTTACTTACCTGTAACTGTTGTTCTCCAGCATGGTCTGGCATGGATTCACATGCTCATGAATATTCCCCGTCATCAGGCTGGGAATCCTCGGTAAAGAAAAAATCAGTATCAGTTTCGTTTCTGATCTGTCTTTCGTAGTAGTAACCAATCACTGATCTCTGCGTCATACTGACCACAGCCAATGACTGCCATCTACATAAGCCCCGCCTCTGGCAGCCATCTTCAGATTTGGTAGCACGTGAAGTGGCAGTATGACCAAGTGAAGAGCCGCAGAGAGGTAGGCGGGAGGGTTCGCATGTGAATCCATGCCAGACCCATGCTGGAGAACAACAGTTACAGGTAAGTAACTTGTTCCTTCTCCAGCATGGGGTCTGGCATGGATTCACATGCTCATGAATAAAGAATACATAGCAGTACACACATGCACAACCACGGGAGGTGGCAAAGGCTCAACATTAAGCATTACATCAAACTCAACATTAAGCAATTCTTACCTCCTCACCAGGCTCACCTTAGGCGAACAGGTTGCGCAGCACTGCTTGGCCGACCCTGGACTCCTCCCTGGAATCCCGATCGACGCAGTAGAATTTCGTGAAGGTGTGCGTCGACCTCCACGTAGCAGCCCTGCAGATGTCCAGCAAGGGCACACCAGATAGGAACGCCGTGGTAGCTGCGATCGCTCTGGTGGAATGGGCTCTCGGACGGCCAGGCAGCGGTCGGTTTGCCAACCGATGACAGTACATGATACAGCCGGAGAGCCATCTGGAAATGGAAGCCTTCGAGAGAGCCTTCCCCTGATTGACAGGTCCAAAGTTCACAAAGAGTTGTGACGTCTTCCGAAAACACTTTGTGCGGTCCACGTAGAACTTCAGCGCTCTAGCCACATCCAGCGAGTGCAAAGTCCTTTCAGCCGGCGACGAAGGCGTCGGGAAGAAAACAGGCAACACCAAGGGTTCGTTGAGGTGGAAGTCCGACGGCACCTTGGGCATGAAGGAGGGGTGCGTCCTGAGCACTACCCTTGTGTCGTGAAAAGTCAAGTACGGGGCCTTGCAGGAAAGGGCCTGGATCTCTCCCACCCGTCGTGCGGAGGTGATGGCCACAAGAAACGCTGTTTTCCACGACAAGAACTTCAACGGAGCCGAGTGCAGAGGCTCGAACGGAGGTCCCATGAGCTTGGTCAGCACCACGTTGAGCTCCCACGCCGGGGCCGGAGCCTTCACCGGCGGGAACGATCTGAACAGTCCCTTCATGAACTCTTTCACCAGACGATGAGACCACAAAGACGTCCACCCCGTGGTTGTGGTGTATCGGGAGATCGCAGCAAGATGAATCTTGATGGACGCGTACGCCAGTCCACCTTTGGCCAGCGTCAGTAGGTACGGCAGTACTTGGGGAGCCGTAATCCGTAGAGGGTTAATCTTCTGTGAGTGGCACCAGACAGAGAACCTCTTCCATTTGTGTCCGTAGCATTTAAGAGTTGAGGACGCCCTGGCCTTTACAAGAACCTCTCTGCAGTCGGCCAGTATGTCGTATCCTCCAAACTCTAACGCTGCAGGAGCCAGGCCTGCAAGTTCAGCGACTTCGGGTCGTGATGGAGGATGGCGCCTCCTTCCCTGGAGAGAAGATCCGCGTCCACTGGCAGCTTGATTGACGGGGACGCTGACAAGTCCAGAAGGTCCGGGAACCATATCTGCCTCGGCCACGCAGGTGCGACGGGGATCATCCTGCACCGTGACCTCTTGAGCTGGTCGATGAGCCGGATCAGCAATGACAATGGAGGGAACGCGTATAGAAACAGGCACTCCCAGGGGAACGGCAAAAGCATCGCCCATGCTCCTCGGCTGGGGAAACCTGCTGGCGAACCTCCGGCACTTGGAGTTCATCGCCGTCGCGAACAGATCGATCTGGGGTGTGCCCCACCGTCGGAAGAGGCGGTCCACTAGATCCTGTCGTAGTTCCCACTCGTGGCACGAGCGCAGCTCCCTGCTGAGTGAGTCGGCGATGGTGTTTTTTATCCCTGCCAGATGAAACGGCGCCAGAAACATCCCTTGGGCGACGGCCCAATGCCACAGATCCTGCGCCTCCCTGGACAGGGCTGGGGACCTGGTTCCGCCCTGTTTCCTGATGTAGAACATGGTGGTGGTGTTGTCGGTGAAGATCCTCACCATCTTGCCCTTGAGGGACGGAAGAAAGGACCCGAGGGCCCAAAACACTGCACGGATCTCCAGGACGTTGATATGGAGGGACTTCTCCGTCGGGAGCCAAAGGCCTCTCGCGTGCAGATTTTCAGTGTGCGCTCCCCACCCTTCCAGGGAGGCATCTGTGGTCACTGTCTCCTGGTGGCCCGGGGTCTGGAAGTCCATGCCGCCGTCAGATGCGCGCAGGTGCCCCACCACCGGATCGCTCGTCGGAAACTCTCGTCGAGTGTGATCCTCTCCTCGAAGCTGCCCGTCGTCTGGATCCAGCGCGCGTCCAGGAACTCCTGCAACGGGCGCATCCGGAGCCTGCACAGGCGGATGAGGTAAATGCAAGAAGACATCATTCCGAGGAGAGACTTGATGGACCTCACTCTGGCCGCGTCCGCAACCAGCATCCGCTGCACCTTGCCCAAGATGGCCCTCGTCCTTTCCTCCGATGGAGAGGCCAGAAGCGACACTGTGTCGAGCTTCTCTCCCAGAAACAGTGCGTCTTGCGCGGGCACCAGGTGGGACTTGGCGTAGTTTATGGAGAATCCCAGGTCCGTGAGAAGTTGGACGGTCCTTGCCGTGTGCTCCACGGCGAGCTCCTTCGTCTTCGCTCGGATGAGCCAGTCGTCCAGGTAGGGGTAGACGTGGATCCCCTCTCGGCGAAACTGCGCCGCCACTGGTGCGAGGCACTTGGTGAACACCCTGGGTGCCGACCTCAGTCCGAAGGGAAGGGTTCTGAACTGATAGTGACGCCCTTGGACCACGAACCTGAGAAACTTTCGGTGTCCCTTTAGGATGGGAATATGGAAGTAGGCATCCTCCAAATTCAATGACGACAGGAAATCGCCCTCCTCCAGCTGACCCAGGACGTGTTGGAGGGTGACCATCCGGAACTTCTGTGCCTTGATGAATTTGTTCAGTCGTCGTAGGTGCAGGATGGGACGCCATCCTCCCGTCTTCTTCACGAGGAAGTATCTTGAGTAAACTCCGGAGCCCCGAAGCCTCTTTGGGACGAGCTTGATGGCGCCCTTCTTGAGCATCGCCTTTACCTCCAAGAGAAGTTGAGGGACGTGATGTTCTTTCCTGGCCACAGGGGGGACGCGCAGGCACCTCTTTAGAAACTCGAGCGCGTGACCCTGGGCTAGGGCGTCCAGCACCCAACGGTCGGTGGAGATGGACTCCCACACGCTGACGAAGCTCGCCAGCCGGCCTCACACGGGGGTGCTTCGGTGGGGGCCCGACCCCACGGCCGGTTCAGTCCTGCTTCGACGAGGCTTTGCCGCCTTGTCCTCCTTGGCGACGACGGCGGGGTCCGCCTGACTTGCCTCATCCCCTGTAAGCTTCCTGCGACGACGAACGGGCCGCTTGACGGTAGGTGGAAAATCCGCCGCCAGAACCTTTGGAGGCACCCTGTTTGCCTCCACTGCTCCGAAAGGGCGGCCGCCGTTGCTGGAGAAACCCAAGAACCCGGGCCGTCTCCGTGTCTGCCTTGATAGCTTGAAGGGAATCGTCCACTGTTTTCCCAAACAGGTTGTTTCCGTCGAACGGCATGTCCAAGACTCTGGTCTGCACGTCCTGACGAAAGTCAGTAGCCTTGAGCCGTCCACGCCGCCTAAGGCACACGCCGTTGCCCAACTGGCGAAATCCAGTGTCAGCGATGTCTGTCGCAATCGTAATGGCGTGGTCCGACGCCACCTCTCCTTCCTGCAAGATCTCTAGGGCTTCCGCCCTCTTGTCGTCCGGTAGGAATTCCAGCAGGGGGGCCAGTTTGTACCACAACTCCCTGTCGTAGCGGGCTACGATAGCCAAGGCGTTGGCCGCCTTAATCGTTGTCGCTGCAGACGAGATGACTCTGCGTCCCATCGTATCCAATTTCTTTCCCTCGCCGTCCGGCGGGGAGGTCGACGTAGAGGCTGCGCCCCCCCCGCTTTCTTCCTGGCTGCCTCGGAGACGACCGAGTCCGGGGTCGGCTGTGCCCGAAGGCACAAGGGGGCCGGGTCCGGGACCCGGTACTTGTTCTCGTACCGATCCCTTCTAGCCGGCGTCGTGGATGGGTTCTTGAGGAGGGCGAGGTCCTCATCCCAAATATCGTCCAGTAGAGGTACAGAGAGGACCGTCTTCCTCTTGGCCTCGCGCCGTTGATAAAGGAAACCTTCCTTCTTCTCTTCCGGGCAGAGCTGGAAAAGCTCGGATGCCCTGGCGATCATGGAGTGAAACGATCCAATCTCGTCGGGCGGGGAAGCCCGGGTGGGAGGTGACGACGGCAGATCCTCGTCGTAAACCTCGTCGTCCGTACCCGTCGCGGCCGTGTCAGTCCCCGTATCATCCCCACGAGTCGTGGACGGGGAGGAGGGCTGAACAGGGCGCGATGGCTGAAAAGGAGGTGGAGGATGAATCCTTCTTCTCTTAGGGGGAGGGCTCCCAGAAGGGCCTGGCTCCGGGTCCCCCATCGGGAGCGGTTCCTCCGCTGGTGGTAACGGCAGTCTCGTCCTTATCTCCGAGCATAAGGACTGTATAGCCAACAAAATGGCCGCCGAGTTGTCTTGCGGCACTGGTTGAGGGGAGTCCGACGGGCGGTTAGGAGCCCCATCGGCACCCTCGACGTTATCGTTGTCTCCTACGTTGGGATCCCTCCCGACGGGCTGGTGGTCTTCCACGCCAATGCCGTGGCTTAAGACTTCGATCAGCTCTTCCTCAGAGGTTGAGGCCGAATCCACGACGACCTCCTGCCCCCCCTTTTTCTTCTCCGTCGGAGGTTTCACGGGGGTCCTGTCGATGGGCATAAAAGAGGACTCCCTCTGCGGTGGCAGGGAGACTCTGAGCCCCGAGGTCGCCACCACTGGTGTAGCCTCCACAGGCTGAGCCAGGGCCGCCGCGACTGTCTCGATAGAGGCCTTGGCCGGATGGATTAAGGCTTTCACCACCTTAGGTGCGCTCACCACCTTCTCCTTGGGGGGAGGGTCACTGCCTCGCTCCCCCTCCGATGGGGCCTTTGAGCTCGACCGGGGTCTCTCCAGGAGCTTCGCCGGGTGCTCAGCCTTCCTCTTACCCGAACCAGAGCGTTGGCTCGTGGTTGATGGCGCTGGGGAGGATGCGCCCTGCCTGGCGCCCCTAGAGCCCGACCGTTCGGCGCTCCCGGTGCCAGCGGACTCGCGGTGCTTGGCCTTGTGTTGGACCCCCGTCGCCGGGGCGTCCTCAAAGGTCTTAGAAGACCGCTCGGACTTCTTCTTCTTCTCGCCTGAGGGGCTCTTCCCTTCCAGCCAGTTGGCGAGACGTTGATGGCGGTCCTTCATGGTCCGCTCCGACATATTGCCTCAAAACGCACAGTCCTTCTCCACCTGCGTCTTGTCCTCATGTAGGCAGTAAAGACAAAAGGAGTGTTCGTCCTCCTTAAAGACATTCTGAAGCTGGCATCCAGGGCAGACCCTGAACAGCTTTCCGGGCTTCGAGCTTCCCTTCTCCTGGGCCATGTCCGAGATGGGCCTGAGAAACTTCTGGAGTCCTCCAAAAGCGTGGCTCGACGAAATCTTCACCCTTGAGGGGCGTAGACGAATCCGACACGGGTCCCCGTTGATCGGATGAAGAAACGGTGGAGCTTGAGGCTCTTTTGACCGAAAAATAGAAGTTTTTTGAGAAAAAACGTGAAAAAATAGCACTAACGCTCAAGAGCAATAGCACGAGGATCCCAATACTTGAACGTGCGGTAAAAATCTGAAGATGGCTGCCAGAGGCGGGGCTTAGGTAGAGGGCAGTCATTGGCTGTGGTCAGTATGACGCAGAGATCAGTGATTGGTTACTACTACGAAAGACAGATCAGAAACAAAACTGATACCGATTTTTTCTTTACCGAGGATTCCCAGCCTGACGACGGGGAATATTCATGAGCATGTGAATCCATGCCAGACCCATGCTGGAGAATATGTACTATCTGCAATTCAGGTAATCGCTCCACCTTACTGATACAAACACATAGTAACTACATAATACTAATGCTTCTACCTTACAATGCAGATGGTACCAAAAACTGCAAGCTGACTGGATTCACACACGGTCAAGTGTCACTTGGTAAGAAAACCTTCAAAACAAAAGGTATAATCTACCACACAGGAGCCACAACCGATGCAGGTCACTACACTGCATATATTAAAAAGAAATGTGGATGGTTCGAATGTATTGATAGTAGCATTACTCTAAAGCAGAGATTACCAGCAAATCTTACAAACGCGTATTTAATCTTCTTAAAGCCAAAATTTAATAACTAATGTGTACTTCAACATTAACAAAAATTCAATTAAAAGACTATAAACAGAATACGCCAACAGGTATCTAACTGTTTAAAAAAATCTGCAACAAGCCAACATACAGAACATTAATCAGAAACAACAAGTGAACCCTCAAAGGAAACAAGGAAATAGTTTGTAGCACAGCAAAGAAAGGTTTTTTTTAATCTGACAAGGATTTTTTTTCCCAGACCCAATGATTTGAAAAACAAACACAGAAACTGAGCAAAATGCACAGTACACTGGTTTGTAAACTAAATATGAGGGTAAAAAAAAGCTAAAATGTCTATTATGCAATGTAATAAGTCTTTATAAAATACAAACACTAACATGCTCTTTTCTTTTATCACAGAAATTGAAAAAAAGAATACTTCCTCCAAGTACTAAAGTCATGTAAGAAATATATTGAATCTGAACAAATTAAACAGTAAGTATAATTTCACACAAGACTCTAGGTCCTGCCCACAACCACCACAGCATATCACACCCATGGTGGCTTATAAATCATTAGCACACCCATAGAATGAAAAATCTTAACTGCAGCATACACTCAATTTGCACCCATGGCTCTAGGCCCTGCCCACACCTACCAGATATATATTCGATTGTATGGGTGTGATGTATGAATGTGATATGCTGTGCTGGTTGTGGGCAGGGCCTAGAGCCTTCCGTGTATGGCCTACGGCCTACAGCCTGCAGCCATGCACCCAAAACTCTGTCTTGCCCACAACCACCGCACTATATAAAAAGCATTGGTGCCTTATAACTGCAGTGCTTACAACTTTGTTCTTGGGTGCATGGCCTTTGATCAATGTTCGATACTACAGGTGTATCTATTGCTGTGATATGCTGCGGTGGTTGCGGCCAGGGCCTACACTCTTGGATGTATGGCCATAGATGTTTGAATCTGTGAGTGTGCAGTATATAAAACCCATGTTGGCTTCTAACTTCAGTGCTTATAACTTTGTTCTTGGGTGCATGGCCTTCGGCCAAGACTCTAGGTCCTGGCCACAACCACCACAGCATATTACACCCATTGTGGCTTGTAACTTCACTACGTATAAATTTGGTCTTGGGTGCATGGCCAAGACTCTAGGCCCTCCCCACAACCACCTGATCGATATGCGATACTATGGGTGTATCTATTGCAGTGATATGCTGCGGTGGTTGTGGCCAGGGCCTAGAATCTTGGGAGTATGGCCATGCACCCAAGACTCTAGGCCCTGGCCACAACCACCGCAGCATATCACACCCATGGCGGCTTATAAGTCAGTACCACACCCATAGAAACAAAAACTATGGCATGTACTCAATTTAATATTCGCTAACACCACGCGTGTCCTTAGAACAGTTTCAAGTTGCCTGTGCACAACACGGACGGAAGTATTATCCTTATGAGACCCTCATTTTCAGTACTTACATGATCCCGGACAAGGCGTGCATGGCGTATACATCATTAGCACCTGTCGCCTAAAAAAATACAGTATTTCACCCATCTCTTACTCTCTGAACCTCCCCAAGCACTCTGACACACCAAAACACTTTCCGAAACAGTATTTCGCCTCTGGTCGCTGTCAGCGGATCCAAGATGTCGGGCGCATCCAAACAATCTGACGCACATCACGCCTCATTCCAGCCAATCGGCGGACACCTTGTGTGTCCGCGGTCATGACACGAGCCCCTTAGCCAATCGGTATCTTGTCCGTGGAGCGAACAGGGAAGTGTGACCGCGGAGCGGAAATAGATATCACTAATTTTTTGAGACATACTTTTTGGTCGTTTTAAAGAAAACTACTGCACGGATCGGCACTAAATTTACAAAAGCACGCTTTCGGGACCAAGGTCCTCCTCCTGCCGCAAATTTGGTGAAAATCCGTCCAGCGGTTTGGCCTGTAGGCGTTCGCAGAGTTTTTCCCCCCATTCACTCTATGGGAAAAAAAAGACATTTTGGGACCCCCCTATAACTTTTCCCCCCCTGGACCAAACATCACCAAACTTTATATATTTTTACATATATATATTTTTACATTTGTATAGCGTGCTACAGCCCAAAGGCATTGAGGTGCTTGTTGCAAGAAGGTGTTCGTAAGCAAAATTACATAGGAGGCAGTGGTTACTTGGTTACAGCATATTAGCAGGTTACAGAGTACAGTTGGGTTGACCACGTTAGGTAACAGTATTGTACAGGGTAGCGCTAACTTGGGAGTTGAACGAAGCAGTTTAGACAAATAGCGTTGTTTTGATAGCTTTGCGGAATAAATGTTTTTTTTAACGTAAAACACTATGGCCCTCATTACGACCCTGGCGGAATCCGCGGTGCTAAATGCACCGCGGAGCATGGCGGAAAGCCGCCGATAGCGCCATGGGGGTTGGCGGATTTACCACCCCATGCCGACCTTGGCGGAGCGGTAAATCCCCAATCCCCATTTTACCCTTCCCCATTCCCATTCCTGCCCCATAGGGTATAATGGGAGTGGGGAAGGAGTTAATTACGCCGCCGTAAAGTACGGCGGCGTAATTAACAACGAGGTCCCTTAGCGCCATGGTTTTCTCCGCCCGGTAAAACCAGGCGGAGAAAACCTCCATGGCGCTAAGGGAACTCGTAGTACGGCGGACGGGTCCGCCGCGATTAGCGCTGGCGGAAACCCACTCCGCCAGGGTCCTAATGAGGCCCTATATGTTAACTTGTTTTTTGTAATACCTTCGCTTTTACAGGTACCCTTATACATTGTATACTGTTTTGTATTTCTGACATGATGCATGTATGTATTGCATGAGAGTAGCTGTGTTTTGTACCAAGTGTTCACTCCTATGCAGGAAGGATGGGCAGGTGAATGTGATTCTAAGCATATAGTAGTCACATCAAGACTATTACTACATAAGGAATGGTGGTCTTGAGGCTCGTGAATCGGATTGGATGTGCATGCTTTGCATAGATTAGCAAGCATTACATGGTGAATGTGGTGTGTGAGCTAAAAGGACAGTTGAAAACTGCCTGGCCCACATGGAAATCGGCTCTTGCTTGTGTGCCAAAGTAATGTGGCGCAAAATTGTGTGCAGAGCATAGCATAGCTTCCTTGAAGATAGCACTAACATTTGCAGGAAGGCAAGCTTTGAAAACTTGTGTGTAGGCGCGTTACAAATGCCATATCATATCATAACAATCATGTAAAGTGTGCTTTCAGAGTGAAAGGAAGAGGTTATTTTTGCTAGGTTATAAGAGCTGTGTCTATACAAGTATTCCTCTACCAATAGTGGATTTAATTACTGGATAGTCTTCCCTTCCTGTTATTGAACCAAAGCATTATTTGGTTTTTCTTAGCCCTTTTGTTCAGCTAAGGTAGGACATGACTGCCCTTCTAACATCAAGTGTGTGGAGTACTTTTTCTCCCATATTCGATAGATTGGGGAAGAAAGCTGCCAGTTCAATTGGTTCGTATGGAATTTCGAAAATGTATTTTGGTGCGACATGCGGGTGTATTCTTAAAACCTCCTTATGTTCGCGTATTGTGACAAAGGGTTCAGAGACTGATTAAGCTTGCAGTATGCTTATCCCCGGGATTAAGGAAGCTGCAATGAGGAAGGCAACGTTGTAGTTAAGTTCTTTAAAAGTAGCCTTATTCACTTCCCAGAAAAGGGGTCCCATTATTCTATGAAAGACTGTATTTAAGTCACAACCAGGTGAGAGGTGTGCTAATGGTGGGTAAATGCATTTTACACCTTCCATAAATGCCTTGGCTACAAGTACCTTCCACCATGACACCTTGTGTTGTGAGGTACTGTATGCTGCCAGTGCAGACAAGTACCCCTTGAATGAATAGTAAAACCAGCCCACAGTCAAGTATACAAAAGCAGGTATGTGACAATATCTGTCAGCAAGCAGTTCATCTGACTCATCTGCTTTTTTGTACACCAATGTCAAGGAAGACTAGCACTACACACAACAAATGGAAGTGCTTTGTCTCCCATAAGATGTCCATGCACCATGGGGAAATTCTAGATGGGCAAACTATTATTTCTGGAGCCTGGCTGTCAAGATACGTCCAGGCGTGCTGTAGTCCACTTCTGTTGAGTAAGGTGGTCGGGGACTGGGTGGAGTTTGATCAGTTGGCATACTGTCCTGTTCAAGAGGTAGGTGTACCACACCCATCTCACCCAGGTTGGCACAATGAGAATCATGTGTAAATGTTCCCGAAGTAGGGTGTATACTACTGTGCAGTAACGGGGCTTGAGTGAAAACCGTATACAGATATCTCAGACCAGTTAATCCGTAGCGCATGGACAAGGCGGGGCACACAATTTGCAATTGTTACTAGCAATTGTCACTAGCTTTTGGTTACTTATAACTGACTCCTGGTGCGCAATAAAAGTGGTTCTATGTCATATTTCCGCATTTTAAAGACTGAACACAAAAGAAGATTTACGGCCGTTTTTGTCAGCTTTAAAATGCCAAAATATGACATTCTCCTTCCCCACAACCACCCTCTCCCACCCGCCACCCCCTTCCCAGCACAACACACACTGACTACACACATATATACACAAACACACACACACACTCACTTACCCGAAACACCCGTGCCGGTCAGCCCCTGCGCGCACTCGTGTTTGCCAGGGGCGTGACAGTTCAATTTTGAAAGACCATTCTGTGCAGTCACAGAGCAATCTTTCTAAATAAATAATCTTTTTATCTCATTTTTTAGTAAGATGTTAATGTGCCAAGCAGGCATATTATGCAGTTTTGCAAGAATTGTTATACAGTAACCTTCTCCGACTGTGCTAAAAACCCACTTGTATGACGTAATCCTCCCCCAAGAGTGGTCAATAGATGTTATTGTCCCCCCCTTGCTGAGAGGGCCCAAATCTTGAAGTCAGTGCTTTGCTGTAGAAGCTGTTCCCTTGGGGTTTAGCCTCTTCTGCAGGCCTATCTGCGTCACTATTGATGTTGTGCTGATGTGCATCAACAAAAAAAATGTATATATTTTAATATTCTGACCCAACAATGAAAGTCATTCGGGACTAGCTGCTAGGCTCCTTCCACGACAAGGGAGCCTGGGACTTAAAAATAAAGCCACAGCAATCATAATACATAAATACAACGCTGTTGTAGTTCTAATTGCCTGGACTTTTGCTTTAAGTTTCCCGGGCTCCCCCAGCTCAGGGGAGCCTGGGAAAGCAGGAAAAAAAGCACAAAGAAGCGCTCACCAGCAGCACAGGGCAGGAAGGAGCCTGACAGCATTCTCTGCTCTCCGGCTGTAATAAGCAAAGGCTCCTAGTAGGGGGCTTTTGCTTCATTATTGCTGCGAGTGCAGAGCTTAACAGAAGCACAGGAGACTCATTCATTTCACAAAATGGATGCCTCCTAGTGCTTGCAATTTTTGACTTTGATCCACATTTGCTCAAAATTTTACATAGGAACTTTCTTTACAAATATTTTATATATTTTTTTATGGCCCATCTTTTGAGATTATAACATTTTTGAGTGAACTTCCCCTTTAATCCCTTTGCATAAGGAAATTAAACCTTTTCCGCAATCACACTTCCATTGGCACCTTTAGAATCGTTGTTTAGTGAGCAGTTTGGGCGTGTGTATGTTGGGGTGGAGGTGTTGGGGGGATGGCGGCAGGGGGGTTGACAGTCATCTGAGTTGGCATAACTGTCTCAAGTGTGACACTTATTTCTATGCCATTCTAACCATTTCAGAAATTACCGGCTTCACTACCTTCACTTGACACCTGATGTCTGCACTTACCCTTGCACTTGCCATCAGCTGGCTGTACTTGTACCTATTTTAATTTATTCTATTACCCCATGCACTGCACTGTCCCCTCTCCCCGCACTTTACCCTTTCCCCCTTCCCATGCACTTGCGCGATCTGAATGACACCTGGCCTAGTGGGATCATTGTCTTTCTTCCATCTGTTCCCCCTCCCTTGCCTCGTCGCGCCTTGAAGCACTGGTGTATAGGCGCATAATATATGCCATATCATAATTACATTCTTTGTATAGTATGCAGGAACAGAGGAGGGGATGTAGAGGTGACCGACTTAAGCACTTGCTGCATGTATTTCAATTAATTCTGCAGCCGTCACAGGATTAAATCCCCTCAAAGTCTCAAAGTAGACATCCTTTCATCATTACAACTTTGATGAATTGAATATTATTATTTGGATAACATTAACTGTTCAATACAGAGCTAATAAATTGTTCATAAAGCACTGAATATAAAAGATGATAAATCGGGTTTCTTGTACCCAAGATGTTTTGATAGATTTCTTTGCATATTTTTAGGTTAATTTGAAATGTGGTTTGTTGTTTTGTAAATCCGCTTTATAGAACACGAAAAACTGGTTCTGCCTATTCAAGAAAAGATGATAAAACAGGATTGCATGTGGATGTAAAACTCAAGATAATGGTGGGCGATGCAGCCTACTTGGCAAATTGGAAACTGAAACAAGGACACCTGGTCTCAAATCCTGGCTTCCCGGCTTGACCAAATTGTATGATCCCAGGCAAGTCACTTTTCCCCATTCTTATTTTCCTTAAGTGTTGAAACTGAAAGCACCTAAAAGGGATTCAGTTCAGTTAAACAGAATCATTAAACCCTAAAATAAACCTTCTCCATAGCTAAAATCCATCCACCCCAAACCATCCTCCTTCATCTGCCCAAACTCCACACCCCACTTATTCTGGGCCCTCTGATATTCTTCACAACAGGGACCTTTGCCTTGAATCTGTCACTACTGGAGAGAATGGCTCGCCCAATGCTGTCCCCTCTGTAAACGAGCCTTCACTTGATGGAAACATCTGGGGATGTGAGCCTGTACATTATATAGAATTACTTTAACTGGCATATCAGCCTTTGCACATGACCACTATACATAGCCCATAAGGCTTAGTGTGGCATAAGATTGCACTACTTGGGTATATGAATCTTCACTAAGACTACATCCTTGCCTTCGAGTTACCCTTCTTACCTATGTCTCATCTGCCTGCTAGCTAACATTGTTCCCTCGCCTCTAGCCGGCCTCTATACCTCGCTTCCTCTGCATCCACTCTAGCACTTCACCCATCATGGTCACATCCAGAGCACAGCTGGCCATACCGCCTACCTGCACTTAAAAATGTCCAATGCTGGTTCTATGTATGCCCACTTATGTACTGTCCCTGGTGCTGTTCCATTTACTCCCCTCGACAACCTGTTCAAAATGTTCCTCAAACCCACCCCATTTTAAGAAGCTCACTACTTCCCGCTAAATCTGATTTCTTATATATTGTACTTTCTTTTGTGATCAAAAGTGCATTGTTCCGATTGTATATCAATAAAATAGCTGTGAAGTTGCACATAGCATATTAGGAGTGTCTTGCACATGTGGTTCAAACAGACTAGGGATGGCATTAACTGTCCATATGAGGCTGTAATAGCATAAAACGGCACTGCTATTGGCCTATGATATTTCTGCTGGGTGTTCCTTTGGCATATTATGATTGCACTCATGACATATTGAGGGTGCATCGTAGTCAATATTATATTGGAAATTAAAATAGCCTTTGTCCATTTTATTATTTGATCAATCTTACCCTTATTGCAGGTATTATTGTATGTGACTATGGCCTCAGGTAATAGGATGTGAGCTGCAATAATGTCATCAGGGTCAAAGGACATGATTGCACATTCACTACACCTGGCATGTTGGTGAATGGACGTCCCTGTAGATGGTGGTTTATGCAAAGAATGTGAATCCAAGCAGATTTGCAAGTCTCATGGGGAAAAAAAGAACTCTTGAATGAAGATTCACAGTCTGCTGTATAAATGTTAAATACTCAGATGATTTCTATGGGAGTGTCTTTTTCCAGATTTGATTGACCAAAATCCATTTATTTTAAAATATACCAATTCTGAAAAAAGAATATTAAACATACTAAGTTCACACTGGTCATTGAACTGTGTAACCATGTCAGTTCTGGTCAAACTATACATGCATTTTGATGGCTCCGAATTGGCAAAAACCCAGAAAACAGAGTGCCTTTTACAACAGTCATTACACCTTTACAATTATTACATCCGGAGCAACGTTTAATAATCTGCCGCTATGACTAAAAACATGGACATCTTTAAGGTATTCAAAACAAACTTTCCAGAAGGATCAGTTGCACAGTTTAATTCCTTCAACTTGCTGCACACACATTACTTCATATCATGTAAACATTCTACTACATCTTAAATATTGTTCTAAATACTCAAATTACCTACAGACAATTATAGCACTGGCGCCCTGAACGACCCCACATAAGGTGTCCAGTCGCCTAAAAACCATATCTGGCAATTTTGTTAAAAAAAAAACTCAAGCCTGTATTGTTAGAAAATATTTTCTTTTTGCGGCTTTCCTCCCTTGGACTTCTATGGGACAACCTTTATTTATGTTTTGACTGCTGACCTTTTTGGATGCAAGTAAAGCCTTCTGTTTTACTTCCCTTGTATTTTGGCTCATTCTTACAGGGAAATGGGTCATTCCACAAGACTATCAGTACTCAGAGACTATGCCTCTCTTTATGGATTCTTGTTTTTTTAGAACTGCACACACCACCCTTAAGTGAAGGGCATTTAGGATACTTTGTATCCTTATAACCTTCTTTTGTGGCCTTTTTGGTTAGCAGCAGCGGATTAAACTTTTTACTTGTAAACCTTTGCATTTACCGCAAACCGCTGCTGGGAGTGGCCATCACTCCTAGATTGCCATGCCATCCACATTTTTCCCTTTCCTTGGCCATATTGTTCTTTGGCCTTCTTCCTGCCCTCTTGGGTGTGAATTGCCATACATGCGAAGCCCTTACCCAGGCAAAGCAGTGGCTTGTGTGAGAGCCTGGCAGATGTTATGGCCATTGTTATTTGGATAGCCACTGCCAGTATGATTGGTGCAGATCCTTATCATTGGTAGACCTGGGCAAGCTTCCAGTGCAGATATTGGATAAAAAGGAGGACTGCTGCAGCCATTTGACAGAGTGTTTTATCCAAGACCCCTACACATAAGTGCAGCCCGCTGTCGACCACAGAAGAACTCCTGCAGCTGATGAGCACAAACTCCAGTGAAGTCCTGCTCCTCTCTCATCTGAAGCTTGACCTGTGCCTTCTGAGGTGTCCCTGGACCAAACGTATGACTAGCACTCTTCTGGACTACCTCGCTGCAGCTGTTGCCGTTCCGAATGCAAACTCCCTCTCATACCACTACAATAGTATAGTTATACTCCGAATTTCTCTTTTTAAAATACTTCCCCAATGCTTCCCAGACAACCCACCCTATTCAGTGGTTTAGCTGGTAAAGGATTCCTCTAAAGGATTTTCTGTTGCCGGGTTTAATACTCACTTATGGTTTTGTCTTAATAAACAGAACAGGCACAACATCCAACAGCTCCAGACAGTTTCACCCAGTCAGCAATGCATCCTAGCCTCGGTTTAGACATTCTTCTTAGGGAATCCAGTCATATTTAGGCAGACCTCTGCATCAGATCTCTCTGGTAAAATGGCATCAATGGAAGACCGAATATCATTATTCACTTCAGCACTTATCCTTTTCGGCAGGGCTTCGTCATCTGCAGACATTCCAGAATCCGAGAGTTCTCCCTACTACCTGTGCGTTTGGGTTCAATAGAGGCTAAACCTTTCCCATGCAGTGTCATTTGACATAATTTTTGATTGGCAGAGTCTTCTTCACAAGCTCCCTTCAGGAGTCGAAACTCTCAGTGAAAACAACCTCTTATTAGATAGGTCCAACATAATTAGTCATGTGGCAAGGGGTGATTGTGTTCTAGTTTGGACTCCAAATAGATTTTTTCCATGAAGGTTGTTCTGAACCTATCCCAATATGAAGACATTCTTTTTTGGGATCAGACAGCAAATCCACATTTGAAGACATGTAACATATTCCAGGGACAGGTACAATGACAAAGTAATTAATTGTATGAAAAGGTATTCATTATTGATGCATAGGAATATATCCTGTTTAGGATCATAGGGTGGGTCATGGTTCCTAGAGTCTGGAACAGTATTCAGTTTCCCAGACAATCCAAGTGTTGCTAATATATTAACAAAAGGTGTTTTACATTATTGTGCACATTATAAACAGACTGGTTCGTTTTTTGTTCATTTAATTATCTACTCAAACAGGGCTGGCTCATTTCTTTGGGGATTCAAGCCCTATATTAAATATGTACAGATACTATGTTATGGCCGAGCTAGATGTGAATGGTTCAAATCTGTCTGAACCCAACATCTTTGAAATATTCTGTGGAAAGAAAATATAAGCCATAAAGTTGGGGGAAAGGTCACTACATGTTCAAACAGTCCTGTGCATTCACACCAAGCTTGCCAGAATATGAATTAACTATATTTCCTTGCTAGGTTTCTAAGATGAGCCTTTATTGCAGTGGGTACAGGTCAGTTATTGCAGGCCCTGATCTGCCAGATAGGTCCCTAGCTTCATGAGAACAGCTTTCAAAGACATATTTACTTAAGACTGAACCTTAATGATATTGCTTCCTTTGCATGGACAAAGATAACCAAGCACATAGGGATGGTATAGCTTTTTTACTATCCTGTGGCAATCTAATGTGGTTACTTAACATGCGCATTCCCAGATAAGATTTTCTCTATTTACAATCGTTTTGTATTCTTCTAGCATTTAATGCATGCCCACTTAAATACATACATTTCTCATCAAGACCCTTCAAATGAGTTAATACATTATGAAGTGACAGTGCATATTGGCATATGGAAAGAAACATTTAAAGTTAATCATTGTTTGCCACATGTCCTGAATGAGACGCACATTACAGAAATAGAAGCAATGTAAGTACGCAAGTAACTTAAACTTATACAGGCAGGGTTAAGTTTCTGATGTGATGGGATCTAGTTTTCATTTTTATGCACATGGTTGTGCTTGTAAACATGCAAGAATTGAACACCACAAGAACACCATGTTTGATTAATTAAGCTAACTTCCATTTACTTTAAATAGGAACGCGCTGCACCATTAGCATAACAGAGATGAGAAAAGGACATACAATGATACAGTAATGTACAATATACTTTGCTTAAGAAAACATGATTTCCATTCACATTAAATAGGTATGACACCTAACACTTAAGATCTTGGAAAGAATGTAAAGATGACTGGGTTCAAGACAATTGGGCTGATTCATGGAATAAATGTGCGCCGAAAATCGCAGCGCAAGCAGGCGCATGCTGGTGCAAGCGTGAAAAAGCATGCGCACGTGCGCGATTCATGGAAGGCCCTGCGCGTGTTTACCACTGGATGTGCACCAAATCCGTGCGTACGGGCGCACACGTCATCGCGAGGCGCACAGCGAAAGCGCACAACGTTAGCGCACACACCAAAAAGGTGGCAGAACAGGGGGCGTAACGCGCAGAATGGGGAACGTGGGAAAATAAGGGCGTAACTGGGTATGTACTGGGGAAGTACACGGAACGCCCACACGCAGGCGAACCACACGTATTCATGGAATCGAATAGGGCAAACCCACGCACGACCAAAGACACGCACAGGCCTAAACACGTCCGCCCCACAGCTACGATGAATGTCCCATTCATTGGCCCTCCTAGGACAAATGACGTGTCACGCAACGCACAGGCATCCCCGAAAAGCAAGATAAAGAGATAAGCGACCACTGTTGCCTACGTGCGTGTAAAGAAAACACACGCAGTGTGGTGTGGCAGCCAGGAGCCCCAAAAATACGTACGCGATCAACATGCAGGCTAGTATGCCCGTGAAAAAAGGGCTACGCGACAAACATGGACACCCACAGTGTGAAGAATAGCGTGTGCGACTCACTGTCTGCCTTGTGTGTAGAAGAACGCATAGCCAACACCCACCCTCTGAAGTAATCGTGAGTGAACCCCAACGCCTGGAAAACACAGGCACCGCATTCAATGAAAAGCACGCACAGAGCGATGGAAAGCCACGTGGGACCCCCAACCCGTGCCAGGGAAACGCCTGTGCGCCTAACATCACAGACGCGCTTGCGCGCTATGGGCCTTTCCTCGAATTACATGCTGACGTGCAGTTTTCTCACGTGCCAAATCACTCCGTATCAAGCTGGCCACGCGACAACACACAGAAGACCACGCTCCTACCCAGAAGGCCATTTACCTGCCCCCCTGAGCCCCGAGAACGCTCCCACCTGCTGCTGCCTGCCTGCCTGCCTACTGCCCACATGCCCTGCTATTTGGTGCCTCCATGTCAGCCATCTGCAGGGGTGCAGTTGCTGTGAGCACCCCTGCTGGAACAGAAGACTCCCGACTGGGATACCATCGCTCCACAGCCCAGCCCCAGGACCCAGTTGCCCATCCACACCTACCTCTGGGGTTGCCATATCGGACACAACACTATCTGGCACCACTGGCAACCCCCAGCCAGAGAGGCAGAGGGCTACCAGCTTTAGTGCCAGTGAAGTTGGTATCCTGGTGGAGCAAGTCCTGAGGCAGTATGATGCCCTCTTTGGAAGTTTGCGCGCCGACAATGAAGGACGGAAGAGGATCTGGATGGACATCGTGACTGCCATCAACGAGGAGGGGGTGGCAGTCTGCGACATTCAACACGCCCGGAAGCGCTGGGAGGACTTCAGGTCCAGGACCCTCAACAAGGCCCGGTACCTCTTGAAGGCAGCGGATGCCAAGGGGTGCCGGGTCCGCCTAAACAACAACCAAATGAGGGTCCTGGAATGTATACGCCCAGCGCTCCCCCTTCAGGTCCTTGAGAGGCAGACCCGTCTGGAGCCGAGCGGTAAGTGTACATGTGTACTGATTGGACGGTGTGCATGTTGAGGCGTGGCAGGAGTGTGCAGGTTGTACATATGTCTGTTTAGGGCCATGTATGCATGTGTATGTACAGGGAAATGAGCCTGCCGCATGCGAGTCCTCTCATGTGTGACACACATCTATGGTGTATGTGTTGGTAAGCATGCTTGGCAAATGCAGGTGTGGGTGCACACATTTCTGAATTTCTGTGTATGTACTGTGGCATGGTTGTGGTGTCACACATGGATGCTGCTTCCACCTGCATGTATCTGCACTATGTACATTTGCATGTGTGTGCATTTGACAAGTGTGCAACTGTGATACACCATGGATGCATGTGACACTGACATGCAGGAGGCAAATTGCCAGATGTGACTTGGATGGGGATGATATCACAGCGACAGGTGGTGGATATGTACAGATGCATGTATGTCTGGTGGCGTGTGTGCATGTGTTCTGCACTCCCCGTGTTGCATGTGACGTCAGGCTCACCTTCGGCTGCTCATGCTGTTTGTGTATGGATGGTGCTGCCTGGTGCAACATTCCTGTTGATGTGCTCATGTGTGTGAGATGAAATGACATGTGTGTTGGAGAGCGTGATGGCATGTTTGATGTTTGACACTGCCACTCATGTACAACTGTCATGTGTGTATCAGACCATTGTACAGTGCCCTGATGCCTGTGTTCTATCTCTCCCTGTCTGCAGCGCGGAGACGGTGCTGTGGAGCAAAGCGGCAGGGATCGCACTGCCAGCCGGAGACGCAAGGCCCAGCTCCTCTCGCATGTTGCAATCTTGTCGAGGAGTGAGGAGTCTGGTGCCCCATCAGTGGCCGCAGCTCCCGAGGGTAGGTCCAAGAGGCGTAGGTCAGAGGGTCCGATGGAGGAAGATGGCACAGAGTCATCCAGGTTGGTGGGGGGTTTGGTTGAGGAGGAGGCCGTGGAAGGGACACACACAGGGTCTGGAGGGGGGATTCCACTGGTGGTAGTGGTGCAGTCCAGGGGCAGGGACAGGAGGCAGCACAGGCCGCCGCGGAGGTGCCTGTGTGTAATCCTGTCCCCGATCCTGTGACTGCATCATCCAGCACCAGCAGGGATGCCTACGTCCACACCCGTTTTCAGGGAGGGGATGAGCGCACAACAACTGGCCTTCCTCTCCCTGTGGACGTGGCAATCCGGGACCGGGTGGAGTCTGTCCTGGTTGGGATGGCATTGCGTCAACTGGGCATGCGAGGTGACCTGCAGTGTTTTCGTGAAGACACTGCACTTCATCTCGGATGCCTCTTTGACCGCGTCGACCTACTGGGACGGGTCACCAGGACTGGATTCCTACGTCTGCTGGACCTTCTTCCGACCCCCTCCTCACCTGAACCCCCTATGTGCCAGACTTACTCCGTGCCATCTTCCGGCCCATGTATCACCTGGGTACCCTGTGGAGCTGCCTCTGACCCAGCGGCCAGGCTGGTGGAGGACACATCCCTGCCACAGTCGGGAGTCGGCGGTCCAGCAGGGGTGGCCACACCAAAAACTGCACCCCAGCAGGAGGAGGACGTGCAGGCATCAAGAGCCCGGGCACATGCACAACAGCAGCAACAGGGTTAAGGTGGGAGCGATGATGGCTCGGGGCCATCAACATCAGAGGGGCAGGCATCGGCCGGAGGGCCCTGGATTGGGAGTGTCTTCCGTGTGGCAGCGGTTGGGCCAGCACATAGATGCGGAGTGGCGGCGGGGGGAAGAGGCATGGCTCACTATGGTCAGGGCGGAGAACTCCATGCGCAGGGCGCCGAGGCAGGCCGGGTGCCTTGAGGTAATTCGCAGTGAGTGGGACATGGCGTTATCCCTGCGAAATCTCGGGCCATGGAACAGGCCGGCCTCTAGGACATAGAACAGGAGTTCGATGATGCCCTGGCCCGGGAAATCGGCAAGTGAGCCGTAGGACTTGCCCGTCGCCATTGTATATAGTTAGTGTTAGGTTTCATTTATGTTTTTCTTTCATTTGGGGCGCTTCGACTATGCCCCACCTTTTTGTAGATAGTTCTTCATTAGTTCGTTTTTTTTGTAGGTTTCATTTCAATGGTTGGGCTCATGGACCCTGGAATTGTAATTTGTATATAGTTGAACAGTGGATTTGTCGTCATTTTATTTTTTTCTCACCATGGAACAATGGATTTTACTTATTTCTTTCCCTTTGGATTTGCTTTGTTGGGTGGAGACTTTGGACACATTTTCATTTGGATTCTGATTTCATATTTTTTTTAATTTTGGAACATGCTGCATTTTATTTCTTATTTCCATTGTGTGTTTTCATTTGATTCACTTAATTTTGTGTTGAATACATTTTTGTTTCATACTTCTATGTGTGGTATTCTCTCATTGGTTTCATGCATGTCACGATGTGGGTTTTCACATTCACTGGCACCCATTGTGCGTGTGTGACGGACATGTGTTGATGTACATACATGCCATTTGGGTTGTTTCATGTAATGGGCATTTCAATGTGGGGTGGAAGTAATACTTGGTTGATTCTTTGGGCAGGGGTGGCGTGTGGTGGGATTTGGGTGGCCATGAGGGCCATGATTGTGGATCATAATGACGTGTTGGGGGGGGGGGGGGGACATGAGTCGGGGCCTGCTGGCAGGTGCCCCTCACTACCGGGTGGGTGGGGGTGCATGGGGACATGAGTCGGGCCGCACAAATTGGAGGGAAATCTGGTATAACTGAAGGTTTCAAGGGAACAAACCTGACATTTTATATCAAAAGCAAAATTGGGGCTCTCGCACCTGGGGTGGGTGTGGGCATTCACTTTACTGGATCACTAGAAAAAACACACAAAAAGATAATTTGAGGACATTGCAAAATCGAAGTCTAAGGAAAATACAACCCGACTTCATTAGAAATTACAATTAATAATCGAATTTCAATAAAAAACATTCAGATATTAAAACCAACTGTATAAAACTTGCATATAAAATCTAACATATACACTGGCAAGGTGACTAGTGCTTACAAGACAAAGTGCCAAGTGCTGGTTGCCAAATGGCTAATAGAGAGCAAGGTGCATAGATCATATCAGACTCCAAATGTACATACAGGTTTGTGAACAATTACATACTTTTGAATAAGTCCTATATACAGCTTCAAACAAACAACAAAAACCAAACAAAGTGCGTAAATTGAGACCTTCTTTGTTAGGTGTCTCTAATTCTGATGCCCTAGTCAAGGAGTACCTAAAGTGCATCAATGGAGTACTAATCAAAAAACAAATACTTCACATTAGTATCTGTCCAAAGCCCTTGTCGGGGCCTGCTGGCAGGTGCCGGTCACTGTTGGGTGGGTGGGTGTGCATGGTGACATGTGGGCTGGCTGGGGGGGCATGCCCAGGGTGGAAGGGCTAACTGCGGGGCATGCCCAAGGTAGATGGGCTGCCTGCGGGGCATGGCATGGGGTGTAGGGTAGTCCCCTGTGTTGTGGGCTGCCTGCAGGGCCTGGGGAGGGGGCACACCTGGGAGGACACACACTACCAATTTGCGTTGGGGCACCCCAGGAATACACGTACACCTCCCCCGGCTGCTAAAACTCTTGTAAAACTCACCACGCACCCCTCAGAATACACGTACCCCACTCGCACAAGGCCCATCGCGTGTGATACTTCACGCACACCCCCCCCCAAATACATGGAGGCACCTCATCCACCCTGGGCATGCCCCACAGGTAGCCAACGCCACAGGTGGGTGATTTTTCTACGCTATTTACCTGTCGCGAGTGGGGTTCATGTATTCAGAGGGGTGCACGGGGAGTTTTACATGCATTTTCGTTGCCACAGGAGGGGTACGTGTATTCTAAAGGGTGCGCAGGGGGATTTACACGCATTTCCGTGGTTGGGGGGCAGTATGCTGGTCCACTACCCTTTGCGCCATGTACTGGATTTGTGCGCTGGTCATGGCGCACATGGCGGGGTTGGGGGCGTAACTGGCGCTGCTGCAGGGTCGCCACGCCTGCTTTTGGATGTTGAAATCCATGAATACGCTGTGCGCTGAAATGGGTTTTGGCGCACGCGGCTGGCGCAGACTGCCGCACGCGCACACTGTGCGCCAGCCGCGTGCGCCACTTGTGCGCTGAATTATATGACTTACCCCCTTAAAACTGAAAGGCAAAATAGAGGAACAAATGGATATGGTCGAACTTCAATGAATTGTATAGGAAGAACTGTTAATTAGGTGCTATATACTATGTGTCCATCTTTGCAATTCCTATCTAGGAATCCTTTTAAGATTGGAGATCCCAAAATGGGCTTGTTTGGGGATTAAGGATCCCAAAGGACTCCAGGTCACCTGAAAACCAGTTTTCCATGATTGGGCTATATTCTCTGCAAGCAGTGCTTGCATGCACAAACCAGAATCAAGACAGCAGCAGCTAAAAGGACACAAGAGAAAATTAGTTATATATATATATGTTCACAAAATTCTTAAATCAAGTAAGTCTTTAGTGGGTCACAAGTGGACAATATGCACCATAGCCAAGTGTTTATATGGGCATACAAGCAATAATTCAGCTTATCAGGGCAGGCACTCAAAATGTAAGCATACGATTTTAAAGATGATTTAATTGCAACCAGTGCAGTGTAAAATAGACATTGAGTTGTAGCCTTGATGGATTTCAACTTAACAAATTGAACAGTATTACAGGACACCAATTATTTGTAAAATAAAACCCAGAAGTGAAAGTGTTACGTAACATGGAGTTCAATGGAGTTCAATGGGCACCGTATTGTAGCACAAATGTAGAGCATCAAACCCTAAGGTGGAAGAATGAAAAGTTATTAACCAGAAACCAAACATTGATGAAACCAATGCAGAGTGTGAAATTGCTGGTAGCAATTTAGCTTCTGCTTGTGTCCAATAGCCTGTTTAGCTTGAGAACGCTTACCAGGAGCTACATGTGAAGAGGCTTGTACCTTGACCTTGTTAGCACTGGGCAGGAACCACTGAGCCGAGTGGTGGGAGGCCTACTAGAGAGCCATTCTGAGTGCCAGAGCACGGTGGTTGACTATCGCTTCAGAGAGGAACCCCATTCCCGTTTCCCCCTTATGCCCATATTTATCTGTATAGAACCAAGTCTGCTACCACGCCTCTAAACAAAAATACTCGCCAGCGTTTCTCTTCTTGTTTCAGATTCACGCAGTTCCAGGTTATCAGACTGACTGAGCAGAGAAAAATGCAGGAATACCATCACCCACATCAGAGGAGGAGCACGAGTCCACCGAGCAACTCTTACGCCAGCCCGCATCAGTGCGGCCTGGTGAATCAGAGAGAGAATCGCTAGGGGAAGCCGCAAGCATACACGGCAGTCCCAGTTACAGTGCAGTCCCGGTTGGAGAAACAGCTGACGGCTCCTGTGTACATTCACTAAACCCCCATGGAAAACAAAGACTTACCTACAACAATGGGAACCTGTTCCCCCATGAGGTAAACTATTAACAGATACTTGATACGCAGCCATTACAGGGCAAGGGCCCATGGAAACAGTAGGTGGGGTTAGAGCCCCCTTTGAAAGTTTACCTCTGCACATGCGCATCCCAGGGTAAGGAAAATTAACCAGTTTAGCTAGTGAAAGAGAACCAATCCCTGAAAAGGGAGGTGTATTTAAAATGGGAGAGGGAACCGGAAGTTGAGGGAATACCGTGTGAGGTAAGCAGTGGAGGACGACCAAGAGGCAACCTGGAGGTAGGAGCTGCAGACGGTGGAAGAGCGTTGGAACCTGTGAGGTATTGGTTTGGGAGTGGTAATGGTTCTGCAGTTTGTGTGCATTTGTGTGGTGAATGCGTAGCAGAAGGTTGTGATGGAAGCGTGGAAGTGAGGTGTGAGTAGCTGTGGTGGTAGGAGGAGGGTAGCCGGGGTGGTAGTAGTTGATGTAGAAACAAACAAAAGAGTGGTAACATTAAAAGATGAATGTAGGAGGGATCAAGCGAGACATTGAAGTGATAGAGTGGTAGGGAGGAGTTGTGCATGTGGCGTAGGTAGTGTAGGGCAAGGTGAGGTTGGGCATGTGTGGAATGATATGAAATGGTATTTATAACACATCTGTACACAAGTGTTTCTAGGCGCCACAAGACAAGGGAGGAACGCCATAGGGAGGACATGACAAATTATCCTATTAGGCCTTGTGTCATTCAGATCGTGCAAATGCGACACTAGAAATGCAAGGGGAAGAAGAGGGGAAGTGCAAGGGAGAAGAAAGGGGACAGTGCAGCCAGGGCAGCACGGCTCTGGTTAAGTGCAGGGAGACAGGGGGGCGATCTAGGGGTTACAGTTAGAGCACTCAAGTACGGGGTAGGCCAGGAGGCAGTGCAAGGAAGACTGGTCATTGAGGAGCTTGGTACCCAGTGAAACTCTGAGGGAACCAAGCAACCAGTCGGCGCAGCAGACAGATAAGTTAGCAAGGGAGAGAGAGAAGACAGAGGAGAAAGGGAGGATCTTGAGCTGCTTCCGGAAAGTCAGTTGGTTCGGCTCAAGTCAGCGAGGGGCATGGAGGTCGTTCCAGAGGGAAGCATCTGCAGAGGAGATCTACCCCCCCCACTCTCTGCCTGAATTAGCGTTTGACCCTCAGAGCTGGAGGTAGCTAAGTGGAAGGGCTCTAGAAGGAAGGCATTTTGGAAGAGAGTTGGATGTAGTGCGGGACCTGGCCCCAGAAGGACTTGTGGACGATGCAGAGGGTCTTGAACTTGATCCTTGCAGCCAGTGGAGAGATTTCAGAGCTGAAGAGATACAGTCCCTGGGCTTGAGGCCAAGGATAACTGTTCTGGATTAGTTGCAGGGGGCGAAGAGTAGAGGTAGTCAGATTGAGAAAGAGGTTGTTGCAGTAGTCCAGCCTGGAGAGAACCAGGACTCTGGAGACAGTGAGCTTCTGGGGTAAAGTGAGGAAAGATAGAATACCTCTGAGGAGGTGGAGCTGGGCCTTTTTGGAAAGGTCTGTGATGTGAGGAGAGAAGGAGAGGAGTCGAAGAGGACGCTAAGGTTTTTGCCACACAGGAAGACGAGGGTGGAGGGCGGCCAGAGAGAGAGGGAAAGCGGGAGCAGGGGTCCCAATGAGAAGGAGCTCTGTGTTACTGGCATTAAGGCAAAGGTCGTTGGAGGTGCACAAATCCTGAATCACAGATTTAGTCGGGAAAGAGCGAAGGAGGAGAGGCGGCTGAGGGAAGCCTGAAGGAGGGCCAAGTGTCATCAGCGTAACACTGATGGTTAGAAGTGAAGGTGGAGATCAAGTGGGCCAAAGGGGCCAGATAGACATTGAAGAGCCAGGGTGAGAGGAGAGAGCCTTGGGGGCACCACATGTGGAGAAAAAGGTGGTGGAGAGAAAGGACCCAAGTTGGACCTGGAAGGGACAGTCCAGGAGGACAGCCATGCCAAGGCCTGATCCGTGATCCGTGATGCCGAGGTACCCACAGAGTCTGTTGATCAGGGTGACGTGATTGACCATGTCGAAAGCAGAGTTAAGGTCAAGGAGGAGGAGGACGGAGGGAGAGCTTGAGGCAAGGTTAGAGAGCAAATCATGGGTGTTCAGGAAAGCAGTTTCCGTGCTCTGGCTGCTCAGAAGCCAGACTGATGGTCATGGAGGCATCCCAAATATTCAGTGTGGAGGCTAGGAATCCTCAGAAGGCTTTCTTAGGTGGGGGTGCACAAGGGAGTGCTTGAAGAGAGAGAGGGGAAAGATCCAGTGGCGAAAGAGTGATTGCAGAGATCAGCCAAGATTGGGGTGAGGGCGGAAAAGTGGTCCTTGATGGTTTTGAAGGAGCAGGGGAGCACTTGTTTGGAATAGATAGCATTTGAGGGTGTTGTTCCTAATTCTGCTAGAAAACTAGCCTGTGGTGAGAGTTTGGGCACTTAAGAGGTTCCAGAGGGAGTTGGTGAGCCTACATATAGAGAAGCCCTTTACAGGTCACAGAACAAGGATTTAGATATGAGGGGTTACTAATCAGTTGCACTAACCCAGTGTTAGGCATGTCGGAGTTAGGGAGGGAATCTCAAGGTAGGCCAGATGGACGGCCATAGGCCCCACAAAGCAATCAAAAACCCCATCACTGTGCTTGAGCCTCAGAGTGGTTTATGGGCCATCTGTGACATATGTTTGACACTCTAGGCCAACTGGTCTAATAGAAACATGCATATAGGACTGTTTGGGAATGTTCATCCCAAAACAGTAGGGCATATCTAGAAGGCAACTACAGCATATAGAGTAGGAAACTACAGCATATGGCAAGGCATAATATAAGCAGTGTCGCAGAGCAATTTGCTATGCAATTCTGTAGGTTTGCTAATTAAATTGGCACTTGTGTAGCAAAGTTAGCTATTTAAGTTATCCTGTTCAATTAAAGCACAGCTCACCCTGCATTCTTCTCTTGCCTTCAGAGTTCTCTAAACCCTCTTTTCTCTGTTCATTGCAAGTTAGGAGGGGCTAATGGAGAGAGCGGAGCAGTAATCATCCCCTTCACTCATGTGACAAATGGCCTGTGTGGGAGTGCTACGCACATTTTATTTTTCAAATAATAGCAAACCAGAAATTATTTGGATAATACTGTTATTAAGCTAACTGTATCCTGTCTGCCAAAGACCAGTATGTGTTCGTTTTTCTTTTTTCACAAAAGGCTTTCAATTCCTTTTCTAAAAATGCAATATGTTACATAATGCATAATTACAGTATTCCTACTGTAAAACACTGCATTGTCTCCATGCTTTACAGTGAAGTTTATCTATATCTCAGTGTCAACTAGATTTCATTTTGTTGGGAAAGATGTATCATATCGACGAGAGGACACTTCTGAAAATGTACATGACCACGCGGCCAAATGCTTTGATGGCAAACCTAGTCCTGTGGCCTGCTGGTTACATACAGCTTGCAACTGGTGCTCAACCCATGAGCGGATCCCATACTCCTTGACATTCTATCTCACCATGTTGGTTTGTACCCGCTACCCTGAAAGTGAGATGGCCGCAAACTACAATATTCTACCTTGTTTGCCCAGTTCTCTGCTCGCTACGCCCTCCACTCTGCTGAGTCTTTTACATAATGAATACACAAAGCTAACTTGATATTTACTTAAAGTAGCGATCAATAATTTCATCCAGTCTGTACATCTACAGACCTACTGCAAAACTACACTGTAGTGGGCCTCCAGAGCTCACTTTGCTCTAGGATTATGACTGCATTACATATTTGCACCTGCAGTAGAGAGCTGGTCAAACTGTTTTCAGAGACTTTTTATCATATCTATTTGTGTCCATTCATGCAGCTAACCTTTTTACAGACAAAGCATTTTTGCCCACTCGCATAGTCGAGTAGATTTTAAGAAGGGCCAGTACTATTTGCAGGGGATGTTGGAAACCTTTATTTAAACTTTACTTTGTTTGCAGTAAATGTCAAATAAAGGTTTTAATGTGCATGGCTGGCCGCTGGGTGGCAGCAGTGTGTCAAACTAAAGTGGGTTTGTGGTGACATGCACCATTTTACAGAAAGAATTTGCAAGGCCTGACTTATCTCACTAATGTCTTACTTCAGCGGTATAAACTGCTGTATTGTTGCTCATTTTATATCTTGGGTACAACTATCGTCTGGTGGCATTAATAACAGTACAAAATTGCTAATCAAATGGGTTTGTTTGCTAATCAAGAAAAATGTAATTAGTAAACTCTAATCAATTTTTGAAAACAAATGTATGCCTTGTATGGGGTATTATATAAATAGGCAAAAAGCTATTGTTAGCATTATGTGGAATGTAGACTTGTGTCGCACTGTTTACTAGCTCCTCATTATACAGTAGCACCACCAGTTTACTGGATGATTCCCGATAGTTGGAAGCTGCTTTTAGCTCTTTTTTTTATCAAAACTGTAGTTGTATTCATGCCATGATTAAACACCGTTTTTATACAGAGCATAACACAGGCAGGTTACTTTACGTGTGTCTTATTTGTGCACCACAGAAGCATAGACTGCATAATGCTTACCTTTGGACTCTGCGGGGGCACCTGAGCTGCAGGACTGAGTGGCGTGAAGCTGTGTGGGACCCACTGGCACCTCTGGACCTCACCTATACTGGTTTCCCACCTAGGATAAGAGCATTTATGTCAAGGGGAGTGTTAAACTAGAAAATAACTACCAACCCACCTCCCCTGGTAGACCCCTCTCACCTTAATGTTTACTTTATGGCACTCTCTGTCCTGCTATCACTTGCAGGGGCGTGGCATTTTGGTTGATGTCTGAGGGTTCCAGTTACCTCAGTGGAACAAGCTGCGATTCCCGAACCTGCTATGGCTATTGGTATGAAGTCCTTGCAGAGGTTACTGCGCTGTTTACTAGAGCATTCAGGTGTTTAGCAAAGCCTTTACGTCTCCAGCACGCTTGCGCGAGTCTATGCTTTTGGCGCGATTGCCTGGGGCGCTGCTGCAAAGTCTTTTTGCCTGGGGTGCTGTTGCGCAAAGCCTTTTGCCTTGGGCGCTGTTGCGCAAAGCCTTTTGCCTTGGGCGCTGTTGCGCGATACTTCTGGCTCCTTTTGCCCTTTGGGGATGTTGTGCGGTGTTGATTAGCACATCCGCGTTCTCCCCAGTAATTTCCCTTCAGAGGCGTGAGGTGCTGTCAAGCCTTTCCCTCTGTTCACATAAGTGCCGTAATAGTAATGCAATGGTTTGTAACGGTAACATTCTCTTTGGGCTAGAAGTCGCGGGAATCAAACTAACCTTGTTTGTATTTCTTCTTCCTTGTAGGTGTGTCCGGAGCGAAACAGGAACAGAACAAAGAAATCCAAGCTTTCCCTCATCTGCTGCGATGGATTGGCAGATCAGAAAGGTGCTGGCATCAGGTGTCAGAACGAAGCAGGAGCCACAGTACGCATTCAGCTGCAGCAAGCAGTTTAACGCAAAGCAATGCTACACGCGTGGGTGTGGCCATTTATAGAGGCCCACCCATGCGAGTTAGCTTGCAACTTCCAATAAATACAGATGGCTTCACTGTTGGTCCTGTTGGTAGAATATCCAGAGTATCCTTCTATGGGGGCCCTCTTGGAGGTCCCTCTGACTGTGCTACTAGGCTGTTATAGCCATGAGAGTTCCGATTGTGCCATAAAGAAGTCCAGCCTGTCTTCCCTTTGCACTTCCTACCCCTGCTTTTGAGGTGCCCATAAGCCCTATTAGGATTGCCTGCAGGCATAACCGCAGGGGCAGCACTGGTGATCATGACAGCACCCCCCCCCCGCAAGGCCCCACCCCCAAAGGCTGATTACCGGGTCTTGGTTTGGTGGGATGATCTCAGTGAAACTTGGCCACTAATGTAGATGCTTGTACGTGTGAGGCAGGTTCCCATGTACGGTCTTGGGGCCCATAACCCTTCCAATCAACTAGATAATAAAGTGTTATCTTATGAGTTTTGAGTCCAGAATGTTCTTAACCTCATACTCCGGTTCTTCATTAATACCGGAGGAGGAGGAGTTAAGATGCATGTATTGGTTTTAAGAGGGAAATGGGGAATACTGGATGCACATGCATATTGGGAGGTAGTTTCAATTTCATTGCCACCGGGCTGATAATGTTGGATATGGTGTAAGGGCCTATGAATTTGGGATGAAACTTCCTGGGTCCCTTTAATGGAATGTGCTTGGTGGACAACCAAACTTCGTCACCCACTTGGTAAAGAGGCGGCTCGCGACGAGCACCATCTGCACATTTCTTGCAACTTTCCTTGGCCACTAAAAGGTGTGATGCAGCCTGCTTCAAGGTCCGATAGATTATGTCATGGAGCTCTGTTACCGCTGGCATTTCTATCTTTACCAGGGGATCGTAGACAGAGGTCAGCGGGTGTTGGGCATGCATCACATAGAACGGACTGTAGCCGGTGGAAGCATGAACAGAATTGTTGTAGGTGTACTCGGCCACCCACAGGAGATCTACCCTTTTGTGATCGACTTGGGGAAGCATACATCAGACCTATTGTTCTGTTGTCCCATTTGAGGGTGATGACTGGTGGACAATCTTACATCTAATTGAGCCAGATCGCAATATCGTCTCCAGAATTGAGATATAAACTGACTTCCCCTGTCGGAAACTACCACAAAAGGGAATCCATGCAGTTTAACAGGTCTTCGCTAAAGCACTGGCGTTCAGGAGTTCTTTAAGGGCAAAGAAATGTGCCATCTTAAATAGGAGATCTACCACCACCAATGTGGATTTGTACCCGCCACACAGGGGTAAGTCAGTAATAAATTCTAGAGAGAATGTGTGCCAAGGGACCAGAGGCATGGCTTATGGTTGTAAAAGGCCTGCAGGTTTCCGTTTTGACCCCTTGTTTTGGGCGCACACACTACACGTCTGGACAAAATGTTTGACATCCTTGCGCTAGGTTGCCAACCAATAGGATTGCCGCACCTTGGCCAGGGTTTTCGTAATTCCCGGGTGCACGTCCATCAAGCTATTGTGGTAACTGGTCAGAACCTGGGTCTGCATGATTGGTTCCGGGAGATACAGATGACCTTGGTATTCTGGTACTCTCCTGGACTTTATGGTGGGGATACCCAGAGTCCCATTCTTCTTGCTCATCCAAGGACATTGCCTCTTTAACCGCTGCATGTAACTCTTTCAATGGAGACGCCTCTGCTGTAATCACTCCTAATAGTTTGTCTGCAGGTATTATGGCCACTGGTTCTGAAGAGCCATATGCCCGATCTCCTCCTCCTAAGCGTGATAGAGCATCAGCCTTTCCGTTTCTCACTCCAGGCCGGTAGGTGATCATAAAATCGTATTCTGCAAAGAATAAGGCCCATCTAAGCTAGCGGGATGATTGTGCTTTAGCTGATCGTAGGTACTTTAAAGTTTCGATGATCAGTGATCACTTTGTCAGGGTGTCGAGCCCCCAGAAAATTGTGTCTCCGGTCCTTAAGGGCTGCTTTGATCGGCAATAGCTCCTTTTCATTAATGGAATAATTTAGTTCTGCTGGTAAGAATATTTTGGACCAGAAGGCCACCGGGTGTATCTGGCCAGTAGTTGGGTTCGTCTGTGATAAGATCACCCTCATAGCCACACTGGAGGCGTCGATTTCCATGAAGTAAGGTAGTTCGAATTTTGGGTGTTGAAGGATAGGGGCTACAGTGAACTTGTGTTTCAATGTCTGGAAGGCTTGTTCAGCTTCAGAGGACCACTCGAACGTCCGGTTCTTACGTAACAGAGGTAATGGGATGCACTAAGTGAGAAAACCCAAGGATGAAGCGATGATAGAAGTTCACGAACCCTAGGAAACTTTGAGCCCTTTTTACAGACGTACAAAGGCCCGTTTAGAATTACATCCACTTTTCGGTTATCCATTCGGATGCCTTGCGGTGTCAGGACAAAGCCCAGAGACTCAGCCTCAGTGATATGGAAAGGGCTTTTCTCTAATTTTGCAAATAACTTGTGCTGCCGTAATTTCTTTAACACCACCCACATATGTGATACATGTTCCTGAGGTGTGGTGGAGTGGACCAGGATATCATCTATATAGACTATCACACAAACATCCAGTAATTCAAGCAAAACTTTGTTCATGATGTATTGAAACACCGCAGGCGCATTGCATAGCCCGAATGGCATCACCTGATATTCTAAGAGGCCGAACTTGGTGTGGAAGGCTGCTTTCCACTCATCCCCACTCTTGACGCACACCAGATTGTAAGTACCTCCGAGGTCTAAATTTGTGTATATGCAAGTGCCCTTAACCTGGTCCAGGAGTACTGGGATATAAGCGGTAAGGGGTACCAATTCTTGATCGTGATTTGATTCAACGAGCGGTAGTCAATGCAAGTTCTGAGGTCTCCCTCTTCTTCGGCACAAAGAAGAAGGGCAACACTGCAGGAGACTTGGAGGGTCGGATGAATCCATTAGCCAGATATTGATCCAAATAGTCCTTGAGGTGAGCGTTCTCCTTTTCGGTAAGAGCATATATTATGCTACAAGGTACCTGGGAGTCAGGCAGCAGATCTATTTGGAAATCATATGGCCGGTGTGGTGGGAGTACATTCACCTGCTCCTTGTGAAACATCCTGAAATTCAACCTATTCTGGAGGCAAGGTTCCTACAACGTCCAACATTGGCCCAGTCCCTCTGCCACTTGCCGCTGCCAATACATTTTTATCCAGACATGGTATCCGTGTCATAACATGTCAGCCTGTAACTCTTGGAAAAGCTCAGAGTCCAAGCACATCAATCAATGCAAGGGTTGTGTGCCTCTAGCCAGGGCAACCCCAAGATGAGCTGAAACTGGGCATCCCCTATCAGATCAAACGAGATACATTCTTGATGCCCATCCTGACAAAGAAACATCACCTCCTCCGTGCATTGGGCCACCGGGGCAGACAGCAGTTGGGAACCATCCACAGCCGTGATATTCTCAGACATTGGTTTGGGCCGAAACAAGAGTGATTCTGTGAGCCACGTCACAGTCCATATAGTTGCTCAATGCTCCACTGTCCGCATATGCTTCTAATGTATGCATCTGTGAGGGTTGTTGGTGACAAATAAGTACCACTGGGATGACCAAGTGTGAGGTCAAAGATGTGTTTTCCTTTCTCAACAAGTTGACCCCCAAGCTTGGAGGGCACTGGAGATTTCCAGCGGGTCTTCTCGGCTAGCTTCCAGAGCTCCCACTGTTTTCCTTAGGAGTGTTACTGGGCAGTCACAGGCAAAATGGCCAGCTTTTCCACAGTATAAGCATAACTGGGTTTGTCTTCTTTCATGCTTGTCCTTGGTGAGTGGACCACGGATCCCCCCCTAGTTGCATGGGTTCTGAGTGATTCTCCGTAGGACTTACTGAGTACTCCTTTGGGTGGATGTAGAAAGACCGTCCCTCCAAGCAGTTGCAGTCCGTCTTTCGGTCTTGTAAACGTTGATCTACCTGTAGGACCAGGTCGATGTATTCTGCACACCCCTCTGGTGGATTTACCACTTGGGCCAGGACATCCTTCAGTACTCCCCGAAGGCCACGATAAAACAGGGTGGTGTGTTTCTCTTCTGGCCAGTTCGATTCTGCAACCAGCCGGTTGTAAGTAGCATCTTATCCCAGCAAGTCCTGACAACCCTGCCGCAAGGAGAGCAGCTCACTATAAAGGGCCTGCCCCTGGTGCCGATGTGCTAACAGTTTCTTCAGCTCCATCTGGAATCTCTGAAAATTGCGCAGCAGAGGGTTGTCTCGATTCACTAACTGGATGGACCAACTGGCCGCGTGCCCTCCCAAATATGACAAAACAAACGCCACCTTCGTCTGGTCAGTAGGGAACACCTCAAGTGAAGCCGGCACTGGTTAATAAATGCTGCAAACTTCTGGGGGACCTCCGTGAAGCGCTCTGGTGGAGCTGGGCATCACACCTTCAACTCGAGCCAGGGGAGCGTCCACAGGAGCTGCTCCCTGCCCGACCTTGGAGCAATTGCCTGGCTAAGTCCTCTGTATGGTCCTTGTTCACAATCAACTCTCTCCGTAAAGCATTGGTCTCTGATCGGGCAGAGTGTACTTACGCCCTTAGTTCACCCAGGAGCAAGCTCAACGGATCTACCTCTGACGTATCCATGGTGCCCGGGCAAAGTGATTACGCGGGCTTTGCGTTCTGTAATGCTTACCTTTGGACTCCACAGGGGTACCTGAGCTGCGGGACTCTGCTGAGTGGCGTGACGCTGTGTGGGACCCACTGGCACCTCTGGACCTCACCTATACCTGGATTCCCATCTAGGATAAGAGCATTGATGTCAAGGGGAGTGTTGACTACAAAATACCACCAACCCACCTCCTCTGGTTGACCCCTCACACCTTAATGTTTACTTTATGGTGCTCTCCGTCCTGCTATCTCTTGCAGGGGTGAGTTGTTTTGGTTGATGTCTGATGGTTCCAGTTACCTCACTGGAACATGCTGCGAAGCCCAGTCCTGCTGTGGCTATTGGTATGAAGTCGCTGCAGAGGTTCCTGAACCGTTTACTAGAGCATTCAGGTGTGTAGCGAAGACAGTTGCGCGGGTCTCTATGCTTTTGGTGCGACGTCTTAATGCCTGGGGTGCTGTTGCGCCAAGTGTTTTTGCCTGCGGCGCAGTTGCGCCAAGTGTTTTTGCCTGCGGCACTGTTGCGCAATGCCTTTTGCCTGGGGCAATGTCGCGCGGTGTTAATTAGCACATCAGTGTTCTCCCCAGTAATTTACCTTTGGGGGCGTGACATGCCGTCAAGCCTTTCCCTCTGTTCAGATAAGCTAATGCGATGGCTTGTAACATTAACGTTCTCTTTGGGCTTGAAGTCGCGTGGATCAAACTAACCCTGTTTGTATTCTTTCTTCCTTATAGGTGCGTCCGGAAATAAACGAGGAACAGAACGAAGAAATCCCAGCTTTCCCTCAGCTGCTGCAATGAATTGGCTGATCGGAAAGGTGCTGGTATCAGGTGTCAGAATGAAGCAGGAGCCTTGGTACGCATTCAGCTGCAGCAAGCAGTTTAACGCAAAACAAGGCTTCACGCGTGGGTGTCGCCATTTATAGAGGCCCACCCATGGGAGCTAGCCTGCAACTTCCAATAAATACAGATTGCTTCACTGTCGGCCCTGTTGGTAGAATATCCAGAGTATCCTTCTATGGGGGCCATCTTAGAGGTCCTTCTGACTATGCTAGCATGCTGTTCTAGCCATGAGAATTTTGATTATCTTCGCTTTGCACTTCCTACTCCTGCTCGTGAGGTGCCTATAAGCCTATTGGGATTGCGCACAGGCATAACCGGAAGGACAGCCCTGGTGATGATGACAAAATACCCTAAAAGTTAAAATTAAAAGAAAACACGCATATACAACTTGTGAACATGACAGGAACATTTTTAAAAATCAAGGGAAGGTAAAGAGCAAAAAGCGCATAATTACTATGCTCTTTCTTCATAAGGAAAGGGCCACAAAATACAAACATTAAATGAGGTGCTGATTCGGCAGAGCCAACCCCCAAAAAAAGAAGGCCACAATTGATGAAACCACCAAATTGGCCATTCATCTCTTGACTGCACGTTTCAGAAAGGTCAACATTGTCCAAACTACCATTGGGCTATCCACCATCGAAAGGAATAAGAGCAATATGGCATTGTGCAAAACCCTTATTTCTAAGTAAGGGAACATGTGAGGTAGCTCTGATATCAGCATAAACCGGGCGGAAAATAACACACATATGGGACAAGAAATATTGAAAGTTGTGCCGAACCGCTTAGAAGTTACTGCACTAGATGTGCATTGTGATTGATGAAATGACTGCATACCTTCGTTTACTAGATTTCCCAAATTCTTTTTTTGATTTTTTTCATTTTTATTTATTGTGATTTAGCCAAGATAGATCATGACTTTTTACACAAGTATAAAAAAATAAATACATTCATAAGAACAATTTTCCAATTACAATGAATAGAAAAAAGAAAAAAAAGAAAGAAAAGGGAAAACCAAGAAAACCAATACATTCACTAGTGACTAGCATACAACTCTTATGTCCAGTAGGCCGGATGAACAGCAAAGAACAAAACGTCCACTATCCCACATTACATTCTCTAATAACCATTAAAACTCATAAAACAGCTTAAGAATGGACCCATGCCTATTATTGATAACTACCAGAGAACACTTAATGGTTCTGCCTAAGTAGGTCTTCCCACCTGTGCGGTCCCCTTACCTCTTCCTCCTCCCCCTTTCCCTCCTCTAATAGGAATTGCTCCTATTAGTAAGTTTTAGAAGCCTCAAAGATTTCACTACTTCAGTTGTAAGGAACAGTTCATAACCTGATGAGTCTTTCCCAGAACATGGGAGATTCCAAGGAATCGGTACTGTGGACAAATCTCCAGAATCTAAGGACCCTTAGGGTCGAAGTCATTGGACAGCTAATCAGCACATGCTGGGTTGTGTGCTTTAGCTCAAGATCACCTTCCTAGCAGATGTCATTCAGGAATGCTTCCCTATCTCTCACATGGAAGATTTCTAAAGTTGGCAGGATGTTCAATCTAAAATCAAAGGATGTCAGCCCTTGTACCAGGATCCGGCGACTTCCTCGGATAGGAGGGCAAAAAGGCTTGAGGCTTGTCAAACTCCGAGAGGTGGGATGCTAATTTTTGTCCCCTAACCTCTCGATCATTTTGATCCAATCTCGTTTTTTTAGACATTCTTTGGATTTTAAAGGATTATGTATCAGGGTGTCAACATCAGAATCTGCTGAAGATAGAATCTCATTTCATCTGTCCCTCAGAGTATTTGTAAATCTATTGTCCCCCTTCCGAAGTTGTACCTCCACATCAGCATAGAGATAACATCGAGGGGGCTCAAGAACCAGTCAATGTACAGACACCCATCTACATTCCATCCACGGCAGGAGCGATATTCATCCCAATTCGTATCGAATGGAGACCATAGGGACCAAATTAGGGAGGTTTGACATTCTTTTCCACAGTTTCAATTCTAATTTGTCCCACTCAATTGCAAATCTTTGGGTGTTACACTCCACACCAAAGAGCAAGGTAGGTACCACTTTTCCTACGTAATATTTTATTGGTGGAGTAATTGAAAACTTATAGAATGTATTGTTGATGTTGAGCATCTGGGAGCCTAGGTTCAAGATCTTACTATCTAAATTACTAAGAAAGGAACTTTTGGTTGGATAGGCAAAGATCATTGAGCCCAAATACATAATCTCATTGACTATCGGGACAACTTGATTGTCGATCTGCCATATAAACGATTCAATCCTCCTCTGAGGTTTTTTAAAGATCACTGTTTGATTTGTACGGATTCATCACCAATTGGTTTAATTTTGCGTATTCTGCCAAAGTATTAAGGAGGTGCTGTAAACCAATTTGTGAGCAGTCAGTATGACAATATCATCAGTGTAGGCTAGCCAGGATATTTTTGTCTGTCCCAATTTAGGACTGGCCACCAATATGTTTTGAAACCAATGGAATAAATCCACCAGAAACAAATTAAAAAGAAATGGGGCAACTAGGCAACCTTGTCGAACACCTCTATTTATTTCGATTTGTTGGGATAGATCACCGGATTTAGATAGTCTAACACAGAGAGTAGAATTATGATTGAGTTCGATCAAGATTGTCAACAAGTTGTCTGGCAGCCCCCAACTTTTCAATTTACTCCATAGGCGCTCTCTATTGATGGTGTCGAATGCCTGGGTTAGGTCCACCCAGGCTCCGAATAGATGACCACCACCCTTCAAAAAGCTGCTCAAACTGACGCAGCTAAGAACCAAGTTGTTAAGAAAGACCTTTCCTAAATCTTGTTTGGAACTTTGAAATAATCCTGTTCGACTTAGCCCAGCCTTCTAGGTCTCTCAGGACAAGGCCTGCAAATATTTTACCATCCGCGTCCAATAAAGAGATTGGGCGGTAATTAGACGTGGCTAAGCGATCACCTGGCTTATATATAGGGACTATAACCAAACTTTTCCAGGAGTCTGGGATTCTTCTAGTGTCAACTATACAGTCAAAAGGGCCCTTCTCGCCAAGATGGGAGGGTTGGACTTTAATATTGCATTTGTGAGGCCATTAGGTCTTGCGGCTTGTGATACCAATGATCTAGAGATGAGATTCTCAATCTCCTCTAAGGAAGAGTTTAGGGCCCATGGTGAGTTAATCTCAATCTATACGGTCGGGACAAGAATACACTTTGGTTGTATACAAATTGTTTGAACTACAATTGACCTTTGCACAATTGACCGAATTGTGAAGGTCAATTGTTATATATGCGGGGAAACCCCCCCCAAAACCCTTGCCACTTGGCTGAGACCCCAAACCCAACCAGTTGGACTTTACATCGCCCATAATTATTACATCATCCGTGGGGAAGCAAGCTGTAGCCATAATGAGAAGGTCCCCTAGACTTTGTAAGAAGGCTATCAGAGGAACGACTGTTGGGTTCCAGAAAATGTTCACTAGTAACCAGCCTCGTGCACATCTTCTGCCTTTTCTCGTGGTTCTAACCATCACAACCCCTGGAACCTCCCCAGAGATTAGAGTAGAAGCTTCAAAAATCACATTTCTACAAAAAATACACATGCCCTCTGCCGGTCGCCCCACACCCGTTCCACTGGCCAGCTGATGGTATGAGGAGAAACCATCTATATCAAATGTTGATCTCAGCCAAGATTCCTGAAAAAAGATTAAATCAAAAGATTCATACATACTGTTTCATTAAATCATTACAAAAGAATTGAAACCCCGCGAGTTCCAAGACTGTTCTTATCAGACAATTAGCTAGAGATTCTGCTCGGCCATTCCAAGCTTAATAAAGATCTGAGATACTAGCTCGGGAACCAATTACAGAACTGTTGATGACAGGGATAGGGATACAGCCTTATTTTTCCCTTGAGGTTGCAGAGGTAAGGGTACAGTAGGAGGAGCAACATAATTCAACACCACAAACTCAGAGATCTTTCGTTATCATAAAGGCCCTCCAAGTCCAGTCCGATTTGGCCCCGAATATGGAATTAAACCCCAGTCTGGATCTTAGCACCAATTCCACAGTATCACTATTGGGCAGCTGCGCAAAATCCACCCATTCAATATCTGCGGTGGGGATACATTTTAAAGTAGGGATATCGTTCATCTCTGAAAGAATTCCAGATCGATTCAGAGGGGGTTTATCTCCATTATTCAGGGTGGCACGCGATAAGAAAAGCGTCAGATCTTGTAATGTCTCCTTCGGTTTGTCGATTTTCTGGGACGTGATTCGATTCATGTCGGAGGAGATAATGGTCGAAACTTCCATCTTTGTTTCTCTGCTTTGATTACTTCGAAAAGAATTGAATTTTTCGATTGCTGGCAAGCACTGCCTTGGCTGATTGGGTACCTCAGTATCGCTTTTAGGTTGTTGGCCAAGATCCGTGCATGCAACACTTTGCCCCCCTAACGCACTGGAACCATATGTATTGTAGCGCACCTCTTTGTGAGTCAAATTAAGAAAAATAGGTGCGATCTTTAGGGGCAATTTATTAGGCACTGTTTTGTTGCCTTTTAACCCTTTAAGTGCCATACGCAGTGCCAAGGACGAGATAGCTCGTCCTTTTCGGCACCTTGTTTTGAGCTCAAAACTGTAATCCAACCCCCGGGCTATGTGAGGGGGAGGTCCCCCCTCACTGCCAGGGGGCTGGATTACCTTCAGTTTCACGTCGGCGTGCGTAACGCACGTTGGCGTGACACTGAAAGTAAATTCCCCGCAGCAGCCATTTTCGGCTGCTGCGGGGAAGAGAGAAGGTAAGAGACCTTCTTTGTCCGCCTCGATCTCCAGATGTATTTCAAGCCGGAGATCGAGGCAGGTATCGTTGGAAAGGGGAGATTCTCCCCTTTCCAACGATACCCATTGTGTGGCATTGCTGCCTGCGGATCGGGCGCAGGGCGCGCGATCCGTGGGCAGCAATGCCACCGGATAAATACAGATCCGTTTGTGACGCAGGGGGAGGAGGGGGCTGCTTACTAGGTAAGCGCCCCCCCCCTCTCCCGTGGCCCCAAGGCATGGGGCCACAGCGGCAGAGACCCCTGGGGGCAGATGATCACTGCCCCCAGGGGTGAAATTAAAAAAAAAAAAATAAGGGATGGAGGGAGGTGGGAGGGGTTTTGGGGCCCCCCTTTCCAAGGACACCACATATATGAGGCAGAGCGCTCGATCCGTGACCAGCAACCCACTAGACCACCATGGATCCGTTTGTGAGGGGGGGAGGGGGCTGCCTCAAGTAAGCAGCCCTCTCCCCCCTCCCGGCCCCCCAAGGCACATGCATGAGAACCCTGGGGCAGATGGCTGACCATCTGCCCCAGGGGAATGAACAAAAAAAATAATTGAAAGTATGTGGAAAGGGAGTGGGGGAAGGGGTGGGGTGGGGGGCCACTAGCCTCCATTGATTTTTTATTGAATGAAAGGGGGGGGATGCCCCCCCCACCGAAGTAGAAAGGGACACCCCTTGTAACCCTCCCTGGGGGCAGATATCTGCTCCTAGGAAGGGGCATCTGACCCCAGGGAGGGATGCATGAGGTGGCGAAAAAGCAGCCTGTGAATTTGTATTTTGTTTTTTGTTTACCCTACTTTGCTTGGTGCAGATGGCCACATTAGTGTGGCTATCTGCCCCCAGGGTGCCCAAACCCTACTGCCCCATCTATTGGGGGTCCTGCCCCACCTTTTGGGGTGGCCCTCTCCCCCCTCATGGAGGTGGGGTGTACCTCACGCAGCCGTTTGGAGGAGGCCCAGGGAGGCCTGCATGAGGTGTGTCCCCCAGCCATTGGGGGTGGGGTGGGGGGGCACCCCAAAAGGTGGGGCAGGACCCCCAATAGATGGGGCAGTAGGGTTTGGACACCCTGGGGGCAGATAGCCACACTAATGGGCCTATCTGCACCAAGCGAAGTTGGGTAAACAAAAAAAAATATACAAAATCACAGGCTGCTTTTTAGGGGGGCTGAGGGCCACTCTAAATTGGCAGCGCATGATGTACCGCAACGGGGGGTGGCCCTCACCCCCCCCCACCCCAAATGGAGGGCCCCACCTCATGCAACCCTCCCTGGGGGCAGATATCTGCTCCTGGGAAGGGGCATCTGACCCCAGGGAGGGATGCATGAGGTGAGGCCCCCCCCTATCTGCCCCCAGGGAGGGTTGCATGAGGTGGGGCCTTCCATTTGGGGTGGGGGGGGGTTGAGGGCCACCCCCCATTGCGGTACATCATGCGCTGCCAATTTAGGGTGGCCCTCAGCCACCCCTAAAAAGCAGCCTGTGAATTTGTATTTTGTTTTTTGTTTACCCAACTTTGCTTGGTGCAGATGGCCACATTAGTGTGGCTATCTGCCCCCAGGGTGCCCAAACCCTACTGCCCCATCTATTGGGGGTCCTGCCCCACCTTTTGGGGTGGCCCTCTCCCCCCCTCACCCCAAATGGAGGTGGGGTGTACCTCACGCAGCCGTTTGGAGGAGGCCCAGGGAGGCCTGCATGAGGTGTGTCCCCCAGCCATTGGGGGTGGGGCGGGGGGGCACCCCAAAAGGTGGGGCAGGACCCCCAATAGATGGGGCAGTAAGGTTTGGGCACTCCGGCGCCAGATTGGCACACCAATGTGCCCCTGTGCACAAAGGGGAGTTGGGTTACCAAAGGAAAAAAGTGAAATTGTTGGAATGTTTTTTAGGGAGGGCGGTGGGGCACCCCAAAGGGTTGGGAAAGTTTCTAAAGGAATGGGGCGTTAACCCCCCCCCCCTGCCCACAATGGAGTGGGTGCCATGTCATGCAGCCCTCCCTGGGACCAGATATCTGCTCCTAGGAACGGACGCCTGAGCCCAGGGAGGAGTGCAGGACAGCCTCCCCCCTTATCTGCCCCTTGGGAGGGCTACATGAGATGGGCCGCCCCTCAAATTGGGGTGGTGGTGGAGAGGTGCAACCCCCCTCGCGTTAGAAAATTCCACAGCGGTGTAGGGGGCCCCTCCGCCCCCACAAAAGGGCAGCCTGCCATTTTGAATTGGGTTCTTCGTTTACTATACCTGCCTTGGCGTAGAGGGGCACATTGGTGTGCCAGTCTGGCGCCGGGGTGCCCAAAACGTACAGGCCAATGCAAAAGGGGGGGCCAATATGGGTGGTCTGATATGTGGGTGGGCGGACACAGATAATATATGTTTTGTTCTTCCCTTTACAGGTCTTGAGCAGTTCAAGCTTCTCCCTTGTTGTGTACGTATGAAATTTTGCTTATTCCAACATTTTATAGTGGGTGGAGGGCACATTGCTATTGGGATGGGGGTGAACAGGGCCTGTAGTGTTCCTGTTGTGAAGGACGTGGGTGCTCTGGGGAGGTATTGGGGTGGCCAGGAACACACTTGCCCGGGTTGCGGACAAAACGCCCCCCCAGTGCAGCTGAAGAGTGCTGTTTCCCTGGGAGGGAAGTTTGCCACTTAGCCATCTGTGCAATGTTTTTTTTGTTTGCTGGGGGTTGCCATACACCCATTGGTCTTAGGCCAGTTTGATATCACTGTGCAGTCCAGCCTTCTGTGGAGGTAGATGACTGAGAAGTTTCATGTATGTGGTGGAAGGAGCTGATAAATGTACAGATATATGCCAGACACTTTGGATGTGTTATTGGTAGGCAAAGCACTGAATGTAATTCTTTTATGTTTCTGTTGCAGTTGCGGCTACTGAAAAGCTTATGCTGACTTATGTAAGTACCACATATATTACTTGGTAATGTGCGGGTGGAGGGTTACTGTGGTGGGAGAAACTGTGGCTGCAGTGTCAGTGGTATGGGTGAGAAAGGGTAGTAGGGCGGTTCGGAGGCCAGTGATGGGAGTGCCTTGCATTGAGGAAGGTGGCTGCTTTGCAAAAGGAAAAATTGGCCGACATAAGTAGCAGCTCCTTTTCAAAAATGTTGCCGGTAGTAATGCAGATGGTCATTTTGTTCTGAGCATGGTACGCGTACTTTATACAGAGAACACTACTTTTACTGCAACGATCACCATTTCTGTGGTCCTTTTCCAGCAGTTGTCCCAGTGAGCCCCGCCAGGCTCCCCATCCTTTTCCAGGGGGAAAAGCTGTAACGCAGGGTAGCTAGAGGGGCAGGAGGGGTGGGGGGTGAAGTCATTGGCCTTGGGCATCCATCTCCCAGATGGATATTTTGTCCCTCAAAAGCAGCAGTGGGTGCAGGGTGCCCCGGCACGGTCCCCATCCCGTCCTAGAGGGGAAAGCTGCAGTGCTGGCCAGGCAGAGATGTAGGGTGGTGGTGGTTGATGTGTGTGACCTTGGCTGCCTCTCTGCCTTGGTAGTCGAATGGCCCCAAGTTCACCAGTACTTTAGGAGCTGCTCCCCAATTTCTCACAATCAAAGTGTCCAAATTTGCATGCATGTGTAATGAATGGCGCACATTCTGTCAGAGTAACTATATTCGGAGAGGTTACAAAGCACCCTTGCTGCACAGGTCATATCCTCTGTCAGACTAGTCACCCTGCCAAAGTGTAATGGTGTAGCATGTGGAAGTCACCTTACCACCGTGCAGTGCAGGCGGTGGGCCACAGGAGCAGACAACCTTTACTGATTACAATTGCCCCAGCACAACTGTGTTATTGGCACAAGGTGACATACTGTCTTCTTCACCTCTTTCCCACCTCCTTCCCCTAAAACACAAGTGCCAATTACGTAATGACCTACTGTAAATTCACATGAAAGGTACATGTCCGAATGGGTGAAGTGTGTGTCTGGGATTGTTACAAGAGCCATGTGTTCACACAATCATTCAGCTAGTTGGTAAACTGTATGTATAGGCATATTCATGGGGGTTCACTTGTTTCCATATCATAGTGACGATGAGGGTTGTGTAGATAATTGCCTACTCTTTCACCCAAAGGGCTGCACGATTTTCCGAGGGCCAACCACATCTGGCTCTCAAAGGGATGCCCTCCTGGTGCATTGGTTTGGGGTTAGGGGGAAGTGCTTTCACCAGCTCAGAGGAGCCATCAGCGATGTCCATGCAAAAGGAGATGCAACCCCCCCCCCAACCTACAGTGGTGCACCTGGGAGGAAAAGATTTAGCGTCTGTGGGAGGGGAAGGGATACATGAGCTGCTAATGGAGGAACTGGAATGGATAGCACAGATGTTTCCAAACAGTGATGGTTTGGTGCCAGATTTCCAGGATTTATTTCTTTTTATGGTTTTTCTGCAGGATGCCATATGCCCACTTGTCTTATTTCCATTTCCAATCCGTGTGCAGTCTAGCCTTCCGTAGTGGTAGATGACTGAGAAGTGTCATGGAACTGGTGGAAGGAAGTGAAAAATGTACAGATAGTTGCCAGACAGTTTGGGTGTGTAATTGGTAGGCAAAGCATTGATTTTAATTCTTTTATGTTTCCTTTGCAGTTGCGGCTACTGAAAAGCTATTGCTGACTTATGTAAGTACAACATTTATTACTTGGTAATGTGGGGGTGGAGGGTTACTGCGGTGGAAGGAATTGTGGCTGCATTGTCAGTGATAAGGGTGGGAAAGGGTAGTGGGGAGGGTCGGGGGCCAGTGATGGGTGTGCCTTGCATTGAGTAAGGCAGCTGCTTTGCAGAAGGAAAGATTTGGCCGACATAAGTAGCAGCAAATTTTTAAAAAAAATTTCCAGTAGTTATATAGATGGTCATTTTTTCTGAGCATGCTATGCACACTTGTTACAGAGCTCATTCCTTTCACTGCAAAGTTCACCATTTCTGTGGTCCAATTTCAGCAGTGATCCCAGTGTGCCCTGTCAGGGTCCCCATCCTTTTGCAGGGGGAAAGACTGTAACGCAGGGTAGCTAGAGAGGGGGGTGTCATTGGCCTTGGGCATCCGTCCCCCAGGTGGATATTTTGTCCTCCAAATTCAGCAGTGGGTGCAGGGTGCCCTGGCAGGGTCCAATCCCTTCCAGGAGAGGAAAGCTGTAGTGCTGACCAGGAAGCTATGTAGGGTAGTGGTGGGTGATGGGTGTGACCTTGGCCCCTCCCTTCCTTGGTAGTGAAATGCCCCCAAGGTCACTAGTGGTCCTGGAGCTATGGCCGAAACACTCACATTGAAAGTGTCTGAAGGTGCACCCATTTGTGGTAAATGTGGCACATTCTGTCAGGGTACCTATATTCAGAGAGCGTACAAAGCACACTTCCTGTGGACTTCATATCCTCTGTGAGACTAGTCACCCTGCCAAATTGTAACGATGTAGCATGTGCAAGTCACCTTACCACCGTGCTGGGCAGGCGGTGGGCCACAGGAGCAGACAACTTTTACTGATTACAATTGCGCCAGCACAACTGTGTTATTGGCACAAGGTGACATACTATCTTCTTCACCTCCTTCCCCTGAAAATAATGTGGCAATTATGTGTCGACCTACTGTTATCTCAAATGAGAGGTGGTTTCCGAATGGGTGAAGTGTGTGTCTGATTGTTACAAGAGTCATGTATTGGTGCAATTGTTGTGTAATGTGGTAAAATGTATGTGTAGCCATAATCATGGGGGTTTTCCTGTTTCCATTTCCTAGTGAGGTTGAGGGTTGTGTGGATTTTCGGCCACTCTTATATCCAAAGGGCTGCACGACTTTTCCGAGGGCCACCTACATCTGGGTCTGGAAGGGATGGCCTTGCAGTGCATTGGTTTGGGGTGGGGAGGGGATGCGCCTTCACCAGCTCCGAGGAGCCATCATCGCTGCCCAAGCAAAAGAAAAGGCCCCCCCCTGACCTTATAGTGGTTCACCTGGGAGGAAATGATTTTGCGTCTGTGGGACGGAAGGTGGTACGGGAGCAGCTCATGGCAGACCTTGAATGGATTGCACAGAGGTTTCCAAACACTGTGGTGGCCTGGTCCCAGATGATTCCCAGGATGGATTGGAGAACTGAAGGGAATAGAAGGGCCATCACCCGCTCGGTGTGGAAAATGAATGGCGAGTTCACTAGACTGACAGAGGGCAACACCAGAATACGGACCATTCACCATGGCAATATGAAAGGTGCTGTGATGTTTCACAGAGATGGGGTGCACCTTTCCAAAACAGGCATGGAGCTGTTCATTGAAAACATAATGGATTTTGCCCAGATGCTATTTTAGGGGGGGTTTGCCCAGTGACTGATGGACACACTGGAAGATGTGAAAAGTGAATAGAAATGGTAGTAAGTATGTTGGCAGTGAGACTTCCACTTTCTAGCAATTGTTTGCATTCATGGCATGTCAAAGCATTCAATATGTTTCTGCTACTTATTTCTTAGGTACCCATCACTACTTGCTTCAGCCTACATCAGTTTGCTTGGCCTTGCAATAATTTTGTCCTTGTGAGCTTTCCCCTTACAATAGGCACCCCTATATGAATGAACAGGTGTTTTTGTCAAAAGTGTGCCAGCAGTTGCCCGGAAGGGCCAGCCGTGTACTTTATTTATCTTCCCTTTCTGCTTCTTCATTGCCTATGGCTTTTCAACTCACCCAATCACTAATACGTTGCATGGTTCCTTCTCACCTCGATTTCCCATCCACAAGCATCCCATGGAGGAGGGCATGGTGCAAAGCATGTTGGCTGTTTCTGAATAGGTAGTGTGGCTGAAATCCTCGTCCCCACGCTTGTATTTCTGTACAGTTTAGCGGAATAGTACATTGTCCATAGATTTTTTGTTCTCTTTCTTTTAGGTGCAGGTGTGTTGTAGCGGTCTACCCACTTGTAGGAAAGCAGTCAGCTGGTCCTTAGCATTTCACGTGAGTGTTTGCAAAGTACTACTCCGTTTATTGTAGCGTGCAGGGAGTACGTCATATTGCAGAGGGCTGCTACAGTTTGTGAGCAAAGTCTGGACCTTTTGGTGTACTTGTGTGGAGTAGGTTTGTGGCACTGAATACCACTTACTGTGCTACGTTCCATACTTTCAGAAGCACACATACTTCTTGTTTCAGTCTTCATCTGGTCTTTGGGCAGTGAAGGGTTCCATAGCGAAGGTACTCATGGCTTCTCGGCGATCAATGTCTGGTGCGGAGGCATTAGCTGCAGTGATGGAGTCTGGCTCAGAGCAAGGCACAGATGTGTACATGCATTCTGAAACAGATAGTGCTTCTGAGGGGCACGAGGGAAGTGATTGGGGAAGTGAGATGGCCATTGACCAAAGTCCCTCCTCCCACTCATCATCGTCATCATCATCTGATGATGAAGAGGAAGGAAGAGTGCGTCCACCTTTTCGCACACTTCCCACACGCAGGGGACCTGTAAGGGGGAGGGGACGTGCAAGACGGCCACGCAATGTGGCAGTTCCTGACATGACTCAAGAGTCGCTCTGGGTGCCTCCAGCAATGGCTCAGCCTGTTGTGCCCCCTTTCACTGGTATATCAGGGTGCACAGTGAATACAGAAGGGTTTCAGCCTATTGATTTTTTCAACCTTTTTGTTGATGATGGGTTCATTGCAGATGTGGTTCAGCAAACCAATTTATACGCTGCACAGTTCATGAGGTCTAGGGGTCCCACTCTGAAACCCCACTCCAGAGCACAAGCATGGGTACCCACAAACGATGTTGAAATGACAGTTTTGGGGTCTCATTTTGCTCATGGGAATTGGACACAAGCCGTCTGTCGCAATATACTGGTCTACTGTAGCACCACTTTATTGCCCGTTTTTTTCAGCTACAATGAGCAGAAATCGCTTTCAAGCACTGCACCGTATGTTGCACTTCAATGACAACTCGGCAGCATTACCCAAAACGGACCCAAACTTTGATAGGCTGTTCAAACTTAAGCCATTTCTGGACCACTTCACTCACCGATTTGCAGAGGTGTATGTTCCTAGCCAGAACATATCCATTGATGAATCGTTGGTGTTGTTCAAAGGTCGCCTTGTATTCAGGCAATACATTCCTAGCAAGAGATCACGATATGGAATTAAAATGTACATGTTGTGTGAAAGTACCACTGGGTATGTCAGCAGCATGAGAGTCTACACCGGTAAAGACTCTACCCTAAACCATCCGGGCTGCCCAGCCCATTTAGGGACAAGTGAGAAGATTGTTTGGGATCTTCTCACACCATGGCTCCACAAGGGACATCATTTGTATGTAGACAATTTCTACACCGGAATTCCACTGTTCAAGGAATTGTTCAATGTGGGCACACTGGCATGCGGTACAATCCGCAGTAATCGCAAAGGCTTCCCCAGACAACTTGTGTGTAAGAAGTTGGCCAAAAGACAATGTATGGCATTGCGGCAGGATGAATTGTTAGCAGTGAAATTCTGCGACAAAAGGGATGTGTACATGCTAAGCACTATTCATGATGAAAGTACTTCAGCTGTCCCTCTGCGCAGGCAGACTCAGCAAGTGTTGAAGCCCAATTGCATTCTGGATTACAACAAGTACATGGGTGGAGTAGACAAAAATGACCAAGTGCTTGAGTCATACCACGCTGAACGCAAGTCGCGTTTCTGGTACAAAAAGTTAGCCACACACATTGTGCATATGGCAACGTACAATGCTTATGTGGTGTACCGTGCAGCTACTCCAGAAAACAAGCTCTCCTTTTTGGATTTTGAATTAGAAATTGTTCAATCTCTGGCTAATGTTCATGTACAAATTCTCTCCTTTCCAGAGGTCGAAGATGTGGCCAGATTGCAAGAGCGACACTTTGGTGATTATGTTCCTCCCACTGCCACGAAGGCACAACCGTACCGAAAATGTAAGGTGTGTACAAAACAAGGAAAGAGGAAGGATACTCGGGTGTACTGTCCCCAATGCCCTTCCCAGCCTGCCCTCTTCTTTCAGCCTTGTTTCCTTTTGTATCATACAAAGGAAAATTATTGGGAGATCGACTGATTTCCGAAAATGCCCATCATTCCTTGAAAGGGACCCTTAGCCACTGAAATCGTGCATGTCTTGTAAAGGAATGGCACTCTTGCACCCTGCCCTGGAGGTGTACCTTCATTTAGCGTGCATTCACGAGCATCGCTAGTCCTGCTTCCTCCACTTGAGGCTTGCCTTGGAAAGGCAACCACAGCCGTAGCTTTCCCTTGAGGCCTGTCAAGAAAATGTACATCAGTCTAGATCCCTCAGCTCAAAGCGTGACTTGCAAAGGAACGCTAATCAGGCTCCTTCCATTGGAGGCGTGCCTACGAAATAGTAATCATTATGAGTCCCTGTACTCGAGTTGTGCCATGCGGGTCTTTCCCCTTTGGCGTGCTTTGGCAAGCAATGCTAGTCCTGCCCCCTCCACTTGAGGCCTGCCTGGGAAAGAGACATCACCCCCGGTACCTTTCACTTCAGGTCTGACTCATAAGGAAAAGGCAGTCTAGCTCCCTCTGCACGTGGTGTGCCTTGCAAAGTAACGCAATGCTTGTTTCTTCCAAAGCAGACACATCTTGGAAAGGAATGCCACTCCACCGCCTCTAGTTGAGGCGGGCCATGGAGAAGAAGGGTGGAGCACTCTGGGTCACTCCCCTATGGCAGTGCAGCTTGCTCCTGTTCGGGATTGCCTTACAAAAAAAACATCTGGAAAACCCCATCCGCTTCCGGCGTACTTTGGACAGGAACCCAAATCTGGCTCCTTCCACCTAAGGTTTGGCAAGCAAACAAAGGCCAGTCCCGCTCCCTCTACTCAAGCCGTGCGTTGTGGAAGACCAGAACACCATTCAGGTTCCCTCCACTCAAGGGGTGTCTTTTCAAAATAATACACGCCACTTTGGCTCCCTCCCTTGAGGTCTAAGTGTCATGAAAGTGGTACTTGGACACCAACTATATGGCAGCGGTGTCTTGCGTACCTTGTAAGATCCTGCCTTGTTTATTGTTTTACTGCGAGTAATGTTATGTGTGGTGTAAGTGACACGTCTTCTGTAGGAATTAATTGGATATGATTGGTGTGTGAATTAGGTAAAGATACAAAGAACATGCAGATGCAATTTCTGTGAATGGACTTTTCCAGCACTGCCGAAATGATTGTCATGTTGCAGGATGGCTGTTTTGTGTGGGTACGGTGGAACATAAGAATGCTTGCCCATAGTTGCTATGGGCATACTGAAAGCTGGTGTGGAAGATAGCGCCTGTAGGGCAGGGTAGCAAAGTCAGCCAGTATGCACTTGCTATCACTGTCCACATGTGATTGCCGGCACATAAAGTTTGCATGCAGACACAGTTGCTATGAAATTGATGCCAAATGATAGTTAAGATATTGCTAGAGACACAGTTGCATTGTACACACATGTCCATGTGGTATAAGTGTGTAGATATGCTCATGTGTAGATACACTTGCTCTGGTGCTAGTGCTTTGGTAGAAGTGCAACTGCTGAAATGGATGCCAACTGACTGCAGACACGAAAGGGATACGAATGGCCAGTGATCCGGTGGGTGCCTTGTCGTGGCATCACTGCTCACAAGGACAAACCTTCTTGTGCAACACAAGGAGGTTTGTCCTTGTGCTAAATCCCACCTTGCGTGTCTAACTGCATTGCGTCTGGTATGTATGGGAAGTGTGAGGAAAGGTGCATGTGAAATGGCTTACTGCCAGTACTTTACTGTTTCCTAAGCGCACTACAGCGAAGTTACTATACTAAAGATGTACCCATTGTCACTCAGGTACCACACCTGCACACAAGAGGTCAGCCTCTCATTGGGACACGTGTGGCGATGCGGGAAGGTAGGCCACGTGTTGTTGGCGGTGTGTTTCGGTGAGTGGCCAGAGGGAAATGTCTAAGAATTGTCTTAATTTCCGGCCAATTTCAGAGACATTTCCCTGTGTCCACTCACCGAAACACGTCGCCAACAGAAGATGTCATACCTTCTCGTGTTCCCACAGGTGTCCAGACGAAAAAGTTATCTCGCATGTGTGGGTGCACCTACTGTGGTCGCAAAATGAAAAGGGTAACCCGCTGGTAACCCCAAGCCTTTCGCCACAGCACAATTTGTTCATGTGGGCAACCTACAGATTTGGGCCTAGGGTGTCGAAGCCAGCAAGGACAACAAGGAACCCCATGCATTTCCCAAAAGAGGACACCCGTGGGAAAGCACAGAGGTGTGATTTGCGCACATCGCCCCAGATTTTTTTACCCAGACACCCCTGCAAAGTCCGAAATGTGTGGAAAAAACGCTTTTTCCCCACATTTCGCTCGACGCACCCATCGAAACACGCCCCCAACAACACATGGCCTACCGTCCCGCGTTCCCACAGGTGTCCCGATGAAAACAGTACCTCACATGCGTGGGTGCACCTACCTGGCCGGCAAGGGGCAAGCCGAAAACGCAAGCAACCCCCAGTCTGTTTGCAGAGGGGAATCTCAGCCATTCTGCCGACCGGCACAACATACAGATATGGGCCTCGGGTGTCCAAGCCACCAAGGAAGACAGGGAGCCCCATGCATTTCCGAAAAGAGGACACCCGTGGGAATCCGCAGAGGTATGATTTGCGCACATCGCCCCAGAATTTATTACCCAGACCCCCCCACAAAGTCCGGGACACATTTCGGTCTTTGCAGGGGTGTCTGGGTAATAAATTCTGGGGCGATGTGCGCAAATCATACCTCTGCGGATTCCCACGGGTGTCCTCTTTTCGGAAATGCATGGGGCTCCCTGTTTTCCTTGGTGGCTTGGACACCCGAGGCCCATATCTGTATGATGTGAGAGTGTGACATTTCCGGTGTGAAAACAGACTTGGGGTTACTTGTGTTTTAGGCTTTCCCCTTGGCGGCCAGGTAGGTGCACCCACACATGTGAGGTACCGTTTTCATCGCGACACCTGTGGGAACGCGGGACAGTAGGCCATGTGTTGTTGGGGGCGTGTTTCGATGGGCGAGTCGAGCGAAATGTGCGGAAAATGCATATTTTTTCCCACATTTTGGACTTTGCGGGGGTGTCTAGGTAATAAATTCTGGGGCGATTTGGGCATATCATACCACTGCGGATTCCCACGGGTGTCCTCTTTTCGGAAATGCATGGGGTTCCCTGTTTTCCTTGGTGGCTTGGACACCCAAGGCCCATATCTGTATGATGTGAGTGTGACATTTCTGGTGCGAAAACAGACTTGGGGTTACTTGTGTTTTAGGCTTTCCCCTTGGCGGCCAGGTAGGTGCACCCACACATGTGAGGTACCGTTTTCATCGGGTCACCTGTGGGAACGCGTGACGGTAGGCCATGTGTTGTTGGGGGCGTGTTTCGATGGGTGCGTCGAGCGAAATGTGCGGAAAAAGCGTTTTTTTCCTAACATTTCGGACTTTGCAGGGGTGTATGGGTAAAAAAATCTTGGGCGATGTGTGCAAATCATACCTCTGTGGATTCCCACGGATGTCCTCTTTTCGGAAATGCATGGGGTTCCCAGTTTTCTTCGGTGGCTTGGACACCCGAGGCCAATATCTGTACGTTGTGCCGGTCGGCAGAATGTCTGAGATTTCCCTCTGAAAACAGACTTGGGGTTACTTGTGTTTTAGGCTTTCCCCTTGCCGGCCAGGTAGGTGCACCCACACATGTGGGGTACCGTTTTCATCGGGACACCTGTGGGAACGCGGGATGGTAGGCCATGTGTTGTGTTTGTGTTGTTTTCATAACGTTTTGACCCATTTGCTGGAGCCCTTTGTCTCACAACCCTTTCTTTTCCCAAATGTGACCTACATTTAGTCGCTGCTTTAGCCACCATACACTTTTGTAACCTGCACAAGTCACCTACCCTTGAAAAGGTCTGCCTGTGCTCTTTCAAAAAATGTATGGCTGCCGTTCCTCACCACATTGGTTTTCCCAATTTACACATGCTAAGTGCGTCTGGTCAGGCCGTGAGCGTAAAATTCCTGTGTACCATGGCTCAGTGTTTGGCTTGTGGTATTGCTTGTTTTGTACAAACACTACAAAAATGGTATGCTCTCCTAACTGCAAGAGTCGGGGGAATGTAGCGGAGCATTGCTTTTCTCAAAATTCATAGAAGCCATTGCCGTACCAAGCCAACCATGTCCAACACATACCTTTTTTTTTCAGTCATTTTCCCGCTTTACCCCCATTCGATGGCAGTTTCCCCTACCTAGTTGTTGCCTGACCTATGCAAATCACCCCTTCCTAAACTTGGAATTTTGTCTACTTTTCAGAAATATATGCCTTTCTGTCCTCCAATTTGGCTTTCCTGCCCTTTTCTTCCATTCCGTCCATGCATGTCCAATTGGCAAAAATCGCCTACCTCTCACAAAACGGTTGATAACCCCATCAAAATAATTTTTTTCCATTTCCACTCAACCTGTTCCTGAAAGCCAACACATTGGGGAACTCAGCACAGCAAACCATTTGTTCCTAGCTCTTACAAGGAAAAAACCACAGGCTTCTTTGTATATCATTTTATTGGCACTTTTTGAAAAAACCCTGAATTTTCGCACATTTTCCTTATTTTCTCTCGCCCCCCTACAGCAACCTGGGATTCCTGGGTGGCGTTACGACCGCCTACATGTGGGAAAAAAAGGAGCCAAATTTGGCCGAGATATCTCATGTAACGGAAAAGTTACAAGCCATTGAATGGCCACATACCAAAATCACCAAAAAAGGCTCTGGCACTGGGGAGAAATACCCATGGCACTTAAAGGGTTAAGAAGATAGGGGCTATCTTCAGTGGGGATTTAGGTGGTTCAGTTTGACTCCCCACTGTGATTTTAACAATTTCCGGTTCTTTTACGAAGAGCTCGAGGTTAAACAGGCATTTTTTAAATTGGCGCTTCCTTCCCTCCAATGGGGCTCCTTTTGTTTTAGATTTGGCACACTTCTCCACCTGAGATCCTGCAGGTTACAGATAAAGCAATTTGTGGATCCTGAGTGATTTGTCTTCTTGGCCTTTCGGCCATGATTAGCAATTTCCTTGAAAGGATCTACATCGTCAGAATCTTTTTGAGATGAGAGTTGTTTTCTCTGTTTCTTTTTTCGTTTAGTCTTCCCGTTGTACTTTTTTGATCTATTGGAATCTTGGTCTTCCAAGGGGTTTGAGGCCAAAGCTGAACATTGCTCCTGGACTTCTGGCAGCCCTTGTATGGCTATTTCTATCACGGCTATTTGTGCGAACTGCATAAATTCTTCTAAGATAGAGGCCGACAAGGGAGTATCATCCAGCCCCTGATTAAGTGGGGTGTCCACAGGGGATTGAGGACAATTGCAGCATCGCCCATGAGCGTGTACTCTTGGTGCTTCAGAGAGCTTTAAGTTGCGGGTGGCCAATTCCACCTGCGCTCCCTCCCAGTGTTCCACCAACAAGTGCATTTTCTGGGCTTGGCTCTTTGATAGACAGCAACATTCTGCCAAAGTTTCCTTTATTGAATAGTTGAGTGCAGATTTTAGGGGCCCCAACAGGATTTCATTCAATTCAAAGTCTTTGGTAATTTCCAAAAGAGACCCCGAGTGCAGATTAACTTCTGATTTCAGGATCTCAAAGACTGACTAATGAGCTCAGTACATAGTTTAGGGCCGCAATCAATGCAGAGTTTGGGGCTTAATCTTGTAGATCGCACTACCTCGCCTCCACAGGAGGGATTCTGGGCAGCATCAGTGATGTGCTGTCCCGGGAGTCCATTGCGATTATGGAGACTTCAAGTAAAGCAGAAATCGCATTCAATTCGAAGGAGGAGTCGAAATTGGGAAGGATGTCAATGTTATCAATAACCTCTTCCGTCAAATCAATGTTCAAACCTTCCTGGCTATTATACTGCTGCTGGAATTTCGGCAAAATGCAGATGGGTGGAACTATATCAAGAACTGTATCGCTCCTACTGCCTTCCTCCTGCAGGACCTTGTTGTTAGCCCCATCTAACGGGAAGTAATTTAAGATTGTGTTCTTGATTGAGCTTGTCGTTAAGGTATAATCCAAGTTCAAAGAGAGATGGTCTTTTAGTGATGAGTTGTTAGGAGTGATGGGAGTCGATATGCCTAGATCTCTACGGTCTGATATTGACCTCGTGATAAGACCAGAACCCGAGGCCTGTTGAGTCATTAGGGAAAATGCTTTGTTTTTCCTGAAAGCGTCCCCTTACCGCTGAAAACGTTTTGAAACATGGATCTGTTCACATGGAGGAGACTCTGATCCCTATCATGCGGCTCCTCCAGTTCAGGAACCTAGTTGTCTGCCCCAGCTGAGGCGCTCCGAAGATTATAGGTTTTAAATGTATTCATTGCGCTGAGTCCTTTGTGCCGAGCTGGCCTTATCTGAGACGTTCAACCGACTCCTCTGGCTTGTGCCCTTTGCCAAGTCAGCTATTGGGTCAGAGGCCCGCAGTCCCTAAATAGCAATCCGGCAACATGAAATGGGGTTGACTATGAAGTTTCAAAAGCCGCACCCACAGCACTATCCGAGAGAGTTCAAGGCCGCCCTTTCAACCAACCCCTTCCCGCCCCAAGTCTGAGGTTTCACGTGCAGCTTTCGATTGAGACTGGAGTTGTGTATTCTGACATGAGTCACCTTAGTAGATGTTAATAGGTTAATAAGGCTTAAAGTGCTCTAGCGCACTGATTTTAAAAATACATTTCTTAACCTATTTGATCCAAGGTATAGTACATGAAGATCGATTCTCTAGCAAAGCACTGATGAAGAATTGGGTCAACATTTTTGTGGATTGCCACATGTACTCAACCACTGCAATAACGGTTGCAACCGCAGATCATCCTCTATAAAATGAACTCCAAGTTCTTGATGCACAGCAAAATCGGGGGCGGATTGTGGGATGCCTACATTTTTTTTTAAAACAATTTTTGGCAGACTGTAAATGTGACAAGCTGCCGAGCCCCCAGAGTGAAACCCTGTAATTCACCATCGACAAGGTTTGATTTCAATTTTCACCGCGTGCCGATTGCACCTTCTAGAGAGATGAAAGACCCCACCAATGTCCTGTTTCATTTTGATGTTAAGTTTATCTAAATGACTCCCGCTTGATAGGCTGCTGTTAAATGCCCATTTAATCAAACTTTTACCACAGGTCCGTTGGATATATTGCACCAGAGTTTCGGAGTTGGATTCTCCTTGCCCAGTTGGTGATAAACCAGAGCCACAGATTTTGATACATTAACCTCTAAGTCTAATTTATTCATAAAATGTGTAAATTAATTTAATATTTGAAGGGTCCTGAGGGTTTGTGCAATCAGGGCGGTTATTCACATAGATAAGGGAGGTTATCTTTTTCCTCCGATTTCTAGGCCATCTGTCCCCAATTCATTTAAAGCCTCCTGAAGGTAATTTATATATATAGGGAAAGTAGCAGGTGTGCTAAAACGCAGCCCTGCCTTACTCCAGTGGCAATAGGGAACTACGTAGTACAGTGTCCTATCCCTCCACTTTTGACACAAGCCTGCATGCCCTTATGAATATTCTCCAGCACAGCCACTAAATCCCAGGGACAGTTAGCTTGTATGAGTTTAGTCCATAGCTCTGACCCGTCGACTGTGGTCGACCGGTCCATAAAGGCTAGGTAAATCCACTCCTGTCTGGTAAATACAGAATAAGCTGTGGTAATATTTAAAGCCTGTTTGGGTGTCCCCAGCCCTGGCCTAAACCCAAACTGAATTTCTTAGAGGAAATTTTGTTCCACTGAGCGCTCTATTTTCCCTAAAAGAGCACAACACGAGCAACAGTTTGTCTTTTGGGTAGGCATTTGCCAGGTACTACCTTCTCATAAGAAGGCAACAACTGAAAAGGGTGCGAGTACCTGGGCATACAATAGTAGCAACTAGCAAATGCCCATCTAGTACCTATACTCAAGCCAAAACAGTTGGTTTTGTCAATGACTGTTTTTAAGAGGACTTCAGTGCAAGGACATGCATTCTGCTTTTAAATCAATTGGCTGATGGAAAACTTGGTTAAGACATTTTTTTAAACCAATAGTGCATTTATAACTGCATTAACTCAGAAGACTGCTTTGAAATAACATGCACAGAGATCCCAGTAGGATGAGATTTGGGTGGGGAGGGGCAGGTAGTGGGCGGCCATGTTCATAGAGATTAGCATGTACATGGGCAGTCAACTGGTGGGTAAGTAATTTAACGACCATTAGCTAGCTGTGTATCCCTAACATCACCCTCCTAGCTGTACTCCAATGTAATAGATCAGACTTATAGGTGTCGCTATTGCGAAAACTAACAAGACCGATGACAACTAAACCTATCTCCGCGTGATCCACTGCTTCATGCACCTATGCTATGCAATGGAATGGTGCAAGAAAACTAAATTAACTGTCAGCTGATGAATCTGGACCCAAGTTAAGCTTTGATAACAGCTAATCCCAAGCCTTCGGCATTACAGAAGCCACTCAATTGGGCTATAAGAGGTTTGCCATGATACTTTGCACTAGTAGGCCAAAGACAGCCCGAGGCAAGGCCTCTTACAAAAGGACTGGGTAGGGGAGAAGCGTTTTTTTGATTGGCAACAGTGCATACAAATCTCACAATTCAACAGGCACACAAGTAATAGGAAAACCCGCTGAAAAAAACGCTCCTGAAAGAGGAGCATTTGTAGGTTTTTGCAAGTTATGAGGAAAAGGTGGTAGTGGTCTTGAATCATCAGAAAATACCTTTACATGAATAATTTCCCAGGTGCCACCATGTTGTGTGGCATGTATGGTAGAAAACACCAATATGGCCGCCAAAGATGTAAATGAAATCTTCATTGTGTCAGTTAAGGTAGATTTTAGATCCTGCAGCCTTATTTGGAAGATATTTCCAGACCTTAGAAAACGGTCCTCACTTTACTTTGAAGTCAATGGCTTCTAAAACATTTCCATATTCATATTACGAAACGTCCTTTGTAGTTGTTAATTGGATTTTCAACAGGAAATAAAACCCATCCATATGAAGTTTGGGCAACTCCCTAGGACTGAACAGTTGCAATTAGTAACTGAGATAAATATATGGCATCCTTTTGTAGGTCAATATTTGTGATCAATATAATTTGCTGAAGAGTCCTCTTCACTACCTGTATGGCAAGTTTGGAATAGTGCGAGTATCATTATCACAGTTTGTTTCCTGCTCACTCGCATGTTTGAACAAGTTCTGTGCAACCGTTTATATTGTGTCACACAAGGAGAGAGAGAGAGAGAGAGCGAGAGAGAGAGCGAGAGAGAGAGAGAGAGAGAGATTTAGAACGGAGTCTTGAGCAAATGGCATTTCACAGAGAACAAGAGGAACAACCGAAAAGACTAAGGGCAAAAAAGACTGAAGCCCAAAAGCCTGGCATAAGGGTTGCGGGGGTCTCCCCCCCATATATATACATATATTTTTTTTTTATTGGGTCTTCTCACACAGATCCGAGACCACGAGTCATTTCGCCATATTCCATGTTCAATGGGGATGGATTGTTGGCAGTGATCTTGGATCAGAATTATGACTAAGTAGCAGTGTGACAGGGTCAGAGTCTTGATCCCTCCAACCTGGGGTGGGAGGGCGAACAGGGCCTATGCCAGAGACCATCCTGATACACTTGTCTTTCCCACTTTGCCTTCCAGCCTCTTAAAAACCTTTTCTCTTCTTCATAAGACTGCAACATCCAGTAATCACATGATGCATGCACACCAGAACTAGACAAGACACATTGGCAACTGATCCTGTCTTCAAGTCTCATGCCAACTGTGAGCAACCTGTCAAGCTGCAGATGACACCTGGCTGGGAGAGGAAGGCCAGCGCAGCAGAACCCAACAACCCTGAACCAGCACAAAACACTGAAGCACGAAAAAGGGGGCAGGGGCAAGAGCAGAATTTCAATCTGACTGCGAAAACAGAGCCCCCAGGGAAATGGCAGAGCAGACAAGTGACATGAATGACCAATGGGAAGAGAGTAGAGGACATAAGGAAGGGCAGGGCTATAAACCCCCTGCACACTGAACCATAGAAGGCAGGTGTTCAGGTGAGGTCAGGAGGCGAGTTGGTGGACCGATTGAGCAGGTAAGGAGAGCAAAAAGTGGAGCAGAGTGCTGAAAAGATTGTGGAAGAGCTGGGCGAGATTGCAGGTAAGATATGGAGTGTGAGAGTGGCATCAAGCTTTGTAAGATTGTAGTATTGGTTGTGTATGTGTCACAGTGTCTTGTGAGAAACCAGGTGGTGTCTCACACGGTAGTCCTCGGGGACCTGTCATCCAGGTGGCCAGGACACGGCCGTCTCTTTTGGATCCACTTCCTGGGGGTGGACCAGTACGGGAGGATGTTGAGGGAGTGGGACACCTGATGGCGAGACGCAGAATCCCCCTCTCTGTAACACCTTCACCTCATCCTACCCAGTAGGATATATAGGAACTCTACCCCCCAACCTCCTTTCCCTTCACTAACGCTTTCCCACGGACAACCTACTCTGGGAGAAAGACTCACACCCGACCAGCGTACCTGACAAGTACCACCACTATGGTCAGGCAATTATTGGTAAACATTCACACTCTACTTCCATTAAGCTTCCCCACATGGATAACATGAGAGTACACTCTGAGCAAGGCAAATCACACAAAGGAAAGACGGCAGCTGAAAGAGGGAAGAAAGACAGCAAATCAAGAAGGGTGCGCAAGAAGGGAGATACCTTTGGCCTTTCCGGCAGAAAACCGTGGCTTTTTAGAATCCTTCAGATTAAAGAGCGTAAGGCCAGGAAACCAGACTGAAGAATCCTGCATTGTGTGTCGGAGATACCTGGGGCCCTCCTGCACAGCTGACCGAATAGGGGAGGAGCAGCAGCCGCTGTGTTACCGTCCTTGGCTGTGATGAAAGACGCGAGGAAAGCCTAATTGCTGATGGATGTTTGAACTTACAAGGAAAGATCCAATACCTGCGACAAAGTGGTCCGGCACCATTAGTGTGCTCAATCAAAGGTCTCTCTGAGGTATTTGGCCAAGAAGTGACAGAAACAAAAGTGAAAGATCATAATAAGAAATGGATTTTATCGAAGTGGTCCTGCGTCAGGTTAAGCAAAACCCATCGCACAATCGAAAGTCTTTGGTTTTTGGTGCAAAGAAGAAATCTTGGAAAGTGACACGTTGGCAGAAGGCCTCAATACCAATGCTTTGAACTGTTTCCTTACGGCCGAGAAGCCAGAGTGTGTGCGAAGCTCAAACGTGCCACATAGTCCCGCACTGAAAACATGGGGAAGGGAAGCCAACTGCTCCACTATACTCACATATTAACACTTGTTTTGCTTACATTGTTGTCCCACACCATTTGTATTTAGAAGTAAGGATTGGCAATAGGTTTATTAGTACAAGCCCTTTTAATTTGACACAGACTCCACAAGGACTGCAGTATTATTTGATGGGCGTAGCCTGCTCCTATCCTTAGATTTAGGGTTAGATATGTGTTCAAGCAACCATTAAAGTTCAATAAACACCCCTGAACTGTGATCTGTCTTCATTGTTTGATACCATCCCCTTCCTTGCAGCATGCAGAGAGAAAGAGGGAGATTGTGCAAGATGCATGTAGGAGGGAATAAATGGAGCAAGAGGGGAGTGGAGGTGAATAGAGCAGGAAGGAGAGAAGGACATGTAGGTAGATGTGAGATAAGAGGGAGATAAAGGACATAGGACTATCAGGGGGGAGCAGGGACCCTTCCAAACTTGGGGTTGCTGGCCTACGAGGGACTATGCTAGGAGTGGGCGATTTGAGTTTTGGAGATATATTTTCACAATCGATATCGGATGAGACACTATCGTTAACAGAGATATATACACACATTACATATACCACCATTTTTTTATTTACATTTTGATATTTACACAGCTGTGTGTTTTCTCAAACAGGAAACAGAGCACTTTATTTTGAGAGAGAGAGAGAGAGAGAGAGAGAGAGAGAGAGAGAGAGAGAGAGAGAGAGAGAGAGAGAGAGAGAGAGAGAGAGAGAGAGAGAGAGAGAGAGAGAGAGAGAGAGAGAGAGAGAGAGAGAAGAAATCAATCATTCAAGCTTCTGTGAAATCGGTCTTGGGGGAGAAAACCATCAAAATAGGGAACCCTTAAGTAGCCCCAAATGGAGGACGATAGAAGGCTCTGTAAGGCTCATTGCTGCAAGACCAGAATAGAACCAGATAGAAGAGTTTACCTATATATAGATGTGCACCACATCCTGTTTGGAAATCGGAATACATGGGCTAGGAAGAAGGGAGCCCACAGGAAGGACGAGGGTGAGATTAGGGACCCAGTTAATCTCCACGATCAAAACTGTGGCATTGATAAAATACCTAAACTCTACATCGAGTCCTTGAATTATTGAAGCCATCTGTGACAAGTGTCTGTTCACTGAAGGCACGAAATGGCTTCTTGTGGGTTGTAACCTATCCCACCTCATCTGTTTCTGTGAAACAGTTCAGCACAACTCTAAATTTAGTTACACTGGTTCTGGTTGGACAGATTTGGAAAATAAATGCTTCCAGTTTATCATATACCTGTTCAGTGTTCCGTGTCATTTCGCCGACCCCTTTTTTCCAGTGGGTGTTTTGCAGAAAAACAGAATCGACTTTTTACATTATTTTAAGGGGGTCCCCCCCCCCCCCCAAGATGCCCTTAATTACATTATTTTTTAATTAACTTCCCCCAACCCTTTATTTACCCTTTCCCACCCCCAACCCCAAAGTTTAGAGGAATTTTCTACAAAACTCCTGCGGCAAAACACGCGGCAGACAAACGGGTGCCTGCAAAAGGACGTGATACCCTGTTCAGTAACGTATTACTGTGATCCTACTAAATTAAATGCCAAAGGGGGGTCTTCAGTCGCTGCAGTGAATGCGTATGAAATGTTGCCTTTCCCAGACCAAGTGCCTGTGCAGTTAGATCCATACAAGAAGTAAAATGCAGGCAATGCAGACGCCTTCAATGAGCCTAGTGATAACAATAGCTCTCCAAATTATGTATTTTGAAGTAGTCACTAAGCAAGAATCTGGGAGAGGGGTAGGATGCGGGGGTGGGGTGGATTTTGGAGTAACTAATTTTAGCAAGAATGAAAACATCTATGTTCCATGCAAATAAGAAGAGTTGTGTAGCTCTGTGGCATTGATGGCATGAAGAGTTATCTCGGTGTCTGCCACTTCTCCATGCTTTTATAAAGTCATTTTTGGTCATTACAACATAACGAAGAATAGGTTGAGGTAGCTAAGCAGTTAATTCATCATTGGTGTTAAAATGGGGCGGTAGTGTTGTCATAGCAACACTTTTTGCCATCCATTATTTTGTTGAGGGTTGGCCCAATTACTTGGAGCCTCATTTTCCTTCTCAAACTCTTGATTGAGTTTTCATCCTATGTGTCAAACCCTAAGTGTATTACATTATACTCCCTGTACTTTTTCATTTTTTATTTTTTTCTATGATTCAGACAGTTTGTGCAAGCCTGAATTCCTTTTCACACATCCAAAGCTTGCACCGGTGCCATGCCATTAACAATTGCAAAGAAAAGATCCTTTAATGTACAGTACCAGTAATTGCAGTCATTGTGTTGCTTATTTTCTGCTGCCGTGGTGGGATTCATTTCAAGATTTGTCTGTTTTTTGCAGGCAAAGATGCCTAGTTCCATCATTAAACATTGACTGTGAAAAAGCAAAGCAAACAATTCATAGAACCCTGATGTCTTCTGTAAGTCTACGTGAAGCTGTGATCTGTTTACAATTAGTCTGGCAAATAGGACTGTTTGCTCTCACACTTTAACAGTACCAGCCACTTATTTTTATTTTCTTCTTGGCTCGCAAATAGATTTAGTTTGCTCTTTATATTATCCGATGATCATGGTCCTGGTTTCAGAGATTTGAGTCTCTGTTTGGAACTCCTCAAAGTAATACCAAGAACATGAAGATGACCAACATCTTATGTTATACGCCTACTAAAAACTGCCATGGTTGCAAGTTCAGGTCCATCATATGAAAATGGACTTACGATTTGTTTATTGCATTATCCTCCCAGTTTACTGATTCTATAGAGCGAGTCGTTATAAAGTCAGTGATGCTGCTTGCTCTACTGTCCCTGCCATGGACCATGTCTGTTCAGGTATATGGTCAAGTACTGGTGCTGTTAAAACATAGCATATACGTGCACTATGGTGTTCGGCATTGCCTATTAAACCTCCAATTAAAGTACTATTTTGATATTCAAGCACTTCACTGGGTCTAAGAGAACAGAATGGAATACTTGTTTCCTCACAGCCCAGTTTGCCTTTTTAAACTTTTCCAATATTGCAGAATCGGATTCAAAACTAATAGTAAAATAGTATACCATCATCCCAGAGAAATTATCTAAGTGTTATGCAAGGAACCCCAATTATTGCTACCACAGTGGTGTGCATTCCAGTCACGAAACCAAACCTAGCTTTTTATTTACAAGCAAGACTCCACCATTGCCATTTAATCCCACATTGTAAATGATGGCTAAGATTGTCCTTAAACGTTATGAAACTCCATTGTTTTCAGACATTAACATTTTTACTTTGTTGCCAGAAGATCTTGAATATCGCAGCTCTTGACAAATTTAATTTGAAATTCTAATGTTTTAAGAATTTCTGCACATTGATGCTTCCTGAACACTTCCAGGTAGCAGGCATACAGTGCAGCAAGCGTGCTTCATTTGCACACGAACATGTTTCTCAATGAATGTTTGTTGTGCAGTACTCTCATTATACTAGCCATCCCGGCGTCCAGAATACTAGCGCCATCAATATAAGAGCCAATAGCGCAAAGTAATACAACAAATCTGCAGTTCATGGGTCATAAAACAAATTGATTATAATGACTGTTGAGTAATTCTTAATAGCTGCACAGGACAGTGGAGATCCACATCTGTTGTCAACACAGTTTGAATCGGTTTTGTAAAATGTTCCGGATATCTCGAGAGTTAACGGAATTGAATGCTTTTTTGGGGTATCAGGCATGATTAACAGAAGACATTAGCCATTTGCTCTTTTTGCAATGTCCCACTGAAAACAGTTCAGGTTGGAAAAAACCCAGGATAAGAACTCAGTTCCAGCTGGCATTTTAGGACTCTATCACCCATGCTGTTTGCCGATTATCTGCTCTCAAGATTCGAAGTAGGAGAATTTGCTATATTTTCACTTTTGCTGAGAAACCATACAACATCTACTTTTTGAAAGGATTTCGAATCCTTAGTTCTTCTGTTAACATCATATTCATTAAAAATAAAGTTACACTTCTGGCACTAGGAACTTTTGGCATTCTAGGAGATTAAATCGGTAACGTAGCAGGGCAGTTTCTGCAGTGAAAGACTCAGCAGGATTATATCATACAATGTTATGGACTGCCGTACCTCACAATTGCATAGTGTCCCGCTTTCCATTCCGTGTGCCCTCAAGGAAGCCCAAATTATCTGTAGTACTGTAAACAGATCGTCCTTTCACAAGGTTCAGTGGTACATATTCTCCCATGCAGCATACAGCTTAATTAGCCAAAGTGGTCTCAAGCCAAGAACTTCTATTCTATTGAGGCCCCAGGCATGCAGAACATTTAGGCCCTCAGCAAGCTGAAGGTCACGTGCGTCTTCACTTTACTGAAGTTAAGGCACCATTTGAAGGCCTGCCTTTCTGTTAGCCACTCAGACAGTTAGTGGCAAAGCAGCAGCCTTCTGGTTCAAATATGCATTTTCAACTTGCAAGCTATCAAACATTCTCCTCCTAACCTTCCACCTACTACCCCTGGAGACCTTGAACTGTTCTGTGCCGCCCCCCCCCCCCCCTCTCCTGCTCGACCACCACACAGCCAGAATTACATTTTTGGCCATGGTGGTGGACCTGTCCTGGATCTAGGGCCTGCAGCTGCCTTTTCCACGTTTTTCTAAGCCTCAGCTCCTCTTCCAAGATGGCGCAGGCAAGGTCCGCATTGATGAATGGGCTTTTTGGTTCAGCCATTCTGCTCGCCTTTCTACCATCAGATAGGCTGACTCCTCGATATATGTGCAATTGGTGGGGAGCCGGCAGGCAAAGCCTTCCCCTTTAAGGACCCTGGATAAGGACATCACCCCTCTCTGGCTTGTCCCCACAACCCCTGAAGACCTTGAACTGGTGTGTGCCCCTCACCTCAGCACCATGTGGCCTGTTTACATCCTTGGCCACGGTGGTGGAGCGGTCCTGGATCGAGAGCCTGCAGCGGCCTCTCCACATTTTTCAAAGAGTTGGCTCCTCTTTCAAGATGGCGGACGTGAGGTTCGCATTGATGAATGGGCTTTTGTTTCAGCCCTTCTGCCGTCTTCTTACCTTTCGGTAGGCTGACTCCTGGATATGTGTGCATTTGGTGGGGAGCCGGATAGGGAGATCACCTCTGTCTGGGCCCTCCCTGAATCCAGTTTCCGCCAACACCAGGAGATGCCTGTTTCACATTGTCCTGCCAAACTCTCCGTACCTCTTGGCCTTGAAGACTCAAAACTGCCTTTTCATACTTTGTCTGCATCCAGACTTCCCTGCCACTCGTCCTCCCCTAGGTCTTTAGTTATTTTCCCTCTCCTTTTGGATGCAAATTGCTCCCAGCAGCTCGCCGCCACATCTGTTTCGGATTGTGTCTGGCCCTGTGTCCCTCCTTCACCCTCATTCTACCCGATGTGGCTGGCCCTACCCTCTGTCTAACTCGTTTGACATCTAGGTTGTGTAAAACCCTCTCAGCATCGGAGACCGGGTTCAGAAAGAAAACCAGTAAAAGACAGTGAATGGTTTAAGTGGAATTCAGAAACAACTTTGGGACAGAAAGAAGGGCGAGTGTGAAGCACATCTTTATCCTTGTGGAAAGTTCAGAACAGATATTTGACAGAGAGCTTGAATCTCCTTCTCGCAGATGTTACCACAATCAAGAAAGCAATCTTCCAAGAAAGGTACTTGAGCTCGGAAGTGCCCATAGGTTCAAAAGGCTTATGACACAAGGCGGTGAGGACCACATTCAGATCCCATTTGGGATGAGGGACCTGAGCTGGCGGTAAAAGAAGGCCTGCAAAATGTCTTTCGATTACTGGTAGTTGCCAGTGAAAAAGAGCAACTGCCTGTGGACAGATACGCCGCCAATGGTGGATAGTTATATCTTGCATGATAAGACATGGATCCCTAAGATGCAATTGCGTTCGACCCCGACATTGCAGAGAAAAGGATTTAAGTGCAATGCGCGGGACGGAGCTCAGGAAGGCAGAGGGGGTCTGTCGCGTGTGGTGACCCATCGTAAAAATAAAAAGGACAAAAAGTACATTTTGGGATGCCTAAAAAGTGCTCCGGACCTGTGCCGATGGACGGAATGTCCCCATAAGTATGGATGAAAGGGCAACGGTATGCAGGAGTAGGTTTTACTGATAAAACTGTAGGGAATGATTCAAAGAAACATGAAGGTGCCTGAGGTCAGGAAAATCCCTTGTAGTAATACCCTTTCTCTGTAAGGTCTGGTCAGACCACTCATCCATGCAAAGCTGCCCCCATGTCAATTATGGGGCATCCTGCTAAGGACAGCACAAGCAATACATCTGGCACTCTTTCACTCCTCCTTTTGGCCTAAGACTAGATGGGAAGAGACAAGGGGGAATTGATTCTGTGTGGTTGATGGGGAGCTAACAATGAAACACTAAACAGTCCACACCCCTAGACCCTGGATGTGACCAAACAAATTCTAGAACCTTGATTTGCATTGAACAAAAATGTCCAACTAGCCCCCCTGAACCACTATTTCAACTCACTTCGCTCTGCTTTTTTTTTAAAAAAACATTGTGCGCCCTGAGGCCTTAGGGTTAGTGGCGCAATACAAGAACACAGTTTTTATTGGCATTTAAACAAACAGTCAACAAAGACTTTTTGAATACCTCGTAACAGGATGCCCCCCAACCTCCCCTTCTCATTACCAGCGAGTTCGGGCAGTGCTGAAAAATTGTACATTACACCCATTATCAGCGTGTTCGGGCAGCGCTGAAAAATTGTACATTACACAGTCTCAGAGGTGGTGAAACAAATCAATCGAAAACAACGATCATCAGACTTCACAGAGATTTCGATTTTGATTGGCTCACTCCTCCGGCCAGTGAGCCATGGTAGACTGTGTCCCTCCCTCGCCCCAATGGCAAGGCAGCGACACCCCTCCATCCCAGCTGTCAGAAGGTCCTATTCCTCGAAGTAGGAACCGAAATGATAGTGACCAATGGCAGCCAACTTCTCCATCACCATGCTATTACACAGTTTCTGTTCCCACTCCCGTCTCGTGGGGCCCTCCACTTTTGCACTATAGCCAGTGTCTCAGCCCTCAGCATGGCCTTGCATACCCTTGGCAGCCTATATTCTTCCCGGTCCATGGCCGAGATCCCCGACAACATCTGGAGAGGGTCCATGCTCAGCTGCACCTCTTGAGTATGCCTTAATCCAGCTAAGAAGTTCCTGCAAGAAGATGCGTATCTTAGGACAATGCCACCAATGCTGATGCCGCCCTAGAGTCTGCTCATAACCACATTTGGAGTCATATAGCAACAATCTTAGCAGCGTACCTTTACCTATGCATATATTGAAGATGGCTGATGCCTCTGATGGACTTTTGAACATGGTTGGTGATACTGAACTGTATAACATTAATTATTTCAAAACTGCTTAGTATTAAGAATATCAGAAGTTTACCGTTATTTCTACATGCATTGTAAAACCCCAATGTCTCCGGTGCCGCTCCCGAACACGGATGCTACTATTTGAACTATATAGTTTTGACCTCAGTAGCCTACTAGTTGCCCCGAAAATTGCTGACGTCTCAATGTTACTCTAGGCACGGATACCACTCTAGGTACTCTTATCCATTGCAATGCATAGCTTTAATCTTTAGTAGCCCACCGTCTTCTGCTGAATGTGCCGATAGCCACCAACGCTGTTTTATTGCCTGGCCTCGCTTATTTATTTACTTAGTTTGAAGCCTAAAAGCCTACCGCTCCAACCAACCGCACTGTAAGTTGCCGATGTTGACTGTACTGTATAGAACTAAGCATCCCACCGCTCCTACTAAATGTATTGAAAGACACTGACGTTGGTCTCGTGCCCTCCCACTATTAATGAATCCTTAGTGTAGAATAATAGTACCATCCATCGCACTGAAAGGTATCAAAGCTACTGATATCATTACAACGTAACTAAATGAATACAACTACTGCATGGCACAACATTATACTTCAGTAGCATACCACTCTTACTACTAAACACTGGCAGATTAGCCTCCTGTTAGTCTATGGCTAATTGAGCAGGAATCGTCTACTTATCAATTGCAATCCTTCCTGGCAACTTATAAGGGCAATTTTGATCCCTGTAGCAATATGCTTGCCACTTCCTTTAACATTGGAGCCTCAGGTACGTTATTTGCATTAACTATACTAACAAGCCCCACTAGACTTGCTACCATCTACAGCCTAGATCCTATATGCATGACCAACTTGACAATGACTATAGCTGCCATACCTTGGTCATCTCAACCTACGAACCTAACCCAGGAACTACTGTTGAGTAATTTGAACACAATTCTACATATGTCACCAGACCATGCAACATAGATACTAGGAACATCAGACTCCGATCTATACTGACCAGATTGTTTGAACCACGTGCCAGAACCACCTCCAATCTAGCCATCGAGAGAAGAAATCCTCCTAGAAGTCTAACCTTAAATATAGCTAAACCATCCACTAGCCAAACACTAAAGTTAAACTAAATAACACCAGTTCATCTCCTCCTACCACGACTAACCAATCCAACAAACCAACTAAACAAACTAAGCATCTTAGTATTAAGCGACCTACTAGTGCTGATACCAACTGCACGCCCCACCTGCTCTAGACCACATTATCCCACCTCTTAAGGGAGCACTAAAACGCCAGATCACTAGACGCACATGCCTTAGAGATCGCGGACTTGATTCAAAAGAGAATTATTACTTTCTTGCTATCACAGAATCTTGGCTGCACCCTGCTGCAGGCCCTATGCTCATGTTAGCAATTCCTGATGGCTACATGATACTACGAGCTGATCGATGCGAGTCAAGAGGAGGAGGCATCGCCATCATCTTCAAATCCAGCTTATCCATGAGACTAGCCCCTCCCAAGACTTTCAATCCTGTGAAGTCCTTACAGTTAAATTACAATTCGCTAACTCCCAGACTGACTACACACATCATTTATAGACCTTCAGGCCCCATTGGGTCTTTCGAGGAGCATATCTCAGTTATTCTCTCAAACAACTGAAAAAAATACCTCACAAATACTCCTATTAGGAGATTTCAAATTGGGCTTCAATAACCCACAAGATAAACAAGCCATCACCACAGCTAATATCCTGTCAGAACTAGGTCTGACCCAAAGAGTCAACATACCTACACACAATAAAGGTATAATACTTCACTGGGTAGCAGATTATAACTAACGCCTCTATCAGTTCCATCACCCCCCCATACCTGGACTGACCACTTCCTTCTGACATTCAAACTAGTCACTATCAAACCCACACCTATACTCGCTCCTATCGTCCCCATACATGAACTATGAACAAACAGAATATCACTGCGGACAAACTCATCCCCCTCATTCTCCCTACCCTCAATGCTCTACCCAACAGCATGGATCCTGGCCTGCTAGTCGATGAATATAATAAAATCATGACAATAACCCTGGATTCCATTGCACTGCTCAAAACGAGACAAAGAAAGCCTAAAGCTCACTTGAATATGTGGGTCACCCCACATCTAAAAGACCTATGACTGAAAAAAAGAAGTTGTGAGGCATCTTGGAGACTACTCTCTTCAGAGGAAAATAGAACTAAACTTACAGAAATGTGCCTGGCTAATATAGAATACTATAACAACTGCATCTCTCAAGCCAACTCCAGTATGAAGGAACTTTTTACTATACTAAAATAACTGGAGACTCCAATCCCTGTGCAAGATACCTGCATTAAAGAAAAAACCTGGTGTTCGGTCATTCAGTATGGGTTAGCCAATAAAGTCACGACACTTCAAGAAAAGATTGCACAAAACAAAGCATCCTTAACCACCTTGACCCCTCCTAACAACACTCCTACATCCTCCAACATCCCGCCCATTCGCTTTAACTTGAAAAAGTCATTATCACTCAAACCTTCAAATTGTAAGGGTGACCAATGTCCTGCCCAACTCATTAAAGATTCAGCGAGGGATCTGGCTCCCTTTATTTCCAAGCTCATCAATGCATCTTTCGCAACAGGCACTATCCCATGCAACCTCAAAGAATCATGGGTCCTACCACTGTTAAAAAAAGCAAACTCTAGACCCTGCAATACCAACTAACTACCGTCCTAATACTACAGTACCATTTCTCCTCAAAATTTTAGACAAGGTTGTGTACCTACAAATTCAAAACTACCGGGAACTTCACCACTTACTAGGAGCCCGCCAATCTGGCTACCGCCCACAACATGGTACGGAAACCGCATTAATTGACCTGAAAGCTGAAATTGATGAGCTCAGGGACAAGGGGAAATCAGCCCTCCTACTCCTCCTTGTTCTCTCGGCTGCATTTGACCTCGTGGATCATAAGGTCTTGTGTATCTAGACTCAGCTGCGCACTTTTCCAAGGAGGCTATAGTCTGGATGAAATCATTATTAAGCAATAGGACCATGAGGGTCTTCTCTCCCTCAGCAGCGGCCGACCCCATTCCTATCACTTGCGAAGTACCCCAGGGATCATGTGTCTCACCCACTCTGTACAGCATATTTACCAAGCCCCTTTTCGATGATCTGGACCATCTTGGTGTCACCTACACTAACTATGCAGATGACACTCGGATTCTCCTTCCACTTTCTGGGGATTATGACAAGGATTTGGCCTTGGTAAATCGGGTGTACCTCATCAATCAGGCATGGATGGAACTCCGGGGCTATGCCTGAATGATGACAAAACTGTTATCTTGGGGACCCCCACTAATCTTAAAAAAACTAGGCGACGAATATACATCCTTCATAATTGATGGTAACTCAATCAAACTCGCTAATGAGGTAAAGTCCCTAGGTTTCTACCTCGACTCCACTCTTACCTTCACTAAGCAAGTTAATTTAATGGCATCCACCACCGCACATACATGTACATTTATCAGAACTGGCAAACCATTTCTCACCAATAACAGTTGCATTACCCTGGCCAGAGCACTCATCCTGTCCAAAATGGACTATTGCAACGCCCTCCACATCGGTTCCAATAAGTATATTTGAATTCTTCTAACACTCCAAAATAACACCCTTAGAGCGGCGCTTGGTATAGCAAGGAGAGAGCATATCTCTGAGATTAGGCGACAAAATAAGTTATCGACCAACGATAAAATCTGGTTAAAAACTGTCTCACTTACCCACAAAGCTTTGAACAATACCGCGCCTATCTCACCAAGAGATTCCACAGAAGAACCTCAACTAGGCCCACTCGTCTAGCTAACACCAACTGCCTTACCACTCCCAGATTCAAACTAGTTAAACTCTGGAACTCCCTGCCAACATATCTTCGAGAGGTTCAACCATACTCAAATTTTAGACTGGATTGTATTAACTGGCTCAAGACAACTGACCACTAAGGCCAATAACCTTTCACTACATTATAAACACCTTTAAAGTGTCTGCTACTCAGACCCTCTGTATTGTGCCCTGCGTGTACTTCTACTCTATATATTAGAACTTGCAATTGTTACATTACTGCCCTATTTTATTCCTCGCTTCCTCTATCTGCCCTGTGCAACTCCACTGTGTACCTCTACTTATTCCTGTGCAACTCCACTGTGTACCTCTACATTGTATACTTGAATCTGTAACTGCTACTTCACTGACATTTGTTATTCTCTGATTTTGATGTTTTTATCTGCCATGTGTAACCCATTGTTGGAACCTAAGCCTCGAACCCTCTTGTAACCTCCGCGCCCTGATAGCCCTGGGTCTGGTGCGCAATATAAATAAACAAACAAAACCACATGTGGGAGAGGGAACCCACCCGGCCACAGCCTCTGGGACAAATGGGAGAGGCCCCAAGAAACACGCAAGACCTTCAATGGATCCATGTACCACCCTTGCAGAATCTTATAATTGTGTTCCATGGTAGAGGTGAAGAGGTTGCCATGGAACGTGATCCGGAAAATCTTAGCCCAGACCTCGTCTGTAATGTCCTCCACCGAGTGCTACCCAAAAGCTTTTGAATGTGTACCTCCCAACCTCCAGGGTAGAGACCAAAAATTTGTATATGCTTTAAAGGGAGCCCTTTCGGGCCGCAGAGCCATCCAACCATCTCTCAAAAGGGGTGAAATCCCGGGAGACCAGGGCAAGCCACTTTGAACCATTAAATATCCCTTTTAGCCTTAGGTACTAAGTTCATAATCCTGTCCTGTCCCATGCCCTCCTGCACCTTCTCGAAGTTCCTGAAGTAGACCTGCTCAAACAATTAGCCCACCCTCTCAAACCCCTCATCCGACCATTGACACAACTTCAGCCCTTGCCTCACAAGACTGAACGGGGACCCCAAACCAACGCCAGGGGAGAGGCCAGGACGAAAATGCTCCATTAGCTCCACTGTCCCTCCAAAGGTTCCACAGAGTTCCCAACGTAAGGTGTTCTATTGCCAAAACCGGAATGTGCCCAAAGGGGGCCACAGGTAATCCCTCACCTTCAGTGGATGTACTACTAAGTATTTCAGGTAGGTCCAATACGTTTGCTGATCCTCCCTCGAGTGCTCCAGCAAAACCTTTAACTGAGCAGCCTCATAGAATAGGTAAAGCCAAAACCCCCCTGGTCGCATGGGAGCGTGAGGGTAGCCCATTTCACTCTCAGCATCTTGGTTCTACTAAACGAATTTCGAGAGCACACCTTTCAAGTCACTGAAGAATGAGGGTGGGAGCCTTGTTGGAAGGGCAGAAAGCAGATAAAGCAAGTGGGGGAGGATGTTCATTTTTACACAAGTCATTCGCCCATACCAAGAAAGGGTGAGGGGCGGCCACCTTCTAAAGTCCTCTTTGATCTTTGCCAGAATTTGGTCGAAATTGGCCATGTCTCTCAGCAAAATCACACCTTATACTTTGTCTGCGTCTGTTCGACCCTCATCCCCAAGTATGGGCTCATGGGCAGAAAGCTGGATTTGTGCAAGTTTATTTTCAGGCCTGCAAGGCGTCCGTAGGTCTCAATTTGCTCCAAGAGTTTGGGCGGAGAGGAGCTCACCTCGAAGATATCCCAGAATGTCATCTGCAAAGAGGGACAGTTTAACACCACCTCACTGCTCTGTATAGCCTTGATCTCCTGGTTCTCCCTGACCTCGATAGCAAGCGTCTCCATCATGAGAGCGTACAACAGTGGTGACAGTAGGCACCTCTGTCTTGTACTCCGCCTCAGACTGGATGTTGACACACTTGTGCCGTGGGCCGCACATACAGGGCATCTACTCATCTAAGAAAAAAACGGAACCAGGCCCATCCTCCCCAGCATCAAATTCATAAAAGGTCCCTCCACCCTGGCAAAGGCCTTTTCCGAGTCAATAGAGATCAGGCTGGCATAGTTCCCTTGGGTGTAAACCTGGTGCATACGGTTGATGATCTTTCGGATATTGTTTGAGAACCCGCTCTCCCTTGTAAACCCACCTAATCCCCATGAGCCAGGGACGGTTGCAGGGTTTCCAGTCTGGAGCCCAAGATTTTGGGCAGGATTTTTACATAATTATTTAGCAGAGGGATTGGGCGGTAAGAGGCACATCTCGTCAGGTCCCTGCCTTCATTGTGTATTGTGACTATCGTGGTCTCCAGCACTGAGCTTGGCATGAAGCCCACCGATAATACCTTGTTGAACACTCTGGCCAAGTATGGGGCTAGCGTCAATCTGAACCTTTTGTAAAACAGAACAGAGAACCCATCACTCCCAGGCGTGGTTCCTGGCTTCACCCCCTTAATTGTCTGTACAATCTCCTCCTCAGATGGGTGCTCCCAGCTGTTCAGTCTCTCCCCTTAGTATGCCCGGAAGGGACAGACGGTCAAGGAATGCGCCCATCTGTTCATCCTTGCCAGTAAATTCAGATGTGTAGTGATTTTTAAAGCAGTTGGCAAATTGCTTCCCTATTGCCACCGGATCGTACACCTTCCTGTCCCCCTCTCCCCCGATAAACCCCCAATCACTTTTCCTTTTTTCTCCCGTAGCTTCCAAGCCAGGATTTTGCCTTCCTCTGCACCCCCCCTCCCCAATTCCCCCACTACTTATGGCATTTCTGCTTTAGGTAAAACAACTGCTTTTCTGTGGCCTGAACTAGAATGGCCTTGAGTTTCGCCCTATAAATCTGCAATTTAGCTATCCTACATGGTGTAAGGCAGGCACCCCCTTAGCCCCCTGGCTGCAGTTCCTTGATATTTCCCTTTAGATCCTCTTCTTGTGCTCTGCATTCTTTCTTTTTCTGGGCTTCTATCCTCACGAGTACACCCTGCAAAGTGGCCGTAAAGCCTTCCCAGAGAGTCGGCACCCCCACCTCTCCATTGTTATTAAAGGCAAAATAGTCACCGATTTCTGATAATGGAGTCCGAGATCCCTATCCTTTAGTAAAATGTCATTGCAGCGCCATCCTCCCGAAGGCCATCGACTAAGGTTGTTCCCCAACACCACTTGGACCATATCATGGTCTGACCATGGGACCGGTATGACGCAGGAGTCTCTAACTTGGGCCTTCACCTCAGTATCAAGTCAATTCTAGAGAAGGATTTGTGGACTGCCGAGAAGAAGGTAAAGAGTCTATCGTCCACCCCTTCCTCCACTCGGGTGTCTGTAAGGACAACCTCCTGGTTAATTTTCCTAAACCTTCTAGAGGTACTTTGTCCGGTTGTCGCCCCTCCCATCACTCACCCTCTTGCGATCTCTGGCCGGGCCTAAAACCATGTTAAAGTCCCCCTCCCCCCACCAATCGGCTCTCCACAAAGAGCCTCAGGTCGTTTTTCACACCCTCCCAAAATTCCAACTGTCCCACGTTTGGGGCATAGAGCGAACACACAGTCATCCTTTCGCCATGCGGGGATCCCTTAATGAATAAGAATGCCCCCCCCCCGCCTCCCTGGTCCCTCTGAATCCCATATCCACCACCAGTCCCAGCCAGGCCGAGAGTACAATTGCCACTCCACCCTTTTTCTCCTCGCTGGAGGCCATGAAAACCTCCCCTCCCCATCCTGGCCCGAGGTGTGGTTCCCTCCCCCTCTGCCAGTGCATCTCTTGTACCATTAAGAGATCTAGCTTGTTCCTCCGGAATTCCCACATGGTCATTGATCTTTTAGCAGGAGACTTAAGCCCTCTTCCATTAAGGGAGCAAATCACCAGGTCACCCCCACCACCCTCAGAGGTCCTGACACCATTCCCAATCCTCACCTTGACACCATCACTCCATGAGACACGCTGACCCATGCCGCTGAAAACGTTGAGCCCAGTGAAGTGCTGTTCCCCCAAACTCTAAACAAATAACCCAACATGCCCTCCCACTCTGTAGTGGTGTGTGCTAAACCCAATTGCCCCCTTCCCGCCCCCTGCATCCAATCCAGCCAGTGTCCCCACGGCCTTCCGGTATAGGATCACCAAAATGGTCCCGAGTCAACAGGACTCACTAAACACACACCTCACTCTTCTTTAGCCCCCACTCACAAGAAAACTCAATACGATATTTCGTTCAACCCCCGCTCTCCGCAGAGATACTCACTTGCCCCCTCCCACCTCATGTATAATTCTGTCTGGTGCCTGCAGGCTGAGCCCGTGGATCAGCGATCCCTCCTGAGCTTGATGCCGCGAGTCGCCCATAAATTCTTCAGATACTCAATTTATGTCGCCCTCCATCCCCAGCCAGTAATTCTGGCCATCATATTCAAACTTCAGGGAGAAAGGGAACCCCCATCGGTATCACACCCCATTGTCTGTCAGCCACTTAGTGTGCGGGCTGCACATTCTTCTCCTTGTGAGGACGAGAGCCGAAAGTTGGTGATCTGAGCTTTGCCGTAGTTCGTTTGGCCTTCCTTCCTAGCCCGCTCCAGGATCTTTGTCCTCCGTTTATAATAATGGAAGTGCACCAGCTCCGAGCGTGGCCCCCTGGAACCACCCCCCGCTCGATGAGCCCAATCAGTGGTAGGTTCATCCATGGAGTCAACGAAAAGCGTGCAAAGCACCTTCCAGATGGCTCTTTTGATGTCGCCCTACGTTTCCCCCTCTCTTTCTGGGAAGCCAAAGAAACGTAGGTTATACAGCGTTCCCTATTTTCTATGTCGTCCAGTTTGAGCATGGTCTCAGCTTCCCTCCTCTGTAGGTTAGCCAGCCTCACCCGCGTCTCGAGCTCCAAGGTGATCACCGAGGACTGAGTGGCCTCCATACCTTGGATCTTGTCTTCCACCGAGAGGAGTCCATCGTAAATTGTGGCCAACCTCTGGTCAAGGGCTGATCGGATTCCCCTTATCTCCTCCATGAGGGCCGCCATGTCAGACTTCGTGGCTGCCGTGTCACCATCCGTGTTGGCCCTCAGGTGGCCAAGCCCACTCCCCGCCCACAAACTGAACCCTATGCAAGGAAACTCTCCAGCCCATGGGCAGGGCGCCCTGGTGGCCAAAGCTCTGTGGGTCCACGCTATTCTCCCTCTAGGCTGTTGCCCTGGTGCCTCCGGTCGGGTCTCCCCCTCCTCCCAGGGGGCTCTGGCCACCCTGAAGTCAACCTCTTCCCCCTTATTTGCCAATGTCGTCTGGGGGAGGGAGGCATTCCCAACACCAGTCAGGGCTGACCTACTGTCACCTACCAGGCTCCTTGCGGGGGCCCACTCCCCATGTGCAGTGGGGGAGACTCCTCCACTTCTTCTCCCTCTGTGGTGGGGCCAGCCGAGTTGCCCATCGAGGATCCTCTCCAATGTAGCGTGTCCTCTCGTGCTCCTAGGGCCAGCACTCGAGACACTGGATGGGGGCAGAGTCAATCACATAAGTCCTCCCTTAGGCCTTCACCTCTTACAGGCCAGAGGTGTCCCCCCCCTCCTCACTGGCACCGCACAGCCAGGGCACTGGTCGCCCTCCCCAGGGGGCCGGTTGCACTGCACTCCTGTCCAGCCCCTGGCTCCAGCTTTCTCTTCAGGCCTCCATTGGGGGTCCCCCGGAGCACCCAAAGGCACCGGACAGAAGAAAGCTCCAGGGGCCACAATCAAAAGTCACTCGTCCTGTGGGCAGGGGGCGCTGCAATCACTCACCCCTGGGCCCGCGTGTCTCCCCACTCTGTGGGACCTCTCTGGAGGGAGCCTCCCAGCCCCCCACACAAGGGACACCAAAGGCCGAAGCCCCGGCTCTTCCACCTGTGCTGCCCTATCCTTGGCAATCCAGTGCCTTCGATGCAACAAAGCTGCTGTCTTTGCTGGGCTCCTCTGGCCACCTCCTGGTGTTGTAATTAGAGATGAGATGCCCCAGGCCCCCGGAGCGGGCGGGTCAAGTGGTCCCACACAGATCTCTCCTGGAGCCTCCAGTCCCCTGCACGCGTGCCCTTTCTTGAATCACAGCTCCGTGCCAGTGTTCTCCATCTCTCCCGCCTCCGATTTACCTACAGTTAGCCGCGCCTTTCCAGCTTCGATTTGCTCCAAAGTTGGAAAGGGTGCGCCCCGGGGGCCACCAGAGAAATCACTTTCTAAGGGCTTGAAGGGAAGTCTCAACCTCCCTTTGCTTCCTGTTGGCTCGGAGCGAACGTAAAGGTTAGCTTTCCTCCATGCGCCTCCTGGAGGCCTCTCCTGTTCTGCTCTGCTCTTCTAAAGACTGTATACATACACACACTTCCACTATTATTAAGTAACATGGAAACAACATGCCATACAGCCGAAGTAAGACGTGGAGATCTAAATGTTGTGCCACCATCTGCAAATAAATGCACAAGGAATACACAAACTATACCCGTCTGTGGATACTTCTAAAACAAATAAAACCTAGTCATTTGCTAAAACCACCCCACTTGGGCTAATGTTAAAAGCAAAACTCTAGAGTGGCTATTTACAGAATGAAAAATAGATCATGCAATTTTGGAAAAAGTGCAGGTGGTTCAGGGCAAATATTTTTATTATAGGCACCAACAGTGTTGCATTGTTGGGACTATGGGCGCGGATTCATTAGATGGTAGGTCTAACATAGCAGCCATTGATCCCAGGTACTTCAGAAATCATTACTCCAAAGGTTACTCGTTTAATGACAATTGGGAAGTGCATGAAAAGAATTTTACCATTTGCCTTAATAATGCACAGATTTACACCTCCCATTTTATTTGGGCTTCTCTAGCTTGTGACGCTACTTGCAGGTTTCCACTCTGGAAATAAAAGTAGACAAGTGTAGCACTGCCTATTTGAGAAATTAAGTGGTTAGCAATTCTCGGGAGCAAATAATGCAGGTCTGAACTGCAACCAATGCAAAAGAAAAAAAGGCAACATATCCAATTGCTGTTCACTTCCCAGTAATTGCAACAGGCTAAAGAAAAAAAAAGAATTAAAACAGCCTAATTAAATAGGGGGACCTCCAACAACAAAAAAGTACTTTAGAAACCGCAGCCTATTTTTTCTTTTTTTACACTTGTAGAGAGTTGTGCATTACTATTTGCATTGTGGCTCATGGTCAGGCGAGTCTGCCTTGTCGGTTAGGAATAATGCACCAGCACTCTAAAATTACAGCCTTGGCGGCAAGTGCAGATTTTGGAAGCAACTCTGAATGTATTCATTAAAGAGCAGAGTTCATACTAGCAATAGACCTTAGTTGGACAGCTTGCTAACTGCATGAATCTTATTCATCCTGCTCCTCACAGGAAATGCCTTTCTGATATATATATATATATATATATATATATATATATATATATATCCCCCTTCTCTCTCTCTCTCTCTTTCTCTCTCTCCCTCCCTCTTTCTAAGATTTGGAAAACGGAACAACATTCCATTCATCTTTAAGTCCAAGGATAACCCAGATATGTTGCATCAGGTAAAATATTTTGAGTTTTGGAGTGCAAGTTTCGTACGTGGAACTGCAGGAGCATAAGTGCTACCTGCTCTGCCAAAGCATCCGCTACTGGTAAAACAAACGCATTAGCATAGAGGTAGGACATTGTTAAACTGGGGTACATTTTCAAGGACCACAAGCTTTAGTTTCTTAAGGAAATTGGGGACGATCGTCCCATAGCCCTAGAGCTACTGCTGCAATGCAGCATACTAGTTAAGGATCCAAAAGAGAGGTGCGCAGAAAACAAACAACTTACTGTGACCTAAGCATTAAAAGGTAACTCTGAGGCTTGATTCTTTTGGGAAAACTATCACCATCCTGCATAAATAACTCTTGGAAACAAGGTGTGGGAACTGTACAAACCAAGACCGATGAACCACTAACTAAATGAAAATGCAGCAAACATGCGGTAGAATTTGTGCAGTTACTAGAATAGAGTGCAGGAAGCCTGGGTTGAAATAGACAATTCAACTGCACTGGGCCACCAAATGCTTTACACAAGATGTACTAGGCTATTGCTTATCACTGTGCCCAAGGCACACATGCAAGAAAGTTAACTTTGTTCTTATAGTATAGGACTGAAAAGTTACACAAGCATTTGCCAACAAGTCAGATAGGTGTATGCTGATTTCTAGAGTGCTCACTGCAAAACACGTGATCATTGGCACTTTTGAAAGATCCCAGGTGCCTTATTTGAACATGTATCCAGGTTCAGTCATATGGAACATGCTAGCCTTTTCAAAACAGGATCATTTATAGTATTTACCATAAATGATCCTGTCCGGTTCAAAGGGGAGAAAGTTACACATCTGTAGATCTGGCTTTGGTTTCGGGTTAAAATAGAAAAGCAATGGTTTGCATGGCCAAGACAGGTTGTGGGAGTCAGCGGGTGGTTAGTAGATCTCGGCAAGCTGGCTCTGACTGAGCTCCAAGTCTTTGAGAACTTGAGATGAACCCTCATGTAACAACTGATGAGCCCCGTCGGAAACACATTCCATATAGCCCCTAATCAATCACTGTGTGTCCAGAATGAGCATTACGATGAAATTACTTCTGTTCTGCTGGTGTACAAGGGTGAGTAGTGGCTAACCCGTTAATGCCAATCATCGAGATAAAACAGGCACATCCAAGAGATGAACAAGTTACTTCTTACCTTGTAACGTTCTTTCGATGGGATGTTCCTCCGACGTATTCCTCATCTTAGATATCTCCTTCCAGCTCTGCTGGCCTCGGAAATTTTTTTCTCTCTAGAGGGCCCTGCGCGTCGACATCCTCCGAATCGATGTCCTTCGACAGCCGCCGTATCGACGCCAACGTCATCCTGCCTATAAAGGCCGCGCGCAGCGTCCGTTGATCAGTTCCGTTTTGTAGCCCACAATAATACTTTCTGGACTAACTAATCACCCTGAAGGAGCGTAATCTGCAACAACAAGGGAAGTAGAACTGCGGGGATGGATGGGAGGGTCGATGAGGAATACGTCGGAGGAACATCCCATCGAAAGAACGTTACAAGGTAAGAAGTAACTTGTTCTTCGAAGGGATTGTGTCCTCCGACGTATTCCTCATCTTAGATAGGCTCCCATAGCAGTATTCTATTATCGGAGGAGGGAGTACTGACTTCACGCTGTCTTCTATTGATGAATAGAATGCAGTACAGCCCTTCCAAACCTAGTCTCTTGACTGGAGGAGGAATCCAGATTGTAAAAACGTGTAAAGGTATGGACAGACGACCACGTAGCGGCCGCACATATGTCTTTAACCGGCACGCCTCTTTTGAGGGCCGATGAAGCTGCAATACCTTTGGTCGAATGAGCCCTAAGGTTTTGAGGGGGCTCTTTCCCTGCCAGTTTATAACATTCCAGAATGGCTAGAATGATCCATCTGGAAATGGTCTGCTTAGTTATTGGTAACCCCAGCTTGTGACCTGCGTAACCTACAAACAGCTGGTCTGCCTGTCTTATCCTGGCTGGTCTACTAATGTAAAAACTTAAAGCCCTCCTAGGGTCTAGCCTGTGTAACCTCTCTTCCTCTTTCCCCGGATGAGGAGGAGGATAGAAAGATGGTAGGGTAATCTTCTGAGTGATATGGAATTCAGAAACCACCTTTGGGAGGAAATTAGGCTTCACTTGCAGGACAACTTTGTCTTTGTGAAATATAGTATGAGGGGGTTTACAAGAAAGAGCTTGTAATTCGCTCACCCTTCTAGCAGATGTAAGTGCTATTAATAAAACAGTTTTAAGGGTAAGGAATCTTAACGAACAAGAATGGAGAGGTTCGAAAGGTGTACCCATCAGGAAAGTTAGTACTAAGTTTAAATACCATAGGGGAACTTGGAATGGTCTTGGGGGATAAACATTGGTTAACCCCTTTAGAAACTGTATTACCAAGGGTAATTTGAAATAGGATGGTTCTTCCACAGTACGCTTAAAGATGGATAGCGCTGCGAGATAGCCCTTAATGGTGCCAACTTGAAGGCCTGAATTTGCCAAATATAATAGGAAGGACAAAACCATTGGTGTACCACATGAAAAAGGGTCGATATTCTGTTCTCTACACCAGCTGCAAAATCTGTTCCAACGGCAGCCGTATAAAGACTTTGTTGCTGGCCTCCTTGCCGAAAGCAACACCTCCATAACATCATCAGTGAGGTCCCAATCCTTGTACCTCAGCCTTTCAGAAGCCAAGCGTGAAGGTTGAGGGTTTTGATGTCTGGATGGAGAACCTGACCTCCCTTCTGTGAGAGTAGGTTTTCTCTGAGTGGAAGTCGAATTGGAGGGCAGATGGACAAGTCTAGAAGGTCCGGGTACCACGTTCTCCTGGCCCAATCCGGGGCAATTAGGGTCATGGTTCGCCGGAATCTTCTCAACCTCCTGATCATTTGAGGAATGACAGGGACCAGTGGGAACGCGTACAGAAGCGGAAACTCCCAGTCCACTATGAGCGTGTCTTCCAGAGCTCCTCTCGGGGGAAATTCCCTTGAGCAGAACAGGTCGCATTTCCTGTTTAGGCTGGTGGCGAACAGATCTACCTGAGGGGTTCCCCAAAGGGCGAAGATCTCTTGAAGGACTTCCTGAGCTAGCTCCCACTCGTGGGAGACTGTGTTCTGCCTGCTCAGAGCCTCCGCTGTCAAGTTCTTCTCTCCGGCTAGGTGAACTGCCGATAGAGAGATTCCTTCTTGGATTGCCCAAAACCAGAGCTGCATCGCCTCTCTGCACAGGGGTAGTGATCCTATGCCTCCTCTTTTGTTGAGGTAATGCATGGCCACCGTGTTGTCCGTCATTATCAGGACGTTCTTCCCTTGTACAGCTGGCAGGAACGCCTTCAGCGCAAGTCTGATGGCTCTCAGCTCTAACAGGTTGATGTGTAGTCTGGACTCCGATGGAGACCAACGACCGCTGATGGTCAAGTCGTTGGCGTGGGCTCCCCACCCCGTGAGTGAGGCATCCGTGACTACTGTTATCTCCGGCCAGGGTTCCCAAAACTGTTCTCCTTTCAGAATGTTCTCCTGACAGGCCCACCACTGAAGGTCTCGAGCCACCCTGCCGGGAACCTGAAGAAGATCTGTCATTCTCCCTGAGAATTGTAACCACTGAGTCCTCAGTGCCCACTGGAGGGATCTCATTCTCAGGCGAGCCTCTGGCACTAGGAAAATGCAGGATGCCATGAGGCCTAGCAACCTCAAAAAGTCGAAGGCTGGGAGACGTTGGGCATGTTGGAACTTGGTAACCATCTGTAGAATATCTTGAGCCCTCAACTCTGGTGGCGAGGCTTTTCCCAGGGAAGTGTCCAGGATCGCTCCTATGAACTGGAGTCTCTGCGATGGTATCATTTGTGACTTCTTTAAATTGAGGGAGAAGCCCAGTCTGTGAAGGAAGTGGCACAAGTGATTTAGCTGGATCTGAGCTTGTTCCGGAGAAACAGCCCTGATCAACCAATCGTCCAGGTAGGGGTAGACGTGAATCCCTTCCCTCCTTAGACTTGCAGCCACTACCGACATTAACTTGGTGAAGACCCTCGGGGCGAAGGTCAGCCCAAATGGCAACACTAGAAATTGATAGTGAGAGTTGCCAATTGCGAACCTCAGGTATTTCCTGTGTTTGAGATGGATAGGCACATGGAAATAAGCGTCCTGAAGGTCCAGAGATACCAACCAGTCTTGGAACTGAAGGGCCTGGAGGATCTGAGAAAGAGTGACCATCTTGAATTTGTCTTTTCTGAGGAATTTGTTCAATTCTCGCAAGTCCAAGATGGGTCTCAGTCCTCCGTCTTTCTTTGGAATGAGAAAGTAAGGGGAGTACCAGCCCTTGTTCCTCTCCGCTACAGGTACCGGTTCTATGGCACCTTTCTCTAGCAGGTCCCAAATTTCCTGCAAGAGGAGCGGATCTGGAGCTTTCTGAGAGCTGATCCCCGGTGGATGACTGAGGTATACGTAGGAAAGGCAGGCAGTAACCTTGGGCAACTGTTTCCAATGCCCAAGCATCTGACGTGATAGCCTGCCATACCGTCAGATGTTGAGTCAACCTGCCTCCTACAGGTGTCCTGCGAGGGATGTCCTCAGAGTGGTTTTGGGGCGGCTGATGCAGATGCCGATGGTAAAGAGGCACCTGCTGTTGCTGCGGCTTTTGAATATCTACGCCGTCCACCTCGGGTAGTTCTTCTTTGACCCCTTTGAGCCGGTCGTCCTCTACCTCTTCCGAATGCGGAGTAGAAGCGAAAGAGGTTCCTGTGGGACGAAAAGGAGTCTGACGGATTGCAGCTCCTAGGGATTTTGCTGCTGCTTTTGAAGTTTGCAGTTTTTCTAAACTGTCATCCGCCTTTTTCCCGAACAAAGAAGAGCCATCGAATGGCATGTTCAAGAGCCTGGCTTGCACATCTGGGGCAAAACCCGACCTTCTCAACCAAGCGAATCTCCTGGTTGATGTACTTGCCGCCATTGCTCTGCTGATACTGTCAGCCGAATCAACGCCCGTCTGGAGGGATTCGCACATAGCATCTTTACCGTCCTGTATAATATTCAGGAACGCATCCCTTTCTTCTCCCTCCGGGATGCAGTCAGCCGCTGTAGAAGCACACTCCCAAAGTGTATGGCTGAACCTAGCAAGGGTGCAAGTAGCATTAACAGATTTTAACGCCATGCTACATGCTGAAAAGACTTTCTTTGCCATAGCATCATATTTTTTATCGTCCCTGTCCTGTGGGACGGTAGGATAAGCCGTCTTGACATCGGTAGAGGATGCTGCCTGTACCACCAGACTTTCTGGGGATGGGTGTTTAGACAAAAACTCTGGGTCTGTAGAAGATACCCTGTACTTTGTAGACAGTTTTTTATTTACTGCTGGTACTACATCTGGGGTTTCCCAGTTTGTCATGATCTTTCTCTGAAGAGCTTTATGAAAAGGCACCACAGGATCCTCCTGTGGGCCTTTGTCAAGAATATCCGTGAGGTCATCTTGTTGGAAAGATTGTGAAGGTGCAGACCACCCCATCAACTCTGTAATCCTGGCCATTAAGGCTCTGTAGGGGGTTTTAGCATGCTCCCCTGGGTCTGGCTTAGGAAACTCCACCTCAGGGGAAGTGTCTAACCCACTTGCCTCATGTAAAGAATCATGAAGATCCTTTAACCTGCGCCGTTCAGAGGAAAATTCCTCTCTAACTGGGGTTACAGGTCCCTGTAACTCAAATGTGTCTTCCTGTTCAGACAAATCACCCTCTTCTAAAATTGAGGATATAGTTCTCAATTGTTCTGAACTCATAAAGGGAGTAAATCCCATTTCCAAGGCAGAGGGTGCCGAACTTGTCATTATTGGCCTCGAAAACGTCGATGTCGTCGACGGCTTCGAGCGTGGCGTCGAAAACAGAGGCGGAGGCCTCGAAGACCTCGACAGAATTGGAATTCTACTCGACAATATCGAAGCCATCGACGTCGAGGGCCTGGGGATAGTCACTGGATATGTGGTAACCGTGACTTTTCTCGGCGTCGACGCTGGTGTCGAAGCTGGCGTCGAGTCGACAGACCCGTGTGTCGAAGGTCCCTTCGACAACGGCGTTGAAGACATCGACCTCGACGGAACCTTCGTCGACGGAACCTTCGAGGAAGGTTTGGAGGTCATAGTCCTGCTCGAGGGTTCGAGACGCGCTCGAGAGGTTTCTTTCGCCAGGTACTGCGACTCGTGGCGTTTTTGACCTTCGGGTCTTTCGACCAGAGCATCGCTCTCGGCAGTCTTCGAGGGGGTCGAGGCCGCTTTCTCGAAGACGCTCATCATATTTTTTCGGAATTCCTCCCATTCAGCCCGGGAACTATGTTTCGTGGGGCAAGGGATTCTTTTTGGCGAAACAGAGGAAGAGGAAGACAGAGAAGGGGATCTTCGACGTCTCCTCTTCGAGTGCTTCGATCTCTAGGAGTGATGAGACCCACTCCGAGACCTGGAGTGCGAATGGTGACGAGTAGAAGCTTTAAAAGTCTTACCTTTCTCCAGCTTCCCCCTACGCTCCTTCAGGGCCTTAGCTGTCATGGACATAAGGTCCTCGCATTCCGAACAATGGTGTTCAGCTCCCAAACACCACAGACAAATTCTGTGAGGATCGGTCAATGACATCTTTTTCCCACAATCTCGACATTTCTTGAAGCCGGATCGAGGAGTTGTCGGTTCCGACGAGGAAGCCATCGAGTACGGATCGAATAACTCGAGGTAAATAGGATTAATCTGACTAAGAGCTGAGCAACGGTATTCCGAGGCACTGAGTAAGCGCGGAAAAACGGAACTGAGCAACGGACGCTGCACACGGCCGTTATAGGCAGGATGACATCGGGGTCGATACAGCGGCTGTCGAAGGACATCGACTCGGAGGACGTCGACGCGCAGCGCCCTCTAGAGAGAAAAAATTTTCCGAGGCCAGCAGAGCTGGAAGGAGATATCTAAGATGAGGAATACGTCGGAGGACACAATCCCTTCGAAATACTTCCTTTGCCTTTTGCAGCAACTTACGCTGAGGAAAGGCTATACAGGCTATACGGTGTGTGAATGTGAACCAGTAGTAACCCAAAGTAGAACAGCCCAAAATAAAGGAATGTCCAATGAAAGTTCTATAAAAATATTTATACTTTAAACACAACAATGCACAAATACCTATTATAAAACTATACAAACCTACCCCTGTAAGAAAGAACACATAATATGCAATAGACATAAGGATGCAGCTCTCTGGGTAATGAAAACAGGGGTACAAAGGCAATCAACCAAAGAGTTCAAAAAGGATATATTCAGTGGAAACAGTGCAAAAGTGACCTAACGAGTCTCTAGGGCCCAAAGGACATGACGTAGTTATGGGTCAGTAGTACCTTTCTGCTGTTCTTACGTGGTTCCACAGCATCGAGCAGAGTTCTAGTTGTGCGGGTCAAACGAGGTTCAGGTGCCACGAATCGCGCAGAGAGTCAAGCAACGAGACTAGCATCTAGTCTTTTTCTTTTTTTAATTTTTATTTGTTATAGCTGAATTACAGCCTTTCAGATGTTACATCACATAATACAATTCCTTTTTACAAATAAAACAGTAGAGCTTATATACATTTAAAATCAATGTGCACAGGATAACATAAGCTTATAAAAATATCAATTTTGTTTGAAAGAATTCATAACATATTTTGTGATCAAAAACACTTCGCTATTACAATTATCAAGGTAGGAATGCAGACATCTCTCATCTCCAGTCATCATTCAGCAGTGAAAACACTAGATTTAGGTGTTAGCAACCAAGATAATCATCAAGATGTATTCAAAGTTTGCAGGAATTAACAATGGCTATATTAGTAGAACTTCTATGCGGATCAAACAGTGCTCTCCAGAGGGTTTCAACAGTGGTTATACGATAATCTTTAAACAAACGAAAGAAATGTTTTGTTCTTACATCACAGAGTGTAGGACATTCAGAGATCAGGTGTTTAATGGTCTCTGGTTGACTGATGTTCAGGCAGTATCTGCAGACATTGGGGCTGATCATGACTTGGCCGTTCCTGCCGGCGGTATTACCGCCGGCGGTAATAGCCCTACCGCCGAACTCCCCGGCGCTAATAGCGCCAGATCACGAGTTCGGCGGTAAAGTAACTCCCCATTCCCCATTGAGCCCATTCGGGAATGCCCCATTCACCATTGGGCTCAATGGGGAATTTTCGCGCTCTTACCGCCGGCGGATTTCCCGCCGGTGGTAATAGCGAACATTTTCGGCGGATTTCCCCCCTGCTCAGACCTGGGGCGAAATCCGCCAAAGCCCTGATTCGGCGGACCCTTAAATCTGGCGGTATTAGCGCTACCGCCGGATTTAAGGGTTATCGCTGAAGTCGTGATCAGGCCCATTGTCTTCTTTTGTAATTTATTTACCTCTTTGAAGGACATCTTTTGTGTACCACAGATTTAGTCTGCATCTCATATACAACGCTCTTGTTTTAGGATTTGGGAACACCTTAACATATGGTTCAGCTTCATTCAGAGTTTTTTGCTTAAATGCTTGATCTTTAATGATGGAGTTTGGTGCAACATTCTCTTGTTTTGATCTAGTCTCCTAACCATAATTATTGTTTTGCTCTATTCGGATCAGTCAGCCATTTTTAAAGAATCCTGAAGTTTTATCCTCCAAAATTTGTTTTATTTACATAACTTGAAACCGTGTTAAGGATAGAGTTTCCCTTAGAGGGTAAGAGATACTTCCTGTAAAGTGAGATCAATGTCCACTTATACCTAACATAAAAGGAGACTAGTCCGAGTTTGTGCCGAATAGCACATCAAGGCGTGGATTGAGGCAGATGCAAAACAGACGTCCAAAAGATGCCTTCCATTCTTGACCAAAATGCCTGTTTTTCATGATCTAGATTCCGCACCAGAAATAAGAATAGGAACTATTTTTGGTTATTAAAAGGTTATTACAGGAATCAATGGCATCTAGTATATTCGAAACGGGAGCTCTGAGCATTTTGAGTGCTGCATTCAGGTTGTACAGTTTGGATGGTTCATCAGGTCGGATCGGAAATAGTGGAGGTTCAAAACGTTGCTAACAGTTTGTTCGGGTCAGCGTGTGATGCGATGCTCCAGTGGTTCAATTCAACATCTGTCGGGTCAACGTGAAGACTTTGGGGTTCCAATGCAGGGCTCTAAGAAGCCATGGTACAAGTTGGGTCCACAGCAGCGAGCAAGTTTTTCAACCCAAACTGGTGACATGCTTAGCTTTGCACAGCGCAGCGGTGAGTTGGTTTGACAGGTGTGATGTAACAGTAGTAAGTTTGATGGAGTGCCAAAAGCAGCACTAGCGAGTCACTCTGGTTTGATTGCAGTTAACACAGTTCAAATGCGGGTCCGTTGGTTTGATGCAGCAGAACAGGGAGCTTTGGCAGATTTGGTCCTACAGATGCGAGACGCGCCAGTGTCTAGGACAGGACGAGTCCTTTCAGGTTTTGCACCAATCTCCCAACCTAGGGAGGAGTGGTGCAGAGTGTCAGGTCTTGGCCCTCTGCAAGAGTAACCCCTAATGTGCCCCGGGAGTGGGAAGGGAGCAGAACTCGCTTCTGGCTTTGGCTGCTTCTTCACCTCAGTGGTTGGGAGCTTTGGAAATCTCAATTCTGCAAAGAGGCAAAATGAACTCTTCCTCCGGTGTTTGTTCATGAGTAAATCAAAAAAGGACCCCTTATTTTAAAAGGCACATGTCCACAGGTGATTGAACTACAGCAAGCGTGCTTTAGGGGTACAATCCCTGTTTTTGAGACAAGCGGTCACTGCCTTCTTTATCACACTCAGAGTGCTTTGTGTTAAAGGAAGTGGAGGGGACAGGAAGGAAAGAGTTCGAGAGAAAACAAGATGAGGAAATCTTCTCCCAACTGTACCGAGTTCCCTCCGTCTAAACTAACTCCGTCCCTTCCCTTGTCAGTAGCATCAAAGTCCATTTTGGTATGCAGCACCTTGGTGTGAAGCTAGTCCTGTTGGGATAGGTGTGCCCTTTGATGCTGGTTTTGAGGACAGTGTTGGCTGTCAGGCCGATGAGAGGCATTACCAGAACCCACAAAAAGACCAAAGGCCAAGCTCAGCCATTCAGTCTTCTGCTCTGCAGGCGGGCCGGGCCAGGATGTCTGACCAGAATATACATATCCCTTCCCAGCTGGGCTCATAGGGCTGAAATGTGTGATATCAATTGTATGTGGCCTGGAAAAATATGAGAGATATTAACCTCCATACCTTAAACCCAGGCATATCTTATGTTCATAGTTTACAACGGCCACCAGTAATTCTCAGTTATGTGGTTTTGGGAACAGGGATGCATTTCAAACGCAGCCCCTATGCTGCAAATCCTTGGCCGTCATTGCAGCTGATCGAAGGCACCTGTGGCCACAGAACCTGCTCTTTGCTACCGGGGAGCAGGCGGCACTGCAGATCAGGATACTGATTAAGCAGGGCACAGGGGTAAATTACGCTTTTGGTAATGGGTTTGTGGAGAGGGGGCTTCTGGTCTGCAGACCACCCTCTCAGAGAGAACTACCTGTGACATTTTATATTTAATACAAATCAAAAAAGTCAGGGCTTCTGCACACTTGCCAGATGACAATCCTTCACAAACAAACTCCAATTACTTGACCAGAATCTGTGGTTTTGATCAGGGCAGAAACTACTGTTGCTGGTAATAATGAGAGGACAGAAGTTTGATGTGTACACGCACAGGGTATCCAACAGGGTGAACCAGGATACTGCACAGATTTGTTTTTTTGTTGCATTTCTGCTTAACTTTAATAAAGGGGTGCTATGGTCGAGATCTCAAATACATTTTTTTTTTTACAAAAAAGTTATTTTCACTGATATTTCATATGTGCTAAAGAGACATTATGCTTGCAGTGAAAGGGTCACTGTTTATACTTCCTAAAGAAGTCATAACTGGCACTGCGTGCACTGCGGTGCACTGCTCAGGATGCTACCCATGACATCACATGTGGCCATCCATGACATTACTGATGGGTACATAATGCAACAAAACATAGCACTAAGCGAACAAGACATGTAATGTACTGTTGCAATGGGCTAGCTTGGATACCACTATAGATGTAGCAAGGTCCTTTTTATTGCAAAGGGACACATTTTTCTCCGGATACGACGTCTAAAAGTGTGCTTAATAAAGTCTTAATTCTGGGGCAACAAAAACATGCCATCATCCAGCCTAAGCAAAAACTAATACCAGGTTGTAAAATGTGAAGTCTGAAGCTACTAGCCACACATACAATTCACTCGCCCCATTTGGGAATGAAGGGCTGTGCATAACAAGGGGATGAAAGTGACTGCACACCAAAACTTGAACACTAATGTATAGGTGCACAACCAGTATTGGCCGTTGCAACGTGCCGCTGTAACTGCTGCATAAGCCGTCACATAGTTATGCCCTCGGTGGAAAGCCGTGCAGATAGCTCAGGAAAATGATGGCAAGCATCAATCATGGAGTCAGCCTGCACGTCACAGCGCCATTAATTCTCCCGAGGTTGATAATAGGATCACAAATACATTGCCTAACGATAACTAAAGTGCCTGCCGTTCACAGACGGTGGCTAGCATGTTTTGCAGAGGCTACCAGACCTATCGAGGCACAACAGCTGTATTTGTAGTATGATTACATACCAGGCCCACAGCCCTTACTTTTATCAAGTCGCAAGTTGAAAAGGCAAAGAGTAAGGAGGTGCATTGTGCAAATGAGGGCAAAGGGGCAGCTAGCAATTCTCTCCAAATCTGACGCAACGGTTAAGAATAAGTCACATGCACTGCATAAAATGCTAACGTATGGTTTTATATCAATGGCATACAGGAATTTGCAAGGTTGAATCGGAATGTCAGACTCACAAAGCCACTGCCATGTGCACTGAAATTATGCTGATCTGTCGGGCAAGACCCATTCCGATTTGTTTGAGTTTTGCACAAAATCACTGCCCATTGGCAAGTGCCATCCTTTGCACCACAATCTGTATTCAATAGTACTTAACAGCTGGTTTCGCTGAATAAATACAGTATGCTTATTTAGATGGTGCATGTTCAACAAAAAGAAACAACTCTGAGAAGAGCAGTTCCAACAGGGGAGTCGGTGCAATCGGATTTGCTGAAGGTTTGGTTGCAACTATATTTTTGCTATTCTACCATACGTTCGCAGACCAAGCAACACTTGCTTTACTCATCAGGCACTGGCCAGGCTGCTAGAGAGACGATTACCCAGCAAACGCAACCCAAACAAAGCAGGTATGCGCTGCCAAAATAGATACAATTACAGGCCTGCTGGGCTGCTCTGCATTTATTACTCTTGACTAACAACTACACGAGAACAAAAGGGGAAAAGACAAGCCCTCTATACCTGCAGCAATGTGCCATATTTATAGCACGCAAACGAGGGTCCGCAGGCATCCAGACGCTGAGAAAAAAGGACAACCCTGCTGTGTTACCAGAGTCTTCAGCACCTTTTGAAAATGGAGATCTCGGATCTCGCGCGAAGCAGGTAGCATCATCCACAAGGTGGCGGGGGGGGAGCCAAGTACCGTAAAGGCTCAACGCCCCCCCCCCCCCACCCCATATCTGGGCTCTCTGATACCGTGGAACTTTTAGTAGCACTTACGGAGACGCCTGGTAGGCGGATATTGCTCCAGTTTAGTCTTCAGGTAAACTGCCCCTGTGTTATGAAGAGCCCGGTGAGAGAAATGCACAAGATCTTAAAATGAACTCAGGCTTTCGCAGGCAGACAGTAGTGAAGCTGCCGCAGAGGGAGTATGTCTTGGTGCGTCCAAAGCCAGCTGCGCGCAGACCTTTGGAGAACCTGCAACCGCTCTGCAACTAATACATCGGCTGTCCTAGGTAAACCGAATTGCAGTAATCCAGTGATCCCAAGATCGCTCAGGTAACTAACTACCAGTCGGCTGGTAGAAAAGGGAGAATCTTGCTCAACAATTAATTTTGCAAAACCAGTGTTGCAGACTGCAGAAATCTGATCTTCTCTGAAGCCAGGCTAGAAGAACCCCGCGGTCAACGCCTTCATTCTGAAATCTAAAGCACAATATACTTTTATTAAAAACATTTTCTGATGGAACAACCCTCAAAATATTCAGAAAAATAGTGTCAAAATGAAACGTCAACCACTGTGATCAGCCGAAATGTAAGACTAAAGAAATGCTGCAAATATGTCGTGATGAGATCCTCAGGGAAAAAGCGTCTGGCAAAAAACCGAACTGTTCGAAAAATAAAGTCTCTGGAAAGTAAAATAAGGAACACAAACCTACCTCACTTTAGTGTTACCATGAACTATGGCATTTGTGAAGGTTTTATTAAATATCAAGTAAACCGGTCGCTTTACATACATTGTATGCACTTAGACGTTTGTTCGGCCCTGTACCATTACTCTCCCCACGCCAGTCATGCCTGCAGTTAAAATCGCACGACTAACCGAGTGTTGCTGGGTTAAATTATCCCTCTCCACACATAAACGTGATGGCTCTTAAGGCCCCATGCAATGTCTGTTCCCCAGAGTCTGTAGGGTTTGCCATGGTTCATGGCTTGTGCTGCTTCAGACGGGCTCCGTGGGGCTCGTGGGGAACAGATGAAGAGCCAAAAGAAAAGGGGAACACAGACAGTGACTCCATGGAGTACTACACGGGGGGGGGGGGCAGACCGATTTGAAGGGATAACTGGGAGTACTGACACCGAGCTACTATGTGACACTCTTAAGAGAGAGGTGCTCGAGTTTGCGAAGGCAGCAACCAGTCGGCTTTGATGATGTGCTCCTGCAGAGGAGTGCTGCCCTGAACAATCAATCACGAGGGCCTGGAGCAATCCTCCTCTACAGCCACACACTGCCCTCTCGCACCCCCTCTCCGCCTGAAGGCCCCGGGACCTTGCAAACAAATGCAAAACTGCAGGACGGAGGCGTGCCGCGGTCCTGGCACGTTTTGGCGCCACCCATGTGAGGCTTCAGACAAACAAAGGAGTCTTGTTTACTCTTTTAAAATAACTAAGTTTATTCAATAAATACCTTGGTATTAAGGTCACCGGGCACTGCTCCGAGTGCCATCTTCACTGGAGCCTCAGAGCGCCTCTACCTGCTGTCGCTAGCTGTGCTCTGTGGGGCACTCACTGGAAGATGCTAGCTGAGGGGCGTGTCTTTGATGTCTGGAGCCCTGCACGAGGTGCTTTACAGCCACGCATGGTCACTTTTCCTAGTGCACATCTGCTAAGCAAGTCTGCTCTGGCAGACGCCACATACTGGTTGGAAGAGTACCCATGCTGGACAGTTCAGCCCCTGTGTGCATTGCAGAAATTGCAAGAGACTCCAATTCGGTAAACCGTTGTGAAGTAGTTAATTGAAGGAGCCCGCGGTGATCTACCGTGTATCGTTATACCCCAATTCCTTACTCACCCCACCCTAATTATTAATTTTGCACCCTGCTGATAAAACATTTACATGCAGACTGATTTTGGCAGAATTGTGTCAACAGCATTGAACATTGATATGAACAGGATTGTCTGCTTTAATGTGGTGAAATGTGTATTTGTTGTCTTTCTACCTGTAATATACATGCGTCACCATTGGTTGCCTGTAGCCAAGAATCCACGTTTGAATGTCCATAGGGTCAGCGTTTGGGTAGCCAATTGTGGCATCTATTACCCACTGCAGGCCTTTTGATTTGTACTCTAAATCAGAACAAAGACAAAAGATTTAAAAGTCACATTAAGGCCAAGAACAGAGTATCAGTATCTGTATATACGTTCATTAAACTGCCCTCATCATTACCCCTACCCAATATGTTCTCTTTCCCCGTGTATTTGTATTTATTTTATTCATAGAGCGCTCCTGGCCCTGGGGCATCTGGGTGCATATCTTACACAGAATATAGTGTTAACACAAATATACAGTAAAATTACATAGATTACAGTGTGTAAGGGCAATATACAATATTGGATGCAAAATAGTAAGAAATGTATCACAGGTAGCAGAAAAAGGCACATTTACTTTTACACTGGGGGAACGTGCGAAACGGGGTCCTAGTACTTCCCGCCAAGCATAGTTAGTCATACAAGTGAAGACCTGCCGGATTGAGTTCCTATGGTACAGCCCACCCAAATGGCGAGTCTTATGCTCACTGTCCGGCTAGATCGAGATCCAGGAGCCAGCGTTTAGTATTGCACTTAAATAATTGGAAGGATGGTTTGGCTCTAAGGGAGAAGGGAAGCGTGTTCCAGAGCTTGGCCGCCAGGACCGGGCAAGCTAGAGCCTCCAGATTTTTGAAGCTTTAATCTGGGCATGGACATGGTGTGGATTTGAGAGGTTCTGAGAGGCTTTGTGGATATGTGTGGGGAGAGTCTGTTGGAGATGTAGGCTGGTGCAAGATTCGCCCTTGCTTCATGGGTTAGAGCAAGCGTTAAGGGAGATTCGATGATCTACCGACAACCACTGAAGGTTGCGTCTTGTGTCTGATATGTGGAGTTTCTTCGGAATGTTGAGGGTAGCCATGATGGCATTATTTTGAGTTACTTGGAGTTTATTAATATTTTTCTGGATGGTCCCTAAGTAGAGGGTGTTACAATAATCAATCTTTGCCATAACTAAGGTTCTGGCAAGAGTAATTCAATTGGGAGTTGTGAGGAATGGCCTGCATGCAGTAATTAATTTGTACGTGTAAGCTGATGATGCGACTACCGCATTAGTTTGTCTAGTGACGGAGAGAGTAGCATCAAGGTAAATACCCAAGGTTTTGGCGTTTTTAGATACCAAGATGGTGTTGCCCGCAATGATGGAGTTGAAGGAAGTGTCTAATTTATTAAGTCGAGGGTGAGATCTAAGGATGAGTAACTCGGTTTTCTCATCATTTAGAGAGAGTCCATGATGTGCCATCCAGGCTTGGATAACTGAGTAGATTTCGTTGAGGGCTTTGGTGTCTATTACGTGGTCTCCTGTGATGGGGATGAGAATCTGGGTGTCGTCAGCGTATTTGGTAGACGAGACACCCAAATGGTCAAGAATGACTAAGAGAGGCTTTGTGAAGAGATTATAGAGGGTGGGTGAGACGCACAACCCTTGCTGGACCCCACAGAGTACTGGTGAGGGTTCCGCTGATGCAGAGGGTGAGAAAACCCACATAGTTCTGTTTGCCAGAAAGGATTTAATCCAGGATGTGGCTGTGTCAGAAAAGTGGCAGCGATTTTCAGATGGTGGCAGAGTGTTTGGTGATTAACTAAATCAAAAACGCCGATAAATCTAGCAGTAGCAGGAGGGCTAGTTTTCCATTATCTTTTATGTCTTGGATTTGTGTTAAGGTCAATCAGGGCCGTACCGGGTCTCGGGCGGAAACCAGATTGCCTAAGGCCCAGGAGGTTGTGAGTTTCTAGATAAGCATGAATTTGCAGGTAGGCTGCCAGTCCAATATTTTTAGTAAGAAAGGCACAGTTGTAATAGGCCTGTAGTTGGAAGAGTTACTAGGGTCGAGGGTGGGTTTTTTGATTAACGGGATGACCCAAGCATCTTTTAGATTGTCTGGCACAATTCCTGTTTTAAAGGAGGAGTTGATAAAATTAGTAATGAAAGGAGCGAGGTTGTGTGCGGCTGCTTGAATGATCGGTGCTGGACACAGGTCACCCTGACAGTTGGACAGTTTGAGCTTCCTGATGATATTTTCGACTTCCCACGTGGACAGTGGTGAGAAGCTAAATGGCTTGAGAGTGGGCTCAGCTGTGGTAATATTAAATAATGGAGGTTTGGAATCTGGATCTGAGAGTAGGTTACATTTTTTAGAATTGATTTTAGTTTGTAGCATTGACATTTTATCGAGGAGTGCCTTTTGGATGTTGGTGCACCATAAGGCATCTGTGATACACTTGTCAGTGGGGGCAATAGGCGATTCCACTTCCTTGAGATTATTGAATAGTTCTTTAGTATTAGATTCAGCTTGTATGATACGTTTGTTATAGGTGTCTTTTTTGGCTAGCATAATAGCTTCTTTGCAATTAGCGGCGGCTGTAGACAGGGTAATATTGTTGGCTTCCGAAAGGCAGTTTTTCCAATGTGCTTCCACATTTCTCTTGGCTTTGCGCTTCTCGTGTAGTTGTGGTGTAAACCAAGAGTTAAGGTGAGATCGTGGTTTAGGTTTACGCACTTTTAGAGGTGCTATCGAGTTTAATGCTTTCAGGATGGAGTGATTGTATAGCTCCACAAGAACAGTTGGATCTGAGTGGGCTGGAGATGTGTTATTAAGGAGTGGGAGAATAAGTGGGAGGAGTTTATCTGTTGTGATATCCGTATTATTGCGTATATGTGCATGTGTGGGGTAGTTGTAATAGAAAAACATTTTTTGTAATGATCTGACCAAATGCAGGGTGTGATAGAGATCAGATTAGTTGAGCAACTGAGGTTTGCAAGCCAGTCATGGGTTTGACCTTTGTTGTGTGTAGGCTCTTGAATATGATGGATATAGCCAGGATCTGATAGTGTACTGGCTAGTTTAAGGGCATTAGTGTCTGGAGGGTCTTTGAAACCGAGATTAAAGTCTAAGTATTATGCTTTGGGAGTTGGGTTTGGCGTTAAGTAGTGTTGTGATGTCCTCCGAGAAGGTGGAGATGGGTCCCGGTGGCCGGTAAATAAGATGTACTGTGGCCGTATGGTTAGGCGATAGTGGTAGTTTGATAGATAGTGATTCAGCAGAAGGGATATGGAGGTTAGGAATGGCTCTAATATCAATAGAGTTCTTGAAGATGAATGCAATTCCAACTCCTTTTGCTTGATTAGTGTTTCTATCGGATCTAATGATGGCGTAGTTGTCTGGGATGGCAATAGGACCTGATGCTGCGTGTAACCACGTTTCAGTGACAGCAAGGAAGTCAAGGTCTTCAGACGTTATGAAGTCTGCGATATCTAGTGCATGGGCTGGGAGGGATCTTGCATTGATAAGGGCTACTTTGATGGTGGTGTCTTTGGTGTTTGTTTTATGCATAGGTGGGAGGGCGACAGTTGTAGCAATGGGGACAGGTGTGTCATCTACAACCATGGCCATGTTGGAGGGAATAGCGTGAATCAACGCGTATTTGCAGGCCTTAAGTAGGTGAGAGGTTTGTGGGCATAGTCTAGCACCTAATCTTAGGTTTCTAAGGGAGGTACTAGGATGATTAGATGTAGGTTTGGCATGAGTAGTATTATTGGCAGTAACCTGATATGTTGGTGTGTTACTATTAGCCTTAGGATAAGATCACCATTTAGTAGAGATACATCTAGATCTCAGTCTGAGATTTCTGAAGGAGGTAGAACAAGGTTGGTTGGGTGTTGGCCTAGTGGCGAAATGATGAAGCCAGAGGGCAGGGTCGTTCAGGTATGGGTTGATGCATGTCATGGTGTATGTGTAGGGCTTAGGTGTGTAGGAGGTGACTATTGCATGCGTGTGAATAGAGGGGCAGTGCACGATGAGTAGGTTGGTAGAAATAAAGAGTATAACGTGCTGGTGTGTTCTACTGGTAGCAATAGGCACAGGACTAGCACATGTACTAGAAAGTAGTGAATACAATAGGTAGGTTAAGAACCAATACATATTGGTGTGTAACGGGCATGTGTGTTGACCAGCTGGAGTACTCCTAGACATAGGATGGATAGCAAAATGAAAGTATTACAGAACACAGTGCTAATATTCAATATAGATTAGGTACAGTACTAGATTGCAACTGGTGATCAGACTGCGAATACTGACGATGCGTAATGTTAGAGCAAGTAAAACATCTGCATGTGATCAATAGAATAAATACAGTTAGGTGCAAAAGTACATTGATATACGCAAGTTACCATGGCAAGCAGATTCAAAACGTAGTACTAGTCACATTAAGGTAGGGTAGATTACGTATGATATATAGAGTACATGACCTCGTAAGCACAATTCTATCTAATGCCCAAATTATCAGAGGCGCAGAGTAGGACAGTATTACAGGTTAGAGTGTGATGGGAGGCAACCTGTAGGCACAGCAATTCAATCGATGAAGACGCTAGAGTTCGATTGCAGACACGCCTAGGTGCAATAGTATGGCAATATTGTGGTAGACTTATAATATTACAGGCAAATGACAATTAATACAATGGAAAAGGGAGAAGGTTGGAGGTGGGCAAGTTCAGCAGTTAGATGATAGTCAGTTAGCACTCGGTACCTGTGCGAGGCCGGCTAGCTGTCAGTTCATGGACTGAGCGTGGGGGAGATTGTGAGAACCTGCAGGTGCCGGACGTAATGGAGCAGGGTAGGCCACAGTTCGCAGTTCACGGCGCCGGGTGCAGGCATGGTATCAGCAAGTAAAGATGCGTTCTTCCAAGACGTGCGGAGTGTGAGGAAGTACGGCTGAATGATGGGTAAGAGGGGTGGCTTACCAGGTTATTGTTGCTGGCACGGGATGCAGGTGTAGCAAGGCTCAGGCGAGCAGGTGGTCCGGCCCTACCACTGCAGACACTGGACAGGCACGGACAGGTGGGTGCCTTGTGATGTGTGCCTTAGGACGATGTACCAGCTCTCACCTTCCGGCTGGCTAGGGGTGCGGAAGTAGGGGGCAGCAGCAGGCAATGGTGTAATGCTGCTCAACGGTCCTGGTTGCATAGCACCAGGACGCTTGAGGCCCGGTGGCCATTTTGTATTGTATCTCGTGTCGTGGGTATTGCGGCGGTTGGGTCGAGGAGCAGCCAAAAATCAAGCCCATATATCAGCAATCAAGTTGCAGGACATGGGGGGGCAGTGGAGCAGCTGTTCTCAGGATTCAGGTCGTGTGCACGGCTAGTCGAGTGGCGCTTCAGAGGCACGGAAGGAGTGGGCTCCAGCCCCTCCTTGCATCGGAGCGTCGTCTGTGTTTTTTCTTTGAGATTTTGCATACGACATAACCCGTAGTTAAACCAAACTTCATTAGATTGTGGTAGATTGCTCAACTTGCTTTGAGCGATCTTGGCAACCCCCCTTTTTTGTTCTGGGGACCCAACGCCTCCTCCCTGCTGCACACCCCAGACTGTGCACACCCATAACCATTTATGGAAGGTCACTTTAACCACATAGAACTGCGCAAGACATATCTTTGTAAACTCTATTTGATCCAGTGCCTGGATGTTGCCATCTTGACAGATACCCCCCAGCATGACATGGCAAACCGATCAGAACAGAGCTCTGCCCCTTCAGTTCTCTTCTCACCCTGCCTTCAGACACAAGGGACATGCTACTCCTCGTGTCTGGGTTCATGGGAGTCTTTAAACTGGTTCAAATTCCCTTCCAACATGGTGTAGCCCAGACTCTTGCAAAAAAAGGAAAGGTTCTGTCATATATCGACTGTTTTTTCAGAGTTCTTTGCCGATAGCTTTTTGGCCAAAAAACTCATTATCAAATATGGTTGGGGTGCGTAAGGGGGATGTAATGAGTAGGGAGATGGGGAATAGGCAGTATATAATAGGGGAGGGGGGGAACCCCCTCAAAAATAATTTTTTTAAAAGTCAATGAGTTTTTTCTGCAAAAAACTGTTGGCAAAAACACATTTTAAAAAAATCCCTGGCGGTTCTATGTCCCTACACCGCTCAGGAAGCCGAGCTTAACACCGTTTCACATCAAATTTTCCATTAACATTCATATTTATTTATTTTAGGTCCAGCACCTATTTTATTTATTCATTGCTTTAGTTTACATAAAACCTTTAGCAACAAAAGAGAAGCATACGAGTGTCCTATATATTGATCATTCCACTCTTCTTCCTAGGTTATCAGCAGTATCTTTCGCTGTGAGCTCTTTCTCTAAGACAGATCTATGGAAGCCCACTATAGCGATTACCGTTGAGGTCTTAAGACCGTTCAGCAAAAATGTCCACCATGCGTCTGCTGTTACTGTGCGATAGTCCTTTAGGAAGTGCCCAAAGAATCTTGTCCTTTGTATTGAAAAGAACAAACAGATTGTGAAGAGGTGCATCAGGGTTTCTTACATGTCAATTTGCTTACAGAATCTGCAAGATGAGCTCTTACAATGGGAGGGATCTCTGGTGCCTAATATTTCCCCCATATTGTAGAGGTTAAATTGGATCCTCATAAAAGTGGATCGGAAGCCTGGGTCCGGCCATCGTTTTAGGTATGGCTGTGTCACGCCTAATCTTTTTGTCTCGGCCACAAGGGCATAGTGGAGTTTTAGCCGCACTACTTCCTCTGTTGTGATGATCCAGCCTCTGTCTTAATTTTTTCTTTACTTTGGCCGGGGTTTGGATCAACTCTTCCAGTTGGCTTTCCAAGTCTCCTAGTGCTTTTACGCACTCTTTGACACATTCCCTAATCACAGGGTTTGTGCCATACAGTAGTTCCTGTTGGATCCCCTCAATCATAGACGAGTGGTCTTCCCCAAGACAGTCGCATTATGGGCACCTTCTGAAGACAGCCGCGGCCAACATGTGCCGGGGACAGGCGAGGGCAGAGGTGGACGGTGTTCCCAGAACCCGATAGTAGAAAAAAGATTAGGGAAACCGCGTGGAATTACGAGGCCTGTTATTTTTCTGGTGAAAAAGCTTCCGTTCCCGTCGCCAGCGAGGGACGCCCATACAGGATGGAGGAAAGGGGACGGGACGTAGGAGTATGACCTACATAGAGGGATAGTGGCAAAGCCTAATTTTCAACACAGCAGCAAAAGTAATAAAACACAGATTTGACTGTCCTAGATAGAGGGGAAAAGCCGTAAAGGCTAACAACATTTCACCTAATGCTAGATATTGCGAACATACAACTACGATGTGTAGCAGACTGAAAACTTAGCTGATAACAAGAGACCTGGAAGGTCAATTCTTTAAAAGCCTTTGAACTTGCAAACCTCTCCCTACAGGGATCAGTCCTCGGACCTCTGCTCGTCACCCTCTATACCTCTGCCCAAGGAAGACTTCTCATCTTTCGGCTTTCACCATCATCATCATCCTTTGACACTCAAATATTTCTGATTTCCCTCCTTCACCCCAGCCATCTCAGTATGGTTTATGAACAGTCTCACTGCAGTTCATCACTGAATGGCTTTCCACTGCCTCATGCAGACTTTGCTGTACTTCACCAGGCAACTGTTCAGCGGTCTGCATTGCGATCCGCAGGAAGCTATCAGAAAGCCAGTAGTTCTGATCAAAGAGACAATGGGCCGGGTTACTAGTCTCCCCAATGACGAGGATTTACTGTCAAAACTTGCAACCCTAGTTCCCCTCCTTTCCAACTCCTCCTCACCTGAATCACCGGCGGAATCTTCTTGGAGTTCCGTCTTCTTTTTCCTTCTTGTATTTCTGGTTTCTTTACTCCTTCTTTGATGCAAATACGGGCATGATTCCCCGGAGGCCACCGTGACCGGATAGGAACCAAATCCCAGAAGCCTCCCAGGAGCCAAACCGCTGTTCCAGGGAAAAAGCCGTAAGCTGAAAAAACCCTGTGTGAATGGTCTTCAGGTTGGGTAGAAGAGTAGAAGCAAGTTCAGTCCTTTCTTCGGTGTAGTACGAGAGAACTGAGAAATCCACCACTAGCTACTATAAACTGCCTTTTGCCAAAAGGCAGTTTATAGTAGCCAGTGGTGCCGAAGGAACTGAGGCACACCAAGATCACAGGATAATAGGCGGATGGTAGAAGAATGCCAAGACGGCGAACCAACGAACTGGTGAATAGTAGCCTAGAAAGAGTAGACTGTCACTAGAGATATGAAACTCCAGGCGGAAGAAAAACAGAGTAAGTTGAAAAGAAACGGTAGACAAGGTGAAAGTAGACAAGGTACGTAGCAGGCAGGATAGATACAGAGACTGAGGAGTTAAAGAACTAACCTCAAAGTGCGATTATCAGGGATCCAACCGTATAAAGAAAAGCTACTCAAAAAATAGTACTTAGACCTCGGTGCAAGATAGTGGAAGAAGAGAGAAGAATAAACAACAGGAAGCAATAATAGGTAGCGAAAGATTCAGAAACACAGCGCTAGTAAGATACAAAAGTACTTAGATACAAAGCATCGGAGCACTGGTGTGTTGTGCGTAAATACGTGCTGGCGGCCATCTTGGATGATGCATAGACCGCAACACGAAGCTTCCAGCATCCATGTTAGGTGTACTTCGATCGGTTCCAAACCATCCAAGGTCGATGCATTACAGTTACTTTGAGGAGGTGATGCAACGGCAGAGAGCAAACACCAATGCTGCAAAGTCCACAGCATCTGCAGGTTATGGACCTTCCTGATAGCAGGACCTTCCTCCTATCATGCTATCTCCCGACATTTTGGGCTAAACACAGAATACAATTCTTGCACAAATTCTGAGTGGCTAACCCAGGAGCCATCCAATCTCATAACTGTACAATCTTGGCATCTTTACCTGAATGAGCCATGTTGTGAGCTTTACGGACTAAGTAGGGGAGCAGTACCTTGGGTGCCACCAGGTGGCCATCTGGGGAACAACATAGTGAAGCCCCTCCCAGTACACACTTAGGTTCCGTCCAGGTCACCTTTTCAGCTTCAGGAGCTTGATCTTGGAGTATTGCCAGACTGACCAGGAAAGGTATTGGTGACTGTGGAACTACTATAGGCCCTCTCAAAGCTGTTAAACAAGCTGCATCATTGGTAAAATCATTTCCATGGGCCGTACATTACCTTTACACTTCCCATTGACTACTGTTGCAGGCAGTAACAGTGCCTCTAGTAATGCAGACATTTACCATTTAGGATTGGGATACCAGTCAACGTTAAACACCCCTGCTGCTTCCACAAAATTCCAAAGAAATGGGCCACCCCATATGGGTACCTGGAATTGGTGTGGATTATGACCGATATTACCTGGAATACACGCGTGGGTGAGTGCCATGAGCTTGGTTACTTGAGCTGATTTAGCAAGAGGTAACCGGTCAGAATACCCTGAACCAATTCCCCAGTTTTCGGCACACAAATGCATGAGCCTCTCACAAACCGAATCAGCTCAGGATTACAGAAGATACATCAGACAAGTCCAAATGGGGAGACACGACTCCATCCTCTGGGGGTGGGTAACAGTGAAGCAGGGCCTAGAACTGAATGATCAGGGTGACATTGGCAGCAGAGATGAGCAACGTCTCGCAATGCACAATTTGACACATGCTGTGTCTTTCCTTTAAGAAACAGTGACAATGCTGCATGAGGAACAGGAACAGTCAGCCATTCCGAGCGCTTGCTTAATGGCGACAAAGGCATCTTCAGCCTCCTGAAACCATGGCAGAGGTTTGGAGATCGAATCATGTGCAAGGTTTTGGAGGGCTTAACTATGGACACAGCCCAGGACCCACTGCCTACAGAAACATACCATCCTGAGGAACCCTCTCATCCGCTTCTTGGTTTGGGGCCTAGGGACCTTCTGGATCACTGCAATTCGCTCATGGGACAAGTGTCCCCTGAAGAAATCTCATGGCGCAGATACCGCACCCAGAAAAGAAAACTGCAATTTGTCCTTAGATGCTGTGTGACCCTTTTCAGCGAGCACTGTAAAAGAACCAGTGCGCCTTCCTCGCATGCTTCCAAGGAAAGGGAAGCTAGGAGCAAATAATCTACATATTGCATCAGCATTGACCCTCCTGGAAATTGTACAGAATCCAAATCTTTCTTCAGAATTTGGGAGAAAAAAAAAGCTAGGGCTTTCCACGTACCCCGTTTGGAAGTCTTGTGACCATATCTGCTCCAACTCTCCCATTCTACTCTTCCTTTGAATATAATTGTTCTTCTTTTGTTAGACCTCATTCTCTAGCTTTCCTCCAAGTCCCTCTATTAGCTTTTGTAAAGACCTGGAGTCTCCTTTTTCTATCTTCCTTCCATTTGAATGCCCATTTTGTCTTCTTGACAACTAAAATCGCTATCTTCGGTCTAGTCATTGTTCCTGGCCATTTCTTCCTGCTTCATTCTCATCTTTTCTAATGGTCTACTCCTCATTCCCATATCCCATTTTCAACCTTGGCATATATGAGTCGATTTATTGGGGTGAATGTGAAAAGATACAGACTGTCAGAATGTATAGGTATAGAGAAAAGTGCTGAACACAAATCCACAACTGTAAAATATTTGTCTGTCGACAGAACACATGACAAAATCAAAGCTGGATTTTTAACAACCAGAAAAGACAGCAGCACTGCTTCATTAACTGCTGGCCCAAACGACTGAGGTGCTCCACTCCCTCTTCCCTGTCCCAGCCTCGCCCACCCAGTACAGGACAAAACCCTCCCCTTCCCGGTTGCAAACAATCTGCAACACCATTAACTTGGCCTCTTTTTTGTCTTTCAACCTTCTCATGAAAATACTGTGGGGCCAACCAAACCTCCACTAATCCCTTTTCTTCCCTGCCTATAAACACTGCCTTAATTCTTTGGGGCACTTTTGGTTGCAATCCCATCACAAAGCAGGTCATCACAGCTTGCAGTGCTAACAGCGCAGTATCCACAATCCCAGAATACTGTTTAAACAGCTCTTTAAACATTCAAGATATTCTGCCCGATTTTCTCCCTTCGCTTGCTTGCTTGCTTGCATGCATGCATGCATGGATCTTTGACCAATAGATCTTTCGAGGACACATTTGAATAATAGTTTGCACCAGCTTATCAGTAAATGCTTTAAAATCCCTAGCAGCTTTTCATGTATCCGTGGGCAGTACTGCTCATAGCAAGTGATTCAGAGCAACACAAGTGGGGTAATAAGTCAATAACCTGCAATTCCTCCTAAAAACTTAACTGGGTCTTTTCACATCTTTGGAAACCTTTGAACAATGTTAAACAAGTAGCGTTACCTGCGGCATTTACAGTTACTAGAGTATCTCCTCCTCCGGGGAGCTGTCCGAGTGGGAATACACCAACGCTGTTAAGAGTAGTATTCGGAGATCTTTCAAACATGCCTCAGGATGGGGACAAGTGTCTAAAAATCAGAGCTCGGCATTTCGGGTCTAAATGGGCCTGCCATTGGATATATTGGGGAAGACGGACGCTATGTTGGCGGTTGAATCTGGACTAGGCCCTCACCTCTGGTATTTCAGCAACACTAGCCAGGCTATCTAAATATCTTCAGGGCTTTCCTTTAATGGGGGCTCTCCTTGAAGTACAGGATATAGTCGTGTGTACCCAGTTTTATGGGTCGGTACCTGCAGGTTTCACTGCTCGGTTTTCAAAACTTTCACTTGCTCCAGGAGCTTAGAGTGCCTTTTAATGCCAGGGTCTTAGACTTAGCCTGCCTCTTCGTGGCTTTGGTATAACAGTTGAGATAACGGTCTCATTGATTTTTCCTCTAGCACCATATGCAAACTTGTGATTCTGTATAAATAAAATGTGCCTTCCTGCAGAAAGTGCCTAGGTGACTCAGTCTGTGTATATTTGTGACATTGTCCAATCACTTACATGCATTTGGCGAAGATTGAGTAAACATGAAGTGTGCTGGAATTGCTTTAGGAGTAAGTGACGCTTGTCTAGACTGCCCTGAACCCATTCTCTCAGGGTAAGACAAGGCATGGCTTGTTACGGATCCAGATAAGTTCCCAACTCCACCTGCACTGGGACGCTATAGAGTCCTGTGGATGGCGGCATGGGTGCAGCTCATCAGTTTAAACACTCTTCTGCATGTATCCAGAGGCGCAGGTATTGCACCTAGCCTCTGTTTCTCCCTCAGTACAGACATTTCAGAAACAGCCTCAGGTGTTGGTCAGATTCAGATGACTGCTGGTTCACCTGCACTTTTTACTTAACACACATACATGCTCTCCACAGGGTCGTCCAATCCAAGCCCTGAAGAAGGCTGTTCACACTGTACAACACCACCGAAACGTGATACAAACAGGGACTATACACCCAGGAATCAGTAGTCCCCTCCTTGAAAAAACTGTTCCAGGATTCACGTCGGCAGACAGACCCTCCCTTCGCACCCCTATAGGTAGATGTTTACCTCCGATAGTGGTATAGCATGTAGATGTAGCACAACCTTGGAATTCATCCATTTATGAAAGTATGTTGTACTTTGTCAAAACGCCACCAGGATTATAGAAAAAGTGACAATTATCCTCTGTGCTATACAGCCCTTTATGGGCTGCACTATGTCTCATATAATCTGTTTCACTTTCATTCCAATCTTTCATTTTTCTTTTCATTCTTTCTTTTGCATTCCTATTCATGGCATTTCAGCACCAATGTCAGATATCCAGCTAGGCAGTTTTGTCTGTCTCCTCTTTAGACAGAATTGATTAATTGTACTTGAACAGATTCAGGGTCCAAACTCACCAATTCTAATGCTTGCATTTGTCTGTACTGTTTTATTTCATGTTTGTCAGTCTTGTATGTTTAAAATTGATTTACAGTCTCTAAGGTTTTAGTGTTCAATATACAAGCCATTGTTTATAATACCAGTAAAAATCTAATATTGTTAATTTTCAGTATTGCCTGACTATTCAGTATTATTAATTTTCATGAATTTCTCAAGCATTTTCTTAACGTTATATAGAAATTAAATAAATCAAGTATGGGTGCAAAAAGTGCAGGTGATTGGATCTTACATGATGGGATTACGAAATTAGTAACCCACCCCCCAGTTACTAAAGATCATACTCAGAATTTGTTTCAAATTTTCACATCCCAGTGTATACCTTTCTTTTGATGTTTAGACTGCTAGTTCACAGCCTATATCCCCCGTTACTACCCACAATGCAGAGCGGTATTCAGCTTTTGAGGGACACATAATCAGTAGAAAAACAGCCTATAACAGCTTCTGTACTAGTTGGATAAGAGCAGGCAATAAAAGCGGGATCGCAACCAGAGTTGCACGTTTAGGGCTTCCAGTGATTAGGTATGGGTTAAGACAAGATTTTCATGGGATTCTCATCTAAAATATTTTCTTCGCACTAATCCATCACCCTGATCGGTATTGCAGTCTCATGTTCTCTTACGTCAGTAGGGAGAATGGATGTGCTGCTTTTAAACTGTGGAGGCATCCACTTTCATTCTTTTCTTATTCAGATAAATAGTCCTGCAAGCAGGGTACTTTCCCTCCTGGATCCTCGGGTAATCGCACCAGAGTCTAGATTTCCTTTTTCTAGATTCCAGAGACAAACATCAACCCCTTCTTCTGTGCCTGATCTGGCCGCCCTCCTTGGGCCTCGGGCTGCTCCAGACAGTTCACCCGTCTGACGAAACCGTCTCATGTAGACCCACAGGGATCACTGGGAAGCGTGCCCGCCGTCCCTCAGATCTGGCAACAGAGCAGCGGGATTTCGATGTCCAACTGCACCAATCTTGTCGAGGAAAAAGGGATCACTCACGACTCCGATGGATTGGTGAACATTATTAGTAGAAAGGAGTGACAGCACAAACCCAACAGCAACACAAGGTTGTGAGCGTCTCTTTGCCTTCTGGCCTTTATAATAACCCGGGTACATACTTTCCAATGTAAGGGGTGGTCACAAAAGGTCAAGGTTGCACACTAAATTCATCTTGCTTGCTTTCATGCAAGCCAGTGTTATTAGTGAGGTCACCCTGTCGCAACTCGTTTACACAAGGTAACCTTCGCATACACTTTGAGGCAAGCCAGAGCGTTAGTGATGCAACTACTTCTGCTTCCCTCTGCCGCTTTTCTTAAGAAAGCAAGAGCCTAGATTTCGCTAGCATATGCCAAAAAGGAAGCAAGTCAGAAGGAAGAGATGCGAAAGCAAGCATTCCAACAAGTTAGGCGAGAGGCTTTCTTTGCAACAACATGCGCAGTAAGACCTACATTGCAGGTTACAGAGCTTAGTCACTATAATACTGCAGTGCCAGGCACCAGTGGGGTACGTGGGTACATACAAATTTATTTCTGCTCATTCTCCCTACTGGCCCCATTCCACTGGAACCCACGGCCCATAACATTGAAACTCAGCCCAACTGTGGAGCTCTTCAAAGCTCTGCTTAAACATCACTTACTTCCTAAAGAGCCCAGCACTAGCGCCTTCAGCAAAATTTATTGTAATTCCGAATATTTAAAAAGTACTCATGTATTTGTTTTTTGGTCTTTTCCCTGGCATCCGTCCCACTTATTTATACCCTCAAAAATTGGCTCACCACTTGTTCTCATCTTTGCACAGGTACTCCTGTGAGAATGCCTCAGAAATCTGTAAATGTGTTCTCGAAAGTCATTTCTGTTTGAAATTGACATCCCAATTTCTTTAGGACTGCTCAATCAACTTAACACAAGGAGAGAATGTAAACCATTGACTATCTGGCTGTTGAAAAGGTGTACACATTATAGGCAGTGCTTTTCTTTCTCAAAGACGTTTCAATACAGGGGAGAAGATTGCCAGATAACTATGAGGATCTTGTCGTCGACAAGAGAAGGTATGGGTCAGAACAGCCGCCACCTAATAGAGAGCAATCCCAGGGAGAACTGGGACTTCTATGTAGTCTAGGAAAGAGGAAGAAAATATCTGGATCAAGAAAATTCTGTAAGAAGAAATGCTCAAGATGGGAATAGACTGGAGGGAGACAGGATCCCAGAGGTGGGATCGCACCTAGAAACACTTGTTTACAGGAGCGTTATAAATGACATATCATAGGGGGCTTGAGAGAGTTTGAATGTTTAGTGGTAATTACCCCCTTTTCTTTCTTTGGTTTCAACAATATGAATTAGGTAGAAACTAGTTCTATCATTTGAAAAGGTTGACCGTTCTTTGAAATTGGGCGGGGGGCACTTTGAAATGGAGGTGGGATCTAAGTGGGTGGCACCTGAATGAATAGTTTATGTAGGGGTGGGGGTTCCTGGGTGAAATCAGGAAGGTGGGAGAAGCCCTTAAAAAAGGAAAGAAAGTAGTAAAAAGATGAGATGCAAAGAGCACTTAAAAAGACAAAAGGAAAAGAGTTGTCAAGGGGTCTTTACCACAGCTACTGGGGTCACGGGTTAAGGTTTGGTGGGTTAACATTGGTGGCCCAGTTTTAGCTAGGCATCTCCTGGGGAAAGGAACAAGGGTAGATTTGGAAAATTATGCAGGGAATCATGTTGCTTAAAGTTGTTTGGTTGTTAGATGAACTGAGGTAGTTTTGATTTACAGTTAATGACGGGAAATCTGAATATCGATACAGTCTGCATGACAACGTGGAAGCTTCTGTTGAGATAAAAGGACGGTTGACAAATAATTATGGTTACTTACTATGGCCAAAATCTTTGACGGATTAAGGTTGGAGAACCTTAAATGTGAAAGTGCTGAATTCACCTTTTAAAAAGATCTTTGCCTTCCTCAACAGACACTCTAGCGACAACATTCGAAGGCTATTGCATTTGATCTCCGGAGATAGAGACCCAGGGGATATTATACTGGCAGTGGACGTAGAAAAGGCATTAGACAAGGTACAGTGGGAATTTAGATTTTGGGTCCTGCCCAGATGCAGCTTGCCCCCTCTCCCCCTCCCCTCCCACCTAGTCCAACTGATCAAACTGCTATACACACGGGCTTGACCGCCTCGGTAGTTACCAACGGCATAACCTCCCCTGCATTTGATCTACAGTCAGGTACAAGCCAGGGGTGCCCACTCTCGCCCCTGCTCTACGCCTTCGCTGTAGAGCCAATAGCTATTAACCCCGCTCAGACGAAGGCTGGAAAGGCATACACTAAGACGGGGAGGAGCACCGTGTCTCCCTGTACGCAGACTAAATACTGCTTTACATAAGAGGACGATCCCACATCTCTCCCTCACATTCCAACAATATTACAAGAGGTTGGGCCGATGGCTGGTTATAAAATTAATTGGAGCAAGTCCGAAGTCATGCCCCTACAACGGGACATCTCATCCAAACGCATCATATTAAATACTTAGGTATAAACATAAGCACCTCACTGGACGACCTCCGAGACCTAAATTGCCCAAAGACCATTAAGAACATCTGTCTAGATCTGGCCAAATGGGACACTCTAGCCCTCTCCCTGACAGGGAGGATAAACGCATGGAAAATTAACTAATTCCCCAAACTAATATATATATATAGCCATGATGGTACCAGTCAGCCTGACTCCTAAAATGAAGGATCTAGACAAAGCCATAGCTACATTTATATGGAAGGGGAAAAAGGTGCGAATTCGCCTCCCAGTGCTACAGGCGGAATAGCGGTACCATCACTGAAAGCCTACCATCAAGCGGCCCAGGTCTGCTGGATGAGACGATGGCTAGACACGACAGACGATTCCAGCTGGAAGGCTATGGAGGTGGCCCTGCTGAATCCGCTCTCCCCAGTCAAAATCATGGCCATACCCCCCGCAAGTAAACTCCCGGCAAACATCAAACGGCACCCGATTATAGGGCCAACGCTCAACCAATGGTACAAACTTCAGGCAGCACAGGGGGTGCCAACCCAGCATGCACAGATATGGTCTAGCCTATGGGCAATATTATTGTATGGGCTACCACAGAAAGCACATCGCAAGCAAGACCAGGACTGGGTGAATATACGACTGATGGACATTAGCGATGAGGGGACACTACTGCAATTCCCATCGGCACGCACGATCTTAGGACTCGACCAGGGGGACTGGCTCCAATACCGTATTATACAGGCTACAATACACACCCACACGACGCTGGACTCCCGTCTCCTTGCCCCGGCCCCATGCAAAAAGGAGATGGAACAACATCTAAATACTTTCCCACATCTTCTACCTGATGGCAATCCCCAATAACCTTAGTAGAAACCACACACTAGCGATGCTGAGGACCTAATGGTTTTCATGCCTTGAAACTCTTGTGTATAGGTGCGTTATAAATGCCATATCATATCAATGGTCCAAATTGGAATACCAGACATCCTCGAATACCTCGCCGCAATACTGTCCGTCTCCTTGATTCTCAAAAACAGAGAAATTCAATACAAAATACTGCAGCGACTATACTACACCCCGGCAAAACTACACAAGATGGGGATAACCCCCAGAGCTGGATGCTGGAGAGGCTGCAACACCCTGGGTACAATGGGTCACATAGTGGAACTGCCCTGCCATCACCACCTTATGGCGCGGAGTGCCCAAGCAAATCACTGACATTGATGGGGCGGATGTCGCCTTCACAACAGAGGTAATGCTACTAGGGGCAGACACGTTAGTCCGCAAACTCCGTCTCATGCTGTTCACAGCACGAAAACTCCATGTCATCCATTGGAACCACCACCCTCAGCTGGCGAGCGGATAACACTTCTCTCCAAAACATGCCAATCAGAAAGAACGGCAATCAAGAGACAGTTGGCGCTCAACCTGACCAGGTGGACCAGATTCTGGGAGATATATATATATATATAGGTTGAATTGGGAGATAAGGGGGGGGGGAATAGACCATCCTGCAAGAACATCACACATCCACTTGAGGAGGCAAACGGACCACCAGGAAAGAGACTCAAGCACTTCCTTCAGGATCTCTATGAGACACTTATTAGAGGAGCACATTTAGTTAAGGGTGGGGGGAATGTTGGGACAGGTGAACTGAGACGTTTGTAAGCACAAAGTTTACTCACCTGTATCGTGTTGTAAAACCAATAAAAAGTTTTCAAAAAATTAAATAAAAAACATGAAACACGATTTTTGCTTACCATGGATTGTAAACGCAACTGGTCTATAATGTTTTTGCAGGAAACCAAATTCAAAGACTGAGGGACTATAGAGGGCAGGGTGGTCAAGACTGGGCATCTAATGTGCACAAGGGTGGAGTGAAATTCCACATCCAGAATGCACTGTGCCCAACATTAAAAGCTAAACACAAGACACTCCAAGGTTCACTCTTGCTGCAAGGGCAACTAGGGGACTTTAATGTGATCCCCTAAGTGTTATTTACACCCACATTGGGGACAGGCAACTTTCTGTGCAAGGTTTATTATTTATTTTTTTAGAACAATTGCAGGGTGCCCGCTCCTTTTGGGAGGCGATCTCAATGTGGCCTCAGATCTTAATGATTGCCACTCATTAAGATTAAAATTTAAAAAGAAAAACATAACCCACATCAACCCTGTGTGGGTGAATAATCAGGGCAAACACCTGATAGAGGACATGTACTCCCGATGCCCCTAAAATTGAGAAACGAATCTAAACTTTGCAGCACAACACAGCCTCAATAGTAACCGCTATTAACACTCAATAGAAGCCGATGCGGCTTCAAATCAACAACCCGCCCAATCTTAACAGTAAATTCCATAATACCCAAGCCCAGTTCGATATCCTTCTAAGGCTGCTCAATCAGATCCTCTGCATCTCTGCTCCTTTCCCCCTTGTCCATAGAGGGTCTCCTACGTTCCAGAAATCAAAACCTGCCTTGCAGAATTAGTGGAATGGATCACAGCAAACCGACAAAACCTGAACCCTACCGTAACAGAACTGCTGCTTCCAACACCACCTCACTCCTCTAGCCTGACAAGATGGGCCCACAACCGTTACTGTCCTCCAAGTTAAGTAATCTCGGTCCCACAAGGAAGAAAGCTCTCACTCTAACCACATGTGACACCATGGTCAGGATCTGCTTTCCGTAACTCTGCTTCATACCCTGCTTAACTGTCACCCACAGAGCCATGGCATCTCTAGCATTGACACGGCTAGACTATGCATAACAGCCTCTATCCGAGACTACCTTAGGAGAATTCTACAAAAAGTGTAAAATGCTAATTAATCCAGAATTAAAGGTTTTGAACACAACTCACCAGCACTGCGGACACTTCATTGGCGTCACGTCAAGAAAAGGATACATTTTCAAACCCTCTGCATCTGCCACCACTCTTATCATAGACTGCTATCGTTCAGAAGGATGTTTTAATACCACACCCCTTTGGGGGCACTAAAGTCTAGTAATGCCACATTAATCAGTTCAGAACATCAATGAAAACAACGAGGACCTTCCTGCCATTCTGGTCATGAAACTATGGAACACCCTAAACACTTCCTCATGACATTTAGGAAACAATTCAAGACGAGGCTCTTCAGCTAACAAAACCTTAGACAGGGAAGTAAACCAAGAGCTACATAATTAACAGTTCACCACACACAGCAAACTAAAAATGTCATAACTAAATCAAAAACTCTACACTGAAAGACCAAAATAATAAACTTTCTTGCCTGCAAAGTGCACACTCAACTGTCTTCTCTCACCTCAAAGACATAAAGTGTCATAACAGACATGTCTATCTTCGACAAACATCCCACTAACTCCAAATTGAAATGCTATTCAGAATGATCAGGCTATGGCAATCGACTGAAGACTCCTATTCATAAGACACCAACCGGGCTACAATTCCCCCTGCCACACCACTCTGGTCTAGATACATCTCCCAATCCAAGGAAGGCTAAGGGCAAGCCTGAACTTACCCCCTCACCATCCAAAACCACCATTCCTGTCATCCCCCAACCAACTCCTCATCACTTGCACATACATGTGCAGCGAGGCCATGAATATTGTCAGAAGGGCACGGTCGAAGACCACTTTACCGTAAATAGATGGGACTGCGTTTAAACTAGTAGCGAGAATAAAAGGTTTGGTTCACATCAGTTCTACTGATGTGCTTTTTGGGAGTCTAAATTGGAGGCATTCGCCTTTGAATGCAACAAATGAGCCATGCAAAGATGCGTAACCCTCCAATCAAACTGGGGTCCCATACAGTAAAATGTATGTGTGCATGCATTGGTTGAAGAGATTTTCAGCTAAGGTTCTCGATACAAGTGGAAACAACTGCATTACATATATGGTGAGAGCAAGGTTTTGAAAACGTTATGCTGCTGGAGATCAATGCCAAGATGTGGAAAAAGAACTGTCCCAAAGAGACCCCCTTAGGCCCCAATTCAAGCACACTTTGTCTCTTCTCCCGAAAAGAGACTGATCGTGAATAGTAGCCGCTAACGGAAATTAGAACCAGAAACGTTCCTTGACAGGTAAGCTAGCCAAGTATAGGCAGTCTCAATGCGAGCTATTCTTGGCCGTTGTCCATGTTGAGCAATCCTCATTCATTAGGAGCATGGTGGGAACTGAAAAAAGCTGGAATTTTAAATACCATTTTTTTTTTAAAAAGCATGTAGTGCATGAGGTAAAATGAAACTTAATAAATATGATAAATGCATATTTACCTAATGCAGTAAACATGAAATGTAACCTCAACTTAGAATTGGGTGGTATCTTAATGAAACACATCTTCTTTAAAGTACCACATTTTACTGTTACCATCATACTCCTAAGTGAGGGCCTAAAAGATATTGGATACCTCCCTCAATTGATCAGGTGTGCACAGTTTGGTTCATTTATGTTCTCTGACAGGCTTATGCTGAACATGAAATGGGCAAGACGTGCCTATTATAGGGCACATCGTGACAATCCTCCAGGTCACGCGTGGAAAGCAAATGTCCACGTTTGAATTCAAAGATCGGACATTTTTCGGCCCCTCAGTGCCAGTTTTTAAAGCCTCAAGCCTAGTAGTGGAAGACTGTTCGACGACAAGTTTCTAAGTGTATGACCATTACCAAACAAGGTTGGTGCTGAATATAGAAACCGAAGTCTGCAACATTTTGCTCAGCAGATGCTTTGGATGACAAGTCCCATCAGCCCTAGCCTGGCTAGGAAATGGTGAGGAATGATGGGACGAGTGGTACAAACCCGCTGGAGAGCCACAGGTTGCAGACCCTGCTTTATAAAATCCTTCAGTTTGATTGATGCACATTGATGGAGCCTTCGGATCATTGCAGTCATTGTGGAAACCATATGGTACTCCGAGGAAGAGAACTCTAGATTCCAATAGCTGCCAGTACGTGCCAATTATGGATCTGTATATGTTCGATGTCCATCAGCAGTCAATGTCTTTAAAAGGAATGCATATGCAAATGCAGAACAGAAGCCGGTGCTTCCGAAACCAACAGGGAAAGGTACAATATCGTAAAGTAATTTACAACACCCCGTTCCAGTCCATGGGGTATACACAAAGTTTATCAATTAACATTTATAGTACACTTTGATTAACTTCAAAGCACACGGAAACACCAACAGTGCCCTTATATAGCTTGTGGGTAAAACGAGAGAACCGCCATGCTGTAATTTAAAACCACAATGAAGTGGAAATGAAGGCTTGAATCCTGTTAAGACTTGCAAGGGCATGCTCTTGGCCGTGACAGCCTCCCAGTGAAAAGCACAGACCTTACGGTTCCCCTGGAGCAGATCCAGCAGAACAATTGCATAATTAGAACTTGCAACTTAATTACATGTTATTCTTGGACGACTTCGTTTTCTTTAGACTTTTTGCTTGGGGCATGTGGATCTTAACATGGAGGAAATGTGCACCGCATACACCCTCTTGTGCGGAAGTCTCTTATGTAAGCCTGTTGTACAATTCGTGTGGGACCTTCAGGACAACATCAACATCTCAGTTTACGTCACAACAAACCATAAATAGAAGCACCAGCCTTGATTCTAAGTACACATAGCTTCTAATCGCCATACATATGCATTCTTGCTAACTACTTATGTGCCGAGTGAACTATGAGAAACATGTACACACAATCTATTTGACTGAACCAGCAGCAAAACAACTTCCCTTTTAAAATACGATTCCTCTGGATAAAAAATTTTTTCCAAAACAGAGCATGGGTTATACAGTGGTTTGTGGCATTAGAATACGAATTAACATTACACTAAATAGTTGTAAAGTCACTGATCATGCAAATTGGAAATGATGCTGTAACTGATAATGAGATAAAGAGGTAAACACAGATTGCGGTCTACTACTTGCACAATGGGAGGAAAAATCAGACAGGTGCGGATAAACTATGCTCTTGAGCTGGAATAAAAAGGCTAGACTTTCCTTGTGCTCCCTTTTCGAGAATGTGTTTTCCGTTTACCAAGTGATAACCTTGACACCAATAACAAAACATAACGCATGTATTCGGAAAATTGAGTTAAGCATTGTGTGTTCAAATTAGTGGTCACAGGTCTGCAGTATGGTAAGCCAGGCTTCATTCTTTTCCCTGGGGGGGTGGGTAAGGGGGGGGGTTTGATTGATAAATGGACCAACATTTTCTGGGGTAAAAAGTAAGGGCTGTTAAAGTGCTCCGAAATAGCCAAAACGGTGTTAGCAAATGCTATACATAAAGCCCACATTCTGGGTCCCTTCAGCCTCTATATCTACTCTTGTTTTTTCTATACTTAATGTAACGGACCCGGCACCTTTTGGGGTTTTGGTTTACGGTTTAGTAAAGATTAAAATAAACAGACTGCCAATATAATCTGCAATTGATATTTGTAATCAACAACACTCCTAAAAAAGATATATATATCTATATCTATATATATCTATATATCTAGATATATCTATATATATATCTCTATCTATCTCTATCTATCTCTATCTATCTCTCTCTATCTCTCTCTATCCAATATATATATATATATATATATATATATATATATATATATATATATATATATATATATATATATATATATATATATATATATATAAGGATAGCAGCATCCACGGGTACAGATCATAAAGAAACAAGAAACAGCCAATCCAAGTGTTCTTTTTAGCAGGTCCTTTATTGCGGCACAGATGGTGGTCAGAAGCCTCCCGAGCTCTACCAGGGAGACATTTCGCCTTCACTGAGCTCTTGCAAGGGATGTTAATGAAGATCAGTAAAAAGGTTTATACCTATAACATGTGATAATACCACCTTTAATGTGAATATATACAGTGAGTGCAATTTAAATAATTCATGTAGTCTCGCACTTCAAATTAACCCTTAACTCACCACTACTTTGCAATAGTCACAGAATTGTCGTAACGCTTTAAGCCAGTCTTTTCATTCGCTTTTTTAAGGGTTTCCCTCCACCACCTTACCAAAGAGGTGGCCCCGTGTGAGAGGTTTACTGATGAGGTTAATATGTGTCTTTCGTCTGAACACAGTTACCAAAGTCAACTCTTGACAGCACTGGACCCTAGGTGCCTTACTTGAGGATGGTCTGGGCTTTTGCCTGGAGCACCCCAAACATACTTTGGAACATGTCTTGCATTGTGTCCCATTGGGCTTGGTCACACTTGCACATTAGTACTGTTGTATTGGAGATAGACATTGCAGAGCACGAGGTCACCATTATTTAGCCCATCTTTAGGAGCTAAAGTGTTTGAACTAGGGGTACAACAATGCTTTTATACCCTTATTACCAATGAGTCCGTTATAAGTTGGCTCCGAACAATTAGGGAGGAAGGTGGGGGATTGGGGGGGGGGGGGGGCAGTGGGATGCTAAGCAATGGCATGCATTTCTTCCCTATTCTCATGTTCACGGGTTTGCATCTGGCTGGTGTCTTCATGGAGGCTTTCAAATGGTGCTGTATGAGTGGTATATACTGGTTGAAGGGGTCCTGTCTCCTCTAGCATATTTACTCCATTAAATCCCATGCGTCAGGATCCTGCTGGATGCCCTCTTCAGCAGTTTACCATGGGTGCACTGATACTCTGTTGGGGAGTCAGAAGCTGCTGGGCCTGCCTCCTTTGGCGACTGTTATCTGGTGGATCTCTGTCTAGATCTTGATCGCGCCCCCTCAGCCCCCAGAGTATCGTGTCTGACTATTGTGGGCTCGGGTGCACATCAATCCGAGGTCCCTTAGAGAGAGGCGTGCCTCAACACGCATGGAGGTGTTGTGCCTTCCTTCTCTGCCTTTGTTCCCTTTCCATCATGAGTAAATTTACATTTGTGATGGTTTGGTGGAAAGTGTGTTCTTGCCACATAGTCATTACACATGATTGAGAAGTTGTGAATACCCTTTGATCAATGTCTCAAAAAAAAAAGGGTCTGTTCCTTGTGGCTGCTGGCCCTGTACGTAGTGTGCTGGAGAGAGTATGCAGTCAATGCAAAGCACTAGTGGACGTTGGCTTTAGTGGGGCCTCGAAAAACATCCAGTGGAAAGGTGTTTTGCAGTATTCTGGGTTTGTGCTGCGTGAGAAGGTAGCAGACTGTTTGAAAGTTGGGGATTCTAAGACTTGTGGTTGGGGCATCGCCAAAGGGATTAATTTTTCGATGCTGCTACGCGTTTGCTTCTGCAGCTTTTTCGTGGCACGGAGTTGCCTTCTGAGCCCAGTTTTGGCTCAGATCTTTCACAAATCGGATAGTTGCAATATCTTAGGAGGTTGTGTCTTTAGCACGAACTCCACGAAATCTTGTTTCGATGTACGTTGTTGGTTTGAAGGCCGATGTGTTTGTCCTGTTTATGCTTTTCATCACCAACTTAGTAGTGGCTAACTGTTTGTTCTGAATTGTTCAGTGCCCATAGCACCTTCCCCTTCTGCAAGGGTTTTGGGACTTATTTGAGGTGAACTTGGTACATAATGCTTGAGCTGGGTGTAGGCGATGCCCTTTTGTTTTAGCACCAAATTTGATATTTAGTTCCTCCAGTCCGACTGCAGTGTGGCTGCCTCTTTGGTTGACTTTAAGCACTTAGGCTATGATGTACCTTGGTGTGGCTAGGACACAGGCAGGAAACTCAGGAACCACACCAGAGCCAGGATTATAACAAAGGCAAAGTCTTCTTTATTGTTTCAGTTACAGTAGGAAAATAAGATAGGAGAATAAAGTGATGTGCTTCTGCTTTCCTTGGCTCTCTCCCTGCCAGTACCCAACCGTCCTTTTCTGGAACCCTTACACTCACCCCATTCCAGGCATCGCACCAACATTCCAAGCTCCACTGCTCACTCACATACACACAGCACACATAGCAGATGTTAAACTAGGATACTACAGCTTACCTTTATGATTGGGAGCCTGGGGTGATTCCATCTACTCTGTATCAGACTCCACCCCTTGCCCTGGCCTTCTGCCATAATATTGCCCTCCTGTGTCTTCGATGCGCTTGCCTTAGTGGCTTCCTTGACCTATCATTGACTAGTTTTTTGGGATTACATTTTCTGTCCATGCTGCACACTAAACATACGCGTTTTCTCTTCTTACCAACCCATTGCATACTAAATGGGTGTCACACCAGTGTACTAGGGAGTTTCACTGTGGGTAGAAATACTTTTATCCATTTGTGAACGTGGCACTGGGGGTTCGCAAGCAGAAAGATAGGAAGCTGTTAATGGGAGATATTCTAAACATGACCTGTGTCTCAGTGCTGGAAGCAGGAAGCAGCTTAGGGGTTCATCTGTGTTGAGAATCAGAGACATTTTAAGCGTTGCTGTGGTGCCATTTCAGTAAAATGTCTCCCTCTGGTGCCACAAGCCATCATGTTCACACTCCTGTTTGCTTTCTCGTAACGATGACAATTGTGGGGAAAAAAACAATCCACGGCTTAAACTCACAAGGACATTAGGTTCCAGCAGAAATATAGGGTACTGATAGCAGAATATGAATGCCCATCTAGACAACTAAGTTTATTCTTTCAGTAAACCACTTGATCTCTGGTGTGCATATTCTGCCATCACTAGATGGCAGAGTATTGTAAGGAAAACATGGTATCAAGAATAGACGGACAAGTGATCACAGTTCAGGGGTGTTTTTTAAACTGTATATGCAGGTTGGAAAAACACTGAATCTAAACCTAAATTTAAGGTGGAAGCAAGTTACGACCATCAAATATAAGGTAGTCCTAGGGGCATCTTGTCAAATAAAAAGGGCCTATTCTAAAAAAGAAAGAAAAAGAAAACTATTACCAATCCTTACAACTAAATACAAAAAGAGTGTGGCATAGGGTTCACAAGAAAGAAGTGTTCATAAATGATAATCCAGGATATATTAGCCAGGGGTCTCCCTTCCCCATGTTTTGAGCACGGGACAAAGCGGGACTCCGGAGCACAGCAGACGCTCAAGCTTTCCCAGCACAAGACTACAGTTCTGTTCTCAGGTATCGGGACCTCTGGTTGTTAAGTCTTTTCTACAAAAAAGTCTCTTGCCTGCGAGGACCTGATGTGGTCAAAATAAACAAAAAGTTCCTTTTCGTAGCTATCTTGGGTGATGACGTTTCACTCCCGGATCCCCCTCTTCTGGGTTCAGATCCACAAAAAGTGTCTAGCGGTATCAGGACCTTCAGTGGTTCAGTATCTTGCTTCCAAAGGCCGGGTAAGTTCAAAATAATAAAAAAAAGTTATTTTCTGATTGCATTTGGGTGACAAGTCTTCACCCCGGGTGCCCCTCTTCCGGGCACAGACCCCTCCCGAATCTCAGCCTCCCTCCGTCGGGGTTCACTACGGCTTCCATCTATAACAACTTTATCCAGTACATTCACGTTTCGGTGGGTGAGGGCTTCTCACCCCTTGATCATGATTCAAGGGTCCACAGTATTCCAAACCCTGTGCCCAGTTTGCAGCGACCTTGCGCCATAAGCTAATTGCCTGCCAATTCGTGATTCATCTGACCGTGCCATATTCATGAGAAGCCATTCCAAAATGGCGGCCTGATTGTCCTCGTTGGACCCGAGACCAGGAATCTTCAGTGGCTAACTGCTTGGCCCCTCCCTGCCTACTTAACCTATCCTGGGGCAACAGCAGGCGTGAGCCGGCCCCCAACAAGGCCCACACTAAGGCGCCTGTCCTGTGCCTGTCCAGGGACGTCCAGTGACCAGCGCCAAGGCCTTCTGCCCCTTTCTCCCTCGATCCTACAAAGATGAGCTCCAGCCCAACCAGCCTATGAGTCTACGAGACTCCTATCTCCTGCATGAAAGGTGAGCTCCAACGCCTACAGCGGCAATACCCAGTGAACTATTGATGGACTCTCCACATCTTTGACTTCCGGTCATTATACCTGCACAAGAACATATTGCCCACCGCATACAAGTACCATCTGGTTCACACGGCAGACATTGCAAGTCACCACCTTGACCCAGACCCCACAGTCTGGTCCTCTTTACGGAACTGCAACATAATACCTGTAATCCGCCCGACCTGTATGTTAAACTGCCTAGCTAATCCGTACAATATGCTATATCCAGCCAGCCTCTGCCCCTTCGGTGCAAGGCTCCTCATCATAGTATTTAAGTTGTCATGCTCCCACTCGTTTGCATTCTGCAAGGCGCTACTGCACCCACCTCTTGCTAATACCAACACGCTGTGCCTAGCCTACCCATCTCCCACTGTGCCACAGATCGCCACACAACTCTCATTCACCCACGACTCCGCCCTACTCACTTGCCTTACAAACTGTATGTTTATATATGCATTCAATCTATCAAAGCCATGCTGTCTTAATTTTGTGTGATCAATATGTCTTGTTTTGCAGAATTTGCCTACTCCTATGTGAACTCAAAACTCCACTCCCAGCCCAACAGACCATTGTTGCTATGTGTGATTGCTTTTACCTTTGCCAGTGCCAATTCTTATGCAAATGTTAAACTGCGCCCACTTAACCTGCTATCCATTACTTGGCAACCCTGAGACCCCATTCCAGGCTTAACGGGTGCCATCAGCCCAAAACCACAGTATCTACCTGCACGCACGACCCTGCCACTGCAACTTGTCACATATTACTCAGTTTGACAGCTCAGCAGCAGCCCAGCGGCTTTGTTCGACATCTCTCGCCGCTTAACCCGTATGACAATTATACTCTGCAGCACCTAGACTTTACCACACCAAACTTTTTGGTCTATCTCTTGTGCACCACTTAGCAAGCCAATCTACTTACGCTCTAGCATCTTGACCAGCTCCAAAGGCTTTCACCAACGTCGGCACGCCCCCTCCTCATGGCACCTTTCACAGAGTCACCCTCACCATGGCTTCATCCTACCGCTCATCCAATCCATCACTCCAACCAACTCCCTCCCAGCACGCCAAACAAACAATTGCCTCACTCCCCCCCCCCCCACAATTCTCACAAAAGGGACTACTCAAGCAACCCACTGGAATGGATCATTCGATATGCCACACCCCCTACACCTTTAATTCCATGCCCCGTTAACATAAGGAACTGGAGGCTAGGTTCACGCTTCACCACTCATATGCAGCCCCCCAGGTTGCCGCCCTACCACTCAAAATGTAAATCTAAACATATGATACACACTTCTGCCATTCCACCTACAGTATCTTCAAGGATACGTGAACAGCACGTCACCACCAACATTCACACTTCAGACCAAGCTCACCCAAGTCAAACCCTGCAGCAATGCCCCCCTCCATCAAAGGAGCGTTGATCAATGCACGCTCGATAGTTGCCCATGCCCCCAAAATTGCAGACCTCATCACTGAAAACAGCCTCGACTTCCTTGGCATCACGGAAACATTACTACAACAGGCAGCAGGCCCTGCCTCGCCCTGCGAGAGGGGTTACATGATCCTCAGATCCAGCAGAACCTCAGGTAGAGGAGGAGGTCTCGCCATCATAGCCAGAACCACTCTGGGCCTCAGAGACACTACCCTCACTAGCCTACCATCAGCAGAACCTCTCTCGGCAAAAATCCCACTTACTGCAACCCAAACTATCCTCCTTCACCTAGTCTACCGACCCCCAGGCCCTATCTCCTCATTTGTGGAAGACCTTACAAGCCTCCTTTCCTCAAATACAAAACCAGGTTCCTGCATCATTTTCCTTGGAGACCGCAACCTTGGGTTCAAGGACCCCAATGATGTCAATGCCCTAGCTCTCGAAAACACCCTCTCCCAACTCGAATTCAAACATAGAATTTCAGAGCCCACCCACCCTAAGGGACGCTAGACTGGCTCTCGGATCTGAACTGTTGTATAAAAATTCTTCAGAACGAGCCCATCACCTGGACAGACGACCACCACTACATATCTTTCGCCACACAGGGAACCATACCACCCAACCCCACAATTGTGCCCCCCCTCCCTCTCTAGCAACACCCACAACATAACCCCACCCAATCTATACCCTCTAATCAACAACATCTTGGACGACACCATCTACAAAAACCTAGATCCCACTGAATTGGTCGATCTCTACAACACAACTTTGAAAACCGCCATAGACACCATCGCCCCAGTCAAACAAAAAAAAGCCAAAGCAGCAGCCCACCTCAATAACTGGTTCACAAAAGAACTAAAAATGTTGCGCAACCTAAAAAGAACAGCATAATCCACCTGGCGCAAAGTACCTTCAACTCACAACAAGGTACTGTTTTCCAATGCAGCAGCAACCTACAAATCTGCCATCCACACCACCAAAAGGATATCTATAACAATAGAATACACAACGATGCGGCTTGGTGCCCCAAAATTCAACAAGCTCTAGTAAATAAAATAGCATCTCTCTAGACTAAAATAGAAGCCAAAAGAAACAGCCTACCTAACAGCGCTCCAGATAAATCACCACCCAACCTCAAACGTCCACCGAATTACTTTATTCCCATTTTGTACTTTCATTGAAAATACAAAATCGAATGTTGACTCAACAGGTCTATGCATAAACAAGAATTCTAATGTGCACATTAAAACCAAGTACTGGAGGCACAATGAACATACATTCTCAAAATAGTTTAAGTTAAAGGCAACACTGTAGATACGGCAATGCTACTTCCTTTCCAGAGTTTACTGCACAGTATAAATTCTGAGAGCATTGAGCTAATTTGCATACCCACAATGCCTCGCTGACGTGACTTTGAACTGGAGGTGTACTTCCAGCAATGATTACTAGGTGGCGTCGTGGAATGTGTGACTTGGCTCAAATGCAATATCGCACTTTCCAGGACCTGAAACTCAGCCTATTCCATTTGAAAACGTGGCTCCTTCAGAGCTTATAAATCTTAATTCCTTGAGCAGATGTCCCGCTAGGGCTGAAGTGGTGTGATCCTGATCTCACCTGTGTAATGGGGTTTAGTTTCACGGCCTGTTTAATCTCTATATGATATGTATCTGTTATTTTTAATTAAGGCATTCAAAAATAAATATTTGATTTCCCAAGTTCCAGCACATCGTTGGTTTCCAACAATGTTTTAAGAACGATATTTTTAAACGTCCCATTACTTTTATCAGTGCACGATATTGAAGCACTATTTTTTCTGCAACATTTCTGCAAAACGGCATTTTATGAACACCATAATCATACAGCCCTATTCAACTGACCAGAATGTTGATGGGGTTCACTAGGCAGATACATGCATAGGTACATATAACTTTGTCTGCAAGTCTTTCTGAAGCTTACGTTTGTGTAGAGTCACATGCTATGCATATACTGTTTGCGTAGAGTCGCATGCTATGCATATTCTACTATTTTGTGGTTGGGCCGCAATATTTCATGTTTATTTCGAAAGTAAAAGTAGGCATAGACAGGGGCACTCCTGTTACACTACCGCTACCCCAACCCTAACCCCTACACTAGGTGGACATATACCCAGGATGCTGCTTGAGTCGACACCCTCAGATTGTTTCCAGGATAGTTGCACGCAGATTTAAGTACCACAATGCATTACCCCCACCCCGCATCCCCTAGGGTGCCTCACAGTGGGAGGGCTGGGTTGGCACATGCACGTCTAAACAGATCCTTACTGGTTAAGTAACTATTGCCTTCTAGGGCCTGTCATTCGGTCTAGATTTTCACGCTATGTGCAGAGTAGCAGTACATTAGGTATGCAGTGGGTGTGCAGATGGAGCAATGAAAAACAAGTGCTAGTACTGCTTGGCCTGCCTGGGAGTGTTCAGTTGACGGTCTAAGCAGTAGTGTTATGTGAAAACATGTACAACACTTCCTGTTGCTGACCTGCATATTGTTACTCAGGGACGACTGGCTAAAAGGCACGTTGCCCCCAGTTATCTAGGCTGAATGCACCCTTATGGGGGTAGGGAAACTGCATGCTAACTTTGGATGCAACATACAATGCATTGTGCAATGCTTTAATAACAGATCTTCCCCTCCCCCTCAGAGCAATAAACACAAAGAACTGGCAGGTTTTCCTCAATTGTTTAGAGTTTGTCCATGTAAAACATCCCAGCTCTAAGAACACAGGCTATCTAAAAAACAGGAAATTCAATATACTGCTTTACATGGAGTTTGAAATTTATTTTGATGAAAAATAACGGGTCTACATACTAACTTATTTGTGTAATGCTACTAAGGGTTCATTATTGACAGTTCAAGGAGCTCAATTACCCTTCATATTGTAGTGACAGGCATTAGAAAAGCCGCTTTGTAAGTGAGGGGGTTTGTGAGCATTCAACCATAGGTTGAAATGGTGGCCTCAGTCTGTGGTCAGCTATGCCGTTTTCCATACAGGAGCGAGGTGTGGGGGAGAAGGTCTCACTTTGTGTTCTGTCCTGTGCCCAGTCAGTGTGTGGACTCTACCCACCGATCACTGTTCACGTGCCTTTATCGCCTTACTTGTGCAGAGAAAAGGTTTGATGCAGTGTTGGGTTCCCCTACTAGAAAAGCTCCAGGAACTCCTTCCACTTCTGCGCCCCTATGAATTCTAATATCCCTCTTTTACCAGGATTTTCCACAGGGCTACATCTCAATCCGCTTCAAAGAACAGGCCTGACCATACCCCAGAACCTGACCCCATTTCCGAAACTGGAACAATAGAAACAAGTACATTGTTCTCTGGATCGCTTCCAAGTCGCAACGCATTCTCATTTCACACTGGAAACTTAGTCCAGCCTTTGTTAAACGGAGAAGGTGGCTGGGAGTTGCATATCCTGTATCACCCTTAGGACGGATATTCTGGATTAACGCGCACACACACACTTCTGTGCTGTCGCCCACACTCAAAGGACTCACACTCATCCTTCAATGGCCCCGCCCTTACGGCAGAATGCACTCGCATGGTTAACTGATACATTCTGAGGTCATAGGGTATCAAAATTAATTGATATTTTTAATCTTTTTTTAACAACTTTATTTAAAATCGGTTGCACATATCGAGCTACAATTTAATTTGCGTGCCATATCAGTTTTATTCTTGTACCAATACACAATTTGTATCATTCCTCCCAGGCCCGGTAGGATTACTTCGGGCTCCTCGGACGCTTAATTCTCGCGATGGCAGTAATCGAGGCAAGCACCTCCACCCAGAAAGCCCGAACGAGAGGGCTGTCCCACCACATGTGTAAGGGACAAGCTACTTACCTGTAACTGTTGTTCTCCAGCATGGGTCTGGCATGGACTCACATGCTCATGAATATTCCCCGTCGTCAGGCCGGGAATCCTCGGTATAGAAAAAAAATAAGTATCAGTTTCTTTTCTGATCTGTCTTTCTTAGTAGTAACCAATCACTGGTCTCTGGGTCATACTGCCCCCAGCCAATGACTGCCCTCTCCCTAAACCCCGCCCCTTGCAGCCATCCTCAGATTTGGTAGCACGTAAAGTGGCAGTATGGCCAAGTGAAGAGCCGCAGAGGGGTAGTCGGGAGGGTTCGCATGTGAATCCATGCCAGACCCATGCTGGAGAACAACAGTTACAGGTAAGTAACTTGTTCCTTCTCCAGCATGGGGTCTGGCATGGATTCACATGCTCATGAATAAGAGAATACATAGCAGTACACACATGCACAACCACGGGAGGTGGCAACAGGCTCAACATTAAGCAATACCACAACTCAACATTAAGCAACTCTTACCTCCTCACCAGGCTCACCTTAGGCGAACAGGTTGCGCAGCACTGCTTGGCCGACCCTGGACTCCTCCCTGGAGTCCCGATCGACGCAGTAGAATCTTGTGCAGATGTCCAGCAGGGGCACACCAGACAGGAATGCCGTGGTAGCAGCGATCGCTCTGGTCGAATGGGCTCTCGGACGGCCGGGCAGCGGTTGGTTTGCCAACCGGTGACAGTGCATGATGCAGCCGGAGAGCCATCTGGAAATGGAAGTCTTCGAGAGAGCCTTCCCTTGATTCACAGTCCCAAAGTTCACAAACAGCTATGACGTCTTCCGAAAACTCTTTGTGCGGTCCATGTAGAACTTCAGCGCTCTAGCTACGTCCAGCGAGTGCAAAGTCCTCTCGGCCGGCGACGGGAAGAAAACTGGCAACACCAAGGGCTTGTTGAGGTGGAAGTCCGACGGCACCTTGGGCATAAAGGAGGGGTGTGTCCTCAGCACCACCCTCGTGTCATGAAAAGTCAAGTATGGAGGCTTGCAAGATAAGGCCTGGATCTCTCCCACTCGTCGTGCAGAGGTGATGGCCACGAGGAAAGCTGTCTTCCATGACAGGAACTTCAAAGGCGCCGAATGCATAGGCTCGAATGGGGCCCCCATGAGCCTGGTCAGCACCACATTAAGCTCCCACGCCGGGGCAGGAGCCTTCACCGGCGGGAATGATCGGAACAGTCCCTTCATGAATTCTTTCACCAGACGATGAGACAAGGACGCCCATCCCATAGTCCTGGTATATCGGGAGATTGCAGCCAGATGTATGTTGATGGAGGCGTGAGCCAGTCCAGCTTTGGCCAGCGACAGTAGTTACGGCAGTACTTGAGAGGCTGTAATCCGCAGAGGGTTAATCTTCTGTGCACGGCACCAGACAGAGAACCTCTTCCATTTATGTCCGTAGCACTGAGTTGAGGACGCCCTGGCCTTTGCAAGAACCTCTCTGCAGTCGGCCGGGATGTCGTACCCTCCAAACTCTAGTGCTGCAGGAGCCAGGCCTGCAAGTTCAGCGACTCCAGGTTGTGGTGAAGAATGGCGCCTCCTTCTCTGGAGAGAAGGTCTGCGTACGTCGGCAGCTTGACTGGTGGGGACGTTGACAAGTCCAGAAGGTCTGGGAACCAGACCTGTCTCGGCCACGCCGGTGCGTCGAGGATCATCCTGCACCGGGACCTCTTGAGCTGGTTGATGAGCCGGAGCAGCAACGGCAGCGGAGGGAACGCATAAAGAAATAGGCCGTCCCAGGGGAACGAGAAAGCATCGCCCATGCTCCTCGGCTGGGGGAACCTGCTGGCGAACCTCTGGCACTTGGAATTCGTCGCCGTCGTGAAGAGATCGATTTGGGGTTCGCCCCATCGTCAGAAGAGTCGATCCACCTGATCCTGGCGTAGTTCCCACTCGTGGCACCAGCGCAGCTCCCTGCTGAGTGAGTCGGCAATCGTGTTTTTTATTCCTGCCAGATGAAGCACCAGAAACATCCCCTGGGCGACGGCCCAATGCCACAGATCCTGGGCTTCCTTGGATAGGGCAGGGGACCTGGTTCTGCCCTGCTTCCGGATGTAGAACATCTTGGTGGTGTTGTCGGTGAAGATCCTCACCACCTTGTCCTTGAGGGACGGAATAAAGGACCTGAGGGCCCAGAACACTGCGCGGAGACCCAAGATGTTGATGTGTAGACACTTCTCCTCTGGGAGACTGTATAGACTTCTCCTCGGGGAGCCAAAGGTCTCTCGCGTGAAGATCTCCGGAGTGCGCTCCCCAACCTTCCAGGGAGGCGTCCGTTGTCACCGTCACCTGGTGAGCTGGGGTCTGAAAGTCTGTGCCCGCCGACAGATGGGAGCGGGTACCCCACCACCGGATCGCCTGACGGAAAGTCTCGTTGAGAGGGATCCTGTCCTCGAAGCTGCCCGTCGACTGGACCCAGAGGGCGTCGAGGAACTCTTGTAAGGGGCGCATCCGAAGCCTGCAAAGGCGCACCAGATAAATGCAGGAGGACATCATCCCGAGGAGGGATTTGATAGATCTTACCCTGGCCATGTCCGTGGCCAGCAGACGCTGCACCTTGCCCAGAATGGTCCTGGTCCTTTCCTCCGACGGCGAGGCCAGCCGCGCCACTGTGTCGAGCTTGGCTCCCAGAAACAGGGCGACTTGCGACGGAACCAAGTGGGATTTTGGAAAGTTGATGGAGAATCCCAGGTCCGTGAGCAGCTGGACGGTCTTCACAGTGTGCTCCACAGCGAGCTCCCTTGTCCTTTCCCAGATGAGCCAGTCGTCCAGGTAGGGGTAGACGTGGATCCCCTGTAGGCGCAGCCGCGCCGCCACCGGTGCGAGGCACTTGGTGAACACCCTGGGTGCCGACTTCAATCCGATCGGGAGGGCTTTGAACTGGTAGTGCCGCCCTTGGACCACAAACCTGAGGAACCTTCGGTGTCTTTTTAGAATGGGGATGTGGAAGTATGCATCCTCCAAGTCCAACGACGACAGGAAATCGCCCTCCTCCAGCTGTCCCAGCACGTGCTGGAGGGTGACCATACAGAACTTCTGTGCCTTGATGTACTTGTTCAGTCGTCGGAGGTCCAGGATGGGGCGCCATTCTCCTGTCTTCTTTTTTACGAGGCAGTACCTTGAGTAAACTCCGGAGCCCCGAAGCCTCTTTGGGACGAGCTCGATGGCACCCTTCTTGAGCATCGCCCTTACTTCCAACAGTAGTTGAGGGACGTGATTTTCCTTCCTGGCCACGGGTGGAACGCGAGGGCACTACTTCTGAAACTCGAGGGCGTGCCCTTGGGCCAGGGCGTCTAGCACCCAACGGTCGGTGGAGATGGACTCCCACATGCTGACGAACCTCGCAAGCCAGCCTCCCACCGGGGTGCTTCGGCGGGGGCCCGACCCCACGGTCGGTTCAATCTTGTTTGGAGGCCGCCTTGCCTCCTTGACCTCCCTGTCGACGACGACGGGCACCACCTGACTTGGCGCGTCCCCTGTAGGCTTCCTGGGGCAAAGATCTTGCTGCTTGGCGGTACGTGGAGGAGCCACTGCCGGATCCCTTGGAGGCACCTTGTCTGCCTCCAGAGCTCCGAAAGGACGGCCGTCGTTGTTGGAGGACTCCCAGTGCCCGGGCAGTCTCTGTGTCTGTCTTGATGGCCTGAAGGGACTCATCAACCGCCTTCCCAAACAGATTGTTCCCGTCGAAGTGCATGTCCAAAACCTTGGTTTGTACGTCCTGGTGGAAATCCGTGGCCTTGAGCCATCCTCGTCGTCTCAAGCAAACGCTGTTGCCCAACTGACGGAAACAGGTGTCGGCGATGTCCGTTGCCACTGTGATGTCGTGGTCCGAAGCAATCTCACCCTCCTGAAGGATTTCAAGGGCCTCAGCCCTTTTGGCGTCCGGAAGGAAGTCCAACAGAGGGGCGATTTTGAACCACAACTCCCTGTCGTAACGGGCTACGATAGCCAGGGCGTTGGCCGCCTTGATAGTCGTCGCTGCGGATGAGATGATCCGCCGTCCCATCGTGTCCAACTTCCTGCCCTCGCCGTCCGGCGGGGAAGTTGATGTCGAGGCCGATGCCCCCCCCAGCTTTCTTCTTTGCCGCCGCCGAGACGACCGAATCCGGGATAGGTTGCGCCCGAAGGCACAAGGGGGCAGCGTCGGGGACCCGGTACTTCTTTTTGTACCGGTCCCTCTTTGCCGGCACCGTGGCAGGGTTCTTGAGGAGGGCGAGCCCCTCATCCCAGATGTCATCAAGAAGCGGTACGGCGAGGACCGTCTTCCTTTTAGCCTTGCGCCGTTGGTAAAGGAACCCTTCCTTCTTCTCTTCTGGGCAGAGCTGGAAGAGCTCGGATGCCCTGGAAATCATGGCATGAAAGGATCCAATCTCGTCGGGCGGGGAGGCCCGAGCAAGGGCCTGTACCTGTCGTAGCCGTGTCCGTGCCTGTATCATCCCCGTGGGTAGTAGACCGGGGGGAAGGCAGAGCAGGCCGCAGAGGTGGGAGAGGTGGTGTAGGATGTGTCCTCCTCCTCTTATGCGGTAGACTTTCCGAAGGTCCTGGCTCCGGTTCTCCCATCGGGTCTGGCTCAGGTACCTCCGTCGGGGGGAGGGGCAACCTTGTCCTCATCTCCGAACATAAGGACTGAATCGCTGACAAAATGGCCGCCGAAGTGTCCTGCGGTGCCAGAAACGACGGGTGCGAGGGCTCTTGAGGAGCCTTGTCGGCGACCCCGTCGCTCTCGTTGTCGTCCTCGTCGGGAACCCTCCCGATGGGCTGGGCCTCTTCCACGACTTCGATGAGCTCTTCTTCAGAGGTCGTGTTCGTATCCACAATGGCCACCAGCCCCTCCCCCACCTTTTCCAACGAGGACTTTGTGGGGGTCTTCTCAATGGGCCTGAAAGACTACTCCCTCCGCGGTGGCAGGGAGACTCTGGGTCCTGAGGGCGCCTCCACTGGTGTAGCCTCCACAGGCTGAGCCAGTGCCGCAGCGACATCCTCAATCGAGGTCTTAGCAGGGTGAATTAAGGCCATCGTCACCTTCTGGACGCCTGGGGCCTTCACCTTGGGGGGAGGGTCCGAGCCTCGCTTCCCTTCTGCCGGAATCTTCGAGACCGACTGGGGCCTCCCCAGAAGCTTCGCCGGGTATTCGGACTTCCTCTTACCTGAGCCAGAGCGTTGGCTCGTGGTGGATGGCGCTGGGGAGGATGCGCCCTGCCTGGCAGCCAAGGAGCCAGACCGTTCGGCGCTCCCGGTGCCCGCTGACTCGCGGTGCTTAGCCTTATGTTGGGCCCCCGTCGCCGGGGTGCCCTCACAGGACTTAGAAGACTGCTCGGACTTCTTTTTCTTCTTCTCGCCTGAAGGGCTCTTCCCTTCCAGCCAGTTGGCGAGACGGAGGTGGCGATCCTTCATGGTCCGCTCCGACATGTTCCCACAAAACGCGCAGTCCTTCTCTGTGTGCGTCTTGTCCTCATGGAGACAGTAGAGGCATAACAAATGTTCGTCCTCCTTGAAAACATTCTGAAGCTGGCATCCAGGGCAGGTCCTGAACAGCTTCCCGGGCGTCGAGCTTCCTTTCTCCTGGGCCATGTCCGGGGTAGGCCTCGGAACTTCTGGAATCCTCCAAAAGCGTAACTCGATGGAATCTTCACCCTTGAGGGGCGTAGAAAACTCCGAAACGGATCCCCGTTGATCGGATGTAGAAACGGTGGAGCTTGAGGCTATTTAACCGAAAAATGAGAAAAAAGCGCGAAAACGCAGCAAAAGCTTGAGAGCTACAGCACGAGGACTCCCAACGCTTGAACGTGCGGTAAAAATCTGAGGATGGCTGCCAGGGGCGGGGCTTAGTGAGAGGGCAGTCATTGGCTGGGGGCAGTATGACCCAGAGACCATTGATTGGTTACTACTAAGAAAGACAGATCAGAAACGAAACTGATACTGATTTTTTTTCTATACCGAGGATTCCCGGCCTAACGACAGGGAATATTCAGGACCATGTGAATCCATGCCAGACCCCATGCTGGAGAAGTAAGTCACTCGCGCCCCACAGTTTCACCAGCACATAGGGTCCGGCAAAGGCCGTAATGCAGCCCATCAGTAAAATCTCTTGGTTAGACCATCTGTCCAGGTCGACCTCTAGCTCTTTGAAAAGGGGTGGGAAATTAGCTGCATATAGCTTCCCTGGGCAGGCTGGGATATGGACCTCCAAGTATTTTATCGTTTTCCAGCTTCGTTTAATTGAGCAAGTGGTTGAAGAGTGTTTATCTCTTCTGCGGTTAAACCCACCCCCAGGACTAAAGATTTCACAGTTAATTTCAAACCTTGCCACCTGGTCAAAGGAAATCCACTCTAGGGTCCCTTGTTGCAGAGAAGTGTGAATGTTTGTTAGGGTAAGCATTACGTTGTCTGCGTAAAGGTTAAGCTTGTGTTGGTTTGTGGCCTACCTTGACCCCTTTGGTGGCGGGGCTGAGACAAATCTTTTGGGCGAGGGGTTCCATGATCAGGGCAAACAGAAGGGTGGATAGGGGACATACCAGTCGTGTTCCACGTGTAAAAGAAATTGGGGCCGTATGCCAACTCGTAAAGTGGTCTTTTGGGCCTTGTAGTTGGCTAGAACCATTTTCTGAAAGAACGATCCAAACCTGAATGCCTCGAGAGTAAATTATAGGAAAGCCCAGTTTACTTTGACGAACGATTTAGTTGCGTCCAAAGTCAGGTGTGTGTGTTTGGGGTGTTGCACAGCTGTAATTGCCACCAAATTTATGGCCCGACAAATGTCACCCGTAGATCTGCCAAGGAAAAAACCTGTGTGTCAATTATCGTGGGCAGGACCCTGGCTAAGCGGTTGGCCAACACTTTAGAATAGATATCTATATTTAGCAAAGAGATCGGCCTATAAGAGGCCCAATCTTTTGGGTCTTTCCCCTGCTTTAAAAGCAAAATGGTCGAGGAGGTCTGCATAGATGGGGTAGTGCAGATAGAGTGCGGAAAAAAGAGTTATAAAGAGCCACGAGGGTGGACAAAAGCTGGGTCCGGGAGGGATTGTAAAACCTAACAGAGAAGCCATCTGGGCCAGGGACCCTTGATTTAAATTATTTAATTACTGAGTCTACTCCCTTGGGAGTAATTGGGGATTCCAAGACTTCACGATCAGTTTCAGAAAGGTGCAGAAGGGCGGTCCCCTGTATGTATCGTTTGTTAAGACAGGACCCGAGGGGTTGCGGTCATGGTTTCAATGAGATGTGAGGCTGCTTTTTGCAATTTAGCCTCTTCGGCATATTGGACAGCACCTAGCGAATCCAGAAGGCCCAAAATTGCATTTCTGCATTTAGACATCACCAATTCTCTAACCAGGAATTTGTTTGCTTTATTGCTCTTGGTGTAGTATCACTGTTTGGTCCGGAGCAGGGAACAGGCTGTTTATTCAGTGTAAAGAGCTTCCAATTTATTTCGAACCACCTGAAGAGAACGATGGGTGTTAGGGGACCATCCCTTTATATGCCGGTGTTCTGCTTCCACAATCTCTCCTTCCAGCTGGGCTTGTGTCTCTAAATCTACGCTTCCGGTAGGCAGCAGCAAGGACTATTAGGTCCACCCTAATGACTGCCTTCATGGTGTCCCAAGTAGTGGCTGTCGAAGTAAAGTCGGCGTGATTCTCCTGGAAGTAGTTCCGGATGGCCTTGGTAATACAGTCCCTGAGTGCCATGTCATTCACAATTGGGTCATAGACTGAGGTCTGGTGGGGGGGGGGGTGCTTGAAGGGGTCTCGGGGTCCTGAATTCGGGCCGTTGGGAAAAATGGGAGCATGGTCTTGGCTGTATGGTCACCTAGTCAACAAATGTCAGAAGCTGTGAGGAAGCCACCAATAAGTCTATTTGAGAGGCCGTGTGGAGTACCCGAGGGAAAAAAGAAGGAAGCAGTTTCTTACCTGTAACTCCATTTCTCCAGTCGTTGGTATCTTTCATGGATTCACATGCTGAGAATATGCTCCATCGGCAGGCTGGGAAGACCCCAGTAACTTTAGTATAGTAGTTTTCCTATGGAAAAACGTTGACACCTTTAGTGTCCTAAAGACGTTGTTATGGGTGCTTTAGACAGCACCAATGGGACATCGAGAGTATAGCTCCGCCCCCGCGGCTTCCCCTCAGATTTTAACCTCTGCCAATAAGAATGTCTCAGGAGGCTGTTTGCCTGAGGGAGAAGGCTGGCGGGTTGCATGTGAATCCATGAAAGAAACCTACACTTGAGAAATGTGGTTACAGGCAAGAAACTACTCCCTTCTCCAGAATTGGATCTTTCATGGATTCACATGCTGTGAATAGACTTGGCAGTAAGAGAGCCTGAAGGTGCATAACAGCAAACAGGACTTCGACGTAAGGCAATATGATCCACAAGAGAAAAAAACATTAATTCCAGTCAATACAAAAAAACAGGAATAGAGCCAAAGCCCCGTAAACGGCAGGGCTTACCTTACTGGAACAGGTGTTGGAGCACAACTCGTCCCACCTGTACGTCCTCAGCATGCTGTTGATTCAGACAGTAGTGCCGGGTGAACGTGTGGGTCACTGCCCATGTCACGGCTTGGGAAATGTCTCAGATCGGTATGCCCACCCAAAGCGCCGCCAAGGTCGCTCTGGACCTTGTAGAGTGAGCTCTGGGAGTGGCCTGTAATGGTTTGTTGGCGTTAGAGTGGTAGTAAGACAATTGAAACCACCCAGCATGAGATGCCTTGTTTAGAAATCAGCTTCCCCCTATTGAAGGGGCTGAACGCCACAAAGAGTTGCTTGGATGCTCTGTACGACTTTTTTTTCACATCCAGGGAATACAAGGCCTTTTCCGCCAGAGTAGAAACATCAGGGGTAAAAGTTGGTACGGCTATTGTAGTGTTCTTATGGAAGTCCGACTGAATCTTTGGAATGAAGTGGGGATTGTAGAGAGAAGAACCTTGTCTTTCATGAAGCGCAAATATGGAGGATCAATTACAAGAGCCTGCAGTTCCGATACTCGTCTGGAGGACAGTGGTTTCATGAGGGCCAAGAGAACCAGGTTGAGACTCCAAACCAGAGAACTTTTTCTTCAGGGGAAAAAGTCCTGAAGAGGCCTTTGAGGAAATGTTTAATCAATCTATTGCTGAAAAGAGGTGTAGAATTCCTTTTCCGTGTGAATCTTGAGATGGCCGCTAGGTGAACCTTGATAGACGAGATTGCCATCACATCCTGTGCTAACCGCAGAAGGCAAGGAAGGAGTTGCTGAGGTGAAACATGCAATGGCTGTAGGTCAGGTTGCTGAGAACACCAGACGCAGAACCTTTTCCACTTACAAACGTATGATGCATTGGTAGATGGAGCCCTTGCTGCAGTCAAAATGCAGCGACAATCCTGAGGTATATTTAGTTTCCCCCGAACTCGGATTGGTCAGGAGGCATGCGGCTAGGTTGAGTGAGCCCTGGTTGTGATGCCACACCATCCCCTTGTTCTGAGGGAGAAGATCCAGCTGGTAACCCAGATGCAGAGGGTCGCCCCTTGCCAGGTGCAGGTGGTCTGACAACCAGGTCTGTCTGGGCCAGAACGGGACTACCAGAATGTTTTTTGCAGGGAACTTTGTGAATCATCTGAATCGTTTTCCTTATCAGGGGAAAAAGGTGGAAACGTGTAGCCGAACATCCCCGTCCACGGAAAAGAGAACGCGTCCCGACTGACGAGGAACTCTGCTGGCAAAGTGAAGACACTGATTTTTCTCTGGGCTGGCAAACCGGTCCAGACGAGGAGTGCCCCATTTCTCAGATATCATTGCCACCTGGGTGTCGTTCAGTTGCCGTTCGTGCATCCAAGAAGAATCCGTGCTTAGGGAATGGGCCTGTATGTTTTGAATCCCTGGCAGGCGGAAAGCCAGGATCTGAATCCCATGTTGTATGGACTAGTGCCAGATGGTTTCGGCTTTGTGGGAAAGGAGTAGTGAGAGTGTCGCCCCCTCCCCCACTTGCGCAGACAGAACATGGTCATGTGGTTGTCAGCGAGAATCCTTACCATCGCATCTCTGATGAGGGGAAAGAAAAGATTTGAGTGTCCAGTGTACTGCTCTCAACTCCAGAACGTTGATATGTAGAGATGCATCAGTCGGAGAGCACAGACCCTTGACTTGGAACTGGTCCAGATGAGCACCTCATCCCGACTGCAAGGCATCAACCACGATGGTGTATTGAAAATCCGGTTCTACCAGGGGCATACACTGCCTGATGTTGACGGGACAAGTCCACCACTGCAGGGCTTCTGCCAGAACCCGGGAAAGGAGCACCCTGTCTAACCAGGAGCCCTGTGTCTGGGACCACTTGGAAGCAAGAAATTCCTGTGCTGGGCACAAAGACGACAATTTGGAATGAGTGGGATGTAGGACAACATGGTGCCGAGAAGAGACATGTACGAGTGGACCATAACTGATGCTCCTGGTGAAAACTAGCCCCCCCCAGGGACAAGATCTTCTCTATCCTTTCCTTTGATGGCTTGACCTGATTGAGAGCAGTCTGGAATTGGGCTCGCAGAAAAACCAGATCCCTTGAGGGCGTCAGAGAGGATTTGCTAAAGTTGATGGCGAAGCCCAGACGTTGCAAAAGGAGCATAGCAGCGGAGAGACTCCAACGTCCACTAGCAAGTCATCCCCCTGACCAACCAGTTGTCCAGGTACAGATAAACATGGAGCCAGGTACTTGGTGAAAGTCATGGGAGCTGACCTTAGGCCAAAGGTGAGAACCTGAAACTGGTAATAGCTGTTGCCCGCCATGAATCTGAGAATTTCGATGACTTGGGTTCATCGGGATGTGAAAGTAAGAGTCCTCGAGATCTAGAGACGCCAAAAACTCCCCTGGTTGAACTATCCTTATAACGTCATGCAATGTTAGCATCCTAAAACTTTTGGTGTTTTATGTTCTTGTTGAGCGGCCGCAGGTCTAGAATGGGGCAACATTTTCTGCTTGGCTTCTTGACCACGAAAAACCTGGAAGAGGTCCCCTTTCCTTTTGCTGATGAGGGAACCCTCTCGATTACCCCTTTTTGCAGCATGAGACGAACCTCTTGACGTAAGACGGGAAGGTGATCCTGAGATATTTTTACCGGAGGAATGGGGAGTTGATGATGCTTGCACTCCAATGTGTGGCCGTATTGGACTGCTTCCAGCACCCATCTGTCTGTTGTGATTGCACGCCACTCGTTGAGGTGGGGCGCCACGCTCCCTACTAGTTGTCTGCCCTTGTGGCAGTCATTGTTGAGGCTTGCTTTGATCCTCTTTTCCTCGGGTTTTGGTACTCCTTGTTCTGTTTGGCGGTCTGGAAGGAACGCCTGAAGTCCTGAGAGTAGTAGGTGGACCTACTATATCTGTTGTCTCAAGAACCCGAAAACCTTGTATTTCCTGAACACCGCGAAAGGGGCGAAAAGATCTTCTACCCTGCAGGGCTGTAAGGGACCTCGCCATATCAGAGTCCGCTTTCATGTTCTTCAAAGCGTCAATCTTTTCCCCCGAAAAGATATTCCAATTCACAAGGCATGTCCACAACCTTGTATTGGACATCTTGGTGAAAATCAGTGCAGCAAAGCCAAGCTTGGTGCCGGAGAACCACCCCATTATTAATCTGCTTGATGCCCGTCTCTGCCAGGTCGACCGCAATGTTTATACCATGGTTCGATGCCTCCTCCCTCTCACGCACCAAAAGCATAGCGTCTTTCCGCTGTTGCTCTAGCAGGTGGTAAAACAGAGGTGCTAGGCGGCGCCTCTGTTGGACCACCTCGAGGTCATACCTTGCCATGAAAGCCAACGAGTTGGAAGCCTTGACAGTAGTGGCTCAGACAGTGAGGACTTTCTTACCGAAAGCATCCAATTTACGGTTCTCATTATCGAGAGGAGTAGCGCACTTCTGCTGGGTACAAGCCTTCCTACTAGCTGCTGCAGAAACAACTGACTCCAGTGTAGGCTGCGCCGTCAGGCACTTCGGGGTGAACTCGGGAGCCTTGAACTTCTTTTACAAGCGGCCCTTGACTGCTAGCTCCGTAAACAGGTGCCTCACCATACGGAGACCATCCTGCCATACGTGATCCAATATGGGAATTGAGAAAACAGCCTTTTTTTCTCTTTCCCATTTGGTCGAACAGGAAACTGTCCTTTTGCTGCTCCGGGATGAGACCAAATTCATGACAGGCTTTACCCATAATGGCATGGAAAGCTCCAATGTCATCCGGTGGAGATGGTTGGGCCGGACTAGGAGCATCCAGGTCCGGGTCAGTATCCCAGGTGCCCTCCCTTCTGGGAGAAGAGGAGACCGTAGAGCGCGTGTCCTGTGGAGCACGAAGCCTTGCGGGCTGGGTCCGCGGATCTCTGCGGGTGTGCACTCGGCTCCTTTGGCTTATCTGAGCGTGGCATATACGTGCCCTGAGAGGAAGGAACCTAGGACCCCTCAACACTCGACAAAGCCCCTGCAGTAGACGACTTTGTGGCTTTTCCCAAATCAGACAAAGTCCTGGGCTCACCTGTGCCCTGCTTCTTAGGCAGCTGTTCCTCCGACTGAGCCCTCTGGAGCGATGGCGATCTCTTGGCAGAGGGAGTGGAGGACCTGCCTCAGCGGGAAGAGCCTACCTCCGTAGCCAGATAGGCACCCTCATTCAGCCAGCAAATCAAGCGCCTGTTTTTGTCTGAGGGTTTTTTGGGAGAACCCCTGACAGATGTCGCAGTTTTCAGCCAAGTGATTGGGGTATAAGCAGTACAGTTACTCCTAATGCCGTCCCCCTCGTACACATTCTTGAGGTTGCAGGTCTCGCACTGCCAAAATAAAGATTTCTTTGGACCCAAAGATGTCATAACAGAACCAGGAAACACCTTTCTCGGACGAAAGTGTGGAAAACCGCAAAGTTACAGTGAAGAGCACACCAAAAGACAACTTCTCTGGAGAGAATGGGAGGGGATCCCAACGGTTTGGAAGACGGTTGAACTCTGAGGGGAAGCCGCGGGGGCGGATCTATACTCTCGACGTCCCATTGGTGCTGCCTAAAGCCCTCATAATGACGTTGATAGGATACTCAAGGCGTTGAAGTTTTTCCATAGGAAAACTGCAATATTAAAGTTACCGGGGTCTTCCCAGCCGGACGGCGGGGATTATTCACAGCTTGTTAATCCATGAAAGATCCAATGCTGGAGAAAAATCCTTCTCGTCTGGGTGCACAACCCTGCAGGTGTCAACCACCCCCAGGGACCTAAAGAGGCAGAGTAGCCCCAAAGCAAAGTCTTTCAACGTGGGTTGGTGCGTTTTGCCACGTAACGGGTCAGGAACCCCATTAAAGTCTTCCCCAATGACCACCTGGCCTTCACAGAAGGGGTTATGTTTAGCTTCCAGTTCCACTAAAAATGCTTCCTGTCCCTTGTTAGGGGCGCAAATAGAAACCAAGGAGTAGAGCTGGCCAAAGACCATACCTTTTACTCCAGTGTAGCACCCATCCGGACTAAGGAAAGTCTCCAGTTCCACAAACTGAGTAGCTCTCAAAAGGAGGATTGCAGTACCACCATTTTTGGAACCACAGGAGGCCAAGTGGCGTTTCGGAAAGTCCCTGTTATGGAGGCGGAAGAAATCCCTCTGGATCAAAGGAGTTTCTTGCAGGAATATCACTGAGCTATTCAGGTCTTAATCGCTGTAGTGTCGATTTGTGTTTAATTGGGGAATTTAGTCCTTTCACATTGAGGGAGGAGACAAAGTTCGATTTCTGATAAGGGGGAGGGGTCCTCTGGAAGTTTAAGACTCCCGCAGGGAGGTGGGGTCCAAGTGCATTTCACTCGTCATTTGGCTCGGTTGTAGCTTCAACTCCAGGTGGCAACCAGGTTTTCAACTTTTCGACCCAACTTATGAACCTTAACTGTAAAGCAAAATTAGAACTGGGCATTGCGCCCCATAGGAGTTTAAGAGTCATTGTACTCCCGGCAAGGCATAGGCCATGTGAAGCTCGGGTCCCGAAGTGAGAGCTTTGAGGGTGTTGCCAGCATGGTTGCAGGGTGACTGCGAGCTGGAAGGAGGGCACTACAGGATCGTAGGAGGAGTTCAAGAGGGCTGCGGAGGAGTACCAGACTTCCGTCTCCTGGCCACCTTTGCCCCATTGTTGCATTTCGGTTTTGTGTCGTCCCGTTTCTTCGGCATGAAAGGTTCCAAAGGTCGTCACTTATGACAAGGGTGGTCTCCTGCAGGATGTCCTCACCCTCTTCTAGGGAGTTGGTGGTTCGGGTTGCATCCCCATGAGTGAGTGGAGGAGAACCGCTAGCAATATTTGATCTTGCAAATAGGTGGTCAGAGGCCCAAGTGCTCTTCTTCTCTGTACTGTTGCGAGGTTCTGAAAGATTTGTAAAAATGTACCTTGGTAGGTTAATTCCACCCCTCTTTTCCATGAGTCCAGGTCGCCTTTAGGATCTCCTATTTCACTGTGAAAAAGTGGACCTGTGTAATCACATCCGGTGGACTGTCTGAGGACACCCACTGTAGGGAAAAGAAAGAACATTAAACTTCAGTGTGGACAACAATAATTCAAATGTCCGAGCTCAACGAAGGTACCAGTAACAAAGTGGAAAGATTTAAATGGCAGATCTCAAATCAAGAGAAAAAAATAAAATCAAGGAACCAGTAGCGCCATCCAGACCCCAAACTTTTTTTTGGGGGATCAGCAACTGCCAAGCAAGTGTTTCAAACAAGAAATCACATTACCATTTCTAGTTGCACAAAATCAGTGCATTAGCCACGAAGTCTATGGCATCAAAGTTAGGACCGCAGTGGATGAGAGTAGCAGAGTACAGCCACTTGCATAGTGTCCTCTGTAGCCCTACTGACTCCCTACTCCTTATGGATGTGCAGCTTCATTGATCACATACCAACAAGACATCGTGGTTCATACCATCTTTGTCCCATGCAACTATTGGGTGGCCACGCATAGATCAGTGCCACCCTGGTCTATCAATCCCATTCATAGTCACCACAAAGGGCTCATGCAGCCCCACAAATGTATCTGTTACGCAGAGGGTTTATCTATATAGTGCAGTAATTTGGTAGTGGGGAGGAGAAGGGGTGTAGGCAAATGCCAGGGAACCACATTTCAGGAGCTGTACAACCTACAAAAACATAATGCCTAACAGAATTGTGGCAAGCAAATATAAGCATCTAAAGAGACACGTTGAATGCATATTTCCACATTTTGTACAGTTAAAAAAAAATAGCGATGTTATTCCAACAAACTTCAGAATAATTATTTGCACTACATTTACATGAAAAGTGGCTGAGGTACACTCAATTATGAATGTACATCAAAATACCAAGCCTTAGACATTCATTATATTGCACCCAGTCACTCATAATTGCATTAAAGCAAGGGATAGGAGTGACTGAGCAACTGCATGTAGAGGAGAGCATGGGCGGTCCAACACCAACTAGACTGGATATATGCTTACAAACCTACATCGAGGCGCTGAAGACAAAGTAGGATCAGCACTGCGTTAACTGTACTGTGCGAGTCCTTGCAGCACTACTACCCACAAACTATTGGGAGAAGTTAAGTAGAAAGCACAGATGTGTGGTTGATGGCAAAGATGCGCCAAGCATTCCTACGGCGCGCGTGCACCCTACCCTTCAGTGCTGGAAATGGAAAACATTTATTGGGGGAACCGTCACTTCTTGGGGGCAGGGTCAGGTTGCACAACACAGTAGCTCTATAGAGAACCTAATACTGGCAATTTGCATAAAAGCAAAGAGCATTATGGGAACATAATGTCCACAATTTTAAATGTTAAACACGTCTTATAGAAGAAAACCTTTTAAGCGAATAATGGACTTCTGTTTTGATAGATCACAATATTCCCCCCAGTAAAAAAAAATGTCTGTAAAATGAAAGACATATATACCAGTTTGACCGCTGCAAAATTGAATGTGAGGCTTCAGCAGTTTCTGTATGCAGTGTTCTGAACGCTCAGACTGCTTAGAAAACTCTGCATGCCGAATTGTCTGCTTGAGCCACATGATCTGAGATACTCGTGCCTGGGACCCCCTAGCTCTGGAGGAGGGAACGGGGCTCCGGCAAGACATTTTGTGCCGGAGCGCCGCTCAGTCCTGTTCTGGTACATTTCCCACACTGCTACCCTTTTAAAAAAAAGACCTGCCCAACGTTGCCCTTCAAAAGTACCTGCATGACCGACTAAAAGTATCTTGGTTTGCCTCCAAAAGTAAGCTCAGTGATCCACAAAACAAAAAAAAACGTGCTACCCTCTTAAAACCCTGTGGAGATCACTGCTGATGGTGTGCAGAGTGCATCTGAGGATGCACCGTAAGCGGCTGTGGCCACAGAGAAAGCGATCAACACCATTTGCTTGTGAGTGTGCCTGAAGAGGCATGAGGATGTGCTTAGGCTGTGCAAATTGTGGCTCGTGCAAGTGCACGGTGTGCAGAGAATGGGTTAAAGGTGTGCAGCACGCAGCAAAGTACACGTCAGAGGGTTCCATGTGTTAATATCCCCACAAAAATATCGCTTTTGCAGCAATATTAAGCTATGGAACCTGCGGGGGATACCCTTGCAACCCCATCTTTTTTTTGGAGCGGGGGACACCCCCGCATCCCCCAGTCCCAATAACCCCATCAATTATCCTCACTAATAATATCGCCTATGGCCTTACCGGATACCCTTCCTTCAGAGTGGCTGAGGATGCATGTGCATGGCTGACCATGCGCAGCAGTTGTGTGTGTAGTGTGCAGCGTGTTTGGGGAAAAATAGCATTTGGAGTATTTTTTGTTGTACCTTTGCCAGGAGTCAACCCTGCGCAACACAGGTATTCCCTTTTAGCATTTATGGTCAGCCTTTACAAAATAATTCTGAGGTGGTTGCCTGTGCCAAGTTCGATTGATCTGCCACCAGCCCTGGTATTACAATAAATGCATCTACCCCCTTAGACTCCTGGAGATGGTGTGAAAGCAACGTCCGGTCTCGATCTATTAAGGCCAGCTTCATCTTCCAGCTTAGTCGCCAGCTTCTCCTACCCATATGGCTTTCCTTAGGCCTTGACAGTTGATGGTCAGCGCGTTCAAACTGTACACACTTTCATTGACTCCGATTTAGCCGTGGATGTTTTGTTTTAGGGAGGCTGTTACTGCTCAGATCCGATTATGTGTAGGGTCCAGTATTAGTTCGCAGGTCCCCATTTCACCTGTTGTCTTGTATTTATCTAATAAGATGTGTCCCTGGTGGGTCAACAATGGCTCTCAGACTTTGCCAGATTCTGTCTTGCACACGCTCAGCTCATCCGGTTGATTAAAGGTGTGATGAGGCTTACACTCTGCTGCTACATTTGTATGGCCACTGGAGAGCGTCCACGTCCTGTCACATCACCCATAAAACGATTACTTCACTTCGTCCACGACGAGGGACGAGAATGTAATAATTGAAAACCTTATTTGTGGGGGAGGTGTGGCCAGCCGAGGACTTGGACGGAAGGCACCTCTGTAAGCTCTGTGATTCCTTCCAGCCCTCAGGCCCATATTCCCCTCTGAGACACCGACATTCCTACAAAAGCACCCCATATAACCATGAATACCTGAGGTTTCTTAAGATTCGGAAATGAGGCAGTGAAATATACCGAAAAGAAAGTTTGAGGCAGTATTAAGTCACGCTTCGCTTTGGACTTCGCGCCAAAATGGCGCCCGCCGCTTACCCAGTGGGGAAGGAGTGCGAGGAGGTACGCCGGAGCTATGGAAGACTGTGCTGCATTTAAGTGATGACACCCAAAACCCCTCGAAGGAGAAGCAAGGAGTGGGGCACGGAAAACCTAATAGCCTATTGGGCACTCGGGTCGCATTGACATACCCGCGCCGTGGCAGAGATCGAGAGTGGTCTGCGGCTCGCTGCCCCTCTCTCCCCCCGATCCGCACCGGTGAGACCCTGACTGCAGCAACGTGGAAGCGGAGCATCTGGACGACCTGCGGGCGAACTCCGAGGCAGGGCCGTCGAGCGGGCGGACAGGAGCGTAGATGCTGCCGGGGGCGATGCGGACAAGACGGCAGCCGCAAAAGAAGACTACTCGGAGCGCAGCGAACACAGGATCAGCCTTGGAGAGGGCGGCGGCGGCGCGACACGGGTGAGTGCGACAGAGGCGTAGCGGAGAGCCCCATGCACAGGAGATATCGGGTGCACCGCGATCCCACTCCCTGGCGCTGGAGGTAGGAGGGGGCAGTGAAGCTGAGCACGGTTGGAGGTGGGAGCGGCGCCTCTCCCGCCGATCACAGCAAGCGCCTGCAGAGGGATATCAGCTGGAGGGGGTGGAGGAATAGAGGGAGAAGACCCCGAGAGCGGAGAGAGACCTGCGGCTGCCACTCTAGCTAAAGGCCCTACATAAAGAGGAGGAAACCCACCTTGACTAAGGAAAGAAGTGCCTGCAAGGGTGCTGTAAAATACGCACAGAGGCGCTATATTTTAATCTGAGGCAACAGGATGCACCTAAGCAGGGGCCGATGTTGGAGGAGGAAGGGGTGACAAGAAACTAAACCCATGACAACTGGCAAGAGACAATAGAGTCCCCCACTAAAGATCTGAAAGAGACCCTATACCGCAACAAGAGAAGCAGGAACCCATAGAGCACATGATAAGAATAATCCGGTGACCAGAGCCCTGGAAGTGCCTACGTATGCATCTCACAGGCCTTACAACCATAAAGCAAGGTGGCACCAGACCTCACGCCTGAGAACCAGTGGGGAGCCCCAAAGGGCAAGGAGCATGTACAACTAATTATCCAAAACTATAAAATATATAAATAAAAGAAAAAAAGAAAAAAGAAGGGAAGAAAAAAAACGCATTCTGTAACCAGGCTTCAGGTTTAAGCTAGTTCCAGATCCTTGTGTCTCCATTCCAGCAAATATGGCTAAGCAGGGGCAGAAACAGAAAGGCTCATCTTCTGGAGATTTAAGGCACTCATGCAAGCTGCAGACACCCAGAAAAGCAGTCTGCAGCAGACAACCTCTCGGGCACATTCTCCTACCCAAGGAGACAAACTGATACAAGAGGACCCACCTCTACGCAAGTCTGACCTGCTGGAGATGCTACAGGAGCTTAAAAAAGACAGATAGCGCCTCTGACCAGGCCAAGTCAATAGCAGACCTCAATAAAGGGATCACAGCAGTAGAGAAGCGGATTGATGAAGCAGAAACAACATTGGCGGAGCAAGGACATGAACAAGATGTGCTATCCAGAAGAGTTCAGGAACTGGAACAACAGCTGGACCGAGTCCAAAGCAAACAAGAGGACGCCGAAAATAGATTGAGGCGCAATAACATACGGATTCGAGGCTTGCCTAAATCAATTCCAGACTCTGAGCTTCAACGAACAGTGATAGAGCTATTTCGACAAATATTGGGCCCGGAAGACGATAGAGACATAATACTGGACAGAACCCACAGGATCTATTCCACCTATCAAATCAACAGAAATTTGGCCCCAGATGTGCTAACCAGAGTACACTTGTATCAATTAAAAGACGACATTATGAAAGCAGCTCGTAGGAAAGGCCCCATCCGATTTCAGACAATAGCCATTCAGCTCTATCAGGACCTAGAGAAAGCCACACTACAGAAGAGTAAATGGTTGCGGGTGGTAACAGATTGGTTAAGAAATAAGGCTATTCAATATCGATGGATCTTCCTGAATGGACTCCGCTTTGAATGGAAAGGGCAGCGATACACTATCACGAAGGAAGAAGAGTTGGAGAAACTCATGAGAGAAGTGGAAGGGAATGAAAGCACTACCGAAGGAAAGTCTCCATCGGATCACTCTAAAGAAAGCAGGTCCCGGGAGAGAGAACAATGGAAACCAGCGCGATCTCGCCCACGAGGTTGTACTAAAGAACATAAGGAGATGAACACGGCATGACTTTTCCACACAAAGGGGTAAAGAGATGCTTGTAAGTTTTGAGTTTTGGGTTCCCATTACTATTTAGGAATAGAAGGCTTGAATGACGACCCTGTAGAGGTAAAAACCGAGAAGAGGGCAGATTAACTCTCACTAAAGGGTCACACGATTGAGGGCAAAGATGACCAGTGCAGGGATGGGGGCAGGATTGGGGGAGGGAATGGCTGGAAGGGGGAACACGGAACCTTATGTTCCTGGGACAGTTAATTCCTGGTGAACTGCTGTGACAATTTATGTTATCTGTTAAGGTTGAAAGGTTTGGGGAAGTTAGGATATGGGGAGGAAAAGGAACTCTATATAAAACACAACTCGTGGTTGAGGACAAAAACTACATAAATGCAGTGTCCAAAGGTTCTTGTGAGGAAGGCGACAGACCAACAATATGATGCTCTACTCCGAACGATGCTGGCCCAACGTTTGTTACGCTTAACGTTCAAGGGTTAAACTCCCCTACAAAAAGAAGATCAATTATGAGACGGCTGGGGGAATTGCAAGCTTCAGTGGTGTGGGTGTAGGAAACCCACTTGCTCCCGGAAGACGAACATAGGCTAAGACACAGACCCTTTCCAACGCAGTTCTTGGCCTCGAGTGGGACGAAAAAGAGGGGTGGGAATTCTTATAGCTAAAAAGGGGTCCACTTCGAGAAGCAGTTTGTTAAAAAAGGCCCGGAAGGGAGATACCTAATTTTGGGGGGAAACCTAATGAACCAACAAGTGACCATGGTAGCGATTTATGCTCCTAATGAAAAGCAAGATCGGTTCCTGATGAGCTTCTCCCAAAAATAGAGTGGGGAAGAGGGCAAATCCTTATAGGGGGAGATTTTAACTGCGTTATGGACGGCTCAATGGACAAAACTCTTCCAGCAACATCCAGCGATAATGTGAACAGATGAGCCATGGCTCGATTCATCAGAGACCTACAGTTAATTGAAACCTGGCGCTTCTTTCGTCCTCAGGAGAAAGATTACACCTTTTACTCAGCAGTACATAAAGGATTCTCCCGGATCGACATTATCCTAATTTCAGAGACAACTATCCCACAGGTCACGGGGTTAGAAATAGGGGTGCAATGTATATCAGACCACGCACCGGTCTCTATGACCATGGAAATGCCGCGTCCGAAGCCACAAACTCGCAAACCATCGAGACTAAATGAACTGCTATTGAAAGATCTGGCTCTGAGTACAGATATAGAACAGGTGCTGAGGAACTATTTCACGGAAAACCCCACACCAGGGATTAACTGGTGGATAATATGGGATGCTAGTAAGGCAGTAGTCCAAGGAAAATTTATTGCACACAGCGAATTTCCTAAAGAGGAAAGAGAGAGAGGCAAGAACTAGAAACGAAAGTGAAGGCAGTCGATGCACAATATAAAGACAAAAAATCCCAAAGAGCTTGGTATGAACTCAAACAAACTAAAGCCGCATTAGAGGCTCATTACACGGACGAATCTGCCCAACTCCTCCTTAAAACAAAACAAATGTATTATATAAAAGGGGACAAAGCCAATCGGCTGTTAGCGGCCAAATTGAAAAAGCACAGGAACCGCAACCACATTAACCAACTAACAAATTCAGGGGGTAGGTGGCCAAAGACGAAAAAGGGATAGCAGAGGTCCTGCATGCATTTTACGTTAGACATCTATCAGGGGATAATTTACAAAGGGAGACACAAACGAAGTTCCTGGCACAAATGGAACTGCCGCAAATCACTGAAAGCGAGAGACAAGAGCTAGAAGCACCTATATCAGAAGAGGAGGTGAGGGTAGTTATTAACACCTTGAAAGGGAATAAATCCCCGGACGGTCTATGTAATGCTTACTAAAAAAACGTTCCAAAACGTACTGGTCGGCCCACTAACACACCTATTCAACTATATAAGAGACACCCGTCAAGTCACGCAGGAAATTAGTTCAGCCACTACGGTCCTCCTCTTAAAACCAGATAGAGACCCAACGGAATGTGCAAGTTATAGTCCCATTTCTTCGCTAAATGGGGATGCAAAAATGTACTCCACTATCTTAGCACAAAGGTTAGCTAAAGTCCTCCCCAAAATAATTCACCCGGATCAGGCGGGCTTTGTAAGAGGACACCATATTTATGACAATATCCGTAGAGCAATAAATACCATTGAATGGGCGCAGAGAACTTGCCAGCCTATGTCGATATTAGCGCTGGACACCTCCAGGGCTTTTGATAGCCTAGACTGGAGCTTCCTGCAGCTGGTCTTGGAGAGATGATGTAGCCCGACTTTCTCTCACATGGTACTGGCCAATTTCGTACACCCATCGACAAGATTGAGGATTAATGGCCAGCTAACCAAAAGCATCCCAATTCGCAAAGGCACTAGACAGGGGTGCCCCCTTCCACCATGAATTTTTGCAATGGCCATGGAGCCGCAGGCACAGGGAATACGAGCAGAACAAGGCATCCTGGGGGTGGAAACGGGGACCTGCAGAACCCAGAAAATAGCTCTATATGCAGACAATGTCCTTTTTCTAAAGGACCCAAAGTACTCACTCCCCCACACAATTACAATGCTAAGGAAATTTGCAGGAGTCTCAGGGTTCCATATTGACTACTCTAAATCTAGCGCACTTAACATCACAGAACACCCAGAGAGGTAAGCAGGATGGGAGGGGAAATATCCCCTAAAATGGAGTCAAGGACCCATACCCTACTTGGGCATAAACCTAAAACCTACCTACAGGAAGCTCTATGGGGCGAATATCCAGAGACTACTGACAACCCTGTCAGAAGATCTGAAAAGATGGGATATGCAGGAGCTGTCTAGGTCAGCACGGATAGCGGCAGTTACGATGTCCCTACTTCCCAGATTCTTATATATAATGGGAGCATTCCCACTGAAAACCGCCCTCACACCCAGCAATCTAGAACCTACAAAAGAAAGTTATGGCTTTTATTTGGAAAGTAAAGAAGCCAAGAATTCCCAGGAAAGTCCTTTTCTGAACAGGCAATGGCATGAAAATTGTAAGAAAATAAGAAACGGAATGAATACAATGTTTTCACTCTATCCGCATGCTTGTAATCAGAGCTCTTGAAACAATACAAAAGAAAGTTTGTAAAAAAAATAAAATAAAAAAAAAAAGACTTCTTTGCAAAAATAATGAAGCTCTTAGAATTGGGGTGGCAAATTGGGGTACAGTAGGCTTGGCAGTATACCCTCTCCGCTTCAGTTTATTTGGTGTCTGTCACAGGTGTATTATAAATGCAACACACACAATGTAGACCTTTTTTGGATGACGTGCATTTGAAACCTGGTGCAGTCCCATATGATGGCGTACAGATGCCTGGGGAGCCTCTAGATTTATGTTAAGATGCCTGAAATGGTCCAAGCTCTGCACTGATATGCCAGGAGTTACAAAAGGGCAAGGGGTGTTTTACTTTTGGAGGACAACACAACAAAGGGCAGGGCTCTCCTCAGAAAAGCATGGGGGGAGGGACAGCAGTTTAGGCAGATCACCGAACTCAATGCAAAATGGGCCCTGCATACCAGCACAACTGACTCGAGCCAGACGTGCAATGCAGAGTAGGCTGGGGAGTCAGATAGGTTGCCAAGGGACTCTGCGCCTGCTATGAAGGAGACTCTCTGGGCATGCAGTGTCAAAGGCATTTCTAAAAGAGAAAAGCTTAAGCATGCAATGCTTGGATGGAAGTTAAAACAGTGTAGGAGAGAAATGCATATGTCTTAACCCGTGTTGTAAACACAAGGTTTGACCGTTACACATTAGAGGTCTGCCAGCCTTAGAACAGTGCTAAAGTATATTAGAGGTTTGCCAGTATTGGAACAGTGCTAACGTATATTAGAGGCGCCCAATGCCGGGGGGCATCCTGGAGAAATGGCCGGGCCCCCCTTAGAGCTTCTCCCACCACATTAGAGCCTTTCCCTCTGGGATTAACCCACAAACACTGTGGAAATAAGGGCCGGCCACTGCCAGCGCATTTACCCCTGTTTTGGACTTACAGCCCCGTGGAGGAAAGGGAGCCTGCTCAGGACGCCTCTTGACGCACGCACCCCGGATTTGAACATGACTTCACACGGGTGACACTTGCCCGAGGACCTGGAGCAAACCACGAATGCCCTGGAACCGAGGGCAACAACAGCGCCACGGCTGCCCCGGAGGCCGCAGGGTGGCACTTCCATGCCGACTATTAAGCCCCCAGAAGTGGGGGCTTACGGAACCCGGCCGGAGACAAATGTAGGAGCCAGCCGCAACTCAGGCATCTTGTCCGCCGGCCACAACTCGGGCCATCTGGCCCGGCGGGCGCACGTGCCCTGACCCAAACATCCGTGGGCATGGGCTTAAGGTGTTATTACCCCCCCCCCCCCCCGTCTGCGGACTCTCTCTGGGTCCTGGGAGGGACACAAGCAAGGCTCAGGGGGGTCCCACAGCTGACCAACTCTGTTTTGGCCAACAGCTTTGCAACCATGAGAAGATAATACCAGCAACATGCAACAGACTAAGAACGCAAGATTGTCTTTCCTGAGACATTCCTGCTGGCCTCATTGGCCCTACCATGACCATCCCAGTTGACCTGGAAGGACTAAGGACTACTGCATTGTTGGACAGTGTCTACCAGGTAACAATTGTATATGAACACTCCTATCGTCAAAATTTGACACAACTGCCCTTAGAACCACTGGAGGGACTAAATCTGATGGGTATCGGGGTTGCCGCCTGCCGGTATCTGGGGTACCTCTGCGTGAAGATCCGTTTAAGTCAAGATGTGGCTTGAGTAAACACGACGTTGACCATGCTGGCCTTGATGTGCACCACAACGAATCTGAACCCGGACGTACCAATAGTCATGGGCACAAACTTTGCTTTGTTTGGCACACTAGCCAGGATGTGTTTCGAGATGGCCAGTCCAAAATTTACAGGCAGTAATGGTGCCCGGTCATGTGCGGCTCCAAGGAGAGAACCTGTACAGGAGATTAGAGATGGAGGCTCCGGAAGAGGAAGAACTGCCTGAAGGTCTGAGGGTCCATTGCACGCTTATCAGTGATACTGGCCAAGAAGTGACAAACAATAGAGTCCCTATCACCAATATCACAGACAAAACTGCATCTACCCGGAGGCCTGAAATAAATTCATCACAAAGATTTCACATTGCGGACTCAGAGGCCCAGGCAGCAGTTACCTGAAACCTACATCGCCCCTTGGATGTGAACAAGGTAAACTTTGGTGGTTCTCCGTTACCTTAACATGAAAAAGATGATCTACGAAACAAGCTGTCCCTGCGGGCTGATGTGTTTTCAACCAGTGATTGGGATTTGGGTGAATCCAAGGGAGTGAAACATCACATTCGTCTGAATGACGCCACCCCTTCCCGTGAAAGATCGTGAAGACTAGCACCCGATGATGTAGAGGATGTCTGGCGTCATCTTGAAGAATTGCTGCAAGCAGGTACCATCCAGGAGTCGAGAAGCCCTTATTTGTCCCCCATCGTGGTGGCCCGAAAGAAGAACGATTATATGCGGCTTTGCATCGACTCGCGCCGGCTAAACAGCAGAACAGTGGCAGACCAATACATCACCCCAGAGTGGACGAGGCCCTTGACTATCTGGTGGGGAGCAAGTGGTTCTCCGTGTTAGACCTGCGGAGTGGATATTCTCAGATTCCCATGTTATCCGCGGATAAGGAGATGATTGAATGCATCTGTACATTGGGGTTTTACCAGTTCACTCGTATGCCCCAGGGGATATCAGGAGCGCCAACTATGTTTCAACGTCTGATGGAGCGAACTGTTGGTGATATGAACTTACTAGAAGTGCTGGTCTACTGAGACAATTTGATTGTGTTTGGAAGGACTCTAGAAGATCATCAAAGATTGCTGAAGGTCTTTGATCGTCTTCAACAACAGGGGCTAAAAATATCCTTCGAAAAATGCCAGTTTTGCAGGACCAGTGTAAAGTATATTGGCCACGTGATGCCTGCTGAAGGAGTGCAGGTTGATCCCAAGATAGAAGCCCTCGCGACTTGGCCCCGTCCACAAAATCTGCAGGAGGTGAGAAGCTTCCTGGGTTACTGCAATTATTACCAAAGGTTTGTGCCTGGCTTTGCCGCCATAGCCAGACCACTCACTGACTTGACCAAGGGTTACCCAGCGCCACAGAAGACGCCGGCCCGAAAGGAAACTCTGTCCAAGGCCACATACCAGTCCAAAGAGAACGTTGATTTACGCTGAGCTGAGGGGTGCGAACAAGCTAAATTAAATAAACTCTTACTGCAGAGCCAGTCTTGGCGTACGCTGATCCACCACCTGCCATAAATCCTACACGTGGATGCCAGTTGTAATGGGCTGGGGACTGTGCTCTACCAAGAAAAGGGGAAGACCAGACCTGTTGCATTCGCCAGTCATCGTCTAAGCCCCTCGGAAATGAACTACCCCACCCACAAGCTGGAGTTCTTGGCACTGAAGTGGGCTGTGACTGAAAAACTGCACAACTACCTATACGGAGTGACTTTCACTGTGAGGACGGACAATAACCCCCTCACCTTCATCCACTCATCCGCCGAATTGGATGCAACTGGCCATCGATGGTTAGCAGCCTTGTCCATCTACAATTTTCAGTTGGAGTATCTTCCTGTGGCCAATAACCTAGATGCTGATGCACTGTCCAGAAGACCCCACACAGATGGTTTGCAATCTAACCCGATCGAAATGGCCTCTGTGGCCACGATGAAAGCCATTTACAGACAAGGTATTGGTCTGCCAACTTAGGCAGCCCGTTTTATAGACTGCCTGGGGGGAAACCGCTGAAGGGGTCCCTGTGAGCTATTGCGATGCAACCAGTCTGATGGCCCCCGAGGTGATGCATATGAATCGAGTAGACCTGCGACAAAAACTACAAGACTTAGAACTACGCGAAGTAGTGCAGAGCAAAGAAAATGGTGAAAAGGCCCACCAGACAACCGAGGTATGCCCAATCACCAGATATATAGGAAAGAGTGGAGATCACTGGTGATGAAGAGAGGAGTGCTGTACAAGGAGAGTCCAATCCAAGGGCGTCAGACACACTGACTTGTACTACCCCACTCCTTACGGCCACTGGGGTTGCATGCCCTCCATGACCAGCACCGGCACCTAGGGAGCGAACGAACCTTAGACTTGGTACAAAGCCGATTTTAGCGGCTGCGCCTGGGACCAGAAGTAGAAGAGTATTGTTGCACTTATGCCCAAGGCCTCGCCCAAAAAACTCTCAGCCACCCGGCCGCACCACTCCTGCGTCTACAGAGCTCTGGACGCATGGACTTAGCTTGTGTGGACTTCCTGAGCCTTGAAATGGACAACAGCATGATTTAGAAAATATTGATAGTAACAGACCATTTTACTCTTTATGCCCAAGCATATCCCACCCGAGATCAGAAATCAACCACCATAGCTAGGGTACTCTGGGACAAATTCTTTGTGCATTATGGTTGGCCTGCCCACCTTCATTCCGACCAAGGGTGAGATTTTGAATTCCAGCTCATTAAGGAACTCATGCAGCCGATAGGGGTAAAGAAACCCAGAACGTCCTCCTACCACCCTCAAGAGGATGCCCAAGCGGAACGTTTCAATCACACCTTGCTGTGCATGCTAGGAACACTAAGTGCCAAAGAGAAGCTGAAGTGGAGTCACCACGTTGCCACTAGTTCACGCCTACAACTGCACCAAGAATGATGGCACTGGGTTCACACCTTACCAGCTAATGTTTGGAAGGGATGCTAGATTACCCATAGACTTGAGTTTTGGGGTATCCTCCAATGGAACAGGTGTAGAAAACTACAGAAAGTATGTGAGAGACCTTCAGCATCAATTGTCACAAGCCTTTCAAATGGCTCAGGCCACTGCTGAACTGAATACATAGTAAAACAAAAGACGATATGATGAAAGCCAGTTTGCACGAGCTACAGCCTGGAGATGGAGTGCTCATCCGGAGCCTGGGGAAAAGAGGACAAAACAAGCTGGGAGACTGCTGGGAATCTCTGCCCTATCTGGTTGAGAGTCCATTCACAGGGAGGTCCTACACACTCCAAGTAAGTCCCAGCACTGTACTGTCTTCAGCCTCCAACTCGAGAGAAAAGAAAACCGCAGAAGTGGGCCAAAGGCTCTCAGACAATCAATCCAGTCAAGAAGAAGAGGAAAGAGATGAAACTTCCGAAGACTTAAACATAGCCTATTGGAATGAAAGTGAGGATGCAACTCCAGATCACTCAGGACAGCCTGAGGACAGGCGAGAGGTATCGGCTTTTGTGGACACTGACATTTTCTCTCGACCACTAGAGGAAGACACACCAGAGTCAGACTCTGGGACTATGGACAGTTCCCCGGCATCAGAAGACCATCCAGAATCAGCATCTGAGGATCAGTCAGAGGCATGTGAGAAGCACTGCCGATCTCAGCGCAAGGTCAAGCCCGTCCAAGTGCTGAGCTATGGCGCTCCCGAGTGTCAAACTGAAGCTATCCGAAGGGGATTTTCTGCCCAACCTAATCTATGTCCTGACTCATATGCTAATAAGTCAGCCTGCTTTATGCAGCAATGGTGGAATGTGCCGTTGTTGTGGGAAGGAACATTTAATTTTTTTGTTCACTGTACCTCAGGTTACGGTGAACCCTTAGGGACTGAGGGTAAACCTGTGTTGTAAACACAAGGTTTGTCCGTTACACATTAGAGGTCTGTCAGCATTAGAACAGTGCTAAAGTATATTGGAGGTCAGGACATTTCGTTCTGGGACTGGTCCCATGGGAGTGCCTATTTTGTGTGAAAGCCTGCAGTTCCATGTGGGTTTTGTTAGTGGGTTCCTGTTTGTTTTGATGGGCGACAGGGTTCCTTTCTTTTGTGCCAACAGCACAAGAGAGACACATGGTATGCTCCAACCTGTAGGGGGACAGGCGTAGGCGTGAGGTGATTCCACCTCAGATTTGGTGAGTGCTCCCCTGCTGGGGGACCAAGGTGGAAAGTCCCCTGGGAGCATAAAGCCCCCAGCGCGAGAGAGAGACGAGGGGGGAGACGAGAGAAAGAAAGCTCTGGGGCCTTCACGGAGGGCAGCCAGGCCAGACTGTCCTGCCCAGGACGTCTCCTATGGCAGTCTCCTTCTCTGGCAGTTTACCTCTCCCCTGCCCAGGGTTAAGACAGTGTGCTGGATTCGGGACTTGAAGGAGCCAATTGACGGTTACTGTGCCAAGACTGGCACTGAGTGAGGGACAGAGCTGTGCCGCTTCCGATGTGTGTTAGCTGCCAGGTAGGAGTGGGAAAGAGGGAGAAAAAGGGCATCGCCTACCGAGTGTGCCACTTGCACGGCAAACTTGTGGAGTTCGACAGTCAGGGCTGAAGACAGGAGTCGCCAGTATTCTGTCACAGCAAACTAGGAGAGGCCTTATTATCCAAGCTAGCTCCACCTCATGAGGGATTGAGTGACGGCATTGCCGACAAGCAGTAGGTGCTATTCAGGGGATCCGATATAAGGAAACGGGGGGTCTCCAGAAGGAGATATGCAACCCACTGAGGGGAAGTTCTGACATTTTCCAAAGGCCTGTGCTTGGCCGTTTTATTGGTACTGTTAGAGGTGAATGTATTTATTCTCTGTGTGACAACAATTGATGTCAACTACTTATTTATTTACCAAAGGTGAAAGCATTTAAGCCCTGTGTGGCACATCTGATGCCAATTAGTTATCTATTTAGTTAAAGTAAATGAACTTACTCCCATGTGATGCAATTGAAGACCTTAACTGTGTCACACGACGACTACCGGCCGCGTACACCCCAGGCCCAGCCGACGGAACCACCGGGCTGAGGCTACCAACAGCATATCACTGCAATCTTGCACTTTTCCAGCCTCCACCCACTAACCCACCTCTCCCTCCCTCTTTCAGAGCCGCCAGAGCACCAGGGGACCACTCCGGTGGTGATAGTGCGCGGTACAAATATCCTTTAACTTTAACGTTAACATCCTCAAATGTTTAATCAGTTCATGCTAATACATGTAGTAGGTGTTATCATTTGTGTATACAGTGGACAGGTTCTTACAAATTCAAATATATTAACAAAAGCTGTCCCAACTTATCAAGAGAAGCAAGGCTGTGTCTGTTCATTTAACCTGGTGCATCAGTATTCAGTCAGTCTTGAGGGCTGACCTGGAATTAGTTCACTGCATGAGGGGCACTAAATCCACCTCATGGGGTTCTCAGTTGCACATGTGTGCAGTAAGGTGGTAGTATCCCATACTCGGGTCTCCTACAGGTGGCTGCGCATTTGTCCTTCAGAAAGCACAGGAAGAGCCACTTTACACACATGCGAGACCTGGGGCTACTTCCTGTGTGCAGCGAGTGGTCCAACATTTGTGTCACTTCGTTTAAGGCTTAGGAAGTCTATTTGTCCTCTATAAGATCCAAGTTCAGACTTGGCCTCGATTGGAAACGTTTAGAAACTGTGCCCTACTGCCTAGCACCCATACGTTGACAAAAGTGTCGAGGAAATCGTTCAAAGTTAACCCCAGTATGTGGTAAAAATGACATTCATTCATAAGCAGTCTTGTGTCTTTAAAGTTCCGATCATTCGACCCTCTTCCAAACCCAGAACATTACCTGTAGACTCTGAAAATAAAAATATTTAATAAAAAAGGATAGCATACTTTACACACATGTAAGATAACTACTGATCAATACCAAGAAAAAATGCCACAAATGAAGTTTTTACGTCTGAAGAAAAAAGCTAAACATTGTATGGAAAAAATGAAAGCGTCGTTGCTCTACGATAAAGTAACTTGACAGAAACTGAGAAGAGTGTAGAGTGGGCCGATCACATTTCAAAATCTATCGCCGGAATGCGCCGCACAAATACAGCGGCAAGAATCATAAAAGATAACCCAACAATAGGTTGCGCATGCAACCTACAACATACGCTGGCGCTTCATCTACTGCTGTGTGCTACGCAAACACGTCATGGTGAACTCGGCCGTGGCCATAGCAACAAAAAACAAGCTCCGTTTAGCAGCGCTTTCCTGACGAATTGCGAGTTTTCCACTATTTGAAAACACCATTGTAATTTTAGCATGGTGCCTTTGTGCCATTTAATTTGTTATTATCCAACAACGATTTTGCCAGGCCACTGTTGCGGAAGGTGCGCACCCACCTCGCCTGAGAGTTGTGCCTCTGGTTAGGCCGGGGGACGCGCGCACCAGCAGAACATGGCCCCGCTCTTAAACTCCTGGACTAAGGTAGTCATTGTTCATGGAATGGTGGGCTCCGAAAGGAAAATCCACGCTGCAAATGCATTCTGGCATCATCCTGGACAACTGCAACGGGTCGGCTGGTTTTCAAGCACGGGCCAGGGGTCCAGATGGCGTATTCCCAAAGGGCCTCCATAAAGAGCAAAGAATAGGAGGGATAACACAAGTTCCATATTTTAAAGTATGTGGGGCCTGCCGGCCCCGTTTGCTACTTCAAAATGCAGAGTTTCCGGGCGCGAGTGGACTCTGTACCAAGTAAAAACAGACCACTCACCCGTTCATTCAATCTTCCAGACCCTGGAAGGGAGCTCCGAAATTGCGGTTCGCACAATCAGGGCCATTTTCAAATGAGCGAGTGGAAAATAGTGTAAAAGCAAGACGTATTGCTTGTATGCTTCAATTCTTTCCTCCAGCTCATTTTTATGCCATTCCAGGGAGTAGAAGGACTGCAAAGAAGAAATTGCTTTCCTCCTCTGTCTTGAACGGGCACCCGGAAGAGAGTGGGAGAGATAATGTGGCTTGTGAAATAAAACCAAGAAAACACAGTTGGTGGAAAACCTTTTGGCAGGAGGCTTTATCATCATAACTATATAACAAAACAACACTCCTGGTGCTTTTTGGACAGTGCGGGTTGGTAAGAGTGGCCCCACATATAGCCAGCCAATGTCCATCATTTCCCAGAGCTCTGTTCGGATTTATCTGGGTTTTGAGCTCTGTCTTCCAGGCTAAATCTCCTTTTGCTTTCTCAAGTACCTGGAATGCATCTTTTATCCCTGCCAATGCCTGGCGAAACCTCCCCCAGGATGAGCAGCCGGAAGCTCTGTGCTAAGATTCTAACCTTCAATTAAGACTGTACTGGTTTCTCTGCCAAGCCAAGCTAATGCTGTGTTCTGTTCCTCTATCCTAAAGCTCCTTGTTTCTCATTTTCCCTTTAATTATTCCCTTATAAAAAAGGCTTTCTCTTCCACTCTGTCTGGTGTGCTATTCATTCTCACAACACAATTCTTCTATTGCAACACCATCATTCCCCCCCCCCCACAGAGTGCATTCTTCAATTCCGTTCTATCAAGCAATATTTTACCATTGCAGTACCATAACCCATCCCGACACCTTCTCCAAGCTTGTTCTGGTGCTCAGCAGTGACCAGCTGTATTGCTGGCATGATAGTGAAAGAAGCAAAACAGCCACGGTGCCCCGCTCAGACTCAGGTCCGGCCTTAAGGCCCCACTCATAGGCTGAGTAGTGTGGGCTCCCTCTTTGCTCTAGTTCCTAATACCCTGGAAAATGGAAATAACATGACAGAGAGGTTTCTTTTCGTGGAAAAATTATAGGCCGTAGGCTTGTTTATTTTCTACAGAAAATAACACCAAACAATTATCACAATAACCAACAAATGACACCAACTCGCTTTTGGGCACATCGTGTCCATGGGTAGTGGATGCCCAGCATTCTCCCCGGCTAGACTTCGTTACCTGGGGCATCCGTTCCTGGACACGTGCCGCCGCCTACGACTTTCTACCGTGTACTGAAGAGAGTACTCAGTGTTCCGGCTCCTCCTTCTTTCTTACTGTTTGCCTTTTGCTGGGTGGGTTGGGTGGCAAAACGTTTCCTTCTCCCCCTTTTCCAGGCCCTGGGAGCTTACCCGAATGAGGTGAGCCCCTTACCTGGTTGTGCTTTCCTTGGTTTCTGCTGGGGTACTTATACCCCCTTGGCCCTTTGTTGTACCTCTGGGGGGCCGGACTTCCTCCTGCCCCCCGTTTCTTTTCTCACACCTTTCCCCCCATTTGTGCTGTGTTCCTCCTGGCAACGCCGTGGGTGGGGGCACCGCTTTGGCTGCACCTACCCTTATTTTTCGCACCATTTGTCTCCCCCACCCCGCACCTAACCCCCAGGCCCGCCATCGTGCCGTACTTTGTACCACACGGGGCCTGGGGCATGGGCTGAGTATTGTGGGCTCCCCCTTTGCTCTAGTCCCCAATACCCTGGAAAATGGAAATAACATGACAGACAGGTTTCTGTTCGTGGAAAAATTATAGGCCGTAGGCTTATTTATTTTCTACAGAAAATAACACCAAACAATTATCACAACCAACAAATGACACCAACTCGCTTTTGGGCACATCGTGTCCAGGGGTAGTGGATGCCCAGCCTTCTCCTCGGCTAGACTTTGTTACCCTGGGGCATCCGTTCCTGGACACGTGCCGCCATACCCGAGTGGGTGTCGCCTCGGCCGCTCAGGTCCCCCCAAAAAGCGCCCCTATCTGCATCCTCGCTCCGCTAAGGCTCTAAAAATGTTATTGGCAAAAAGTCCCTTCCCTTTGCTGGATAGGTGTACACCGTCCTGGTGGAACATCTCTGGGTTGTTCTGTGACAAGCCATGCTTTATAAACTGGAGCCCCATGCTCCTACAGTACCTTTCTACTGCTTTGTTGAGCTTTTTTTCTTGCAGTTTCAATAGCATGCCTCCTGTGTGCCCCGTACCCGACTCTGCGGGTGATTATCTCAGACATAGACATTTCGGTTTTCCACCAGCAGTGTGCTATAGTCCTTAGGGACTCGCACATGTTGCATATCAGTTCGCCCCCATTTGTTTTGACCAGGTCATTACCACCAAGGTGGATTACCAGGTACTCCGGTGGGTCCCTGAACCCGATCAGGTCTGATAGCCGATCGTGAATGTCCTCCCAACGCATTCCTGGGAGGCCCCACCAGGATGTTATTGTCTTTTTAAAATGAAGACCCTCTTTGAAGTCTTCGATCCACCTGCCTGCCCGGGTCACAAAGGAATGCCCGACTATCCATGCCGACTTGTAGGGGCTCATTTCTGCATGGATGGATGGGAGAGGAATCATATCAAATTTTCTCTTACATAGCTTTTGAAGCATTGTGACCTCCACCCCCCAATTTTCCTTACGCCTTTCGCTCCCAGGCCTCCCGCCCATGCTGACGTGGCTGCCCCTATTCTGAAAGAGTGGGTCCCAAACTCTGCTGCATCCCAACCTGCTTTTGCTATAGTTTTCTTTAGCACTGCTTGGAATTGGTATCTGCTGAGCCCTCTGCCGTCCCTGTGTATCAGTAGTTGTCCCCCGACTTCCGGCTGTACCTCGAGACATTTTTGGGTGATGCACCTGGGACAATGCTCCCTTTCCTTAATGCAATTCAACTCTATTGCTCTTCCCTTCCCCATCTGGTCTGTTTTTGATTTCCTCAGCATTATCGACATGCCCTTGGACCCTATGCTGACGTCACTTCTCGCTAGCCCGTCCCCTGCAACTGTGTTGCGCGCTACCAGCTCCCCGATCCTAAAAGTCCCATAATACGCTAGCGCAAAAGCCGCCCTGAACAGCATTGTTTCATAACCGTTGCTACATGTGCTATGCAATAATTGTAACAGTTTAACCACTTTCCCAAAATTTAAGGGTCTCCTGCTGTCTGGTTTCCTTTCTTCCAATTTCTCCCAACCCTTCATTGCATATTTTATCCGTGGGCTAAATGTTGGGTCTGCCACCCCGGCCACCTTAGAGGTATATGCGACCGCGGCCAAATGCGCTGCTGCCCAGTTTTTCCTTTTCCCCTGTGAAAATCCTTTCTCCAGGAAGTCACACATTTTGGAAATTGTAATCTCTCCCACGTCTTGCAACCCTGTTTCTTTTAACACATTATTCACATGTTTCTTGTACTGCTTACCAGTTTTGTATGTTATAGCATTCCTGGACAATCTTTCTATCATTTGACCTTGCACCTGTGGTTCTTCCTCCTCTTTTGATTCAACCTTGTAGTTAACCGTTTTTCCTCTATTGCCTTTAGTGGGACCCATGCCTTTTTTGGCGTGGGCGTCTTTATCCTTTTTGCATCCGGTCGCAGCTCCCTGTACTTGCCCCACTGAAAACGAGACAAGGCGTCAGCGACCACATTTGCATCTCCGGCGATATGCCTCGTCCTTATGCCAACATTGTTATTCAGACAACCCAATGTTATTGCCCTCATTAATTCCAAGACCAATGGGCATGATGTGCTTCCATTATTTATTACATGCACTCTGCCATGTTATCTGACCAAACATTTAGCTCCTTGCTATTTAGCTCTGCCTCCCATGCGCACAGCGCTACCCAGATAGGAAAAAGCTCCAGTAATGTAATATTACTCGTCCATGCTGCCTCCTGCCATGCCTTTGGCCACTTTTCTGCGCACCACTCTGTACCCAATATTGCACCAAAACCAAATCCCCCGGCTGCATCTGTAAACAACACCCTCCTGTTCCCGTTTATTGGTGAGCGCCAGATTACTGATCCATTGAATGATTTAAGGAATTCACCCATACCTCCAAATCTTTCTCGATTCCCCCACCAATTCTGACTCTGTGGTGCCCCTCCTTGGCCCCTCTTGCTCTCTGTTCAATGCTTCTTTGGAATATCCTGCCTTGTGGTATGACCCTACCAGCAAAGTTTAGTTTCCCTGCTAGTGATTGCAATTCCTTTACAGTGGCCTTGTTTCTCCCTTTCAGGCTTTTGATTGTTCCCAGCAGGTCCGCCACTTTCTCTTCCGGGATCCTGCACACTCCCCTTTGTGAGTCAATTTCTATCCCTAGAAATTGTATTATTTGTGTTGGGCCCATCGTTCTTTCTTCCGCCAGCGGGAAGCCCCAGTCTTCTGTTAATGCCATGAATTTATTCAAAGTAGCCCTACACAGCTCAGAACCCTGCAGCCCCACAAATAAGAAATCGTCCAGGTAGTGGACTACTTGTGCATCCTCCATCTCCTTTGTGAGTGCCCATTGTAAGAATGAGCTCACTTTTTCGAAATAAGCGCAAGAGATGGCGCACCCCATTGGGAGGCATTTATCAACAAAATACTCGCCCTCCCACTGCATGCATAGCCACCTCTGTGATTCCCTATTGACTGGTAGCAGGCGAAATGCTGACTTTATATCAGCCTTCGCCATCCATGCTCCTTTTCCTGCCTTCCTGACCACCTGCACTGCTTCCTGGAAATCTGAATAAGTCACTGACACTGCATCTTGTGGTATGCCATCGTTCACTGATGCCCCTGGTGGGTAGGATAGGTGGTGAATCAGACGACCCAGTGGTGAGCATATGTACTCCAAAAATGGAGGGGATCTGTAGGGGCCCCCTATCCTCCCGAGTTCTACTTCTTTTTTGATTTTCTTACCCACTAGCTCTCTTTTCTCTAAGGCGGATTTCAGATTTTTTGGGGTCTTCTGGGACCCCTGCCCTTTGAAAGGAATATCGAAACCCTCCTGGAAACCTCTCCTGGTTGTATCGGCAACTTCCTGGTCTGGAAACACCTGTAGCCACCTCTCCATTTTCTCAATCTTAACTGGTGTGGCCCCTTTTTCGTCACTTCTCTCAACTCCGTTTTTCCGGCACCCTGTGCATGCCGGTTGTTGCTCTAGTGCATTTAGCGGTACTATGCTCCCCCCTACAATTTCCGCATCTGTTGCTGAATTTACATCTCTTGCCCCAGCTACATGGTATCCCATTCTCAAAGTTTCGACATTGGGCTGTTTCTGTCCTTGTTGACCCATTGCTCCCCCTACCAACCCCTTGTGCTGTTGGTAGTATGCTGTTCTGCCAACTTCTCTGTGAGGTGTATTTCCTTCTCTGAAAGCTCTGATCCCTTGTTCTGTCATAATTGCTCTCGTATCTTCTGTTATTATATCTGTAATCGCTTCTGTAATCGTTTTGCCAATATTGCCTCATTTGATAACCTTCCACGCTACTCTGTTCCCTGGTGTCCCATTTTTAGCACATTGAATATGTACAGGTTGAAATTCTCCTCATCCCAAGCTATGTCTGGGAAGCAATCCATTTCTTTCCTAAATTTGTGGTCATATTCCTTCCATGCATCCCCCCCAAATGCTTTGTAAACCTTTAGGACTCTCTGCTGATATGTAACCAGTGATAGACCATCTTCTGGGTATTTTTGTAGTACGATAGTGGACATTATTTGGAAAGCCGCCGTCCAATTATCAAAATTCCTTGGTACTGGTGCCCTTTTTAGTAAGCCCTTCTCATCCTCTTATGTCCTCTAATGCTACATTCTGCCCTCTCTTTTGGACATCTAGTAACGAAAATATATCTATAAATTCCTTTCTCCATATCTTCTCCTTCACTTTTTCATTAATGTACCATGCTTGAGCCTTCATAGAACGTCCTTGGGTGTCTTTTCTGACTGTGGGCCTGCCATATTTTGTCATAACTGTGGCTGGTTCTTGTACTGTTACAGTGGTACGCCCAGCCGGCCTTACTGATAGGCTGGTGGTCATCCCCTGGGAAATAGACCCTGGCGGGACCCCTTGTGATCCCCCTGTGACATGGGGACCCCGTTTTCTGCTGGTCCCGGCCCTCCTGTTCCCTGACCGTTACCTGTACCATCTGCCATTGCTTTTCTCTGCTTATCTTTACTCACTACTCCCTTCCATTTCACCCATGCCTTTAAGTGGTCCCTCTCTTCATCCTCACTACTTTCGGTTTCAAATGTTACCACCCTTTGCTCGACCCTGTGCTTTTTCTGCTTCCTCTCCTTTCCTCCACTGGTTCTGGGCGACTTACCCTGAGCCGTGATGCACGATTTCAACATTTTTACAATTTTGTCCCCAATATTATCAATTTTTTCAGTACCTTTTTTGTTTACTTTCTTTTTCTTCTTTTTATGCTCCTCCGGCTGCTCCTGTGGTCCTCTTGTCACCTCTCCTGCTCTTTGCTGGCCTTGTGGTATCAAAGCCTCCTCTTCGCTGCCGCTGGAATCCTCTAGCAGCAAAGGCAACATCGCCCTTGCCCTTTCCTCCGTCTGCATTACATCCAGCACCCATTGTGCCCCATACTCCTTTTGCGCTTTCTTGGCCCACGCGCTGAATTCTTGTGCTCTTCTTGCCCTTTCTTCTGCCATCACGATCAAAATTGCCTTCAATTGTTGTTGCCTCTCCTTCAATTATCGTGTGGACAACTGTGCAACGAATATTTCGCCGATTCTGCTTTGCTTCTTGCTTTGCTTTAAGTGTATTTGGCCGGGCCTTCTTCCGCTCAATTGTGGCACGCAATGCGTTAAATGTGCGCTGTCTCTTTAATGTTCCAGCGCGTCCGCTCCTTTAGAGCGTTACGTGTGCCTTTCCCTTTAAAGACCCAACGCGTCCGTTCCCTCCGATCACGTGGGCCTGGACAGGCCACGCCCCTCCTTCGCCGTGCCTTCGCTTCCTCGCCCGGCTTTCGCGGGCTTCACCATGCGTCTTCTCTTGCTTCGCAGGGCTTCGTCACGGCGCTCCTACCCGCTGATGAACGGAGTCCCTGCAGCACGCACGTCTGCTGCTCAGGTCCTCCTCGATGCACTTTGGCTGCGACCGCCGTCTTCTTCCCTGGCTGACGCTCCTTCCCAGCCACGCCGCTGCTGTCCTCTTGGCTCCTTCCGGCATACGCAGATTTCTGGCTCCAGACACGGTCCAGCAATCTTCTCCACGCTAGCGGTCGCTGACTGCTCACGGCCCCGGCGACGACGGTAGGTCTGCCTCCAGCTTCTTTACACCGATTGCTGTGGGGGGAGAGATAGGATAACAGCATGAAAAGCCCGCAGAGGCAAAACGTTTCCTTCTCCCCCTTTTCCAGGCCCTGGGAGCTTACCTGAATGAGGTGAGCTCCTTACCTGGTTGTGCTTTCCTTGGTTTCTGCTGGGGTACTTATACCCCCACTGGCCCTTTGTTGTACCTCTGGGGGGCCGGACTTCCTCCTGCCCCTCTGTTGCTTTTCTCACACCTTTCCCCCGTTTGTGCTGTGTTCCTCCTGGCAACGCCGTGGGTGGGGGCGCCGCTTTGGCTGCCCCTCCTTGTTTTTCGCGCCGTTTGTCTCCCCCACCCCGCTCCTAACCCCCCCAGGCCCTCCATCGTGCCGTACTTTGTACTGCACGGGGCCTGGGGCAGACTCAGGGCCGGCCATAAGGGCAGCAGCGCCCTGGACGAATTGGTGCCCCGCCCCCGCCCTTCGGCGCCCCTGGTTAACAGGGGGCGTAGCATAACGGGGCGTGCCAGGAAGGGACACCTTATTTATTTATTTTTTAAAACCTCCTCGCTCTGGTAATGGTGTGAATAGGGCGCCTTAACACCTCATTGTCATTGAATGAGCCTGCCGTCGCGGGTTCATTAAATGACAATGAGGCGCCTGCCACGCCTTCTGCCACCACGCCAGCTCGGGGGAGCCCTTGAAAGACTCACCTGAGCTGGCGTGGTGGGGGCATATGGTGCCCTGGGGGGCATGGCACCCCGGGCGGTCGCCCGGCTTCACACCCCCCACCCTCCAAAGGCCGGCTCTGCTCAGACTCCACTCTGGCTGCCGCTACTTGGTGTCCCGTTGCTCAGGGGCAGGGAATGAGTGGGCTTTTGCTGCAGTTCGAACCTGTGACCTATTGATCATACACAATTATCTCAGCGAGTGCTCAGCCCGCTCCGCTGTCGGTCCACCCCGTGGCTGTGCAAGCGCTCCATGTCCTCACATCTTCTTGCTACTCCTGACTGGCCGCCTCAGTCTAGTGTTTAATATTTTGTTGGTCGCGGCCGGTATTGCCGGTGTGCTTTGTCCGCCAACAGGCAGCGAACGGAAAGAGGCTGTTTATGGGAGCCGGACCTGGTAGGGAGACCCTGCCCACTGCCTTTCCCGGTCCGGCAGAGCGTCAGATGTTGCCCAGACCCGCCCGGGACTTCCTGCGCTGCTCCGATCCGGGCGTGCTCTGGCCATAGCGATGAGATTGGAGTATGCGCCATACCAGCCTAGGCAGCTCCTCCTAGGGGGCTAGCGAGAGCCAACCCAGCTCAACCCCACCAACAGGTGTCCTTGCTTCATTCGTCCCGCTGCCTGCAGCGGTGAGGGACACCTTTGCTTATTCTTCATCAGGTGTAAAGGCAGAGCCTGAGAGAATAGCAGAGCGTTTTCACATGGGCCCCCGCAGGTGGGAGATGGGTTTGCAGGAGGAAGCGGGGATATGTGCAACTACTTACAGGTGGCTTGCCTAGTGGCACCCATGTGTGCAGGGAGGGATACTTGACCCCCCATAGACAACAGGGCCCCAGAATACTGGGCGCCCGAGCAGGCTGGAAGGGAGCTGGGACAAGTAAAATACACCGGTCAAAAGGTGGTCCCTGCCCCTGACAGCTACATCAAAAGCTCCCTTCCATCCGGATGGAAGGGAGGACTCGGGGCCTTTGATGTAACAATGGGGGCTACTTGCTCTAAGGCCTTTTGGGGACTATAACTGAGGAGGGCCATGGCAGCCCCTCCATTGCTCCCTTTCTATTTTGGCGCTGGCCCCCTGTCCACCAACGACGGGCATGCTGCAGAAAAACAAAATAAAACCTCCATCCCTTACATAAGTAGGGCTAGGCTTAGGTAGCACCAATAGGAAATGGCAATATGACAGTTAAAGCTGGGATAAGGGTAAAAAGGTAAAACAAGCACCACTAAAGGCTAATCACTGAAATAAAAAGAAAAGTAACTACCAACGCCTCGCAAGAGGCTACATAAAAAAGGTGAAATATGATGAAGTAAAGGAAGCAAATGGATGATTACGGGAAACTACTCATGCTTCGCAAGAGTCTAACAAAAAGTGAAATATGACAGTTAAAATGAAGGAAGCAAATGGAGGATTAAATAAGGCTACATCTAATTAAGGCTTTACTATTGGAAAAGGACAAATCGCATTTACACCCAAATGCCTCGCATAGAGTCAATATAAAAATGAAACATGCTGTATAAAAAGAAGGAAGCCAGTGGCTAATCAAGGAAGGCAACATATAACAAACACAGAATGGAGAAGGATAACACCAGAAAAGAACTAATGCCTGCCAAAAGGCAATGGGAAAAAAGGAACTATGCCACATAAAAGAAGGAAACAAGTAGCGGAAATTAAACTGGGCATAGCTCAACGCCGGGTCACTAGAATGTTGCAAGATTTGGTATGAATGGCGGCAGGGATCAGCCTCGAGTTGGCCCTACGGTGGAGTAGGGTCCCCACCCACCTGATCCCTTGTTCCCCAAAATTGGTTTGTTTTATCATTATGTTTAGTTGGTTTTCTTTACACAGCTCTTTACACAATAAAGCTTGTGGACACATTTTTTCCACCTTACCTGGCTGGCTGGCTCGTCTCATGATTATGGTACGGGGGTGAGGGGTTATGTTGTAGTTATTGCATTACCCCATCCGGTCACTCACCTGCACCGCTTCTCAGCACTAAAACACTTGCAGGCTTATGCTCACATGACTGGGCTAGACTTCTTACATGCCTGTTCCGTTCGGAGCTTGGCAACTCCAGCCGTCAATCCACTGCTTTAACAGCTCCTCTTCTTTCGGCGAGCGGCTTCTGTCCACCGCCTGACCTTTTTCTTCGTAAAGCAAGCGCTTCTGTTCGTCGTCCGAAACGCCAATGCCCCCAGGCTGGACGACAAAGCGTTGATGCTCACGAGCCTTCACTCGGACATGGTAGCAAAACAAGCCGCCCAACAAAGCTTATCCGTTAAGGATGTGCTTGTTTTAAAGCTCCAGCTGTCCAATCTGCCCTGGTAAGGGGCATGATTGCAACTGTACTTTTTCCTATGCCCTGCTGCCAATTGAACCCACCACAGCGCCTGGGGCAAATATTCCCGGCACACTGGGTGTGTTCTCCTGGTTAAGCCTCCCCCGGACTCCCCCTTCTCCCCCGCCTATCCTTTTGTTCACCTAGTCGAGAGAGCCCTGTTGCTGTGGCCCTTCCTGTTCACTTCCTTTGAAGTGCAAGTATCTATTGCTTTGACAGCTGGATGTGACGTCCTTCGATGCAGTCGCGTTAACCCCAAGCAAGGGGCAGGGAGGGAGAATGGAAAGCCTTCCTGTCTCACCCATCTTAATCACCTTGGACCTCTGAACTCCATGGCTTGCAACCAGTCCGTGGTTGACGGGCATTTTATGCCTGCATGAAAGTTACTATGGAACACGCCTCGGTTTAGGCACCTGCTAAAGACCAGGCGGTTCCATAGGAATCCATTATAAAATGCCACCTGCAAAGCGTAATTTGCAGGAAGCAGTTTTTATTTTTATTCATTGAAATGTTAGTGCATTCATGTAAAAACGGAACACAATAACACCTTCCCGGCTCAATACATTACAACTGAAATCAGAGGAACGAAACATCAGGTCAAGGATGAAGGGCAAAGAAAAGGAGCTTACCTAACACAAATACATCGTACAAGGCAAGCCCAGCCCCCTCATCATTTCACCATGGCATTTATAAGGCTTCTAGATTAGCACAGAGGTTCAAGATAAACTGGCATAAGAGTCTCCAAAAAACAAATGTGGGGCCGAGGGATGGGTTACCACTGATAAATCTCAATAAGCAGATTCTATACCATTTGTCCAGGTTAAGTCCCTCAACCAGGATTGAATAGTTGGTATAAGAGCACAAATCCATTCATAACACAGGTCTAAGCAATAATACAACATTAACACAAGCTTACGATTTGCCCGGGACATGTCATCCACCATCCCGAACAGGCAGGTCAAGGAATTAGGTCGAATTTCAATGTCAAGGATTTTCGAAGTTACAGATGTAATTCCTTACCAGAATTTCGATACCCTTGGACACAACTAGATTAAGTGGATAAAGTGGATATAATCTGCACTCTCGGCATGCCACTTAGGGCACAGACCACTGTGTGTAGGGCGAAACCGATTTTGGCGAGCAAGGGTAATATATGCCGGATGCAGAATCTTATGATGAATTCAGTTCCAATTCCTATTAAAGGATACTGTCTGGGTGTATTCAACTATGCCTGGTCACATGCAATCATCTATTACCACTTCCAAGTCCAGATACCAGTTGAGCTCACTCCTGGGCTTATCCGGTGCAGTCTCCTGCTGAATTCATTTATAAAGAGTGACAGCGGGTATTCGGAGCAGAGAAAATTAATTTCAGCATTGGAGATTGCGGAGGTTCCTGCAGGAAAAGGGGGCTCCAGGCCCTAAACGCTGTATGCATATGCATGCAACAATATTGAAAAATCATCTTAATATCACATTTTGTTAACAGATTGAGCTTTAGGGACAAATGTACCATTTGAGTACATATCAGAGGAACCAAATCCCCAGAGTGGCTTAGTGGCAGTCTAATCCTTGATCACATGGTGGTGGCAGTGCCTTATCTACCCATAGAGAACTCTAGGGTGTATTGGAATGGAATGCCCAAGATTTGGTGCAGCCAACCTATAGCTCCTCCTGTACAGGATACTGGGCCTATACTGCGGTCCTCGATTAGTTTGTAGGAGAGCAATGGTGCCTGAAGAGGAAAAGGATAGGCAGAACTTCCTATTCTAACATGAGGGTACAATTGAGAGTTTGGCATCCAAAAGAGCTCCATATCCGGAGCAGCCAGTTTGTGCACATCTCTTGATGCGTGCAGAACCAGGAGAAACTGGCGTTCAAGTATGAACTTTCTAGGTGTGCTTGGTTATTTGCACCGGGCTTGCTGTGTCCCGAAGTGTGGCATCCAGTGTCTATGATTGTTGTCTTCAGGTATTGGGTTTGTAGGGTGATAAGAGGGGTGTTTGGTTTGCATGTTTTTGGTGGGTTGTTTCACTAGCACTCTGGCCGCGTGTAGTACGTGAGGGCAGTGGGGATATGAAAAAGAGAAGGGAGGTTAGTTGGCTACTGGCGACTCTGGTGTGGTGTCGTTGTTTCGGTTCTTCATTCGCTATAGTCCTATGTTTGCTTTGGTCCAGGTGTATGGTTTGTAGAGACGCAAGTCTATGTTGATCTTGGTGAGTTCAATAGTCAGGTTTTTAGTTCTTTCCTGAATGTTGTCTTCTGTTCTCATTTCCTTCGGTATTGAGTTCCACAGCTTGCCTATCAGATAGGAGAAGGCAGTTCCTCCAAATTTCCTTTTTTCCTTTTCTCTTGTTTTATTTTTATTTGGAGGTCATTGCTCAATCTTAAGTTTCTTATTGGTTGGTAACCGGTGATTTTAGCTCTGAGGAATTCAGCTCCTCGTCTGTGGATTGATTTATGGGCAATGCAGAGGGCTTTGAAGTTAATGAGATTCTTTGCTGGTAGCCAGTGTAGACTTCTCAGGTCTGGTGTGAGGTGTTCTCTTCTATTTGGCCTCAGGAGTAGCCTTACTGCAGTATTTTGGATGCCTTGTAGTTTTTCTGTGAGGCGTTCTGGCATTTTATCCTTAGATTCTTGAGGTGCAATAGAAGGTGCATCATCGGGGATCTCAGCGGATTACAAAATTCCCTTACTGGTCAAACAAGGATATTTTGGAAATAGTTTAGGGAGCATTATCATTTTAACAATGGAGATCCGACCATACAAAGAGATGGGTAGGTTTGCCATCTAAGAATTTTATAGCCGAGGACTTCTAGAAGCGCAAGGAGACTATCCTTTAAGGGAGTGTTAAGAGGCAGATGAATGTCATCCATAGCTTCTGCCCCCCCCCACCCAGTTCAACATTGCTCAGATGTTAATGTTAAAGGACATTTGTACCGCGCACTATCACCACCGGAGTGGTCCCCCGGCGGCTCTGAAAGAGGAGGGGAGGTTGAGTTAGTGGGAGGAAGCAGGAAAAGTGCAAGGGAGCAGTCATGTGCTGTTGGCGGCCTCAGCCCGCAGGGTCCGTTGGCTGGGCCTGGGGTGTTTGTGGCCGGTAGTCGTCGTGTACTGTTGTGCAAGACTATGTGTGTTTTTGTTTTGTTGTTGTGATGTAGTGAAGTTTGTGCGGTTTGTTGTGCTGTAGGTTTTGGTTGTGTTTGGGTTGGAGTTTGAGAGGTGTATGCAGAGAGGGAAGTTGTTCGTAGGGTTAGTTAATTTGCGTCTCTATCCTGAATTGAGGCGCTCGGCTTGTGTGGCTTCCCCTGATGCGGCTCTGTCCTGATCTGGGTCCGACTGGTATATAAGGTTCCTTACTCCTCTGGCCCCCACCTCTAACATGCTCTCTAATAGCTCCCCTTATCCTCCCTTCATACTCCTGTGGCCAGTGCAATTGCCAATGTCAACCTCTCAGGTCATGTGGTGATTGCAAATATCTCGACAATTCCACATCACTGTGGTGCCTGGCAGTAACTAAGGGGCGGGCGAAGTGATGGTGGGATTGTCTGTGGTAGTTGACTCAGTTTCCGTGCGTGCCGCCTGTGTTCCAGTCTATCCGGTGTCACCAGTCTAGGTGCCGTGGGAGTTACCCTCTCAGGTCTGGGATGTCCGTGTCCTTTCCGGTTTAGTCATCCTTTTTTTCGGTTTTGGTTTCCAGATTTAGTCTGTGGTGTTGAAGAGCCAGGCTTTTAGTGATTTCCTGAATTTTAGGTGATCTTCAGTGTTTCTTATTTCTTTTGGGATGTTGTTCCAGGTTTTTGCAGCTAAGTGGTAGAAGGAGGTGCCTCCAAGTTTTTTCTTAAGGTAAGGTTTGAGTTCCAGGCAGATTTCGTTGCTTGATCGGAGGGGTCTTGTTGGTTTGTAGGCTATTTTCTTTTGCAGGAATTCTGTCCCTTGTCCACTGATTGCTCTGTGTGTTATGCACATTGTTTTGAAAGTGATGCAGTGTTTTACTGGGAGCCAGTGTAGTGTTTTTAGGGCTGGAGTGATGTGGTCTCTTCTGGATAGTTTGAGGAGTAGTCTTGCTGCTGCATTTTGGATTCATTGCAGTTTCTTCAGGAGGTATTCTGGTATTCCGAGGTAGAGGATGTTTGCGTAGTCGATTTTTGACATGATTAGGGCGACGATAGTGAGTGTTTTGTGTGTGAAGGAGAGGAAAGGTAGAATTCTTCTTGCTTGGCGGAGGAGGAAAAAACATTTCTTCACTGTTGCATTTATTTGTGGTTCCAGGGTTAGGGTGTTGTCCGTTAGGACTCCCAGATTTGTTACTAACTTCGATGGCGTTGGTGCGTTTCCCATTTCCGTAGGCCATGGGATGGTGGTTTCGTTCTCCTGGTCTTTGGATACGATCATGATTTCGGTCTTTCCTGGGTTGATTTTCAGGTTCTTGGCATCCATCCAGTTGAAGACTTCCTTTAGACAGTCGGTTAGGGCTGAGTGGTTGGCATCGGTGTCTTTGTAGATGATTTGAGTGTCATCTGCGTAGTTGTAACATGTAATGTTGTATTTTTTGAAGATTCTGATGACCGGAGTCTGGTAGATGTTGAAATATAGTGGAGATAGTGAGGATCCTTGTGGCACTCCACAGTTGTTAACTCGTGGAATGGATTTGAAAGGTTTTATCCATACGGTTTCTGTTCTGTCTGCTAGGAATGATTTGGTCCAGCGTAGTGCTGTGTCTGTTATGTCTGTGTCTTCTAGTCTTTTGGTCAGGGTGTCGTGGCTAACTGTGTCAAAGGCTGCGGAGAGGTCGAGCAGAATAAGGGTTGAGGTAGGTGTTTGAGTCTGCGTTAGTTTTGAGGTTGTCCCAGATGGATAGTAGTGCTGTTTCCGTTCCTCTCGTTGGTCTGAAACCGATTTGAGCTTGGTCCAGCAGGTGGTATTTTTCTACGTGTTCTTGGGTTAGTTTATATACGTAGGTTTCTAGGAGTTTTGCTGGGTAGGGGATGTTAGAGATCGGCCTGTAGTTGGAAAGGTCATCTACGTTGCCACTTGTGTTTTTCAAGAGTGGCTTGATGTATGCTGATTTGAAGATCTCCGGTACAGTTCCTGTTGATAGTGATAGATTTAGAAGGTTTCTGTAGTGTTCTGCTGGCGATCCTTGCGCGAGGATTGATTTGTAGATGTCTGGGGGAGAGGGGTCCATACGTGATCCCGCTTTCTTGCTTCGTTTAACCAGAATTGCGAATGCCTCTGATGATATTTCAGAAAAGCTTTGGAGTTTGTGCTCTGGTTACATGTTGGGTTCGTTGGGTTGTTTGTTGTGGTTGGTAGGTAGCTTTTGAATGGTTTGTCGGATGTCATTGATTTTTTTTTTTTAAGTGGTTTGCCGAGTCGTTGCATAGTTTTTCTGATGGGGTTGGGGCGTTATCGCAGCCTGGTGGGTTTCTCATTTCTTTAATGATGCTAAACATTTCTCTTTGTGTGTTGGTGGCATTGTTGATTCTGTCATCGTAATGTCTTCTCTTTGCCTTTTGAATTTCCTTCTTGTTTGCGCGGATTTGTTTCTGGTACAGTGTTTTTTTCCCTGTGTTGTATTCTTTCCTCCATTCCAATTCCATCTTTTTGTTTTTCTTTTTCATGTCGTTTAATAGTGGGGTGAACCATTTTGCCATTGCTCTTTTTTTTGATGGGGTGAAAGGTTTTTCTGGGGGTGATCTTGTCTATTGTATCCACGATCCATTTGTGCAGTATCTCTGCTTTCCCGTCTAGGTCAGCTAGCTCCAGTTCTGTAGTTGAGGGTTTTGTTAATTCCAGTTGTTCGAATAGGTTGCTTTCTTTGACGCGTTTCCAGTTTCTTTTGGTGGTGGTTGTGAGTTTCAGATGTTGGATGTAGGCAGAGTGATCACGAAAGGGATGATGAGATGGTAGCTCCACAGTATTTGTATCGGAGGTGCCGTGGTGATGAGTTTTTCTTTGGGGAAAATTGCGTCTAGGGTGTGTCCTGCCCTTTGACTAGTTGTCGTAGTTTCATGGTGCTGAATTGTTCAATTAGTGAGTTTTGGGAGTTAGCATGGTTGTCTTCAAACCAGATGTTGAAGTCCCCCAGGATGATTAGGTGTTCGTGGTTGATGGCTAAATTGGTGATTGCCTCTATGAAGTTATCGACGAATGTTGCATCTTATGTTGGTGGTCTGTTTACCAGGATGAATGTGATGTTGGTTTTTGGGCTCGCTTTTAGGTCTATCACCATGGTTTCGCAGTTGAGTATGTTCAGTGGTTTGTCAGTTTTTATTTTCGGGTGTTCTTTGAATGCTATGGCGATGCCTCCTCCTTTTTTGTTTTTCTGTTTATTTGTAGGCATTTGAAGTCGGTCGGAAAGGCAGCTTTGGAATGTGATTTTGTAGTTATCGTCCAGACATGTTTCTGTGATGAACAGGATGTCTATGCCATTATCGTTGAGTAGGTCGAAGATCTCTGTTAAGTGTTTTGACATGGATCTTGCGTTTATTAGATTGTAGTGAAGTTTGGAGGTGCTTATTGGTTTGGGCTTTGTCGAGGTCGTCTTCTGTTCGGTGTTGACGTTTCCTTCCTGGTTGGTCACTTGTTGGTCTGTGGGATCCGGGGTGTCGGCGTCTTCGAAGAGTTCTTCTAGGTTTTGTCTTGGGCTTTTTTCGTTTTCATCGCGTTCGTCTTCCGGGAGTTGAGGTCGTTGATGGGGAGTTCCTCTTGCTTTGGTGATGTAGGGGGTTATTGCGTTGGTCTGTCTGTTGTTTGTGTTGGTCATCCTTCTTCTACTTGCTTGTGTTAGGTTGTTTGATGTTGCTGCTTCTAATGTTGGGTTGGATTGCCGTGGTGGCCAGTTGTCTGCGAGGTATGGAGTTAGGTAGAGGGATTTTTCTCTTCTCTCAGAGTTGCTTCGGTTTGTGTTCCTGTCTGTGGGGGTCCAGTCTACAGTTGTTGTTCTAAATTGCTGTTCTGGAGTGTTTGTTCTTTCATCTTTTTGTCTTTTCCTTGGAATGGGTCGTTTGCACGGCATTGTCAGATTGAGAGTTGTTTAGTCTTGGTTTGATTACTTCTAGTTGGTCCTGCTTTGGTCTGGTTGTTTTGTGGTCTTGTGGTGTAGTTGCGGGTTAGGGGGAGTCCGCTAATAGTTTGGGCTCCATCAGTCGCTGTCCTAGGAGGGGATAGGGGGTGGTAAGGGTTATTAAGTTGGGTGTTATCGGTGGCTTCTTTACTGTCTGTCTCCCTGAGCGCGATTCATTGTGGTGAGCAGGTTGTGCGGGTTGGGAGGGGTATCTGCTGGTTAGTGGGTGGTTTGGACTTTCGACTTGTGATGCGAGAGGCCCTAGTTAGAGTGACCCCCCACCGTAATTCACTGGTGATTTGAGAGTTAAAGTTAAAGAGAAATGTTTCTCACTAAGAGAACCGTAAGGCCCTTATCCCAGGCAGTTGCAGCAGGAAATTGACACAATCCACGTTGAAGATGGCAAGAGTAACTAATCAAACTAACATTGTGACAGTAGATGTGCATACGTTAGATACAAAGCAAATGTGCACTCACTTGAACGTGAACGAGGTTACACATGCATTTAAATATGAAAGAAATTAACAGAGCATCATCATAATTGTTTATCTATAAAGCACTTAACAGGAGTGGTTTCAAGGTGCAGGACCGGATTCAAACCTGTGCTGTGCTGTCTTGTTTCCAAGACAAACGTGTTGCGCCCAAGCTATCCTTCCTCCCCCATGAGGACACAAGCCATGAAGAATACCAAAATAAGCAAGGTATAAGCTGAATGCACCATGACCGACACGCAAATATAGCTCACCAACATAGAAACACAATAGTAATGGACATCCATCTTTTCCAAAATGGCAGTCACAACACGTTTCTAAGCAAACAAAAGGCCTCAAGGCATCACAAGAACTCAAAATGTTGTAATAACAAAATACAGATCCATGCAGAGCTCACACAGTAGCTAGAAGACCAAGCCAAAACTACCATGAATGAGGGAGGATAGGAATGGCAACGAGAAAGCACCAGATGACAATTCCCAAGACGCAAGCCGTACATTCTCAGATTAGTTAAGGGTACAACCAGCCTTTGCAAGCCAGGTTTAGGACCATCATAAGCCAAAAGACTCCACGGAGACCAGAGTGTCTCCAGTGGCAAGAGAAATCATAACACTCGCACCAATATCAGCTAAAATCCTAATAAATGCAGGGTGAAATCATTCCAAACACAGTCCCATCATATGTAACCCATAATTGAAGAACACTGTGTACTAATTAGCAGCAAACGCAGATAAGCCACCTGCCGTACTCCTTACACTTATCCCCGGAAACGAGACGTCACACAAGGCCAAATACAAAAGGGATCACACTCTGGCTCATGGCCTAGAAATGAGGGATGGCATCTTTAATTTGAAAGGAAATCAGTCCATGTACCTCCCCCCCCCCACTCCGGTCCAGTTCATGTCTTAACAAACGGTCAGTTGTCCAAGGTTGGTCAGTAGAAAGCCAACCAATCAGAACCACTGATGTTATGCCGCCTATTACGTATTATGCAAACCAATAGCTTAATGTAGAGATAATGTCTTTTTACTGTTATCAATTTAGAGGTGGTCCCAGGAGGAGCCAATCAGAAATGTAACCCCTATGGAATGTCTATTTAGTCACCACTATTAACCAATCCCCGTACCCCATAGGTTTTGGTAACTAAGATTACAGTATGTCATCAGTTATGACGAATATCGAATATATAAACTGTTTTGGATATGCATGTTGAGAGCGTCAAGGATTTTATACTTGTATGTTGTCCCAGCTTTATTTGCAATATAAAGCTGGGTTTTGCCTTTCGCTAGGTCCATTTCTGTTACTGAGTTAATTCTGTTCATTCTGATCTGGCTCCAGAACGTCTGTGTAATTGGGGATTTCCCAGGCCATCTTAAGAAGAGACTCCAATGGCCTGCTGATGTTGACTCCCCCGCCCCTCCCCAAGGTAGGTTACAGAGGTCTGCTTCCATTTATATTTGCCTAACTTAGAGGGTCCAATTTAGTCCATCAGGTGGAATAGCAGGGACGGAGAGGTTTGGACAGCTCTTGAGGGTAAGCAGACCCTCCCTGGTAAGGGAGGGTAAGCAGAGTAAGGTTGGTTTTTCCTTTACCGAATTTGAATGCGGGATCGAGCCCGGTGACCATTTTCACAGGTTTTAGGACCATCTATTGATTAATTAATCCATGCTGAAGCAACCTTACTCCATACACGCACATCTCGTCTGACCAAGTATAAGATTCAACATCATTATGGGGTTTTGGCTCCAATATGTTTGATTGGAACATCTATTTGAGACTAATGTACAAAGCTTTGATCGTGAGAGACGAGAGATATCATTCGCGCTAGGGTTTTACCCCAGCATTCTTGGCCTTGAGGACAACCAAATGATTGAAACACGTGTTGACTGTGAGAAGAATAAATCACTAATCACCTAATTGAATGGCTGCTTTATTTATATACCTTGATTTGAATCAATTCCAGAGAATGGAAAACTAGAACACTGGGTCCGATTGCACTGAATAACTACACATCCCGAACATTTTACTGAGTAATTGACTGAGGGATTCATGGGGACCGCATGTGTAGTTACTGCTGCTTTTGACCACTGATGACATAAGCAAGTTGAGCGCACCATTACGTGTTACCCCCCTAATTTTTTGCATTCTAAGGTTGGTTGTAGCCTTTTAATTCTCAAAGCAGGGAGTAAAAGTGAATGGTGATTTTGCCTTCCTCTACTGTAAAGACTGGAAGGGGGGGTATCTGTACTACTACCCACTACATGGTTGGAGTAGAGGCACAGAAGTACCCCAGCCAAGGCTCTCAATTGATAAATGTGGTGAGCAACCACGGCTGAGACTCAAGGGAGTTGATGCAGGCTAGTTCTTGGATACAGTGAATCCACAATCCCCCACAAATAATGTCCACACACTAGGGTAGGTGCTACACTAGCTCATTTATTAACCAACAATAAAGTTATGTAGCTATATAGAAATACAATAAGACTCACTTTGTATTCTGGAATCTAATCAAATCGTTAACTCAATACACACAGTTCTATGTGGTACCACAGTTAGCCTTAGATTAAATTATAATGCACCAACTGCTGACAGTTATTAAAACGCATAATTATTAGCCACTGTTTAACCCATAGACCTTAAAGTAGAAATGCATGTAATACTTAGAACTTTGGCAGAATGATTTCTTTGGGAATAAAAATGCAATACTGTGTGAGGATCCCCGCACCTGGGAAACCTGTAAGAAAAATGTTAGTTGCACTTTGCTTTTAAAACAATGCCCAGTCTATATATGTTCAAGAATTGTCTGCTTTGGTTTCTACAGATTCCACCACCCCAAAGTACCTGGGAAGCCACAAGAGAACAGGCTCCAAGATGAAATTGGAACCACAGGATGGAAGATGCTCTTCCTTGACACAGTACCATGGAGTGGTGGAGTTTCTTGGTTTTATTCGACAATGCCCCTCCAGGATAGACCCCCCCTCTCGAAGGAGTTGCTGGGAAGTCGATGTAGAGCAGGAGAAGGGAATCAAGCAGTGTCGGAAAGGCAGCAATGAGGGTCGGTCAGGTTTATAGTGATAGCATCAGATGCAAAAGCCTTGAATGCAAAAGCCTCAAAAGTAAATGCATCGAAATTTTTTTTTTTTTTTTTTTAAGGGGGTGGTGGGTCCCACTTCCCGTTTTTTTTACCCCTTAAAACCCATCTTAAAAAATAAAAAAAAATCCTTTACCAACCAAAAAAATGCATTTTTTTCGAGGCCTTTGCATTCGATGCTTTTGCATTCTATGCATTGTATTCGATGGAATCACTGGATACTGGTCACAGTAGTCTCCTTAGCCGGGTCCTTACGCTGGCTGCGGATGTCCCACAAATATGAAGTTTGCTGTGGAACACGGCAAGGCTTGGGAGTGAGAAGTTATTTGGTTCCGCGAGTGCAGTGGCAGAATTCAGTATCCGTTTCTTCAGTCGCCGGTTTGGTTTTTCTGGGCTGCAGCCACAGCACGGATAACAGGATGGCTTCTGGTGAGTTGGACCCGAGCACTGGACTGTTTGCAGACCACCATAAAGTCTGGACCCTCTTTGTTTCGGAATGGCAGGAAATCCACCAGCAGGCACTACTCCACAAGCAGGGACACTGGACTGCCTCCGCTGTGGAAAAGTGGACAGATGTCATGGTTGCAGTGCCCCTTGAAGATTTCTTTAGTGTTGGAACTTGGCAAGCTCTGGGCATCGGGCAGCACTATGCCAGGGTACCCCCTCTTCTGGGGGATGCACAGCAATCTGGCTTCCCAGCAATCACGCACAGCCTCTGGATCCAGGACGACGCTGATGGACTTCTTGGGCTCAAGATGTCCAGACACTCTTCTTCAGGACCTGAGAAGATACCTTTGCAGGACAGCAAGCATGCAGGTCTGGCTTCCAGGACACTTCGGATGAAGAGCAGCAGTTGCATGATGTCCCCTCGTTGTGAAGGGAAGAGGTTACCTGTCCCGGTCCGCTCTGGTTCAGTCCTTGAATCAGCAAAGTAGCCTTTGGATTTGTTGAAGAGTTGCAGCCACAGACTTCTTCCAGCTGGATTCAGGATACAAGCTTCAGGAATACTCCAGGTTTCTTCTTCTGGTTTCTGACTTCAGCTTCTGACACAGGTGAGGGGTGGGGGGGTTCCTTCTTATATCAGATGTCCACCATTCAAACCGGCTGAGCTAGCCTCAGTCAGCCAATCACAAACTAGTGCATTCATCAGGCAGCATTCAATCAAGCTCACAGGACTTCAGGCCATTCACCCAAAACAGTGAATGTGTATTGGAGACAACACCCTGCCTTTCGAAGCACACACTGCATTAATTCCAGTTTCAGTCAGGGTTGGTTCAGGCAGACCACAGGCATTGTGACAACCAAAACCAGACACCCACAACAAAATGTGATTTGACTCCTCTCTCCATTCATTTGGTCATACCCCTGGGATGTACCCAAAACAAGCAATCTCTTGGAAGGCTCCTAGCAGGGGCAGCCCCAGAGCGATGGTCCTCCCAGCAAACATCCAATCAGGGGACAGAGCCAGGGTTTCTCAGGATTTTGAGAAGGGAAGTCAGAAAGCCAGGTGGCCATATTGCCTTTGTTTCGGAATCCATTGATCAAGGCAGGGCCTGGGTGTCCCAAAATGGGGTGGGGACCCAGAAACACTGCAAAATTAACATGCTGCTGCCACCAGCCCATATCCTGCTCTGTGGGCAACACACAGGTGCCCAAACACACACAATAGGGGTACAAGGTTGTACCCTACCCATGAGTGCCATAGGGGTATCCCACGAGTATTGTTAGCCAAAAAAAAAAAAACACAAAGCGCTGCATTGCCATGGGTCCAAACAGGACTACTGTGCAGAAAACCTACAGAAAACGCACACAGGGAAGTGGCAGGACAAGGTCGAGGAGGCCCTGTTCCTCCAAAAGCATTTCCAGCATCACGATTACACTGTACCAGAGTGTGGAACATTGTATGCATGGTACTAGCAACAGGTTTACTAGTACCCTGCATTCAATTAGTATATACTTTAAAATTACCCCCAATGTGCTTTTTTGCTGCACGACAAGGGAGTGCAAACCAACAGCAACATGTAAATTCTTCACATCCGTCAAACTGCGTTTGCACACCCAATGTAAGCAGAAGCCAAAGCATATATCACCGTGCATCCAGTCCTCTGTCCACTTCATTGATTTACCTATCATAGCAGGGTTTACGATTTTTTTGTTTTTGTTTTAATAAAGTCAGTCTGATGGTTCGTCAGCCATATATTCTGAAGGGGCTTGCCCAAAAAAATAGTGGAGATGCAAAACGAAACTCAGTGGTAAGAGAATAACTGCAAAGTAACACAAAATGTTGGATGCTGGCAGCCTTAAACGAACAAATTTGAATTACAGATTTTAAACATTGACTATGGAAAACCGCCACACAGGAAATAGACAACACTAGCAAACCTACAATTTGGAATAAATCCCCGAATTCACACTGCACTGCGTACAATGGCAAAACCTGGTCCACTTATGCCTGTACTGCGAGCGAGTGGACAGCCTCTAGCAAGATCTCCCAATTACTTGCAGAGAACAACAAAGGATTATGTTTTAGCTGATTAAGAGCCCGTTTAACTGGATCCGGGGGTACCACCACACCGCGCTGCTGAGTGAGGGTGCCCCTGCTGGTGATCGGAAGATGACAGTTCCCTGGGACCAGAGCTGGAGAAGGTCTGAGACCCACAACCTCGAAGGGTAGTGGGGTGCGGGGGGGTGATCAGGATAAGGCTCCAGCCCACCAAGGCCCGAAATCTGCAGAGGGTCCACTGGAGCAAGGAAGAGGAGGAAACTCCTAGCACCTGCGGCCATGCCAGGAAAGCTGGAAAGCATTCCCCAGCGCTCCCCTGGCCCTGACCCACCCATGATGCAAAATGATACAGGAAATTATTGGAAGCAAGAAATCCTACCAAAGGGTGCAGGAGAATATGGAAGCAGATGCTAGCTTGTGGAGTACATGCGATATCCAGGACATAACGTAATTTTTAAGCTAACAATTAGAGTATTTACATATGAAGGGATAGAGGTCCGCATGCTGCCTGGCTGCCATTTTTATACTAACAAAAAATTGCTGTCAAATATCAAAGCTCTCAAACCTTTTACCATGGCTAAAGGATAGAAAAGGTAAAAACTATTTTAATTCCCACTTTTTTAAGACCTTTACATAGAACACATTTATATACATGATCACCAAATCAAAATTGGTACTCACTTTATCAGTCTCGGAAGGATGAAAGGCTGAGTTGACTTTGCCGGGAGTTGAACCTGTGACCTGCATATCAAAGATCACAGCAAGGAGCGCTCAACCCGCTGAGCTATATTAACAGCGAGTATATAGCACAAAACAGGCACACACTACAAACAGAACAAGTAGAACCAAACAAAAATTCTTCAGTCAATTCTGGATATCGTTTACACTTACATACACTTTCCATTAAATTGACAACAGACGCAACCAACTGTGACTGGGACATACATAATGTACACTTTTCAACAAATCGCAATTCCAGACACCTACAAAAGGTAGTAGGAATGTCATCAAGAAGGTTGATGTGTATTCGTCGTAATTATTTGCGCTCCACTAGGTGGCACTGAAGCATCACCAGAGTCAAAAGCAGCTGAAGGTCGGAAAAATGTGTAATAAGAAAATTGAAACATCTGAACAGAGTTTATGCCTTGATAGACAACCTAAAAACCAAGGGATTCAAGGCGGGATTAGAAAGAAAAAAGTTAGAACGTTTCTTTTACTCGTTTGTAGGTTTTCATTTGGATATAAGGCTAAAGCAACACAACCAATAAGACTACCAAAACAAGGCGAAATATGGAGAAAAGAACCTACTTGACAAATGACAAAAACGCACTACACTATACTCAGCAGAGGGTTCTCCCTCAATTCTGGCTAGTTAGGGGGCACATCCAGACATTGAAACTCTGAGGAAACGAGTCAAGAAACTGGCAACAGCGTAAGACAATGCTCGAGTGCAATCAAGGCCCCACAGTAAGTTGTGAGATAGCTGCAGGGAATCTCAGTCCTGGCCTTCACCCTCCTGGCAGGCAGAGAAGGAAGCACAGGTAAGCCTATGAGCAATGAGAGGGGCAGCTGAAACCGGACTGGCAGGAAGTACAGGGACACGTAACTTTCGTTCTCTTTTCTGTTGATGCTGTAAACAAATTGTAATAGACCATCCCCAAGATGGGGGAACATGCAAAGCATGTGAATCCAACGGATTTGCTTATACATCTCTCGCCGCCGTATGGTTAAGGTGAAACGTTTTGACAAATTCTATTGCAAATAACTTTGGACTCGCTAGACTACTTTGGAGGAACTTTTCCACGCAAAAAAATAGTTAAAAGATTAGTTATTAAGAAAAGAACAAAATGCAGTTTTTGGCTTACTCCCATTCTTTTTCCCATAGGGAAAAAGTGATTTTTTAAACAGCCCTAGCACAAAAACCACTGGCCGGATTATGACCAAATGAGAACCAACTTGGGCACAAAGCATTGACTTAATTTCCTCTTGACTTTGTTTTGCTTTATCCGTGTGATGCCTGCGATACAGCATGAGAATCCAAGTGAAAAGTGCCCAAAACGCTATTTGGAGGAGGAAAAAGGATGCAATTACACCAGGCTAGAGGTAGGGAGTGAGAAAGACACCATGTTAAACATGTTGGGAATTTGGGTGTGGTGTGGGTCGGGGAGTCAGGTATGAGTAGAACATTTTTACGCTCATCTGAAGAAGATTGCGAGATTCCCATCTGGAAGACGTGCTCTGGGGAAAAAAAGGCTGTCACATGAGTGACGGGTTAATGGGAGAGGATTAGGGAGGGGAAAAAGCGATTGAAGGGAGGGGACACTTGGGAGAAAAAGGGGGCACACGTTCAGTGCCTGTGAGGACGAATTTAATTTTGAGTACCCTCCCCCCGTTATCGCAGGAATCGGTGAACCACCATGCTACAGTGGGAACTGGTTCAGTTATCAGAAATTACTGTGAAGTTAGAAGAGGAAATTGTCTGCAGCGCCTACATCCACCATGCAGGGGGCAATGGGTGTTTGGTAAAAAATGAAAGGTGTGACATGGCCAGTGGAAACTGCAGTGTAACAAAACCCTTGAATTGAGTGAATTATTTTGAGCTCAGTGTGAGTTAAGGTGATCAGATTTAATGCAAGAAAAATTAAAGTTGCTCACCGTAGTGCCTAGGAGTACTCTTAGTGTCCTTTCCTCCATCCTTGTGGGTGCCCCCCCACATGGGGACGTTACTGGAACATTTGGTAGGTAAAAATGTGAGCTACCCCTTTAAAAATGTAGTATAGTGCGCCGGGGGCAGGCATATTTCCTGGTTTAAGTGGAATGGTGAGACCACATGGGCAAGAAATTTAGATGTGTGCAAAATTAACTTGTTGCTGTGGAAAGTAGTCAAGGGTTCACACAGCAACAGCAAATGACTACGCGCAGAGGTGAGAGTCACCAGTAGAACCGCTGTGAGGTCAATGCCCTCACCTTGTTCCCAATGGCAAAACCTGGTCCACTTATTCCTGTACTCCGAGTGAGTGGACAGCCTCCAGTAAGATCTCCCAATTACTTGGAGAACAAAGGATTATGTTTTAGCTGATCGCGAGCCAGGCTGAGATTGCCAGTTTAACGGGATCCGAGGGATTCCACCGCCCGTGCTGATGAGCGAAGAAGCCCCTGCTGGGGATCGGAAGATGACAGTCCCCTGGGACCAGAGCTGGAGAAGGTCAGAGAACCACACCCTCGATGGGCAGTGGGGTGCGGGGGGGGTGATCAGGATAAGGCTGCAGCCGACCGAGGTCTGAAATCTGCAGAGGGTCCACTGGAGCAACGGAAGAGGAGGAAATGTAGTACCTGCGGCTGTGCCAGCGAAGCTCAAAAGCATCCCCCAGTGACCCCTGGCCCTGACCCACCCATGATGCAAAGACAGGGTTTTTGGAGTTCTGAGGCAATGCAAGTAAGTCCTGATCCAGAAACCCCCATATCTGTAAGCCAGGTAACAAGGAGTTGGTGTGTAATTCCCACTCGTAGGTGTTGTACTCCAAGTGCCTGAGCTTGTCCGCCTATGCATTGCCATCCCCTGGGAGATGAACCTGCCAAAATCCAGATCCTCTCCGACAACGCCCACTCCCAGATGGACACCGCTTCCATGCACACGTGTGAGGGTAGGGGCCCCCCCTGCTTGTTCAAGCAGAACATTGTTGTTGAATTGTCAGTCCCGACAAGTACCGCCTTGCCCCGGATGACAGGCAAGAAATCCCTGAGAACCAGACCCACTGCCCGGAGCTCCAGAAGATTGGTATGAAGGATGATCTCTGCCCTGGACCATGAATCATGAATCTAGTAGCCATACAGAGTCGCCCCCTAGCCCAGGAGGGAGGATTCGGTCGTCACCACCAGGGACGGCTCTGGCTGAGAGAAGGGGGGCTCCCACTGCCACACTGAAGTCAAGGAGCCATCAGTGAAGATCAGGAAGAAGGTCTGGGGGAACGGGCAGTCTGTCCGACTGTGCCCCCGTTCTGATCCCAAATGGATGCAAGGTGTAGCTGGAGGCGTCTCATCTTGAGTATGGCATGGCATGACGCACAATGAGCGAGCATGAAGCCATGAGGCCGAGCAGGTTGTTGGAACCGTCATGTTGAGGTAGTCAAGTTGGCCAGGAAGTGGCACACTGCCCTCCGGTGAGATAATAGCCTCTCGGCCTTGGGGAAAACCCTCTGAATGGCTGTGCCCCACCTGACTTGGAGAAACAAGATCCTGGGATCGGCTTAACTGAGACTTCCTCTGGTTGCGGGAAAACCCCAGTTGGTGAAGTACATCCGCTAGCTATTGGCAGGAGCGAATGGCCCCCTCTGGCGATCTGGCCACCACCAACATGTCGTCCAGATAAGGGTATAGGTGATGGCCCTGCGTTCATAAGCTTGGTGAACACAAGGGGCGAATGGCAGCATTCTGTAATGAAATGGTGCGTCAATCGTGAACCGCAGGAATTTCTGGTGTGTTTGGATGATGGAGACGTGTAATTACGCATTTTTGAGATCTAAGGAACACATCCAGTCCCCCGTGCACAGTGACTCTAGTACATGAGCAGGAGTAATCATCTTGAAGGGTTTGAGGGGTAAAGACAAGTTGAGGAACGAAAGGTCCAGGACAACCCTCAGGCCTTCTTGGTTGTTCTTGGGCGCTGCAAAAATCCTGGATGATTGGGGTGTGATAAATGTCCAATTAGAAACATTTTATCATTTTAATGTTTCAAGTCTGTGGTGGATTTGTCTTTCTTACTTGAATTTTTGTGATTTTAATTATTGTATTGATGCATTGAATGATTTCTTTGTTTATGTAATTGTTGATACATTTTCTTTTGTGAAAAGTCAAATACCGACTAAACACAAATAAAAAAAAAAAAGAAATTCTGGAATAATAGCCAGAGCTCTGTCTGAAGGATGCACCGGTTCCACCGCCTACATATTCAAGAGGAGGAGGATCTCCTGCAGAAGCGCAGGTGTTCCAGTCTGCAACAGAGGAGAAGGAAGAGGGAGACGGAACCCTGTGGAGACTACTTCTAGAATTCAGGGATTCGTGAAAAAACACTAAGGTGCTCACAAAGCGCGCTAACCGGCCGTCCCCTGAGCCCCCCACAGGAGAACTGTGGTCGCTGACTGAAACATCATTGCTTTTTGCCATCAGATGCAGGTGTGGAGGAGGGCGAGAAAAGCCCGGCAAGGTCCTCTGCGGCTACCTCCTATGCTTGCTGGGTGACCTGTTGGTTGGTGAGTTCTACGGTCGTGAAACCCCTTGAAGTCGCCAAAACAGCGCTGCTTTAAGTCTGACCGGCCGCGACTGTGTACAGACTTCTGTCCCGGCCTTTTTAGAGTCGCCAAGGATTTAGCCGTCTGGGTAGATGTCTTCTCTTTTGTTAATTCGTGTGCTGATGAATGGAACAGATTAGAACCCTCGAAAGGGAGGTCAAGGATCCTATCCTGCATGTCTGAGGAAATTCTAGTTGCGTTCATCCACGTGGACCGCCTCATCTCAACACCCAAGCAGAGGCTCCTGCTGGCTGTGTCGATGTGGGAGACCGCAAACTCCATAAGATACTGCGCCACCGCATGTGCCTCTGCCAGAGCTGCCTTGAAGGCGGCCTTAACTTTTCAGCAGTACGTTCGGAAGAAAATCCCCAATTTCCCGCCATCATTTCTGGGTCGCCACAGTGAGTATGGCGTCGGCGTTAGCCTGGCGAAAATCAAGACCATCGTTGAGATAACATATCCTGCTGAAAGACTTGAGAGCCTTGTCCTCTTTGGACAGGTAGTTAGAGGTGGTGGCGGCGGCCGCCACAGAGGAAGACGAAAAAGACTTGGAATATAAAGAAGCAGCCGCAAAAACTGAAGAGTGGAGCAGAGGGTGAGACACTAGGAGGACTGGTTTCCCCTCCGGGAGCCAAAAGCATCGGTCCAGCTTCTTGTTAATCAGAGTGCTGGGCTCAGGCTTTTCCCAATCCTTCCTGGTCAATGAGGACGTCCTTCGGTAGAGGAATGCCTGAGTGACCAGTTTAGCTCAAGGGCAAGGCCTCTGCTAGCATCCCTGGCCCTTGTGAGGCCTGCTCAGGATGAGGCACACCCAAAAACTCTGCTAGGCCCTGTAAACAGTCATGGAATGCTTTGAACGACGCAGAAGGCTCCTCTTCCTGTGCAGCGGCGTCCCCCCACCCTTTTGTATTAGGTGGAGAGGAGTCTGGGTGCTGCCGAAGCAGAACTGGGGAAGCCCCTACCCCCAGGTCTACACCCAGAGAAAGCTGGGATGGAGCAAGGGGCATGTGCAGCAAGGGCGGCGTGGTGGTGGGGGTGGATCTGGTACCAAAGACACAGGAGGGAGCTGGATGGGAGCGACCATAGCTGCGGTAGCGGAACCATTGGAGGAACTGGTGGGGGCCGAAAGGAGGGGGCCTTGTGGTCCCCTAGGTGACTCCCTCTTTGATGAGCCCCTTAAGGAGACCCGACATATGCGGAGAGCGTATTAGCAGTAGAAAGTGCTCGTAAAAACGGTCTTCACAGGCCAATATGTAGCGGGAGGGAGGAGCATGTCCCTCAGACGCGCTGGGACTTCTGTCCGGCTCAATATGCCTAGGTACCAGGGTAGGGCATCTGAACCGCTGGCTGGCATAAAAATAACCCTGTGGGGACCAGCCACACGGCACCTGGGCCAATCCCCAAAGGAAGAAGGCTGGAACGGCCCTGAGCCGCCCATTCTGAGGGCTAAGGAGACGCCACAGGACTGTTGTCAGATATTAAAAAGTTACTCAGCGTAGTGACTAAAGTACTCGTAGTCCTTAGTACCCTTGCCTCTATCCTTGAGTGAGTACCCCAAAATGGGGACCGTACCGGAATCTTTGGAAGCAAAAAATGTAGCTTTACCTTTAGATTTAGTATAGTGCACAAGGGCGCGGCCTCTGGTGTGGGAAAGCCCCACTGAGGACACCCTCCGGCACCTCACCTCAGTACCCTATGAACACATTGCACGCTTAGATGCCTGACTATGCCGATTACATATTAGCCATTGGCATACTAGCGGGGGAAGGTGGGCAGAATGTATGGAGGAAAGGGGACTAAGGGATACAAGTACTCTAGTCACTACGGTGAGTAACTAATTATTCATATGTCCCGTCCCTTTTCCTACAGCCTTGTGGGTGATTCTACCAAACAAGATCATAGGGTGGAGCTGTGATAACCAGCCTTGTATCTAGGAAGAAACAAAAAGGTTTGTCAGAATCGACTGACCAAATACTGCATCGCGCCTGGAGCTGGTGTCCAGTGAGTAGTGCTTTCAGAAGGCCGACAGAGTGGCCCAAGTAGCCACCTTGCTGACGACATCCCAAGAAGCACGTCTCTGAAACACGATGGCTGAGGCCTTGGCTCTGACCGCATGGGCATGAATCCCCTCAGGAACAGGTCTGTCCATGGCTGTGCATGCTTCTGAAATGGCCTGAACCATCCAATGGGCGATGGGAGCCTTGGAAGCCTATGAGTCGGGGGGAGCCCCCAAAAGTCACAAACAAGGCCTCAGACCTCCTAAAGGATTTCATCCTAGAGTGATAAAACTTGAAGACCCCTTTTTAGGCCCAAGGAATGCAGAGCCCGCTCTACCTCAGACAGCGGGTTCGGCAGGCAGATATCCCCATTTAGATGAAATAGAGAGACCAACTTGGGAAAAGAGTTTGGGTGTGTGTGCAAGATGACCATGCTGTTGTGAAAAGTGGTTAAGGGCTTGCACAAGGACAATGCCTACATTTCACTAACCCGGCGGGCAGAGATGAGAGCCACCAGTAAAACTGTCTTTAGTGTCACCAAGCAGATGTCCACAGAATCCATCGGCTCGAAAGGCTTGTGCTGCAAAGCTACAAGAACCACATTAAGGTCCCAAACCGGGTGCGGCCTATGCACTTGGGGAAAAAGCACAGACAACCCCTTAAGGTGGGCCTTAACCACTGGGTTGGCAGCAGAAACACATGCTCAGGGGAATTCTTGTAAGCCCTAATCGGCGCCAAATAAGTGCAGCAAGTATCCACCTGCACTGCAGAACAAGCCAGGTGTGCTGAAAAAGCCAGTACGTCATCCATTGGATAGGTGACATGGTCCAGACCCTTGTCACAGGCCCAATGGCAGAACGTGGTCCATTTAGTCTTATACTGGGAACGAGTCACGGGCCTGCTGGCCTGCTGAATAATGGCCCAGTTGTCATCCGAAAATTGAGCATGTTGAAGCCTCAGATGGTCAGTAATCAGGCGGCCAGCGCCAGCTTGGCCGGGTCTGGATGTTGCACTGCCCTGCCGAGTCAGTAATCCACTGCTGGAAATCTGAAGGTGGATCAGGACCTGGGAACACAACTGCAGCAGATCCGAAAACCAGGATCTCGAAGGTCAGTGGGGGCAATCAGAATGAGGCTGAAACCCACAGAAACACAAAACGTGCAGAGGGTCCATTGGAGCAGAGGGGTTGTCGGGAAGGCATAACACCTGTGAAAGTGCCAACAGATCTGGAAGGCATCTCCCAGAGACCCCCGACCACGTCCTGACCATGAAGCAAACTGGGGCACTTGGAATTCACAGGGGATGCAACCAAATCCAGGTCTGCGAATCGACAACGCTGGAACAGTGGTAACAAGGAGGTGCAGTGCAGCACCCACTTGTAGGTGTTGAACCCCAAGCAGCTCAGCTGGTCTGCTTCTGCATTGCAGTCCCCTGGGAGGTGGATTGCTAAAATCCAAATCCTCCAGACAGAGCCCATTCCCAGATCGATACCGCCTCCATGCAGAGGAGGGGGGAACTGGGTGCGACCCTGCTTGTTCAGGTCAAAAATCCTAGTAGAATTGTCTGCCCTGACCAGAACCGACCTGTCCCTGATGAGGGGCAAAAATAATCAGAGGGCCAAGCCCACTGCCCTGAGCTCGAGCAGGTTTATATGCAGGAGGGATTTCAACCTGGACAATGCTCCATGAATTGAATAGCCCTCCAGAGTAGCCCCCCAACTCGAAAAGGAGGAGTCTGTCGTCACCACCAGGGAAGGCTCCCGTCAAGTGAACACTTCAAGTGAAAACTTCAACATTGCCACCCATCAGCCACCAGCGAAGATCGGCCAGTAGGAGTGGTGGTATTGGGACCCTGCCTGACTGAGACCCGATCTCCGGATCCCAACTGGCTGTCGGTCATCTTGAGGTAAGCGTGCTGTACAGTGAGCACACTGGAGGCCATCAGGGGCAGAATGAGCTGGAACCACCATGCCAAGGAGGTCGTGTTGGCCAGAAAATGCCCTACTGCCTTGCAGACGGATAGAAGCCTCTCAGGCATAAGGAACACCCGCTGAATGATAGTGTTCCAAGGCACCCCTAGAAAGAACAGTTCCTGAGATGGGCCCAACTGCGACTTCCACTGGTTGAGAGAGAACCCCAGCTGATGAAGGATATCTACCAATCTTTGGAAGGAGAGCACCACCCCCTTGCGTGATCCCGCTCTCACCAGCCAGTTGTTGAAGCAAGGGGACAGATGACGGCCCTCCAAGCGAAGAAGGCCCGCCACTGCATTCATCAACTTTGTGAAGACATGCGGGGTTGAGTTCAGACCAAAGGGCAGCACCCGGTATTGAAAGTGGTACGACAGTTGGGAACTGCAGAAACTTGATGCGGCTGGTAGAAGGGAAAATGCAGATATGCATCCTGTGCGTGGGAGTAATCATCTTGAAGTGTTCCAGCAGTAAAGACAGATTTAGAAATGAGAGGTCCAAGACAACCCTCAGGCCAGGATTGTTGTTCTTGGGTACAGCACAAATCCTGGAATAGTAACTGCAGCCCCCGTCTACAAGAGGAACCGGTTCTATCGCCTGCATCTCCAAGAGCGAAAGGACCGTCCGTAAAATAGCCGGGGATGCCATCTCACAGAAGAGGAGGAGCAGAGGATGGTAGAGGCAAAGGAAGAGGAAGACGGACACCTGTGGAGACTACGGATAGGATCCACAGTTTGCTGAAAAGACACTTCCAGGTGTCCTGGAACAGAACCAAATGCCCCCCCCAGAGGCAAGCTGTGTTCCCCGACCTTGACGTCACTGCTTCTTGGTGTCAGAGGCAGGAGCAGAGGAGGGGGAGTGGAAAAACCTGCACAACATCCTTTGCTGCTGGGCAACCGGTCAGGCCTTCGTGTACCGCGGTCTCAGAACCCCTTAGAGCCGGAGCCAGCACAGAGCTTGAACTCGGTCTTGCCCTAGGCCTGAGGGAAGGTTTTCTGACCTTGTTTTGGCAGGATGGCCAAGGACTTGGCGGTGTGAGTGGAGGTTTTCTTCTTTGTCAACTCATCTGTTGACGACTGATAAAGGTCCACGCCCTCGAAGGGCAGATCCAGGATCCATTCCTGCATGCCAGATGAAAACCTAGTGGCATACATTCACGCCTTCCTTCTCATCTCGAACCCAAGGTACAGCCCTCTGCTAGCTGTGTCTGTGGGAGACCGAAGACTCCCCGAGGTCCTGCGCAATGGGCCAAGCCTGCCAGAACCTTAATGCGAGGAACCCTGATCCGTGGGAACTCCGGGTAAGGAGCCGTCACGCTGTGAAGTAGTGCTGAAGGCCTACCTTGTCTTGATGAGAATTCCTGGAGAATAAGTCCATTAGGTGGGGAGGAGAAGTGTGGAAGATCTCCCTCCACCACGACAACAGATTCCCAGCGGTGGTTGGGCCCCAAACACTCAAGACAGAGTATGGTGGTCTGGGGCTGGGAACGAGCAGTCACACGAGACATATCTCATATCCTGCGGCCGACATGCACCAGGGGAGGCGAGGCACGTGAGGGAAGTTGATTAAGATTGAACAAGAAAAAAGCGAGCAAGCTGAAAGCTAAAGAAGTCTCTGTGCTGGCTGCCAGGTCCGACACTGCCTGTGCGGAAAAAGGGACTGAGGTGTGGGGCCAGAGGGCCAGGCCGTGGTGGGGCATTCCAACACCCCACGTGGCACCCCGGCACGCTATACTAAATTTAAAGGGGAAGCTACATTTTTTGATGACAAAGGTTCCAGTACGGTCCCCATGTTGGGGGATGCCCACAAGGATGGAAGCAAGGGGACAGGACGTACGAGTATCTAAAATGGCTACTGGTTGTGCAGGCTTCACACCATGTGCCATTTTGGGGGCCTGCGGCATGCCCTGGGAGGAAGGATGTAAAGGCCCCGAACCCCACATTGGGTCCGACTTAGCCGTGTAACTGTTTGAGCCCCAACCCTGAAGTAGCAGCGCCGACCTCGGAAAGCCGAGGGCCCTCAGCCAGCGGGAAATCCATTTGCCCCCTGTGCAATGACTTCGAAGTCGTCTCCAGGATTCTTTCTGCCTTCAGCCACCGGGCTGGTAGTCGTATGGAACCACCCTCGGGCTTGCGCCTGGAAACAGAGCTCAAAAGCCCCTTGAAACCCTTTGCAGAAGAAGCAGAGCTGGAGCGCCCCTCATGGATGACCCGGAATAGCCCCTGGGCGCCTCGGTGAGGGAGTCGGTAGCTTTACTGGCCTCAGGCCTACCACCGGTGTCGAAGTCTGTAGGACCCCTCCCAGCCAGAGGTCCTGGGAAGGAGTCTCCAGGCTGGGGTGCCTTCAAGAATAAAGGACTTACCTTGCGACTCAAGGTCCTGGTCACTAAGTCTTTCAGATGACCGGGAGGTGAAGTGTGGAAGATCTCCCTCCAGCAGGAAAGTGGATTCTTCAACGAACGATGACAGAGAACTGCAAGCTGCGCATGCATTGCAGCGGTGGACGGGCACTCAGGCACTCAAGGCAGAGTGCGCCAGGGTTCCGAGGCCGGGAACGACCGATGCAGGATGCACACCTCGTAAATCCTCCTGCTGCCGACATGGGCTGGGGGAGGCAAGGAGCGGAAGGGAGGTGAAGAATTTGCAAAAAGAAAATAATGGGGAGCACGCGAAACGGCTAAAAAGTGTCTGCGCCAAGCTGCCAGGTATAACACAGTGCGGAGGGCATATACTATACTAAATTGAAAGAGGTAGCTCACATTTTTTGCTACCAAATTGTCCGCTCCCGTACGAGTATCCGTGTAATTCAGCAGATGTGGGAAGCGATGACCATCTTAACTCACAAGTCCACCCCGTTGCAAAGCTCATGAGTACATACATATTCCAACAGAGAGGATAAGGTGATCCGATTCATGACAAAAAAAAAAAAAACTTGAAATTCAGCGGGTGTGGTAAGTGTCTTAACTCCGCACCCCCCCCAACCCCAAATACTTCTGTGATATCATGTATGTGCTCATGGGCTTTGCAAAAGGCTGGGGATGTAGAGTTAAGATGCTCATCACTACCCACATCTGCTGACTTTCAAGGGTTTTGTTGCAATAAATCCGATCACCTTAACATCTTCTCAACCAAAGTGTTCAATGAATTTCAAGGTTAAAATGTCCCCTAGGAAAGGTAGGCGATTTTATACTCTGAACTTCTGATAGCCTTCCCCCACATATTCTAGGACTGGTAGTATTTATTATTCTAACTCCAGTCCTAGAATATTTGGGGAAAGTGCTTGATTTTTGTGGGAGTGCAAATTCTGGGAACTGATGCTCCCCCCAAGGAACCTTTTCCCAGGCGACTGTCACTGGATACTAATTTAAAGGGTGCTGTGCTATAGATTTTCCAGTACCAACTAGCCATGGCCTTCAGCCATTGTCACTCTGCATGTTGCATCAACAAATGTAAAAGAGCCACAGTCATACCCCTTCTATGGTACCTAACCAGGTCCGATTAGCCATAGCCCAAGTACATGGCCAATATCCTCAGGGTCCACTGCCCAACATCCTTTCCCAGTGGCCCACTGGTCATGGCCTTTGGCTGGGTTCGCTGTAAATGTTGCACCAACTATTCCAAAAGACCAATATCCCCTTGCCCAGTAGATGCGATTCCCAACTCTGTGCAGGTTGAAAAAACTACTATTGGCAAGTCCCAGAGGTCCATAGACTATTGATATCCCTTTATTCAACCCTCTTCCTATTTCTGCAATAATTTCTCATGCCAACTTCATTACTGCCATCCTCTATTCCCGCAGACCTAATTTCCAGTAATCACTCCAGCGGTAGTGTAACATTTGCCGATTCCCACAGTCATCTTACATTTGCCATTTAAAGGGGTAACAGGAAAACCCTAAAAGTCTTCCCTATTCTCACTTCCCTACCTTGTGTTTTCCCTCCAGGACCTTCTTCCATTACCCCTTGCACGCTCGGTTTGCACAACGCTTTTTGTCTGAGCGGGTTTTGCAATGTTACTGCAATAACCACTCAAGATTGCAGTGGGAATCTTTGCATGAGCCAAAAACATTCCCAAACAGGCTCCGGAGCCACCCCACACTGTCCATGTGGTAGTTTCCCCATCCCACCTGTAGCCAGATATTGATTGCCCCTTCACTCAAGTATCTATTATAATTATGTTATAGCTCAAAGAGCTTTATCATAATATACAATGATACAAATAGAGTACAATCCAAACACAAATAAATAAGATTGCAAATTCCGAAAAATACCAATATCGTAAAATGATCATGTAAAATCACAAGTCGAAGGCGGGTAAAAGTCGTACCAAGAAATACCATCATTAAATACAATATTCAGATGCATTCATAGAATACTAAAAACTAAAAAACAGTGGTCCTAAAAGCGCAAAGTACTAACATTATAATTCATGTAGACAGTTCATTGCTACAAGCAAAGATCTCAAATAAGTTAGGATGACAAACTAAAATGAGATCAATCACGCCATTCACTAATTATTTTCATCCTAGAAAATTAAACGGTTTAAATTTGCACAAATTATTTCACTGCTGTTTCAAATTAGATTTTTTCTCTCCATATATTGTAAAGTGCATTGTGCATTGACTTATGTCCAGAGTTAAAACAGTAGCGCCAGAAGAATTCGGCCTTGATCGTATTACAATCATGAACAAAAGGCCCCAGCCATTTCATATACAAATCCCCAAGTTACTTTACACTTCGTCAGGATATGTTGGGCTGACTCAACCACAATAACGACAGCTCTTCGCATCTTTAGGAATACACTGCTCAGGCCCAATAAAAGCCAGAACTGGTAGTTTACCTATTCTTAGCAATAACAAGAAATGTACGCAGTGCAGGGGGGAGTACAGAGGAATAGGTAGCCTTGTGGTGATTTGTATTTATGGTTGAGTAGATCAATCGTGATGCTATAGCTGGAAGGTTTGGCAAGCTGTGTATAGTTCTCGCATCAATCCCAATGTTCAAGTTTTCTAACTAGTTTCCTAGACCGGTTAGATAGACGGTTGTTACAAACTGCATTTCAGGAAATATTTTCAAAAGTCCGCAGGTACAAGGGAGGACAAGTTGGTTACATCTGTGATCGGCAATTGTTGTCCCAGTAGATTTAATACGGGAGAAACCGGTGCCTTGCAAGCCTTTGGAAAAAGGAGACTTCTCCTTTCAATTACCTTACCGGACAAAGAAGTGAGACCCAACTCAAGACATTATTTCCTTAGGGACACTAGAGCCCAACCCAAACACTCTCTGCCAAATTTTCCCTTCAAGGACATTCAGCCATGCAAGGTTACCTAGAGGAAGAAGCATTGCCTATACATTGTCAGTACACCATTGAGGCTGAAACCAGAGGCTGCTATAACACATCGTTATAGCATATTAATTTTCAATATTGCCTTACATTTCCTCTCTGCTTTCAACTCGGAATAGTCAGCCTTGGAGGTGAATTCGACTCCCAGATATTTATAGCTGTGCACTCTCTCGAAGTTCCCATTTATTATCCTGGGGATCGTCCACCCTCTTATGCAAGTGCATTAGCTTGGTCTTTTCTAGATTTAGGACTAAGTCGTGTTCCAAGGCGTATTTTTGCAGGACTTCCATAGATTGTTTTAGTCCTGCAAAAGTGTTATCAACGATAATGAGATCATCAGCAGAAGACAGTCAGAAGACTTTTTCCCCCATTAATTTAAGCGGGCATGTCTGGGACGCTTCCAGAACTTTAGGAAGTTCGGATAGGTAGATATTAAACAACAGGGGTGCAAGGAAGCACCCCTGTTTTACTCCTCTAGTGGCAATTATGGTCACAGAGACCAGGCTGTTGTTTTTGAGTCTAGCTTGGACTAAGGTGTTCTCGTGTAGCACCATGATTGGGTGTAGCAGGTTGCATGGGCATCCAAAACGGGGCATCTTACCCCAGAGAGCACTCCTGTTGACAGTATCAAATGCAGCCTTGAAATCAATCAAGGCTACATAAAGGCACGGTGGCCTTTGGTCTTAGCCGCCTTAATCAGGTAGTTAGTCAAATAGCCACAAACAGTGGGTAGTACCAGCATCCCGCTGGAATCCCCTTTGGAATTTGCTCAATATGTAATTCGATTCAACCTACTTGGCCAGTCTCTGCAAAAATGTTGCCGGTAGAGTTTAGCGTAGCGAGTAACCTGAAGATCTTTGGCCAAGTTCTTGGACCTTTCTTATGGATGGGGTGGGGGGGGTATTAGAATCGAAGCCTGCCATGAGAGCGGAATCAACCCTTTGTTGCTTACTTTTGTGAATAAGCGATATATCATTTCCTCCCAAAAGGCTGGGTTCTTTTTTATTACCGTGTTAGGTAGTCCATTCAGATCAGGGGCTCTGGAATCTTTTAGCGCTGCAATTTTCCACCTGATCTCTTCGCCAGAGAACCCGATATATAACTTGCTGTGGGGTAACGAGGGATTGTCACTGGGGATGGTGGGGTCATATAACCAATTGCTAATATGACTCAACCACACAGATTCCCCAATACCACATATCTCCTGTTGAGGTGTAGTCGAGCAAAAAAAAAAACAAAAAATTCCACAACTTTCGTGGATCCTTGGATTGAGAGACAGCTACCTAATATTGCCATTGTGCCGTTCTGCCAGTGAGAACCCCATCTTTTACCCATCTTCTGTATCTATTTGTACAGATAGATATCGCCTGGGACATCCGCAAGGGTGCGAGCAGAATTCTAAATCCTATTTCATTCCTGCCTCACAGCTTTTTGATTTCTCGAATGTCCCCATCAAAGCGGTATTTTTTATTTCCTCTGGACAACAGAGAGTACTGGGTCTTTTGTACGGCCAAGGTTCGGGTACTATCTTTTATTTTTGCCACAATACCATCCGCTGTGAGGCTTTTCACCATGGAGAGCCAGTTGTTCCCTCTGCATACAATAATAATGGCTTGCCTTCCCAATAGCCTTGTCAGTCCAGCATATCGTATCCTGCAGCCTGCAGTGTTCCTTTCGAATTGCCCAGTCTGCCTCCAAGTGTGGATGGTAGGGTTATTCCTGTGTATAGTGTGGGAATGGCATGGTCGCTAAAGATCATGCCCGCAATCTCTAACCTCCTAACCTGTATTAGAGCAAGAGAATTAGAAAAGACGTAGTCGAGGGTAGATGTCTCAGCACAAACCCTCCAAGTACTTTTTCCAGGGATGTCGCCCATTACTCTTCCATTAAACAAAGAACAATCCAATTTGTGTAAATAGTCAACCCAAATGTTCCCCTTATGGGAGCCTCTTTCACCAGTAGCAGATGTGGACTTTTAACAAACTGTCGTTCATTTCATAGGGACAAAATCATTTACCAACCTCAACATATATGTCGGCCCTTTCGTTCCGACATTGGACATCTCCAATAAGCTCTAATACAAGATCTCTTCAGTTACGCTTGCAGCCTAGTGGATCGTAAACAGCACCAGCCTCCCCATTTGTACTTCTGGATACCACCATTAATTACATAAGGGCTCCGAATTCTTGCTGCTTTTAGATTTTTAACTCCAATAATGAGGCCCCCACAGGGGCGGCCTCTTGGACCTTTATTAGCCTTTACTTGAAAAATTTGGAAGCAGTCAATCAATTAATCAGAACATAACCAAACGTCCTGTAATAGGAAGATATCTTTAAGCAGCAAGAAATGGCCAGTTCTCAATTCCCAGAAACAGGTTTGTTGCTATTATTGAGGACCAGCCAGTTCAAGATACCCAGAATATTGTCCTGTAATGAGGGTCAAACACTGCCGTTGCCACCATTAATGTCAGCTATTTTGGCAATATATTTAAACGCATCAAACTGCTAAACTGGTTTCTGGATAGGAGTTTCCTCGCAAACATCTAGGTCATATCCCAGCTCAGAATACCGATCTTTGAAGGATCTTATCATTTGGGCCGTTTCGGTGGTACTACAGTAGATTTCTACTGAATTGATATTTAGAGTCCTTGATATTGTAATTGCATTGTTAGGTTCAATATGGTCAAAATCTTTAGTGTTGAGAACCCTCAAGCAAAGAATTTTTTGTGTCAGTGCCAAGAAAACTCCTCTATTAATATGTGGCAGCGATTTGGGTTTGCCACAAATTTGCTTTCTAATTGTGATTGTTTGGGCAGATAAGTCGAGGCTTCAACGAAGGTTGCACCCAAGACTGTAGGGTTCTCCTTTGGTAGACCGTTCCGAGTGTGGCAGGACTGTGTTAGGGCAACAGGGATTTTCTGAGGACATTGCTAAATTAGAGGTGGAACGGGTTATAATGGGGGTGAGGGTGAAGGATCAGGGGAGATTCCGCAGCTGCATTCACATCATTTTGGGATCTATCGTTTAAAACTCAGCTTGTAAGGGTACCCTTTGATTTCCTTTTTTTCTTACTATTTCCATTGGTTTTGTTTTTTAGATTCTTAACAGTTTCAGTAACTAAGTCCTCAGGAATGCTGCCGCCCATATGCATTTGACCAGTAGATCCGTTATTTGTCATTGCCTTCAGGGAAAGTCATTTTCCTACGTTGTTTCCGGTTGAGGAAGATGGTAGAAGTCTTGCTAGGCAGTTCGGCTATTTCCTCCACCTCCACATCAGTGATGGCGACCTCTCTCCCTATTACAGAACTCGCTAATTAGCCCTCATCCGGGGCCAAATTGTGGGACATAAAAGGGACGGCTGCAGCAATCAGTTCAGCAAGGTCTCCATCTTCATTAGGTTGAGGAATGCTTCGACTTGCCAGCACCAAGACTTCCCCCAAGATCTTATCACACATCTTCAGCAGTACTTTCATAGCATACTGCAGTATGGGCAGTTGGGCTGAAGACAGGCACTGATGTCCCATATGGTCGGTTATGGTGGCATCCATTTCCCCAATCAACCAGAGGACACATATTAGGCGATGGAGAGAATCTATTACCCGTCTCTTCCGTTCCTTCGTGCTTGTGTACCGAGCTTCTTAACAGTTGTGTCACCTCGACCCCTACCACAGTTGGTAACTTGTTTTGGGCCTGTGACCCCCCCATGGGTTGGGAGGTGTTGGTACAACAGGTCGTTGGGGGAGAGCAAGTCGCAAAAGGAATAGCATAAAGCTAAAGCTATTTTCGTCTCTTTCTTCCTCTGTGAACGGGCCTTTAAGAAGTTTATCAGAAGACGTGAAAGGAGGTTACAATCCCCTTAAAGCCAGAGTACCATTCATCTCTGTGGCCAGTGGCGACACGCCATTTTGTCAAGACCTTCAAGTGAAGAGATGCAAATACTTTACCAGCCACATCGAGTAGGGCGATAGGCCGATAGTTCTTTGGATCTGACCTAACCCCTTTCTTAAAGATGGGAATCGCCACCGCTGTTTTCCAGGACGACGGAACTTGTTCTGATTTTTTGACGTATTCAAAAAGGTCATGTAAAGATATGGCCCACAATTTTGGATCTTTCTTCAACATTGCGTTGGTCATCCCATCTGGGCCTAGTGCTCTGGAGTTACTAGTCTTTGCTATAAACTCCTCAATATCTGCTAGTTCTGTCCCAAAACTTCCTGGAGTGGTGTTAGTCAGTGGCTCTCGAATCAGGGTCTCCTCTTTGATTTCAAAAAGCTTCGAAAAATGGGATACCCAGGTACTGGCTGGAATGGCGTTTATCATTAGGGCGTCTTGTGAAGCATACATTGCATTGATTATTTGCCATGTTTCTGCTGACTTTTTAGTTCTAATCCTAAGAGGCACAGCTTCAGAATCACGTTGAAGGAGCCACTTCTTGTGCAAGTACACCCAATTATGATATTGTTTTAGTTTTTTGGTGAGAAGTTGCGCTTGAAGTGAGTGATCTTTCTTGACAGTACATAGTTTGGGATTAAGGATCTTCTTTTTGACCAATTCCAAATCAGAATTGTGACAATGGCAAATCTTTGTCTTCCCGCTGATCTTCTGTACCACAAAATCGTGCAGCATAATGTAATAAGCAATTGTTTGCTTCTCCGTCATGTCACTTAGGAGCTGTATTTTAGATCTTAAATTTGTCAGTGAGCAGACAGATACTCGCCCCGTTCCTTCCTGGCGCCACTCATAGGCCCCCCCCAATAGAAGACCCTTTGGTTTTTACTCAGTGCTGCAGAGGTTAATCTAAGCTAAGCTCGCAGCCATATCTTCAACTACCATCCTTTTTACTGCAGGGGTCATATTACGGGACATAAAGATGTAGTCCAAAATGTGTCCACACTTTTTCCCTTTTTTCTAACTTACGCCAGAATGTCACCCTCAGTGTGACCGTTCAGGATGTCGATATCTCTTAATTTCAGATTATTTCGCCAATCTCTGCCTTTTATCTTTCTGCAGGACTCGCCGATACTGCTTCACTTTGGATAAAAAGTCTATTTTTTGCAAAGAAATGACAGTTCAAGTCGCCACAAATGATCATACAGGGATCTTGCCACCTCTCATGTTGGGCCAGAAGTTCTGATATTATTTATGGTGGTTCACATGTTTTCATTATCTCAGGATTCCAGTATAGATTGAATACGATCAATACACTTTGTTGGTCATTTTCCCCTTGGCTCACTTCCTGCGTTATCATCTGAGTTTCTGAGTTATGCTTTTCTATCCGCAAGGGTGTACATTTGACCCTGTTTTTTTATGGTGATCAATAGACCCGACATGGGTCTGCCTTTCGGACCTTTGATCGACAGATTTAAATAGATGGTGTAGCCTTCTAATACGGGGTATCTCGGAGCCACGTTTCTTGGAGACAGATCATATCGAAGGATTTTCGAAATGTAATGCCCCTCTACCGAATAAGTGAGCGAATCCTCTGGTGTTCCAGCTACCAAATATAAATTTGTTTGGTGAGGCGGATCCTTGGCATTATGAGGGGCTGATTTTCTCCACCAAAAACCCTGCCAGCCACTTCAATCTTCATTTCTCTTCTTGGTGATTGTTGTGTTATCAGCAGAGGTATCGATCTCTGCCCTCTGACCCCCCCCCACCCTCACTGTGATTTTATTAGTTGGATAAATGTCAGTTTTGTGCTCCTGCCCTCGTTCACCACCATTCCCGATTTGATCTTTGGTCTCCCTCGCTGCCTGGGTTTCATTTCGGTCTTCCTGGGACAATGTTGTTAGAGTCTCCAGTTTCATCAGGTCAAAACCCATTGGTTGCAAGCGTGGAGCCTCTTCCAGAAGAAGTTACTATTGATGAGGAGGTAGAGTATCACCTTATCGAAACCTCTCTTCCTCTGGGAACTCAATTTCCAAGTCATTCGATGTTCGGAGCCTTAGACTTGGAACATGATAGAAGAGGCATAGCACATTAGCTCGATTCAGAATCAACCCGTCGTTCAGATGTAATATTCTAATAACAGGCTGTTACACGTATGTGGGGGGGGGACTTTGCGAGGAACCCTTCTTTAATCTATAATCGGTTATTGATTATGGATTTAATGGTTATTGCCGTATGCATCGATTTTGGCAATCTGCAGCAATTCCCCCCTTTTTTGCTCCATTGTTTTAAAAGGGGAGTGATTGTGCCCCTCCTAGATATTTTTCAGTATTATTCACCTGCCTCAACAATTCGTGGCTTCTCCCTCTTGATTGACGGTCTATCTCCTGTTCATCCCATCTTCTTTCATCAATCCTCGCTGGCTTCCCTCGATTCGCAGACTCATGAACATCTATAGTTTTTTCATCAGTAAACCATGTTCTCTTGATCTCCGTGGTGTTCAGCCCCGATGATCTGTCGGTATTATCGCCAGCGTCCACATGCCGTGGGTATCTTTTTGAGAGTCTCCCCACCTCACTTGTGGGCCTGCTTTAGTAGTTTCATTTCTGGTTTCCATCATCAGAATTTTTCTATTTTGGTTTTGAGGTTCCCCTGCGGGATTGACTTTGGCTAGACTTTCTTCACAACCTTTTCCAACTTCCATTACTATACTCTCTGCACTCCCCGTACTGGCGAAGTCTATCTTGGTTAGATCATTCTCTGGAATTATTGACTTCAAACGATTCTCCTTCTGTCACTGTATACGTAGAGAGTTCCAACAGATACTTTTCGTCAGCTTCCTCTGCCCTCCATCTTGTGTCACTCATTGTCTGTGTCTTTTGATTGTGATTCTGTTCTTTCTGCTCATGCACTGCCTGTCCAATAATATGATCTTTGGTGTGATCGTGATTTTGTGGTATAGTTAAGTTTCTAATAAAGGAACAGCTTCCATTTGATCTTTGCTTTGGTATTCTACTTATATTTGTTGTCTTTTTCTGGGGAGCTTCTTTAAATTGTGATAGCCTTAGATGTTTCTTATCTGGATTCCTCGGCTTTGGTGCTGATTGTGCAGACACTTCTTTCGTGTGTCTTGGCTCTTCCTATTTTTTTTTAAGTTGTCAATCCTTTGTTGCACTTTATTGTTCTGATCAGATGTTTCCTCATTCTGTGCCCCATAACACTGGATCTGGTCGAGTTCCCCTGTGGTCTCCCAGTATCTTCCTCATGTACTAGTGAGCTTTCTGGGTTGTCGACTACTATCCATCGTGGTTACTGGGTCCTGAGGATTAACCGTCCTTGTTGGCTTTCCGGCGGTGACTCAAAGTAAAACTGAAGGATGCTGGTGTTATCTGCCTTGTCTGTCAGATGCTCTATTGGAGAGTTTCTTTGCTCCTGTGGCATCCTGGATTTCCTCTTCTTGTTCTGGTCTTTAATGATGGGCTCTAGTATGGCATGCCAAAGTTTAGAGATACAAGCCAAGCTGTTGTCCAAATTATTTTGAATAGCGGTTATGAATCTTTCCAACACCATTTTAGCATGCATCACTGCTAGGATGGTAGTTCCATCCTTTAGTTGGTCACAAGTTTCATGAAGTGCCATGGTGGAGGCTAGAGCCGCAATTGTGTAAAGGTCCATTCCCTTTGACGAAGGAGATTAACATCTATTTAATCTGGAGTGCGCTCTGTTGGCCTCATAGGCACAGTAATCATAGCACAGTTTGCAGTACTGGATACCAGAATAATGCATTCCTCACTGGCCGATTCAGTCCTTGATCTTTTCCAAGATCCTCTAGGCCTAGTGCCACTTGTCTTACTTGTAGTTGTCTTATCCTTTTCCTGCCACAGTGAGTGTCCGGAGGGCTGCATGTTTAGGTTGTTTCACACTGCAGCCCTCTGGTAAAGCAATGCTATATCAGCTGCCCACGCTTCTAAAGATTCCTTTGTCCTGTTCGAGGCATCTAACCCCGTTGTCACCGCAGTGATTTTCCGGTTAGGTGGCTCAACCTCCCCAATGATGTACGCTTGTTTACTCACCCCTATTACCTCTCGGTGTATTGGCGTAGTGTCCTTACCTTCTTTGGGGCTAACATCTTTAGGGGGGACTGCGCCCAGATCAATAGCACAGATGGTGATCTCCAGGCAGGCTTGATCCGAGACCTCTCCCCTTAATTCAGAGACCTCACATGTGCTTTAAATTGCTGACTATTAGGCTCGTGGTTGACGAGCCTGGAGGTTTCGAGATGTTTTTTTTACTGGTTGGGAGCTTGAGCTTCTTTGTTGTGCTCTGCACCATCTTTCCCATTGCCTTCTGATTGAATATTGATTTCAGTGAGGTTTGTGGGCGTTTTGAAATTGTTTGCAGTACAGTTCTTACTATGGGGCCCCTCTGGACCGGGCAATTAATTGATGCAGACTCCAGTTCAGTGGCATGAAGGTTTCCGTTCGCTGAAATAAACGGGTAGATCATAGCGGGTTCCAATAGTTCAGATCTACCTTCATTCGAATTAGATAACTCGTTTCCTCCATTTGAGTGGCGTTTGTCTTTCTTCCGCCTGCTCTTGCGTGGTATTACGAGGTGGTATACTCTCCTGACTTGGCCTTGGGGATTCAGAGTTGGGAGTGGCTCCATGCCAAGTGTAATCATCACTTGAGGGTGAGGGGAGGAGGAGCAAACCCTTTGTCCAAGCTGGATTTGTCCCTGTTGTCGTTGCTTGCGCAACTCCCACTATGAATTGGCCGGGCATTCTGAAATGTTCATTGTGGCTGAGTTCAAGATGGTGCCAGCTTGGTGATTCACACTACTATTGTTACTGATATTATTGTCATAAGTTAATAAGGCAGATGTTGTGGAGGTGCCTCGTGCCTGTTGACTATCTATAAAAAGTGCTGTGCTTGCTGCTATGCACACTTGAACGTCAAATGGGCATGTGAACTCGTCCCTTGCCAAAGCCCCACTTTGGAGGTGCTGGTGAACAGTGTAAACCCCACCTTTCCCACTGGGAGATCCATTCACCTCACAGCTTGCCAGCGGCTGTTTCCACACACTGACCAAGGGCAACACAGCAAAGCATCTCTTAACCACTCATCTCCTCTAAAGAGACTACTGTGCCAGCATCCTAACTTGTCTCCCCAACCATGCTTTCTGTCCTCTCAACAAGATCATTAACTTCGCAACCAGGACTCTTTGAACTCCCTCAGTTCACACCAAGTTCCTCGTAGCTTCACTAGGCAGGATGGCTGACAACGCAAAAAAAGGGCAGAGGTAAATTTCCCCTGGTTCACAAAACTATCCACGATAAGGCGCCACTGTATCTATCCAACACTACAAACCTTGTGATCTCTGCTCCGTCTCCTCGACTAACCTTTTGGCTCCTCGACCTCCCTGCTGATTGTAAACACCTAGGAAAATGCACTTTCCACAGTTACCTAGAGTATATCAGTACAAATCGAGGGATTCGGCAAAGACCAAATAAGGTAATCATTAAACAGGAAAGGAAAGCCAACAGTCTGCAAAGAGAACTACAGGAACTGGTACAGAAAGTAACAAGAGAATTGAACTTTAACAAGAAACTCAACAGATTAAAGAAGAGGAATGTGAGAAGCATCCATCTGGAAAGGGAGCCATTCTCCTGCCCTTAATTTGTTAAAATAGTGGTAGGGTCAAGTTAGCATTAGTTTGGATAGCGGACCCATTCATTTGGACTTTAACTGACGACTGGCAAGCACCTTAGTTAGTAAAATAGGTAGGGAATACCCCATAGCGATAGGGAAAGTTAAGCCTTATTATTATTCTCTAATAAACACATGTTAGAAATGTCCTCAGAGTGGCTGCGTCCTCATTTTGACTCGCCACAAACTCCACCAACAGAATGAATTAGCCATGGCCATAAACTTGTTTTTCTTTCTTGAAGAATTTAAACAAACGGAAAATTAAGTGTGGATATGCTATTGCATTACCCAAAGTGGGATGCCACTGATTATAATCAACATAGCATAATATACTTTTGATAACCAGCTCAGTTTTCCAATGACACATTTAGGAACTTTAAAGAGAATAGATTTGCTAAAGAATTGCAATGCACAGTACAATCTTGAACAACATTCTTACCTGCATGATCATCACTCATGCAGGATGCAGCTCCGTTTTCCTGCTGGGCTACAAGCGTTTTCAAAATTACTTGTGTAGCCCCTAGTCGCGGAAGAGTAACGTGTGTTATAAATGGCAGGTTATTCTTCTTGGCAAATCTCTGACTTGTTTCTCTTCTTTTTCGGAGAAACCCTCCTTCTGGAAACAAAACAATCCATTTTCGATCTCGACTTCTGTAGTATTTGTCTAGATGGTCCTTGAGAAGGATTAGTTGTTGGTCACGATAAGCTTTGCCCTAGAAAAAGAAGCGAGAGTGAGTTAATATTGCAATTTTTTGTAGGTTTATGGGCAAATTATGCATGTAAACATAAACGGCAAGTAACAATAAGGAGAATGCTAGTCACAGGGTATTTCTGCATGAAGCCAGAGGCCCAAAACTGAGGAGAACAATTTGCAGCCCCAGAACTGTGCCATGGCTTAACACATCTAGACTGAGTTACTGAATGTGGTGCTATGCGGACAACACAACTCATTTTCAGGCTCCCTTCTGCCACCTCTTCTCTCATCTTTGACTGTCCGCCATCCAGGAGTGATGTGCCACCAATGATCTCTGCCTTAATGCCGGTCAGTCAGATTCTCCTCATCAGCACATCTGCTCCTTCCTTTCCTGTCACTCTGGCCGGCCTCTCTTGGCCCTCTCCCTGCTTCCACTTGCAAGGCTAAAAACCTCAGGGTCATCTTCGACTCCACCTTTTCCTTCTCTCCCGACATCTCTGACGTCTCTAAGAAGTCACACTACTAGCTGCACCTCCTCCGATGTCCTTCCTTTCCTCTCCTTCCCCCAGAAGCTCACAGTCTCCAGTGCTCTGGTTCTCTAGAGGCTGGACTACTGCAACAACCTCTTTCTAAATCTACCTGCCTCTACTCTCCACCCTCTGCTACTCATCCAAAACAGGACTGCGAGAATTGTCCTTGGCCCCAAGCGCATGGATCGTCTCTCTCCAGGACTGAAATCTCTGCACTGGCACCCAGTGGTGGTGAGGATTAAGTTCAAAACCCTCTGCATTGTCCACAAGGCCTTCTGTGGCCTGGGGTATCAACCCCCTTCAACTCCCTCTCTTTCTAAATGTCTTCCTACTCGAGCTCTTTGCTCATCCGCTTCCAACTCCCTCAGAGTTAGTTGCTTCTCCAAACAGCGAGTTGATGGTCGATCTTTTTTTTCTGCTGGGGCCTCCCTCTGGAACAGCCTCCCCGGCTCTCAAACTTGACAATTGCCATAGTCCTGTAAGGACAATAAGGTAGGGCATGATGCATCGCAAGATGCAGATTTATAAGCAGCAGCTCCTTACAATGTATTTAAAATGTACGGTTGCTTTCCATGGTTACTCACATTGGAAGCACTGTGTTCTTGGCCACTACATCTGTGTGGCCAGGTGTCATGCACACAGTATCTATGGCTCATATAAAGGATACAGGTCTACGACCACTTAAAGGATAGAAGTGATGAGGATATTCTCGGATCCTTGACTAAACAGTACCGGCTTGAGTGTAGTGAATTCAATTTAGACCTTCCAAATGATGTCTCACACTAACTGGAATTCACAGCCAGAGAGAGGAATCACTGGAAAAGGGCGTGGAGCAACAATTATACGGCAACCTATGAGAAAATAAAATATAATTAAAGTATGTGTAACGCTATTGAATCTTTAACCTATTCAAGAAAGTTCAACACCACTAACCTGTTGACGTGGAAAGAAAGAAAATGACCAGTTCTGCCAGAAACTCCAAGCAATCCAGGAATATAACAACGACAAGGAGGGAAAGTTAGTATGAGATCTAATCCCAAACCTCACGAGGGTCACACTAGATATCGGGTTGGTGCACCCCCGGATAGCATCCACCAGTCTTGTGCACTTGTGATATTTTGGAGACAACAAATGTGGAGTTTGACGGAAGAATATCCTTGCCCTTGATATTAGGAGTGGTACTGAGGAATAGACATTCAGAACAGAATAGGCTGGCTCATAAACCTATAAGCATAACTTATAATTGGAACAAAGTCTTTCAATAATAAAGAATGGACGGACGTCCGGTTAAACTACTTTGGTGTTCCAGTATAAGAAAAGGATGCGTGGTTTATGCGGGAACCGTCATGCAGTTCTCAACGGAGTCGAGCTGGGAACCACTCAAGCCTCCAAGCAAGTCCAGGAAAGCCGACGTGTAATGAAGACACGTGCGGCTATACACGAGTCCAGGAAAACTGTCACGTAGGAAATAAACACTAACAGCTACAATTGAAGTCCAGGAAAGCCATCACGTGTGAAAGACACATGCGCTGCTACAAATGACTGCATGGTCAGCCGCTGTTGCACACGCATCCTGATGAGATTCCTACTGCCGGTATTTTCCCTGAGTGAAGGCAGCAAGAAGGAATCATACGGGTGGAATACACAATGCAGCAATAAGGGAGGAATGCAAAAGTATGCGAGGACGCAGATAACGGGAGCTTTAGCCTCATAGAAACGCAATCAGATGCAGCGAGCCCGGCCACACACGCTGCTTATAAACGTAACTGAGTTATCACGTGAAGGAAGTCTAGTCACGTGATTCTAACGCGTGCGTAGTGTAAACGCCGTTTTCCTGGCAAAACATCAAATAGTCTCCACTTAGAATAGGATGGCTTTGTTGTCCTGTAAGCAAAACGCCTCCCATGAGAATAAGGAGACTTAAGGACGGGAGCAGTCCGACTGCAGGCATGACACCAGGGGATTGCTGTAGGGTGTAAGGATGAAGAGGTACGAGTCTGAAACAGTGGTGGCATGTTTGCTGGAAAAGACTTATTATGAAAGTAAAGAAAAGGAACAACCTATCTTGCCCTATTACTATGAGGGGTTGCCCTATCCCAACACACTATTGACTCAGTCATGACGTCCTGTAACAAACTGTCGACCATCCTGTGTCCAAACCCATTTCTGTCCCTTACACTGGATGAACTACGGAAAACAGAACGTCCACTTAACACAAAAGAAGACTTCTGTTATTCTGGATTTAGTATTCTGTTCTTGTTGAGAATATTCAATGACTGATTTATTAAACACAATTTCCAAGTATAAAGGGGGAGCCTCTTCCCCTTGCTCTTCTCTTCAGTTCACAAACAATGTTAATCTGGTTCCTTCTGCCAGAATTAACTGTAGACCCTCTTGTCACCAGTGGTCAAAGTGTACGAAAAGAAGTAGTGGAACTATGTTCCCTGCTGGCCGGCCCCCGCTTCCCACAAACCCATTGCCACACCCCCACCCAAACGCAAATCTAAACCCACAAACACACCTGCTTTTTAAGAAGGGAGCGTTCAGTACAGTGCCTGAAGTGCAAATTCCAACTATTTCCTACACTTCTATTTTAAAACAAAACCATTGCAGAACAGTCTCTTTTTAAAATACTTTTCTTTCTTATTTTTATTAAAAAAAAGGTAGAGGAGCACCGCTCCCGCCCACTTCCAACACTGCTCGTCACAAAAATAGACTTTCCTTGCATCTGGTGGAAAAGACCATTCCCTCTCGTTTCTTTCCACAACTTAAACTTGCAGCATCCAGTCTGGTACACTATCCTGCCAGGCTTGACTGTAGAACTTGTAATCCAAATAAGTGTCTCTTCCTTTGGCAACAGGGCATCGACTCCTTTGTTTAGCTGCTGGTGTACCTCTCATTCTCACACGATTCCCAGATCCCTCTGGGATCACTCCCTCCCCGACGTATTCTTCAACCTTTGTTTCCTCTGTGTGTATCCCAGGCCCTTTTATATTCCCTTGGGATCTCCCCAACTTGCTATGGGTCACATCCCCTTGACTTTGTGTCCTGTATGGGTCTTTGAAACGTGTTTGGCTTTTGTGGGTCTCGCCCAACTTCATATTGGTTCAGAGACCCCGGATTGTTGCGGTGAGGGTTTTGTAGCCCTGCTTCACTTAATGTCCAAATTAACAGACCTGGTGTACTCGCCTACCAGGTACTGTGTCACGTAGGATATTTGATGAGGTTTATTCCACCTTTTAAATTTCATCCGTTATCGCCCTCAACTTCTTCATATGGGTTACAGACACTGGTTTGCGGGTGCTCTACCCTAGTTTCACTCAATGTCCCACTGAACAGACCTGGTGTACTCGCCTGCTAGGTACTGTTCCACATAGGAAGTTTTACAAAGTTTGTGCTGTCAAAGTTACTCACCATAGCGACTACCTTACTCCTATAGTCCATAGTCCCCTTTCCTCTATACTTGTGGACATTCCGTCCATCGGGACGGGACCGGAGCACTTTTAAGCAACAACATTTTTTTATTTTTACGCTGGGCCAACGCACTTGACCGCAGCCCCAGCTTCTTGAGCTCTGCCCTGCGCATTGCTCTGCAGTGCTTTTCTATCGCCAGGTCCAGGACCATTTAGCAACTATAGAGGAGATTTATTAGAGGGGACGGTGTCCCCTTTCCTCCAGACTTGTGGGAGATTCCCAAGCTCTGACCAAAGAAAAAACGGGTGGATGGAAATTTTGGACATAATTCTTAAGAACTGCCTGGCCAAATTGGGCATCAGGCTGGGAGCCCAGGTCAAGACAATGTCAGCAAAAATCCAAAGGGGAAGCCCACGTAGCAGCCCTGGCTATGGACTCCCAAGGAACATTTTTTTGGGAGGGCAACAGCAGCTGCTTTGCCACGGACCAGACGTGCATGAATGTCCTTTGGGGGCTGAAAGCCTTGAATTTTGTAGACCTCGGAAATGCATAAAGCTATCCAATGAGAGATGGAAGCTTTTGACGCTGCTTTCCCTTTTGGGTCACCAAACGTAACAAAGAGTTGTGAAGAACTAAGTTCGCTTGTTCTGTCGAGGTAAAACTTCAGAGCTCATCTGATGTCTAAGTTGATACCCTCTCGGCATCAGAGACTGGGTTCGGAAAGAAAACCGGTAAAGAAATTGACTGGTTTAAGTGTAAGTCAGAAACAACTTTGGGAAGAAAGAAGGGTGAGTGAGAAGCACAACCTTATCCTTGTGGAAAGTCAGGAACGGATGTTCGACAGTGAAAGCTTGAAGCTCACTTATCCTTCTCGCAGATGTTACCGCAATCAAGAAAGCCATCTTCTAAGAAAGGTAATTGAACTCAGAAGTGGCCATAGGTTCAAAAGGCTCAGTGAGGACCACATTCAGATCCCATTTTGGATGAGGGGTCCGAACCGACAGAAAAAGATGAAGACCCGCAAAATGTCTCTTGCCAGTGAAAAAGAGCAACTGTCTGTGGACAGATGAGCTGCAATGGAGGATAGGTATGTTCTGCATGATAAGACATGGATGCCCAAGGCAGCAAGGTCTGATACAAAAGACAAGACAGTCAATAGAAGCCTGTCGTGGATCAAACTGTTTAGCTAGAAACCAATCACAAAATCGGAGCCATTTGCTCCTGTACTGAGCCCTCGTAGGAGGCTTACGTGGTGCTTGAATTACATGCATGTTATCCTCAGGGAGGTTGAACAGCGCTAATAATCGGAACTCAGGTACCCGGCTGCCAAGCTGAAGGATTGTGGAGAGCGGTGCTACAACTGGTGATTTCTGTGGTGAAGAAGGTCGAGAATCTGTGGCAACCTGATCGGGGAGCATAGCGACAGGTGCTGCAGGTCCAAAAACCATAACCTGGCTGGCCACAAGGAGCTATGAAGAGGAGAGTGGAGTTGGAAGCACCTCAGAGTTTCCAGAGCGACCGATGAACAGCGACAAAGGAGGGAAGGCATAAGCCTTCATGTTGTCCCAAGGGATCTCAAGAGCATCCCCCAAGGAAGACACTCCAAGACCGTCCCTGGACGCATAAAGAGGAGGTTTCCTGTTGGTTGAGGTTGCAAAGAGGTCCATCACTGGAGAACCCCCTTGCTGGAAGATCTTGGTGGGAACATCAGTGTTCATCTCCCACTCGTAACTCGCTGAATATTGGCAGCTGAGGGAACCTGCAGCCACATTCATGTGACCCAGAATGTACACTGCCTGAAGCCAGACATCGTGTTGGATAGCCAAATTCCAGATTTGGATAGCTAAATCCTCCAGAGGAGGAAACCTTGGGACCCCTCTGCTTCTTGATGCAGAACATCGCTCCGGAATTGTCCGTGCAAATTCGAACTACACTGTTGGTGATAGAGGGTTGAAAAGCCTTGAGCTCCAGAAAAACTGTCAGGAGCTCCAGGTAATTGATATGTGACCGACTATCCTGGGGGCGTCCACAAATCGTACACTTCGATGTGACGCAGTGTCGCTCCCCACCCTAGAAGGGAGGAGTATGTACTAACAGTTACTTGTGGGCAGGGCACCTGGAAGGAGGTCCCCACTGAAAGGTTGCTGGCGGACGACTACCATTGAAGATCCGCCGTCATGGATGGATGGAACTGGAATCATCTTGGAGTCCGGATCCAAAGCCTGAGACCAGCAGCCCCGAAGAGCAAGCTCAGTGCGCCTCATTTTGAGTCGTGCAAGAGGTTGCACTAAAACGCAAGAAGCCATCTGGAAGCACCAGGCCGACATGTGGGAGGACTGCAGGAAGAGCCGATACGTGGTTGAAAGGTCTGCAATCCTGTCCTCCATCAGGAACACTCTGGTACTGACAGTATGCCAACAGAAACCTAGAAAGATCAGGTCTTGAGCAACCATCAGACAATTTCGACCAGTTCACCGTCAGCCCGAGATGGAACAGGAGCTAGAGGAGTGACTGAAGATCGACTGTTGCCGCTTGTGGGCAAGGACTGTGCAGGAGCAAATCGTCCAAGTATGGATATACATGAATTCCCTTCAGGAATGCTGCAATGACCGCCATCATCTTTGTAAAGACACGCAGCGCCCAGCTGAGACCAAACGGTAGCACTCGATACTGCAAGTGTTCCATTCCTACAGAGAACCGCAGATAATTCCGATTCGGGCTCCAGATCAGTATATGTATGTAGGCGTCCTGAAGGTCTACCACGCTGAGCCAAGAGCCCTTCCGGAGAGAGGACTTTATCTGGCTGGGCATAATCATCTTGAATTTTTCTTGGGGCAGGAATAGATTGAAATTGGAGAGGTCGAGGATAGTGTGCAGGCCAGCCTGGTTGGGTTTTGGCAATGTAAACAGATGGAAGTAATAGCCCTACCCTCGCTCCTGCAAGGGAACAGGCTTCACTGCTGTGAGGTCTAGAAGTTTTTGTACCTTGGCTCCGAGGGAGAGCGACCCAGTCTGCAGAAGAGGAGGGTGAGAGGATGGGGTGGGGAGGAAGGGCAAGTGGAAGTCTACCCGGGCGACAGACAAAACCCATTGGTCTTCTGTGATGGTCTGCCACGCCTCCAGATGAGACGATATTCGTCCTCCCACCGGAGTCTCGTGCGACCGATGTAAAACATCATTTAGATGGTTTATCAGCAGAGAGACTACCCATTGCTGAAGAGGAGGCTACTGACGGAGAGAAAAACCGGCTACCCTGCCGTTGCCGCTTGTGGCGAGGGCCACCAGCGAGACCATCTGCCGGGCACGCACTGCGGTCCTGGAATCCTCACAAACCAAAGAAGGACCTTGCTTGACACACCGACTTCAGAGTATAAGCTGCCTTAGCTGGGGTTTTGGCTATGACTGACAATAACTTATCTGTTTGCGTGCTTGCCTTGGTTTTGGCGAGTTGCTCATCAGTGGAGGAGTCGAACGGTTCCTTACCTTCGAAGGGAAAATCAAGTATTTTGCCCTGAACCTCCTTCGAGAACTTCGTAGCATGCAGCCACGCTTGGCGGGAGAGGTCTAAGCTGCCTTCAAAGTCTTTGAGCTTGTCAGGATGAATACATTCCTGAAACTTGGAAACCTCCTTCCACAATTTGAGACTAGCAGCCGCCAGGATGACCTCGGTATTCGCCCGACGTAGCTGGATGACCGAATTGGAAAATACGTTTTCCCCAATGATGTGAAGAAGCTTGTCCTCCTTGGAAAGGACTTGAGATGCTGCAGTGGCGGACGGCCTAGACTGGAGCGAAGCTGCTGCCACCACCGTCGATGAGGGGAGTGGACATGCAGTCGACGATAGGTCTTCAGATGCGTGTAGCCTGTAGCAAGCGTTAATTTTCTTGTTTAGGTGCTGCCCGGAATGAGGTTTTTCCCAGACCTTGCAGGCTTTGGCCAGGACATCCTTTTGAAGGAATAGGCTGGTGCGCTAGCCGGAGGCTCGAGTATTGGAATGTCTAGCAACATCATCATATTTACTAGCCGGTCGTGAAAGGCTCTAATAGAGCAGACTGGGTCGTTGCTATCCTGATCCGCTTGATCTTCATCCAGTGCGGCGGGAACAGAATCATGATCCCAGCATGTGGCATCTCCGACCCTGTGGGAAGACTAGACTCTGCAATGGGAGGTTTAGCCCAGGTAAAAGTGGAGGCGACGGCCCAAATGGAAGTGGGGGAGGAGGTGACACTACCGAGACCTGCGAAGGAGTAACCGGAGCAGGGCGCAGTTCAGGTGGCTTTGGATACATTTCTTTGAAAAAATCCTTACAGTATGCCTTCATTCGATCAGAGTGCATAAGCGTCTGAAGCTTGCCAAAATGCATCCTCAGGAGAAGGCCTACGAACTGGAGTGGCTAGATGCCGCTCGGAAGGGGCATACCCCCAGGATTGCAATGAGGATGGTTGGCAGGAAGGGCCTCCGCCAATTGGATTCACGTAAACCAAGGGAGCGGATGTAGGAGAGAGCGAGATTGTGGCATCAGAAAACGAGCATGCCAATCCATCGGAGGGCGGAACGGATTCTTATCTAGATTACGCGGAAAATGCTGCTCCACCCCAAAAAACTGGCCCCTCGAAATCAGCCATTGAGAACATTGCTATGAGAGGTAGTCAAAATGGCCACCGCACAGTTGAACCACCATTTTGTTACTGCCTGAGGTGAATTGTGTCACAGGAGTCAGTGAGGCCGTTGTCAGCCGGGGGTCCCAGGGGACCCATGTTCCATGTTAGCCCTGTGACAGGTAACCTCGGCAGAGCTGGTGCTAGCAGATCTAGAGCGGTTCTGTGACCCCTTCGAGTCTGCTGGAGAATTAGTCCTCAGTGAGGGGAACTCATCGGCGCCGGTACTTGAAGACTTAGGGTGTTTAACTGCCTTCTTTGCCCCCTCAGCAGGATCAGTTCAACCACAGGCTTGTGTGTGGGAAGGCCCCAGTAGGCCCCTCGTTCTTGCCGGTCTTCGATATAGCCCTGAGTTGGGGATCCTCAGGGGTTACCCCGGTGCATTTAGTCGCTTTAACAGGAACCTTGAGACGAGTCTTGGCACACACTAAGATTCAGATTTGGAATACTCAGGAACTACCCCGGTGAAAAAAGCCCCAGAAGTACTTAACCTTAGCCCCCAGATGGAGAACCTCAGATGAACCTCAGATGAAGATCCAGTCCTGGTAACCCCCTTATAGGGAACCACAAAGGAAACTCCGGAGTCCAGGTTAGATCCCTTTCAGGACACCTCATGGAGAACCCTGGTACCAGAGCCACTTGGGCCCCTACTGGAACCAGAAGACCGTGGGTAGGAGTCCACAGGCTGAGGTGCCCTGAAAAGGAAGGAACTTACTGGCCTCTTCCTTTTTTCTTCAATGAACTGCTGTAAATGTGGAGGAGGAATCCGCTGGAACACCTCCTCCCACCAGACAAGTTGATGCTCGAGTGCCCAGAAAGAGAGGGAGTCGCAGTAGAAGCAAGTATCCCACCCATGCTCCAGGCCCAAGCACAACTCCAGACAGAGAAAATGGGGATCAGCTCAGCATAGACTGAAGAAAGAAGACGTGGAACCTAGAGCAGGAATATGAAGGACAAGGGAACAAAAAGAAAACATTCCCTAAAATGCAATTGTATCCGACCCTGACCACACAGAGACAATGACTGAAGGGCGATGCGGAGCTCAGGAAGACGAGGCTGCAGCCCCATGTTTTATGCTTAAAAGTGCTCGGTCCCGTTCCGATGGACGCAATGTCCACAACTATGGAGGAAAGCTGACGGGGCGCAGGAGTACAGCTTTTGTACTCCTTTGTTCATTATCCTTTTCTGTCTCCCAGGATATTGGCGTGTATCTGGTTAGCTTATGTGCCCTATGCTTCCCACCAGCTGGCTTGACCCTTTGCCTTCCTTTGGGAAATGCTGTTGCGGTCTTCGCTCTGTCCGGGGAGTAGCGCAGGACTTCTTCACTGCTGGGATCAGTGTTCTGCAGTTGGCGTTCCCTCCCCGGGAGCTGCACAGCAGTATGCTTTCTCTTGCAAACCCTGCTGCGCGTCTCTTCCGTACTTCGGCTTCACCGGTTGGGTCTCTTCTCTCCCAGTCACTGGTCATGCTTTCTTGATGGCATTTCGTTCCCTTCTTGGTGGCTCTCTGGCCAAGGAACCAACGCATGGTGCCTTGCTTCTCCAGTGCTGGCTTGCTCAGTGGCTCTGTAGCTGGGCTGGTTTCTCGTCAGACAGTTTTCCCCACTTTCAATCACCAAAGCAGTCTTCAGCAGACTGCACTGCTTGTGTTGGTTACATGGTGGACTTTTGCATCCTTGCTTGATCTTCGTACGCCTCCCTCTTCCTCATCCCAGTATATTCTATTTGAATGGAATCCTCTATTCTGCAGAGATACATAGAGGTGTGGGGAACCACAGGGTCTCGAGTGGGAAAGGAAGGACAGGGTTGAAATGAAGGTGTGGGAATACCGTGTTCTCCCAAATAATTTTCACTGGTCCCATGGAGAACTTCCCTCCCCATAAGATCCACCCGCCGAGTACCACCCCAAGGGGGACTATCGGGTAGCAGCCTCACCTCCCTGGCCACATGGGAAAGGGGCTTCTCCCATGGAAGCAGTGACAATACCCTGGGATTCGACACAGGGGTTAGGTGATGTTGCACTGCAAATAGGGAGTTCTGCTTTGGCTGGGTTACGTTCGATTCTGTTGCAGATCATCCACGTGTCCACATGTGCAAGTTATGTGTGGAGGTCAAGCATTTGTTTAATTATACGTATTTCAACTGTATACAATGATACAGTGTGTTGCTGAGGATATCCAGAAAATAAGAGGGTGTGGTCCTCAAATATACAGGGACGAGACAAGAGACGGGAACGCTACTTCAGGTTGCAAGGAAGCAAGCTTAAAAAGGGAGCCATGAGAGAGGTTTGTTCTTTGTCGGGAAGGATGCGATTCAGAGTAGGGAAGTCTCATTTTACTCCAATGTCATCTAGTCTTTAGAAGGCTTTCATGACCGATTGTGTCGAATGTGGCAGATAAAAACCCAAAGGATACATTCATAATAGAGTTATCATTTAACATTTCCCAAATCAAGCAAACTGTGTATTCCATTCCTCTCTTTGGCCTTAATCCTTTATGTGTTTCATGGAGGAGGTTGTTGAACAACATATTCCCAAAGTAGTTGGCAAATGAACGGCAAGGCTATTGCTAATGGATGTATGTTGGCGATTAGACATTAGTTAGCTGGCTCATTTGGGACAGCCATGGGCTTTGAGAGGTTCCACAAAAGCTGCTTTTAGCTGCTCGATGGAAGTTATGAGAGGGCATAGGACGGGAGGGACTAATCCCAGATGCTTAGTTAGTTTTGAAAAAATTGGAGGGGCAAGGATCTTCAAGAGTCTGCTGGGCTCCACTGTAACAGAAAACTCAACTGTTTATTTTTTTTAAATCTTGGTGGTAATAGGGCAGAAAGCAGTTAATTGTTGTTTAGAAGAACCTGTAGGTGCCACTTCCCTAGTTGTGTAGTGCACTGTTGGTACTTTGTTACTCAATATTGTCTTGATTAGTCAACTTTTGTTAAATGTTGTAAGGGATCAAGAGTAAGACTCTTGACACAGTGGCATGTTCGGTGTTGATAGTAAACTTTTGAAACAAAAGAATAAGGGGATGGGAGAAATCCCATCTATCCCTAATCCTAAGAGGGGTTTCCCTGCCTCAACAAAACTAAGGAACGTGTGTGTCAGGATGTTAAACAAAAGAGCGTCCTCAGTCCTGTATCCAAAATCCTAAACTGACCCTACACACTAAACTCCATACAAGGTGTAAAAAAGGGAATTTCTGTAGCTAGGTACTTGTAGTTTTCTTTCAGAGTTCAAAATAACGTTCTAAGGTATCAAAAACAAAGGAATGAAGTTTCACCAAAAAAGGGGCCTTTCCTTTCCCTAGAATTCTTCTGGTAGTTTGAATGTCACTGTATCACAGTCCAAGCAGGAAGATGTCTCTTCCCTGGAGTCAACTTTAAATACACAGTTCTTTTAAATATTCAGTTTATCCCACTCTGTATCTCAATTAACCTTAAAAGGGATATGGTCCTTCCCTTTTCCTTTGACTGTTCCTCTTTTTACCCCTGGTGTACTCTCCTGCCAGGGTATTGAGACTATCACTGATCCTTAAAAGGGGGTGTGGGTCTTCCCTTTTGTATTCATTATCACGGTTCACGGTTTACTTCTCTTCTTGCTCCCGGTTTCATTTCCTGCCAGGATATCATAGTTCGGTTTTTTGGGTATGGGTCCCAGACTGGCACAGTGCATGGTTTACTCTCCTGCCAAGATATCAATTATGTTTCTTCTCTCACTCTTTCATTCAAGAAATCCAGTATTGGGTCACTGATCCATTTTCAGCAAAGTTGTTATTGGCATCAACTCCTCTTTTCAAATACTGTGTCACCGAACCTTTCTTACCACTGGTTGCATTTGTGTCAGTCCTTTTCCAAGTATTGGGTCACCGACCCTTTCACTGTTCATATTTGTATTAGTTCCTCCAATTACTTTAATTGTGCATTCTTGCTTTGTTAATGTTTATGTTTATTGCTTAGAACGTGCTGCAGCCCATAGGCATCAAGACGCACACAGAACACGAGAGAGGAAAAAAAAAGAAAATTATAACAACATAAGACACAACAGAAAAGCAAGCAGCAATAGATAGTGAATCAACTGAGCCAAGTCTAGATCATTATTTGGAAGGGGGTCTAATTAAACAGTAATGTCTTGCAGAGAAGTCTGCCCATTTTCTGTAAACTGCGCATGCATCTCGACTGGGAGGTCATTCCAGGCGAGTGTAGCGATGACCGAGAAAGACTGGACCTTGTTGCGCGTTCTTTTAACTTTCAGACAAACAAGGCGGTAGGTATTACCAGATCTCGTGGCAGTCTTGTAGGTAACTTAGCGCGAAACCATACATGCATTTATGAGTCAACATAAGATTTTTAAAAAAGCACCATTGGGGGTGTTAATAACGCTACCACAAGTAAATATGCGTGAGGATTTGTGCCCCGATACAGGATATAATGCCCCAAGTTTGGTAGGCAGACAGTCATCCTCCATTAATATCACCTCTTACTTAGGTGTTTCTGCACCTATTAGCTCATTGTCTATTTGTTGTAGTCCATAGTGTACAGGGGGAGGAGATGGGGGGGGGGCAGAGGTATTAGGCTCCATACCTGATAAGATCCACCAAGTAAACTGTTGGCTGTAAACTGGAACAGCTAGCGTCTGTGACCAATGCCAAATTCTGAGGCGCGGACTGGCACAGATTTGCTTCTTGCTCCCGCGCCTAATTAGCTAAAACTACAAGGCTGGTGGGAGATGTAGTATGAAACCAAAATCGGAACGAGAACCAGCTATCAACTGTGAGCTTTGCTCCTACAGCTGCAAGTTCATACAAAGTGTTACACTCTAAAGTAAGTGATCCACATGTGCAGCAAAATGCCCCCACAAACAGATTTCAAATTCGGATTTAGAAGATATTTCTAAAATGCCTAAGAAAACTGTACCATTAATAAAAAAAGCCTAAAATAGCACACAATTCAATTTAAATGTTAGAGCTATTCTCTAAATGTTAATGTTATGATAGGTGTTGGAGTAGTGTTACAGGCTGCAGGTTCTGTAATTCTTCCATTTTAGAAACTGCCTTCTGACCGTGTAACACTGATTCAATAGAAAGTGAGGTGTGGGCCTTCTTTTACCATGATAGTTTCTGCTCTGTAGTGCTACGGTTGCATACAGTAAGACAGTTTGTCGGGAGGTTGTTTCTCCAGTTTTACATTTTTTCTAAGTGATTCAGCCTGGTAGGAAAGCATTTGGAGACTTGTTTCTGTGGTGGATATGCAACTGACTGAGTCCTGAATATTTGAGCGCATCGAGGACTGCTAGCAGTTCCAGAAGGTTGATCTGTTTTTTGGGCAATGCTTGTGTCCATACCCCATGAGCAGTGTGATGGAGGAAGTGAGCGCCCCACCCTGTCATTGATGCATTGGTTATAAGAGTGGCTTTGATTGCTGGGGTGCTGAAAGATTTTCCCCTTTAACAGGTTGTCTCTGGACCACCACTGTAGCGATTGAACCAGAGGTTACGAAAACCACCAATAGATCGTCCCACATACTGCTTGCGACCACTGTTTTGCTAAATCACTCTTGCATTGGACGCATACTCAGTCTGGCGTGTGACACTAAGTAGATGCAAGAAGCCATCATTCCTAGCAGGCAGATTGCCTTTCATACTGTCACGTGACAACCAGCTATACACGGAGGCTTTTGGAACAGCATGTTTTGGATCCTTTCGTCAGAGAACACTAGACAGTCTGTCTTGATTAGTGCCCCTAAAAACTTTTTTACTTGGCTTGGCACTAGACTGGACTTCTTTTTGTTTATGGAGAAGCCTAATTGGAACAGGTTGATTGTGTTCTGTAGGCACCTTTGAGGCATGTCTCCAGTAATTAGCTGGTCGTCCAAGTAAGGGTACACTGGAATGGACTGCCTTCGCAAGTGGGCGGCCACCATGGCTAGGACCTTTGTAAACACCTTGGGGCCTGACGCAATGCCGAATGGTAGCACTTTTAATTGGTAGGGCTTGTCTCGTAATTTGAATCTTAGGTATTTGTGCGCTGGCAACATTGAAATATGCATCTTTCATGTCCAATGTTGCCATGTAATACCCTTGTTTTAGTAGTGCGATGACTTCCTGCCACTTTGTCATCCTGAATTTTTGAGGCTGGACATGTGTTTTTTGCAGGGTGCAGGTCCAGCATTGGGTGCATTTAGATCTTTTTTGGAACAGGGAAGTACATTGAATCAATACCTTGATGTTCCTCTAGAAATGGCACCCTCTGTATTGCTCCTTTTTTGACATTTTTCTCGCACGAGGAGGATGATGACGTGGTATTTCCAAGAACTCTATAGTGTATCCTTTTGCCACTGTGTCGAGTACCTAGTGATCTGATGTTATTCTCTCCCATTGCTGGGTGAAGAGTTTATGTGGCCCCTGAGGATGCATGGGAGGAAACGTTAAACGGCTCATCATATGGTGGTAGAGGTTGCTGTGCCTCTAGAGGATGCAACCCTGTCTCATCCCTTTTCACAGCGAAACCCCCTTTGTTGATATTAGCATGCGGTAGATTGAGACTGGGGGCTGTAAAAAGAGGAACCAGATGCTCAAGATTCTGATTGAGTAAACCTGCTAAAAGCTTGTGCATGAAAGATCTGCCTTGTAGTTTGTAATCTGCCCCAGTGTTTTCAGTTTTGTGCTCCCTTTTAGTTGTTTCCAGCTGTTCATAAATAGCCTCCCCGGAAACGACTGCCTCTTCAATGGGAATACTGATTAGGGCCACCTGCGTCTCAGGCTTAAATCCAGAGTCCCAGAGTCACTAGTATCTCTTGAGGAATGTACCTTCTGTGATAACTCTTACAGAGGTGTCCGACGAGTCGAGGGCATTCTTAAGAATATTTTGAGACACTCGCTTGCCCTTTGTGGACACCAAGAAAGCGTGATCTTGCAAGTTCAGGCACGGAATCTAGGCTCTTGATCACTTCATCCCACTGGGTGCTGTTGTAGCTGGCGAGGAACGTAGTGTTTGCAGTCCTGGTCATATAGGTGCCAGAAGTGGTAATGTGCTTGCCCAATGTATAAAGCCGTTCACACTCCTTGCTTGGGGGTAACTCTGTGGAACACCAGCTCTCTTCCCAGTAGTTGTGACCACAAGGGAATCTGGTTTTACATGTTCTATGATATACAGAGAATAAGATGGCAAAGGTTTAAAGATTAAGTTTTTTTCCACTTTTGGGTTCACTGCTCTAGTGACGGAAGGAGTCGACAGATGTAGCCATTCTCTTCTTGATGGACTCAAGTATGGGCTTTTGATCAACAAAATCAGTTCCTTCAGGGGCTCTCTCTGTATGCTGAAGTGGTGAGCAGCTTTTTTACGCAGGTCATTATACAGTAGCTTGTCAGTAACCAGAGAGGTATGACCACTCAACTGCTGTGACATCGGTGGGGTCGATAATAGTGACATTGGGGTCCTCTTGATTTTATAAGTAAGCTTCATTAGGAACCTGATTGGGGTCATCCTGGTCAACATACCAGATGTCTTGGTCTGCCTAGTCAGATTGGATGTTTCTGTGCTGAGATCCCTGAAAAACGCCTATGGACGTGACGGTGGGGTTAGGAGTGGGCAATGGAAGGTGCTGAGGCTGACTAGGCATCTGGGGTTGAGAAATGTCCAGATCTAAGGTCCATTATCGGATAGGGAACTTATTCATGAAATCAACATATGATAAAACCTTATCCATAGTTTCTTCAAATCTCTTTTGTCCATGTTCCAGTTCTTGGTGTATCAGCCAAAGGGAACACAACTGTGTCTGGATCATCTCTAGGAGTATATACTGTTTTCTTCTTTTAACGTTTTTTCTGCAGAAATTAAGAAAGAGAATTGGCCTCTTGATAGTCTTCAGAGGCACCAGGTGCATGTATGCTATGGGTATGAGGCTTGGTGTGGTGCTTTTCCATCAAAACGTGCGTTTTGTGTTTTTTTTAACTGATGTTTCGGCATCTCCACCGGATCCAGCGAATGAGGTTTGGGCATGCCTGCTGCCAGTATTTTCTCCTTATCGCCTTGTGGTAAAAGCAGTTGCAGAACTACAGTGGGCTTCTTTGGCGGTGGATTGGTAGGCTGAGATGTGCCTCTCGCCGGCGTGCATCCTTCCTTCGATGCTTCCGTTGAGGTGCGGCCTTGGGGTATGTGCTTGGTTTTATGCATGCGTGCGTGTGCACCATAGTCACTAGAGACTCTCCCCATAGTAGCGCGCTGGGACTGCCTTTCGGGCCCGAGGACAGGCGCGTGGGAGCCAGATGGTTCCCTTGTGGTGTTTTCGGGCTCCGAATCAGAGCCTCCGTTGCCATGGCCTTCCGGATCCGACTCGGAGCCCTGCAGCAGTTTCTGACTCTGCCATCATGACGTGTGCAGCCCACCGCTTTGTTCGGCGCTCTAAGTGTTTGGGGTCTAAGAGCTTGCAAGATGTGCAACGGAACTCTAGGCAATCAAGGGCAAGTAGTGGTTGCACACTATGGGTGTCCTTCCACAGAAACATTCAATTGCACTTTGGACACATTTTAAACAGAGTGCGCTCCATGGTGGAAAGTGGAAAAAAAAGGCAGCGAAACAAGAGCAGTACAAACGGAATGGAGGTAGGCATTCTCTAGATAGAAAGGATCAGCCCCCACCCGTCCCCAACTCTCCCTACTGGTAGGCCGAAGTCAGGTGTAGGCCAAAACCTGTTGGGAGAAAAAAATTCTGTTTCGGTCTCCGAAGGTCAGCCGTCAAGAGGTTGCGTTGAATAGTAACCGCTGAATGAGAATAAAGAGGTGATTAACTCTAAAGTAGCTTTGCTACAGATCTATGCGATATAACGACCATCGGCGATAATTGTTACGCTCACCTGGTCTCTGCAGAGGCATTGGGGCACGGTTACAGCCCTCCCGGGGGTGAGGTCGCTCGGGTCCGACTTTGCCCTTTGCACTTATGTGGTGACTGGTGGTAATAGGTGATGCTGCTCGGGACTACTCCTGTGTGGAGACTAGGGGGCGTGAGTATGCCAGCTTGTGGGCCTGATCCCCTTCTGTTAGGCAGAATCCTGTGCAGTTCCCTTGCGGACCACTGCAAAAAGATTAAGACTACAGGAGTAAGCAGTAAACCCAATTGGTAGCAGTCTGTACCACCCAGATTTACCTGGTAGCTGTGGCTGAGCAGTCAGACTTCTCTCAAGAAGAGTAAGGCAGTATATAAAGTATACACAATAGGGCTAAAAACACAGTGGAACAAGCAAACACTGACCAGAGCTTTGTATCAAAAGTATATAATTATTTATTTAACACACACTTTAAAAACACACTAGCACTCTAAATCAAAAGCAAGTTCAAACACAGTCAGATAAAGTATAAACACCTCCCTTGATAACTATTAGACAAGTCAGAGTTAAAACACCACTATTTGTTAAAACAGATGTGAGCGCGTAACCTAGATGGCACTCCAATAGTTAGGTTAAAGAGAGAGAAAAAGGCAGAGCATAAAAATAAAACAGTTCCCAACACTTTTATAAGTTCAAAGCAAGTCAGCGAAGGCAGTATACACTGCAGAGCCAACGTTCATAGGCCAGGCCCACTATAAATGGAGCAAAGCGAAATGTGTCCAGGATCACACGGTTTAAAATGCACTAAAAGTCTTTGCAGAGTGTTCAAAAGAGGTTGGGGTGGTTCAAGAAGTAAGGTTAGGTCTGGGGCCAACCCAGCTGGAAAGCCAAGGATTTAATGGTCACCTTTAGCAATCCGAAGAAAGGAAGGCCAGGCGGAACACAGTACCTTAAGGAGAGAGGAAGCACCAGCGGCGGCAGTTGTTCCTGGCAGTGGATGCAAGTCGTAGATTCGACCAGGGGAAGAGAAGATCTCGTCGAGGAGGAACCTTGTAGTCGTTGCACTGCCCAGGGAAGAGACCAGCCGCGGAGTTTGTCGGTAAAAGGTGCGTTCCATTTATTCGCTGTCAAAGTGGTGAAGCTTGGCTATCCAGTCGCCGGGGTGCTTGGGACGGGCGAGTCGACCAAGAGATGTCTTTGGAAGGCAAAAGGGGCGAACTGGTTGATCCCACCAGCTCAGAGGGAGAAGACTCTTCCAGCAGAAGATCTCCTCTTGTCATCGGGAAAGTGGTGAGGACGTTGCATCAGGGCTCCACCGGTGGTGTCGTCGTTGCAGATGGCTCAGCTTCTTCCCTCTTCAGATTTCTTAGGTCCTGTGGCGACTTCTGAAGTTCCAGTCCCAAAATCCCTGCTTTTATGCAGAAAAACCCCCATTCAACAGCCTAGCTGTCACTCAAACATACTAAGTGGTGAGCCGGGCGGCTCACCACTGGGCCAATCAGAATAGAGTGCGACTTGAGTTGCTAAGGCAACGCAGTCCAGGGTGCCAATTCCCCTCCCCACACATCCTGTGGAACCCAGACGGAGTGGCACCATTTGGAGGGCTTCTGTGGAGAAGCCTGCCAAAAAGTGGAACAAAGGGCTCGACCTTGGTCAGAGTTACAGAGACGGACACGAATGCCATTTTAGAAAAAAGAGTTCTGGCAAAAAGACCCAACCGTGAATTTAATATTAAATAAATAAAACAGCGGTATCTTTAACATTGCACCAAAAAGTGGTGCGTTTAAAATCAATGGGAAAATCCCATAGGAAATATTCCAGTGGAATATTCTGCGTGGTAACCACTACCACCAGCCAGAAACTCGACAAGGGGGGACTGGACAGTGCCCCCTTGAAAACAGACCAAGGGGCAATATAATTAACCCCTTCCAGTACTTCCACAATATGATGTTTTGTACTGGTTCTGTTCACAATTTCGGACTAGTAAAGTCAATGGTGACTTTACATGCCCTAGGAGACAGTAGTCAGTCCCAGGGTATGGAGTCTATGTTTGGGGGTCACTATGACACCCCTGTGTTACTGCACTGAGAGTGCTGTGTAACATACACAAAAATTAGATGATACCCTATGGAGTAAAAGACCCCATAGCCCAAAATCACACAAATAGTCAGAGACATATCTCAAATCATGCCTAAGAGTGGGAGTAAAAGAGTCTCACTCTTAGCAGGAGAAAAAAAACAAACCCCAAAAATCCAGCAAAGCTGCTGGGGGACTCACTAGGTTTGGGAAATTAGCCTTATAAGAGAATTCTCCCTAACACCTTCCAGACCCCTTCTCCCAAACCGTGGTATCCGTGGGATGTGCTGTCCCTGGAAAGCTCACCTGTTGATTAGTTTTGGCTAGCACTCCGTCCTGCTGCTTCTGGTAGGGGCACTTGTACGATCTGGACCGTGTTCCTTCACTGGTCCCTTGCACAAGGTAGTCCAGTCCTGCTGCGACTAAGCCACTATACTTCAGTTAAGTGTTCCTGTTTGCCTTTGTCTTTCCTCGTCTGTTTTTGTTGTATTGTAAAGTTTTTTGTCTTGTATTGCTGTCCGTTCCACTTTTGAGGTTTGCTCTTTTGCTTTCTTCCCTTGCAGGTGATGTTGCAGGCCCGGCAGAAGCTGCGGAGCTCGAGGCGGCAGCCGGGGGGAATGAGTAACGAAGCTGCCGTTGTACAGTAGCTGATAAGTTAACTAGGGTGCGCGCAGGGTTCAAATGTGGTGCGGCCCTAGGACGGATGTTCTAACCTGGTCTTTCTTCTTCTTCACAGGGTACGCGTTTGTGGATGCGTAGTGCGGTGCTGCGGCGTCGGGGTCAAGATCACTGGATGTCGGGAGATGATTCTGCAGATGAAGCGATGAAGCACCGGTTTCCTGGAGGTGAATATGCAGGAGAACGCATGGTTTCAAAGGTAAGTAAACTGGTCCAAGCTGCGGTGAGTTTCATGTTGCACGCACGTGCACAGTAACGTGAAGCACGAGCCTTAAGGATGGAGCAGCTTATATAGCTGAGCTTCTGAAGCCATGCCCACCAGGTTCAGCCTGCCTGCCACACCCGATGAATCAGCACAAAGACCAGGCCTAGGGAGCCACACCCAATGAGTCAGCACATGAGGATGTTCTCTGGAATAAAGGCTTTCCTCTCCTGCAAAGTTCTTTAAAATAAAAGCACTCCTGCACTGAAATAAAGTAAAAGCACTGCTGCACTGAAATAAAGTGTTCCTGCTCAGATCTCTATATGAGCCTGGCGCCAAAGGTGCCAGGACTGAGTCCAGCCAGGGCCCCTGTGTTTATGGTCCCAAAGGGACATAAGTGAGTTAAGTGACCCATTGCCCCCATCACTAGATGATGTGGTTTTTGTGTTCTGGAGCCTGTGGCCATGACAATATGAGGGACCTTGACGCGTGAGGGATCATGGGTACAGTGGAATTCACACTAGCGATAGAACACACCCTGTCAACGTCCCTTTTCGAACTTCGAAAAGCTCATGAACACTCTGCTGCTACCACTAGATGTCGGCCTAAGCAAAGCATGTTATTATAAGTAGATCCACAAGCCTCAGAAACAATTATACAATACAAAATATGATTAAACTAAAGTTGAAAATAAAGACCTTGATTACGCAAGATTTGATTGCAAGGTTGAGATCAAACATTTGATGCTGAAATTAATGTAGATCATCAAAAGTAGGGACAATGATGTATGGGGGGGAGGTCAGAGTGCTGGAATGCTAGATACACACATGGTTTCCAGCCAGAAATATTAGCTTGCCGCCAGAAATATTAGCTTGCATAGATACAATATTGGTTGTGCATGTTTAGATTCACATGTAATTTCTTGGTGCCAACTGCATATAGTACTTTTTTGGACACCATTTAGGTCTTAGCCTTAGGTATTGGCGCTCATTTCTTTGGGAGCTATCAAGAGGACAGAAGGGAAAACTAGAACAACCATAACAATTCGATTCTGCACACCCATAGGAATCTATGGTTGGTTCTCTGGTTTCCGAATGACTAGCCAGAAGCGAAAATCAAAAGCTGGCACCCAGGAATATTCGCACAGTAAGTGAACATATATCTTAAAGTGAAATATACAAATGTAGTTCAATTGACCTTCCCCTTAGAAGAAAGTGTACACCAGAAAAATAACCAGAGAGAAAATGTTCCAATAAATTTGCTGGCAACGTATAAAAGGTGTTCACCTTTTAAATCCCTGCAATATGTAGTGAAATATTCACTGGAAACAAAATCCCAATACGAAACAAGTGTGTGTGGTCTTGTAGGTAAGAGTCTGCATTGGGAACATGATGACCTGAGTAAAGTCATGGTAGCCAAATACTTGAGAAAGCTTGCCAAGCTAAAAAAAGAACAAGGGGTTGAGTCCACCCTCTGGAAAAAAAGTTATACTATCCACCCACATGTGTCCTTTAATGTGCCCTGAAAAGCAGCCACAATTAGTGGAAAATAACTGCACCAGTGTTCCAGATTGCAAACTCTATTTCCACATCCTGGACAAATACTCACAACTTACTTGCCCTCATAACTTCCCCTCCTCACCCCCATGTATGGCTTTCAACAATCCTCTGCTTTATAAAGATAACTTGAAAAGTACACATACCATAGTGTCACTCAAATATATAAATCCTTATACAACTAGGTTAGGCAAAAACATGTACCATTGAGGCATTATTATCCCTATCTTGACTGGGAGACGACAAATACCAGAATAAAATTCAGCAAAAGGCCAAAATATGGTCTCAGAAGCAGGACTGCCGGACGCATGTTTTCAAAAAAAGAATGTGGATGCCATGTGCTTTCTTAGTGTGTTATGAGATAATAAAACTAAGAAAACACACAGCACCCGGGACTGTGGACTGTCTCCCATTCATGCAGTAACCAGAACCGACCCTGCTTCGCTTTAAATCAAAAAAAGGGGCCAGACCCCCTCAAGCCATGTTAAGTGGTACTGTAACTTGTGCTCGTTTATCATGCAACATGGCTTGAGGGGTCGGCCCCTTCCTCGCTTTGAAGCTAAGCAGGGCCAGTTCCGGTTACTGCATGGATGGGCAGCAATTTTTCACCACCCCCGCCCATGTAAAAATATCTATTTTTTTACAACTTTTTTCTATAGCTATGGGTACAGAACTATAGATCCCCCTCGGTTACCTGCAGTCATCATACCTGCAGTTATCGTGAAAAACTGCGAAACCCAAAAATGCTTCACTCCCCCCGCACCAAAGGCCCTCAACCAAGTGCTCCTCATCTGTGCCAGCTTCCCCTACTCCCCTGAAGGCCTACTCACCTCTCCTCTCCTCTCCCATTCCGCCAACTCTTGCTGTTTCTGTGACACAGTTTGCTTTGAAATGGCGGCTATTCGCAGCTATTCTTTCCGATAGCCGAGGTTACAGATCAGCTTTGTGTTACAAACTCAGTCCCTAGACCCCCTCAAACTCCCACATTTCACTTGGTGTCCTCTTGCCGCCCCATATCCACCCTCCACCTATACACTGATGGCATTTGCATGTTTTTGACAGGCAAAAGCCTTTCTGTGTTTTATTTTCCAATACCCTTGGTTATAACCAAGGCTATCTCTTGCATCAAGAAAGAAAGAAAAAAAAAAAGATGGCGGCTCTTTAATTTATAAACACTCGGGTTCAGCTATCTATTTTGGAGAAGGGACACCCCCTTTCCATCAATATTTTACAAACTACTGGACAGAATAACCCCAAACCACAAAAGGATCGAGAGTCAACGCTTCTTGCCCAAGTTGTTTTGGAGCTGGTCCAAATTCGTCCAGTAGTTTGGTCTGTGTTGTAAAGCAGACATTGACCTTTATTGTCCATGGTAAAATTAATGGGAAGTAGGCCGCAACCTTGTTTTTGTTTTCTTAATAACTTTCTTATTTTTAAATGCATCTTTCCCAAATTTTGCTGTCAAGGGTAAGGGTGTCACGCCCCTAAATGACGTCAGAATTTCAGCCAAATCCATCGCACGAGTCAAAAGATATTAGCAATTAATGTTTTCGGGTTTTGGATAGGAGACCGATTCACCTTAACTACGGCGGCTCATGTGGGTTAATGTGTATTTCAGGGAAGCCCTGGGACAACTTTTACCATTGCGGCAGTTGGCTAATTTGAACGTAACCAATGTGAATACAAATCAATGTTGCTATTTCAGATGTAAGAGACCATATAATAATGCCTTGAAACGTGTATGTAGCCAATGTGCACCGCACAATAAAAGGACCGTTTAATACACGTTTTTAAGACAATACTGTTTACAGCACAAGCACTTTATTATTAAGTATGAAGTCAATTGGCAAGACTATCTATACATTGCACTCGAGTAGCAACAATTATTCTTGTGCGAGCATAATATCAAATCAGTCAATGCCACTATGGAATACAATACAACATCATTCCAAGATGGTGCCCACACAAACACACTATTCGAGTGTACCTGTGCCACAATAAAAAGACAGACTGGGTAACCAACAACTCTGACGAAGTCATTAGGGCAAACGCGTTAGTGGTTTTGTATGGCTTGTTTTGCAGTCATGGAATGAAACGAATAAAACAAGCAAAGAAATAATCGATATGGTGACCGTGTTTCCATCGATGGCTAATCGAGAAAGGAGCAAACTTGTGAGTGCGAGGCCAGACATATAGATCATTCTTGTCTGTATGTGCTTGGGACTACTTGTACTGGTACCACCCCATACCCTCCTAAGAAGGAATCCTGACTGCACTGTTATGTTACCCATTGAAAGCGTTTTCATCTAACTTAGTGGATACCCTGTTCTGCTCAGGATAGGGTCTCTTTACACCCTTCCAAGAACTGGAATCCTCCCCAACATTGCACATTACAGACCAGCTTTAAATATTTAGGTTATTTAAAAAGAAAAAGAACCAATCTCAGGACACATGGGCATCAAGATTCACATGGTGCCTTGATTTTAAAGCATTCAGGTCCCAGCTGGGTTAACAAACTAACCACTAGATCGATCACACATGGCTACAACCTCAACCCACTCCTGGAAGCAAACCAGTAACCAACAGACAGCCAATCAACAAAATAGGCGCCATGCTGAAAAACAAAGCTAAAACCATTACGCTTCTGAGAACAACAACTGTGGAAGCGATACAGAGCATGCCCCTGCATACGGAAGACTCACTCACTAGTGGCCAGCATTCCAAGTTAGAGGAGTCGTTCATTTCGTTTCCATGGAAAGGAAGCCAGCTTGTTTGCACACTCATCGATGCCAGCGGGCATATGGAGAGGAAGTGATGCGGACTTCCAAGAACTCGCTGAGAAAACTGCTAACCCAGAGCACGTCTATCTGGGTCAGTGGGAGGAACACATTATCACCAGAGAAAGGTTACTATATACAAAGATGTATGAAGTATATAAAAAGACATGCCGATGTTAAATGCAAACTATTGTGAAACATGAAATCAAGGTAACACTAAACGAACATGTCAACATTTAAACAATCACTGCTGAAACTTTAACTCGCCTCTTTTTGGATTGTTATTGTGTGCATTTGTTGATGCGTGAATAGTATTTTGTGTATAGTTTCTATACAGATGTATGTGTGCTTGTTGGTAGTTGGCATGATAATGGCAGTTTATTGTATATAATTACTATGAAGATGCTAATAAGAGTACGTTGTGAGCTAGTGAGATTGAGTAATTGTAGGTTTAGAGGTAATTTAATGTAAGGTGTGATTGTTTAAATGTTTTCAAGTTAAGCAATACGAGGTGTATATTTTAATTTATGCATAGGTTTACCTTCGTTAGAACTGCATTGTACATTTAATATACAGGTTTTGTTGTTCACGTAGGTTGCACATATTTACTTACATGCTGATGCTGTGTTGCCATTTGTGAGTGTAAGTTACAGTTCAAGCAATAGGTGGGAAAGTCCATAAATCCACGCTAATGGTGAAGTTATTTCTGAGTTGGGTGCTGCAGTTAGTCCAAGCTGAATGAGACGCTTCCCCCCTACGTCTCCATACTGGTAATGTACATGTGAAAATCACTTGGCTCTTTAAGAGGGCCTCCCTGGACAATTAAGTGTCCTCTGCTATTTTGATACGTATTTCCAATAAGTCTAATGCTGCTGCAATAAGAATTAGGATTTATTCTACATCATGGGTTCAGAAAAACAAATGAACCTACATGTATTACGCTTTGCTCTTCTTCAGGGCTATTAGAGAGATCATCCTGTGTAGCAGGCAATATCACTTCACAGCGTTTAAGCCTAAAAAAATGTGGTTAAAATGTTATTGCATTATTCATTATCAGATTTGGAATGGAATCGTGTGTGTGCAGGTCCTGTCAAGTATAAGGTGGATTTGGATTTGAGGTATACACAACAAAGAATTAATCACTACCTATACTGGTCACCGTTGAGAATGAAATCTTGCAAGTTGAGTGCTGTAAACACCTGTTGGAACTGTAATAGAGAGGTGGGTAGCACGCTTCATATGTTGTGGTTATGTCGAAAAATACAGATATTTTGGGATAGTGTTTTCTAGAGGATGGAATTAGTCTTGGGCTTACCTATACCTAGAGAGTCTATCCTTGGTGTGCTAGGTTTGATTCCATTGGGTATTGGATTGTCTAACAGCAAAATGTTCTGGTTATATAGAGCCCTTCTCCTGGCTAAAAAGCAAATTTTAAAATTTTGGAAAAGTGATGCTTCTCCGAATACTGAGGATTGGTTGCAAGATTTGTGCCTGCTATCCAGGAGAGAGAGGGTGTCCTTTAAAGCAAAGGAGCAACTTCACAAATATGAGAGGATTTGGGGAACATTTAATGATCTCTATGCTTAGTTATCTATTGTAGTCTAGGAGAGGTTTAACAATTATTTTTTTAATTTTTATTTTTATTTATTTTTTATTTGTATTTAATTTTTTTTCTTTTCTTCCTTTCTCGCTCATTTTAATTTCAATTCTTGATTGTTCTTTATGGATAAAGTTAGTATTATGGAATTGCATAAGTATTCTTTGAACACTGTTATTGTATTACATTTTGTTGTCAATGTGTAATATTAAATGTATAAATAAATGTAAAAAAAATGTTATTGCAGAAATAACGCATCCAGTTGATTAGGTTAAATATCTATATTCTATTACGATAGGGCCTTTCAGCCTTCTAAATTCATGTGCGATGGCATCGAACTATTAAGATACCGGAATATAGTGAAATGGCCGCACTGGATTCCTAATGTTAACGCATGAACTATGCGTAAAATGCGCTTGCAGTAGCAAGACTACTTAAACCACAAATACAAAGTAAATAATAGAAAAGAGTGTAAAATAGTATTTTAAGAATGTTAAAATCAAGTGGGGGCAGGTGACGGCATGGCCAGCAGAAACCAAAATGGCTGCTTAAACCCAAACCTTCGAACAAGTACCCCCTCACATGTTTTGGAGAATTAACAACGTTTGATTGGGGAGTGACGAGGGCTGAAGACCACTAGAGCAGACCGACACATCCACCAGAACTGACAGACATCTACTTGCACTGCTGCATTTGCTCGGCAGCAAGACTCCTGTAATGGTGCCAGCACGTTCGTTGCTCCTCTAACTGAGCAGGCTCATTTGTCGGGAAGAGTTGCAGTTTTGGAGTCTGGTCAGGTGTGAACATCTGAGGATCACGTAAGAGCGAGTAGGAAGTCCTTGCTGGAGGCACAGAGTTTGCCCATCTCTGGACCACACTTTATTCATTAGTATCCACGGCCACTGTCTGAGGAACAAGCTGGTAAGCAGAAACTTTACGCAATGAGGGATGAAGTCATGAAATCGGAATGGTTATAAAAGAAAGCAGCACTTTTCTAAGCACAGCCCTTGAGCATGGCGTGACAACAGCTTGAAATACCTCTCCCCCCAAAACATTGTTGCTCTGGAATAATTTAAAGAACAAAGTTATTTCTTGGCGTTCAGTGGTCCCAAAGGATTCCTGCTTGTGGGCCTAGCCTGAGTGTATCACATGGGCTGTTAGGGACTTGCGCACAAGCACTCTGTTACCTAGGTAGCAAATCTTAGCTGGCTGAGAAGGATAGGAAACACTACGCGGAATACTGACACGTGCATTGAGCAATAACATCTCAGAAAATAAGAGTAAGAACCAGCACAACAGTAACCTATTGCGATAGGGACATAGGGTATGTTGGAGACACAGTACCCATGGACCAGCGCTGGGCCCACTCATGAAACATCGTGTCTTGTTACGCTGAAGTAAATATTGGTCGTAGAATCTTTGAAGAAATACAGGGCTCTACCTAGGCAATTAATGCAAATAGTGAAAAAAGGTTGGCCCTAGAGGCCACAATCTAAGGTAAGCAACAAAGAAAAAGCTAATCGGGAGCTAAGAGGATCTTGCAAAAACAAATACATGTACTTCAATACCAGACTACATGAGTATTGGGTAAGCAAAAGGACGAGGATTTGGAAAACAGACAAGACTTAGCTTCTGAAAGCATTGGGGGAACTGAGGCAACAACTTCGAAACATGGGTTCAGCAGCACCTGGCCCATATTGACCCAGAGTCTTATGAAAATGTATAAACACTTGATGGAGTTTAAAGAGCCGGATCAAGAGAAGAGAATACCCCAGTCAGGCTCTTACAATTCTCATTGTATCAAAAGAGAAGTTTCTCAAGAATGAGAGAAAAAGCTCTCATTTCAAGGACAGATGCTATATATTTTCCAAGATCTTGGGTCCACTACTATACAGACGAGAATGGCCTTCAGACATGACAGGCCAAGAGCTGAAAAGTTCAGATGTAGCTGGACCTTCCCATTTGGGCTTAACTTTACATGAAAGAACAACAAGGCATTGTGTAATGAAATTTTAAGTTGCAGCCTATAACAGAGTGCTCTACCTGAAGAAGAAACTTTGACTAAGCAAACTCTTAGATGGCAAACTGCAGAACAAACCGGGAGACCTTCTAAAAAGGCACCAAACAAGACTTTTGAAAGCTCTCTGGTTTTTGCCAGGCAGTCTATATAATAGCCTAGACCTTCTCAGCTAAATTGACATCTTTGCTGTTTGTTTCTGTGAGATTTCTTTTGATAAGGTTCTGCATTTCCAGGCCAAAGGGTCCCCAACAGGTGACTGGGGTTGTTCCACTTTGTTCAATGTTGGTTATGGATAAATAAAGCTGCAATAGGGAGGGAGGGGAACAATCTCCTCCTAAAGTGCTATATGGGGTCCTTTCAACTTTTATTGAAAGCACACAGGCACTAACTTTATAAAGGGAGGGGAGGATTGCTAGAGGTAGAGTGGTGGATGGAGGGTGATTGGAGTTAAAGCTATCCACACTTTAGCTTTTGCCGATTACGGTTCACAGGCATGTGTCAAATTTTTATCCAATGATACCTTTTGAATGATTGCATATTTCACAGTTCTAATGTTTAATTTGAATAGCCTAAAAGCTCCCCATAAAGAGGGTTCAGGTAAGATTTTCTCAAGTTAAAAAGCAAAGTTGAAGGGGCGTTGCCAAGATGGCGTAGAGGTAGGATGCCTACCCCGTACCTGCTCCGACCATCGGCCCGGTCGCAATGCCAACAACTACCTGAGGCTCTGCACCCACGCCTCCCGCACTGATACCGAAAGCGGTGGTCACAGCGCCCTACTGGAGGTGCCTGAACACAGTTGCAGCGGGTGGTGCACGCAGCAATGAGGAGCCGGGAAAGCGACCTGACGAACCATCATAGCAGCCGTGGAAATTCGTGAGGAGGCGGTGGCCGCTGTGAGCCCTCGCAGTCCCCTGTGAAGATCCTATGAAGCGAGCTTTGTGGCATGCCCCTGGCGGGGGTGAGCACTGTTCTTGGCTGCCTGACCCGGATCCTGCCGGAATTAACAGACAGAAATTACAGAAAGGCAGTGAGTCCAGGGTGCATGAAGGCTCGGATAATCTGCTGAAACTAAAGAGCAGCTGTGAGGGGGCATTGGCACGGCTGCTGGAGCTGCTGTGAGGGGGAGGTCCCCGACCCCCCCTGCCTTAAGGGTCCACAACACCATTGAACAGTGGGTGGCAGCGTGGGGGGGGCCCACTTCGGCTGCAGAGCCCTTCAGATTTGCTACAGGGGAAGGCGATGGAACCTTTATGTAGGCAACAGAGAGGCCCCTGGCTCCTGTCTAATTGTGCAACGTGAGCCAACTGTGAAGAGGCAGACTGTTGGTCAGAAGCACTCAGTTGGCCCTGCTCTGCCAGCAGGCACTTAAATATTCCCGAGTCTGGTGGGCCTGGGCCCCTTTGGGACCTGGGGAGCGGGTGGAGAGGTGCCTGCTGCAGAGGGCGAGGTAAACTGGCGTGGGACGCATCCAGGAGCAAGCGCAAAGACCTGAGACTGAGGTAGATTGTCAAAGGCCTCTGAGAAGTCCAAATACCACAGTATACATGCATTCTTATCGACACCTGCAAAGCAGGACCCTTCCCCGGAAGTAATAACAATGGAAGTCACATCCCATGCCCAGTGTGCCACTCCTCACGCCACAATTCCTCACCCAATCTCTTGACCTGCTCTGGTGGGACATAAAGGATTCACTACACTTGAAAATAATCGAGCTTCACAATGAGATGCTGGAGTACACTACAGAGATCAGGAGGGGAGCTGTGTCCTTGGGAGACAAGGTGGACCACAATGTGTGCTCCCTTACCACCCGTAAGACGGAAATAAGAGGTCCAAGGAAGAATGTCAGCCTCCCAGGATAGCGATGAGATTCTCAAAGCAAAATGTGATGACCTGGAGAACAGGGTGAGGGGAGACAACCTAAGGGTGAAGTTCCTGCGTGAGAGAGCCAAGGGTAATGATAGCCAAGACTGAGTTTGGGAGCTCCTCTTGCAGGTCATGTCGAGCAACCGCCCCTGAAAATATCAAGATGGACGGGGTGCAAAGAGTGGGCCCAAAGAGATGACAAAAACTACCCCTCAGGGATAGTGTGGTGAAATTCTATGATTACAAAGTCAAGGAAGCAATCCTGGGGGACGTAAAAAGGGAAAACCCCATTCAGTTTCGTGACTCCACAGCCCAAATATTCCAGGATGTCTCCCAGCCCACTCGAGCAAAGCAAAGGCTGTTGAAACCCATCACTGAGGAGCTATGGTGTCAAGAAACAGATGGACATGTCCATTTGGCCTCCAGTTCAAAATGAGACGCAGTGCAAACTGTATTCACAGTGGAGGAAGGAGCCCGACTAATGAAACTTGAGCTGCTCCTTCATTGAACGCAAGTCGCAGCAAGCCCTGGCGGGGCCCGAGGGGAGGGCTCCTGGCAAATGGTGCAGTCAGGGAAAAAAAGAGCCGACCGATGAGTAGACCGTTGTACTCTGCCCACCTTGTACTGGGCCCCGTCAGAACTGTTATGCTTGACGCCATGCCGAGCAGGCATTGCCCTTTGGCAGAGAACTGTTCAGCAGTTTTGAAGAGTATTGTTCCAAGTAGAGGTCTCGATGCTACTTGTTTTAGAAAGATGGGCAAGGACCTGCAGCGATTTCTCGCCGCGTACAGCAAACTACTGAAAAGTCAGTTCCGTAGGGGGTTGTGGAGGGGGAGACTATCTTTCAGATCAGGTATTTCACTGACTGGCAGATATACTGGGGGTATCTCAGGAGTACCAGATGGCTGGGGTGCCAACGGCAGCAGCTACCATGGGGAAAGCCGTCACAGGGTCTACGTGCCATTACTTAGCATAGGGGGATCTTACATAGACACATTAGGAGGCTGGGAGAAGAAGGGATTGATATGAAGGGTGACAGCCCACAGGTGGTGGGATACTTTCTAGCAAACCATGGTTAATTTAGGGACCATAAACACCCGTGGCTTAAACACTCAGGGTAAACGTACACAGTTTTTTTAAAGGAGCTGCCAAGACTCCAGCTGCCTATAGTAGCGCTCCAGGAAACCCACCTATTAAAAAAGGACCAGGGAAGACTTAAGCATAGCCCCTTTCCACACCAATATCACTCTTCGTCAAATAGTAAAAGGGCAGGGGTGTCGCTACTAATGCACAAGGATGTGGGTTTTACGCATAGAGCAACAAAGAAACTGAGGTCTGGTATATAATAATGGAAGGGGAGTTCCAGGGCAGGCAAATCACTCTTTCGTTTTATGCCCCCAACTCGGCAATAGATCCTTTTATGCTGCGGTTGCTGGAGGAGGTGGTGAGAAGGGGCCAAGGGGAAGTTCTCCTAATGGGCAATATGAACCTAGCAATAGATGGGATCCAAAGATGGGTTAACTCAGACTACCTACTCCACCACAGGCTCAGTATCTTCCGCTTTTACAAACCGCATAATTGACATGAACGTGGATAATGTATGGTGAAACCTACACCCTGATAACACTGCCTACACATACAATTTGCATGTACACTTGCTGGCATCGCGCATAGATGAGATCTTTATTCCGACAGGCATGACTCACATTGTCTTCCTCACAGAAATTGAGCCCATGACCTTCTCGGACCATGATATGATGACGGTGAGAATGAAAGATTGTAAGACCTACCAATGGCGGTTACCACCGGGTATCCTGCGGGAGCCTTGATGCTTGGAGGACTTAAAAGGAGCAGTCCGGGAATATCTTTCTAATCGCCCCAAGGACACCACAGAGGGCATCCATGGGGATGAGTTGAAAGCGGTGGCAAGGGGAGTGATAACAGCAAGCGCTGCCATGATGAAGTGTGCTCGAGGCCAGGTGGAGGAGCTGCTAATAAGGAGGTTACGGAGGACAGAAAGTCTATCCTGCAACACCTAGCTGGCTACAGTCAACGCCCTGAGATGTCACCTGCTGAGTCTCTTGAGGATTCAAAAAGCTGAAAGGACTATGCTTAGGATTCAACACAGATTCTATGAGATGGGGAACATTCTGGGGTCAATGTTGGTGCACCTGCTTAGGCAGCAGATAAGCCGGGCATTCCATTGTCGACACTCAGGGGGGGAGGGGGGGTTAGGGGTGTGGAGGCGCATGGGGGGGACGAGGGCAAAAAAAACAAAGATATTTCCCCACCTTCTACACAGAACTTTACACTTCCAGTACTCCAAGCCAGGGGGACATAAACATACTTCAAGGGAGTGGAACTGCCTCAGCTGGGTGAGAGGGGCGGATTAATTTCTGGAAGCTCCAATAGACACGCAAGAAGTTATCCAGGCCATCAAAATGTTACAACCAAACAATGCCCATGGTCTCGACGGCCCCACAGCCAGCTTTTACAAGTCCCTGTGTCAGATAGTGGCCAAACTCCTGGCTGATGTGTTCAACACAGTAAGAAAGGGTGGCCATTTCCCGGCCTCAATGACAGAGGCCCATGTAACCCTAATATCCAAGCAAGGAAAATAAACCAAACTTTGCTCTTCCTATAGGCCCATAAAATTATCAAACTTAGATTGCAAGATAGTTACAAAAATCCTTACCAATAGGTTGAAGAGGCTCATGCCTCTACTTATTAGCCCGGCCCAGTCGGGATTCATTAGGGGACGGGGTACCATTGGTAATATAGGGAGGCTAATACACCTAAAAGACAAATCTGGGAGAAATCCAAGCAATTCACATTTGTTGGTGCTCAAAAAGCATTTGACCATGTAGAATGGGGATTTCTGTGAAAAGTCTTGTGGACATTTTACTTTGGACCTAAAATGACCCAAATAATCTTCTCCAAGTATGCGACTCATTCTGCAAGGTTGTTGATCAACGGGGCAGTGACTGAACCGAACCAGCTTAATAGAGGCACCAGACAGCGATGTCCCCCTTTTACCGCTCATATTTGCGCTGGTAATGGAGCCACTGGCGGCACAGGTAAGAAGCAAGAAGTGCATTGTGGGAATAAAATGTAGGGGCTCCCAACATAAGATTAATCTCTGCATGGATGATGGGATTTGAACTCTGTTGGATTCCCCTAGACTCACTACGAAACATAGAAGAGTAAATCGAACGCTACCGTATGGTCTCTGGGTTTAAAATAAATAAAGCCAAATTGGAAATCCTGAGTCTAAATGTCCCCTGCCCCCACACAAGGGATGATCGTCAGCAAAGGCTCTCCTTTACGTGGGCTGCTAAAAGTATCAAATACCTAAAAGGTCAACATAAGTAAAATTGGGGACCTTTTATGAGTTCATTACCCGGCCCTAGTGAGGAGCATCAGGAGAGACTTAGACCGATGGGGGACCCTGCGACTGCCCTGGTAAGGGAGAATGGCGGCAGTTAAAATGAACATCCTCCCCCAATTTCTTTAACGCCGATTCCCTATCCTTAATGCTAAAAGTACGATTGGGAACTGGGACGCTATGCTACTAAGATTTCTGTGGAGAGGTGGCTTGCCTAGAGTCAACAAGACCACATTGTACACAGCTAGGGACCGGCGAGGACTCATTCTCCAAGCTTTGGGACTACTATAGAGCATCACAAATACGCCCACTGATTGACTCGTGCAAAGGGACTCTGAGAAGCTGTGGGTTAATATGGAGAAAGTTGTAGCGGGGAGACACTTCTGGACACAACTTTGGTTGCCCCAAGGCAATTGGTCGCAGCGCCTCTTCCTGAACCCTATCGCAAGGGCTTCTCTCGAGCTCTGGGACAGCATTGGAAGGGAGAAGGAAAGTACTACTTTCCCCTCCCCATTCACCCCATTGCTTCATAAAGAGGAATTATTTCACAGGAAGACTGACAGAGGTTTCTTCCTGATGGGGGACTTGTCAGTGGGGAAAATCTGCACATTTGAAGATTGTAAGAGGATCAATAGATTCAGTTACTTGCAGGCAAGGCATTGGGTCCTCCACCCTGTTAGTGACACTGGCGATAAGGGGTCTGATGCAGTTAGAACAGATGTTCCAGGAAGCGGCTGATGCCAAGGGGGTTATTTCCAAAGTCTACAAATCACTGAATTAATTCACCCAAAGTTTTGAATGCTTTTTGTACTATGATGGCTGCAAGCAGGATTTGGGGGCTGGTGTCCGCATGGAGGAATGGCAAAGGATCTATGGGGGGAAAATGGGATCTTGTGTCCGTGTTTGCAGGAAACCAGATGAATGATTGACACAATGGTATAAAACCATAGCCCGGTTAAACCTTATCAACCCAAATAACAATGCTGGAGAGGGTGCAGACTTGAGGGTACAATTTTGCATGTTCTGTGGGGGTGTCAGTTGGTACGAAATATTTGGTTGGAGGCGAGATCCAGGCTGAAAGAGATCCTACACATAGACATTCCTGATAACCCTATAGTGTGCGTTCTGGGACTCACTAATACACTGCAACAAGACTGTACCACGGCTCAACAGAGATTGTTGACTCACCTGTTGCTGGCGGCCAAACCTTCTATATTCCACCTCTGGAGGAAGGCAGAACTTCCACGGTCACTGTGTGGCTTGATAAAGCTGGGAATGTTCTAGCAATGGAGAAACTGTCTGGCAATATAAAAGACTCCTTGATGCCATTCCGCCATTCCTGTAGGCCCTTCTTGACTTGCATGCAAAAGGACTAAAATGCTCTCTCCTGCCCAGTGAGATTGCGGGTGATGAATCTGGTTGATCTACATTGATGGTGTAACCCTGTACATTATGCTGTATATGCTGCCTTTTGAAATGTACGAAGACCTGCATTGGGTATACTCCCGAGGGGGAAGGGAGGGAGGTGGGATCTTTCGAATTATGATCTTTATATACTAAACACCGGATGACTCCAGAGCTTGTTAGGATTTTAAAAAAACAACAAAATTGTTTTAAAAAAAGAAAAGCAAAGTTGAAGCTCTTTGGGGATTTTTATGTAACCTTTTAAGCTGAAGGGCACTAATTAGCAGTGCAATTCTTTCCCAAGAGGGTCCATCTACATAATCTATCTGCTGCAGCATTTAAGAAACTGAAGAACCTGGATTCTAGAATGCAAGCAGCAGAGGCAGCAGCATAATCCTGCAGCTCCTGGCCCTCTCCTTTATGGATTATGAAAAGATATGAACTCAACAAAAAAGAAGATTGAAGTGGCCAACAACCCCATCCCTAAGAAGCCTAAATCAACCTCTGGGATGGCAGAAGTACCAAGCCCACATGATATTTATTCTCTCCTTTTAAAGATGGCACAAGACTTGAGTAAAGTGGCACGAGATGTGGGAGATGTCAAAGCTTCTATGGAAGTTCTCACGATGAAAGTTTCCCAGATTGATGGCCGTGTCTCTGCCCTGGAAAATGGGTCAGCCTCTAGGTCTTCTGTGATCTCTGGCAGCTACAGGGCCTACAAAAACCTACAGGATGACTTGCGTAAGGGAACTGTGAAGACTATGGAGATTGATCAAGATCAGAGGCCAGTATCTGCGAATAGTGGGCATTGAAAAATCAGCAGAGGAAAACTTGATCCAAACTGTACAGGATGTATTTAGGTTACCTATAGATGTGATCATATTACCTCCATTGACACGGACAATGCTTACAGAGTGAGAAGGAAATTGGGGCCCAAGTGAAGACAGATCCTGGTTTCGTTTATGAGCTCTAGAAGCAAGGAAGATATACTAAGAGCAGCTAGGAGCAGAGAAACTGCCTTTTCCAAAAGGTAATAGGGTCTCCATCAACCCGGTTTACCCAAAGAAGTGCTGGAGATTAGGAAATCTTTTAAAGGACCCAAAGATCTGGTGAAATCAATGGGTATAAAGGCCTTTTTAAACAGGATGAACCTGCTAACATTGGTGTTTCCTGATGGTGAGAAGACATCAGACCCTGATGAGGCTATGAAATGGTTACATGTATCAAGAAACGCCTCTACTACTATGGGTTAATCCCTTTCTGATGTCATCCCTATTGTGAGAAAACTACTCTATATATATATTTTCATTTTGGTACATTTCATCTATGTTTTTCGCTCATTAAAATGGCGCAGCGCTGATGATACAGTACAACGTTTTTTCGATTCGAAAAATGCTTACTTCATTACAGTCTTTTCATTCCGAATCAATCCGGCCTGTAGACTTCAAGGTTGGAGTAAAGGCCCTCGTCTTGTTCACGTACGCGTACGCACGTAATGGATCAGCTGACCGCCTTATGTTTCTTTCTCGGCTCGCATGGAGCTGGGAGACCGTGAACGTCATGGTCGGCATTGCGTATGCATCGCTGGTCAGGTGACAATGTTATGACTGCGATTAATCGGAGCTCTGCAATCCGCTCCGCACATCCATACATCACCTCCCAGGAATACCACTCAAAATGCTACGTGCTGTAAGATCACTGGAGCTGTGCCGTGTATGCTTGGACAGGACTGAATGGATAAGTTTCCATATTTATCATCTTTTTTTTGTTGGTCCGTGTATGCCCTTGAACTTAACCACGTTACCGAGGCTGAAATTGCAATTGTGGCTAGCAGTTTGTTGCTTGTACTTACTTCTGCAGTAGTTTTTTACTGTACATGCCATCATCCATGACCGGGACACGGCGTAGTTTTGCTGCATTGACAATAACTGGTGTAAACCCTGAAAACAAATAAAAATACATCCGTGCTGCGGGACAAGGGCACAATCGCTTGCATGCCTTGCAGCAGTGCACTCCAGAATATGACATGCTGTGCTGGTAGATATATGTGCGTTTTTCAATAGTATACGTACATAATTGTGTACATAGTTTTATCTTGGTGACAAGAGGTTTTGTTATCCGATTGAACCCACATACAAGGTCTGACAACATGTGCATGAATGTCATCTCTCCCATGAAAATACTTTATTAACAGGAATTTGACTGCTCTGACGATACATTTGTAGACATCATTCATTTGCGTATTGGTAGTGAAGGTCAGGGACCGCAATGGTTTCTGGGTATGGTGGCCATGTGTAGAATAGTTATTTTGACTTTTGATCGGTTTGTATCTGGCGCCACGCAATCAGCACACATAGGGCATGGTAAAACACCAGTTATAAGATTTAGTCTGGCTCTGTCTCATGAGTTTAATCTTTCAATTGATGTTGATGTGTTTGTCGGATAATCATCTTTTTAATCCCATGTTGGTTTGACTATAAACTCTCCAGTGGTCCCAAGCCATGTAGGGAGGTGATAAGCTTATTTTGATTATGAGATATACATGTTTTCATGTTTGATGATTATTCATAGGATGATCTTGGGAGTCTCTGAGCTCGGTCTTATTGACGGGTGGGTATAGGCATTGAGGTATTGGAATCTGCGGGAATCTGGAATGGGACTAGGTTTTTTGGAGAAAGAATGGGCTATGAAATGTCGCTTGATTAATGTTTCATTGGATTGGTTCCAGGTTTACAATTTGAATAAGTTTTTCATCAACACTTGGTTGAGTTGACAGTACTAGATGGATGGGTGATGACCTTTTTGGGCTTATGCTACATAGCGGGCGGTAATGTATATTTTATTGCATCTGTGGTGTGTTCAATTTCTATTGCATGGTTGTTTGATCAATATGAGATAATAACTATGTGAAAGGCTGTATCTATTTACATGCATTCTATTTCTTGAAATGTTTGAAATTTTCTTTCTTGGTGACGAAACAGGGTGAACTGGGAATGTATAGATGTTTTGTTTTTTGGATGAATACGATGGGGATGACATTGACCTTTAAGGGGTTTGGGGTATTGTATGGTATTTCTTTTCATTATTGTTTTCTAAGATGTTTAAGAATTCAGATAAATTAAGGAGAGGTGTCCAGGGTGCCGGACATCTGGATATGTGGTATACGAACACATATTGTACACTGTTCTTTGCGCTCTGAATCTACTTTGGGGCTGGGGGAGTAGGGTTCACGTCTCATCATTTTATTGAGGTTTTGAAGCCAGTTGAAGGTTTTCTACAGATCTGGGAACCTGGGCTAAGTCATCATTCAGAATGGATGGGCTTTTGAGAACAGTTATCTGGAATGTGAATGGATTAAATAATGTTCGAAATAGAAAAAAGTTATGTCTTATATAAATGGTTTGAAAGGTGATATTTGTCTTCTGCAAGAGACAAATCTAGTTAAGGATGAACTTGATGTTCTGAAGAAGGGATGGGTTGGAAGAGTATGGATCAATGTTCAACTCAAGATCTAGGGGTGTAGCGATCTTGATTAGAAAAAATGCCCCTATAAAAGTTTTAAAATAATTTGGAGACAAAGATGGTAGGGTTGTTGCCATACTGACCAATATTCAAGGTTCTGAAGTAATGTGTTGTAATATGTATGCATCTACGGTTGATGGCTCCTTTTTTAGGAAGGTGGCTCAAATTATTCAAGATCGGGGATCGAGAAATATTGTCCTGGGTGGATTTTAATGCAGTTCTTGATCAGAATGTCTATAGATCGAGATCAAGATATGGCAAACCCACTGACATGCACTCTAGAGCTCTGAGGGACATTTTAAAAGAACACAATTTAACAGATGGGTGGAGGGTTGAGAATCCAATGACCAGGGATTACACCTTTTATTCAGGGGCACATATGACATATCCGAGGCTGGATATGTTGCTGACATCCGGAAGGATTACTGAAAATTACTTAAAGTCCAATATTGTATTGTCAGACCATGCTCATGTTATCATAGATGTGAAACCTGACTTTGCTTTGAACAAAAACTATACATTGAGGATGGACAATAGGATTTTGGACAATAGAAAAGGCATGGAGAAAATTGCCACAGAAATAGATTACTTTGTGAAAGAGAATTGCACGGGGCAGGTCTGTCCTAACGTAGTCTGGGAAGCCTTTAAATGTACAGTGCGAGGTATGCTCATCAGTTTGGCAAGTGGATTGAAGAAGAGATCTGACTGTAGATATCGGGAATTGGAAACAAGTATTAAGGACATCACTAAAGATTTGATGTTTAATCCTGGAAACTCAATTTTGATTCGAAAACTTAAATACTTGATCTGGAATTGAGAAACCTGATTTCAGACGAAGCAGACAAACAAATGTTTCAACAGAAATGTACATATTTTGAGAAAGGGGACAAACGTGATCGTTGGTTGGCATTTAGGCTGAGAAAAAGGGAGTCAGAAAGATCTATTACTTCTATTCGAGGACAAGATAACCAGATTACTTTCAGACCTAAAGAAATCAACTAGGTTTTCCGGAATATTCATTCAGATCTGTACAAATCTGAAGCATATATTTCCTCAGATGATTGTGGGTTCCTGTCGGGTTTGCCAATTCCAACAATTACGGATGTGCAATCAGTTTCCCTAGATGAAGATATATCATGGGATGAGGTGAAAAAAGCAATCAGTAAACTGAATACAGGAAAGTCTCCTGGACCGGATGGTCTACCAGTTGAGTTTTACAAGTGGCTCCCTAATTCTGCTTTATCTTTCTTTTTGGACATGTTCAAATCGTCCCACTTGAATGGATTACTTCCACCTACCACACGACATGTATGTTATCAGTGTTCTTGAAAAAAGGGAAAGATGAGACTTTAACATCCAGTTACAGGCCGATTAGTTAGCTCAAAGTCAATAACAAAATATTGGCAAAAATTCTGACTCTCAGATTAGAAAATGTATTACCAAAAGTAATTAATCCTGATCAATCGGGCTTCGTAAAGGAGAGGAATACCGCAAGCAACATAAGGAAATTATTGTGCACTATTTCTGTGGCTACTGAGTCAAAAGAAGACACTGCAGTTCTTTCCCTAGATGCGGAAAAAGCCTTTGACAGGGTGAACTGGCAATTCTTATTCAAGATCCTGAAAAAGATGGGATTTGGTCCAAATTATATTTCCTGGATTAAGCTTCTTTCCAACAAACCAACAGCTGATGTGAATACTAATGGTCTAAGGTCTGGAACATTCGAATTGGAGAGAGGGACGAGAGAAGGATGTCCCCTTTCCCCACTGCTTTTTGTCATAAGTATTGAACCTCTGGCGATGGCGCTAAGGTTGGAGGCAAATCTACAGGGCGTGAGCTGTTGGGGTGTACAACAAAAGGTGTGGTTTTATGCAGACGACTTGCTGTTGGTCCTGAAAAATCTTCAGCTGTCAATTCCAACTCTTATGAGCGTTTTGACAAAATGTAACCAACTCTCAGGTTATAGAATAACTGGTCCATGTCGGAAGTTCTACCCTTGTTACCGTTCTGTGTTAAGAACTTTGTTACAAAGTGGGGATTTAAATGGTGTATAAGCAAATTGCTGTATTTAGGTGTATGGATCTTGCCGAATATATGTGAATATGTAACGGAAAACATGATTATGGTCAAGAATGCATATACGTTTGACTTGAAAAGATGGAGTGCTTTACATTTGTCCTTATGGGGGAAAGTTAACGCACTGAAAATGGTCTCCACGCCAAGAATTAATTATGTACTTAGCATGATCCCTCTGGATATTGGAAAGAAATTTTGGCAGGAATTGGACAGGCTAATTCAGGGTTTTATTTAATGGGACCATAAAATGCAGAGGTTGAAGCTATGTAAATTACAATTGCCCCTGGAGAAGGGTGGACTGGGCGTGCCAAATTATAGATCTTACCACTTGGCTTACATGTCGCAAACATTAATGGAATTTACGAAGCCAAATCCGGATGAATGGTTGTGTGCTGAGAGTAATCATTTTGGTCCTTTACTCCCTACAGCTCTGTTGACAACTGTATCAAAATTACCGGGTGTAGCTGACCCATTGACAAAATGCCTGCATAGTTTGTGGATGATTCTGAAGGATTGTTTGGGTTATGACACTTTGAAAGATCCTAATGCTTCGATTTTGGTTGAATCCAGGTATTAGCTGTGATGGCAAAACCTTGTTGTGGTCGGAATGGTTTCTGGCGTGAGTACAATGGGTTAACGACCTATTTGAGAATGGAAATTGGTTGAATGCAAGGGAACTGCAATCAAAATTTGATAGGTCACATTTCAGTACGAGCGATTACCGTAAAATCCGAAGAGCTGTTGGAGATATTGACTCAGAACGAAGTCTAGATTTTAACTTGTTATGGCAGAAACCTAAAGTAGGTGGAGGTGGTCAGGTGAGTCGAGTCTTTGCTTTGTTGAGGGAGGAATGGAGTAGAAGGATTGGGAGTACTATTGAAGAGGGTCACTGGTTACTTATATGTGCTAATACAAATCTATGCTCTCTCAGCTTGGTGGAGAGGTCCACACAGATTAAAATCATCAATAGAGTATACTGGACTCCTGAAAGGCTGTTCAATAGAGGAATGTCAGACAATTCAGACTGTCAGTCGTGTGTTGAGGATATGGGTACATTTGAGCATATGCTTTGAACGTGCACCAGGGTGCAAGGTTTTTGGTTTGAATTTGGCAGGATTTGTGATGCAGTGTTAAATGAGAAGATAGACTTTGATTTTCAGACTTTGATACTCTGCAGTGATGTTTTTTTGGAGGATCTACCAATATCTCAAAAGAAGTGGGTCTATCGAGGTGCTATGGTGGGTAAAAAAAATATTTTGAGAAGGTGGAAGACAGTGAATCCGGACCTGATTGAAGTTTGGATTGATGAGATGCATGACATGGCTGAGATGGAAAGGGTTATATTTCGTAGGAACAGGAAACTTACTGTATTTGAGGGAATAGGGGGGGGGAATTCCTCGCTATGTACTGATTTCTATTTGATGCTTTTGATGTGAACACTGGATGTGGGTGGGAGGAGGGGTAGGTTTTGTAAATATGTACAGGTTACATGCTGTGAGCTAATTTGTATTTGAATATTGCTGTTTCTTTTGAACGTTTCGTATTTGTTACTGTTATAATCTTAAAATAAAGTTTAAAAAAAAAGAAACTGAAGACCCTTATTACAAATCGCTCAGTGTTCAAAGCCCAGCTCTAAAAATGAAGATTCTTATACAGGGATATATCTAGCTGTCTGGAGTTAGAGCATTAACAATCACCATTAACCGCAGTGGTTAGCTTATTTAACCATATCAGGGAGCCATGGAGTCCATAAGCGAGTTGATATGATCAATAGTGCTATTATACGTCAACACGAAAATATCTCGTACATGCTTTTGCCAACAGGTCGAAGTACCCATTACCAACCTTCAGATAATGATCAGTGTTGGTACATTCCAGGGAGGTAGCGGGCCAACATCATCCGAAAGACTGTAAACCTCATTGACATAGTCCACAAATGTAGAAAACTGGAGATGCTCAACCCACCAAATGCTGAGAATGCATTCAACAAGTTGAGCGGAGCTTCCTAGTGAGAGTCTTGGCGAAAGATGAAAATCGGTGCAGGGTCTGGGAATGCAATCATTGCCATTTATGTCCGCCCCAATGATCGCTCCATAGCACAGCTACATGGTAACTGATACTCTCTTTGACAGAAGCCCCAGTCAGGCTGCACATGAGCACCAATATTGTTCATTTTAGTAGTGGAGGCCCGGGCACAGGCTGTTCGGGAGGGCAAAGAAGACGACCTCTCTGGCAGAATGTATGCTAGGAAGGCATTTAAGGCCTCCATTTCTCTATAGAATTCTTTTTTGTCCTGCCCCTAAAAATAGATTTTAGACATTGATAAATCTTCTGAAAGATTTTTTTAAATGTTTAGAGTTTAGAAATTAAGCTGGACTCATCTGAGTTTATGAATCTCTCGAAGTCCACTACCCAGCTCAATGCAGTCAAGGCGCTGTCTCCTTTCAACATCAGCCCATTTAAAATACTTGGGGATTAATTAAACTAGTAAATAATCAGGTATATATTCTGGCAGCTATGAACAACTCCCAGCCATAATAAGACATGGCTCTTGGAAATTACTTGTGGCGTGAACATTTGGTAGAATAGTATTCGTAAAAACGAATGTCCTTCTGAGACTTCTACACATGCTCCAGACCGTATAAGTTTCTACCAGGTGCAGGTATTGGTTAGCTCTACGGAAGGAATTCTGAACTTCATAGGAAAAGGATCTCCATTCAGGCCAGCCAGAAGGAATATTTCCCTCTCATATATGTGAAGGGCTCTCCTGCCCAAATATCAACATTTTCAGGGAGCACAAGTGTATTTTGTAGGAAAGTGTGTGAACCCTCAATCCACTAAACACTGGAAGCTTTTTGGTGTATGTAAATGTAGGCCGTGTGCTGCACTATCTACTGTGGACATGCAAGTGAGAAACACTGTAATTACTACCTGCAGTTAGAATTTTATTGGCGTCGGACATGCTGGTCGTCAAAAACAGGTCTATCCTCTACCCTAGTCCACTTTGCCATTTATATCAGAATTATATGCTGCATTTGTAATTAAAAAAATCAAAGAGACTGTTCCAAGCCTGAACTAATTTTCTTATTGTGCCCTTAATATTATGCTAATGACCAGGGTATGTGCAACATACCATTGATTGGGTTGGACATTTGGGACGTATTTCTTTAGTATAGGTTAATGATGCAAGTAATGAAGATGGTTGATGGTTAATATTCTGATTAGTGTTTGCGCTAGAGTGACTACGGATTGTTCTAGAAATATATGTAGGTGAAAGTAATGTCGTTTTACCTTTCAGGGCTTGCACAACTAATGTGTAGTTGCACAGGTGTTTTAAAATTGTAGGTTATTACTTTTCATATTTTGACATAGGAATACATGGCTATTTGGAGCGTGGAATTCAAAGCACATGGTTAATGACCTACTTTTCTGTGGGTTAATAAGACAAAGTAATGTGAATAACTTATACATTTAAATTACATTGTTTTGGTTAAATTAGTCCTGCAAAGAACAAGTTACTTTCTTACCTGGTAACGTTCTTTCGATGGGATGGTCCGACGACGTATTCCATATCTATGACATGTAATCACCACAGCTGTGCTGCTTCGGAAACTTTTTTCGGCGTCTGCGTCCTGCGTCGATGACGTCGATGCGCCGTCGTCGAGGGCCTCCTCCGACGTCATCCGATGTGATAAGTAGGACGCACGACGCCCGTAGCCTCAGTTGTAGTTTTTTTCCCCCAGAACGTGTGACACTAGTCAACTGCCAGTCAGACACAAAGCCTTGCGGAACGTAAGCTGCAATCGCAAAAGAAATTCTGCAGCGGGGAAGGCAGGGTGGGAGCGATATGGAATACCTCGTCGGACCATCCCATCGAAAGAACGTTACCAGGTAAGAAAGTAACTTGTTCTTCGAGGAGATTGGGTCCTCCGACGTATTCCATATCTATGACAGACTCCCAAAGCAGTACCAGAGCAAGGAGGAGGGAAAGAATTTAGAATCAAGATTTAGAATAGCCAATCAAATAGCAGAGCAAAGGACCGCCTTGCCAAAGGCCAGATCCTGTGCTCGGATGGAATCGAGGGAATAGTGACGTACAAATGTATGTACTGAAGCCCAGGTGGCTGCATCACAGATGTTGCGAATAGGAACACCCCTCTGCAGGGCAGTAGACGCAGCCATACCCCTGGTAGAATGGGCCCGCAAGCCAGCCGGTGGGTCCTTACCCGCCAAGCGGTAGCACACCTAGATGGCCAAAATAATCCAGCGAGACAAAGTCTGTTTCGTCACAGCTTGCCCCAAACGCTTTCCAGCGTAACCAATAAAGAGTTGATCGTCCACTCTGACCCGGGACATGCGTGAAACATAAAAGCTTAAAGCCCTCCTAGGATCAAGCCTATGGAGCCTCTCCTCTTCCTTACCAGGATGCGGAGGAGGATAGAATGCCGGAAGAACAACCTTCTGGGCCAAATGAAATTCCATCACTACCTTCGGAAGAAAAGAAGGACGAACTCTAAGGCCAACCCTGTCCTTGTGAAATACAGTGAAGGGAGGCTTAACTGAAAGTGCCTGCAACTCACTCACTCTGCGAGCGGAAGTAACCGCAACTAAAAACACAGTTTTCAGAGTTAACAGCCTCAAATGGCAAGAATGTAAAGGCTCAAACGGAGCACCCATAAGAAACTTAAGAACAAGGTTTAAATCCCAACCGGGCACCAGGAAAGGTGACGGAGGGAACACATTAGTGAGCCCTTTCAGAAACTGTCAAATCAAAGGGATTTTAAAGTAAGAACACTCTTCAGACGAGCGCTTAAAGATGGACAACGCCGCCAGATAACCTTTAACGGTACCCACTTGCAAGCCCCTGTGGGCCAAAGAAAGTAAAAAGGACAGAACCATGGGGATGTCACATGCAAAAGGATCCACATTCTGAACTCTGCACCAGTCGCAGAACTTACGCCAACGGCAACGGTACAGAGACTTCGTTGCCGGCCTTCGGGCCGAAAGCAACACCTCCATCACGTCCTCAGGGAGGTCCCAATCCTTATACCTCAACCTTTCAGAAGCCAAGCGTGAAGGTTGAGGGATCTGACCTCTGGATGGAGAACCTGACCCCGTGAGAGCAGATCGTCTCGGTAGGGAAGACGACGTGGAGGGCAGATGGATAAGTCGAGAAGGTCCGGGTACCGCGTCCTCCGAGCCCACGCCGGGGCAATGAGGATCATCCGGGAACCGAACTTCAGTAACCGCCGCAGCACTTGCGGGATGACAGGGACTGGAGGAAACGCGTACAGCAGCGGGAATGACCACTCCACCACGAACGTGTCTCCTAAGGCTCCTTTTGGAGGAAATTCCCGCGAGCAAAACCTTTCGCACTTCCGGTTGACACTGGAGGCGAAGAGATCCACTTGAGGGGTCCCCCAAAGGGCGAAGATCTCCAGGAGAATCTCCTGAGCCATCTCCCACTCGTGAGAGATTGCGCTCTGCCTGCTCAGAGCGTCCGCCGTCACGTTCTCGTCTCCGGCCAGATGAACTGCCGAGATCGAAACTTCCTGCTGGATGGCCCAGAACTCGAGCTGCATCGCCTCCCTGCACAGAGGAAGTGACCCTGCCCCCCCCCCTTTTTTGTTGAGGTAGTGCATGGGCACTGTATTGTCCGTCAAGATCAGGACACTCTTTCCTCGCACAGTCGGCAGAAAAGCCTTCAGGGCTAGCCTGATGGCCCTCAGCTCCAAAAGATTGATATGGAGTCTGGACTCCGACGGAGACCAACGACCGCTGACTATCAGCCCGTTGGCATGAGCTCCCCATCCCGTGAGGGATGCATCCGTCACAATCGTCACCTCCGGCCAGGGAAGCCAAAATGGAGCCCCCCTCATCAAGTTGCCTTCGACGGCCCACCACAGAAGATCCCGGGCGACCGAGGGCGGCACCTGAACCGGGTCCGACATCCTGCCGGAGGACTGCGACCATTGCGTCTTGAGTGCCCACTGCAAAGATCTCATCCGCAGGCGAGCCTCTGGCACCAGAAGAATGCAGGATGCCATGAGGCCGAGCAACCTCAAGAACTCGAACGCAGGGAGCGTCTGGGCATGCTGAAACTTGTGCACCATCTGCTGAATGTGAAGAGCCCTCACCTGGGGAGGAAAACACTGCCCCAGGGAAGTGTCGAGCACTGCTCCGATGTACTGGAGCCGCTGTGTTGGCGTCAAATGGGACTTCTTTAAATTGAGGGAGAAGCCCAGCCTGTGAAGGGAGCGGCAGGTGACGGACAGATGATCCAGGACTTGCTCGGGAGAGCTCCCCCTGATCAACCAATCGTCCAGGTAGGGGTAGACGTGAATCCCCCCTTGCCTGAGATGCGCTGCCCCACCACCATGAGCTTGGTGAAAACCCTTGGGGCGGAGGTCAATCCGAACGGCAGGACCCGAAACTGAAAGTGCGAGTCGCCAACCGCGAACCTCAGGTACTTCTTGTGCTTGGGATGGATCGGCACATGGAAGTAAGCATCCTTGAGGTCGAGTGACACCAACTAGTCCTGAAGCTGAAGGGCCTGGAGGACTTGAGAGAGAGTAACCATCTTGAACTTGTCCTTCCTGAGGAGTTTGTTCAAACCGCGTAAGTCCATAATGGGTCTCAATCCCCCGTCTTTCTTCGAAACCAAAAAATAAGGGGAATACCATCCCTTGTTCCTCTCCGCCACAGGCACCAGTTCTATGGCGCCTTTCTCCAGCAGGGCTTGAATTTCCTGCGCAAGGAGCGGATCCGGACACTGCAAAGAGAGGTTCCCCGGTGGATTGTCGCGAGGCCTGTGCCGAAAGGGAAGACAGTAGCCGTGGGTCATGATCTCCAGAACCCACACATCTGAAGTAATGGCTTGCCACTCTACAAGATGCTGCACCAGCCTTCCCCCAACCGGCGAACCATGGGACATGGCCTCACGACTGAGTGGGAGCGGCTGCGGCGTTACCTGAGGGCAAAGAGGCAACTGCCCGAGCGGCCTTGGCACCACGGGTACCCTGTCGTCCACCTCTGGTACCCCTGCGGTGGCCTCTTTGACTGCCAGCACCTCTCGCTTTATTGAAGGATGAGTAATAGCGAAAGGAACCACCCCTCCACTGCTGTCCCCTAGGACGAAAAGGCGGAGGTTGGTGAACTGCAGCGCCCAACGACTTCGCTGCAGCTTTTGAGGCCTGCAACCTCTCAAGGCTTTCGTCAGCCTTGCTGCCAAAAAGGTGTTCACCGTCAAAGGGCATGTTGAGGAGCCGGGACTGCACATCAGGAGCAAATCCCGACTTCCGCAACCACGCAAACCTGCGTATCACGGTGCTCGCCGCCATGGACCTACTGACGCATTCAGCTAAATCCAAACCCGACTGAACGGATTCACACATGGCATCCTTACCATCCTGGACCATAGCAAGGAAACCATCCCGTTCGTCCCCTTCGGGAATATGTTCAGCCGCCAACGCAACACAGTTCCACATAGTGTGAGTGAAACGAGACAAGGCACAAATTGAGTTGGCCGCCTGAAGCGCCATACCACCAGAAGAAAACACTTTCTTCGCCCAGCCATCAAAACGTTTGTCGTCCCTATCAGGAGGGATGGTAGGGTACGACGCCTGCTTTGCCGGGGCCGTGTCCGCCTGCACCACCAAACTCTCCGGAGTGGGGTGCCTGGTCAAGTAGCAGGGGTCGCTACTGGCTGGACGGTATTTTCGCGACAAGGATCTGCCCACCGCCGGGAGACTCTCAGGAGCAGTCCAAGCCGCCGCCACCCTTCTCTGTAAAGCCATATGGAACGGCAGTACCGGGTCAGTTGGGGGACCAACATCAAGGATGTCAGTCAGATCATCCTGCACAAACTCCCCTGGGGGAGCAGACCATCCCAAGTACTCAGAAACCCTAGCCATAAGGCACCGGTACGAGGAATCGGCATGAGAGCCAGGCTCAGGCCTACCAAACTCCACCTCCGGAGAGGTGTCCAGTCCACTGGCATCATGCAGTGACTGTCTCAATTCGTCAAACTGACTATGGCCCGAGACAATTTCATCTGGAACCTGACTAGGAACCAGGCCATCAGAATCCTCATCCGCCTCTGAAATATAGTCCAGGTGGCGAAAAGAAGGCACCCGAGAGTGCTTGCTCTTAACCAGAGCCTTCCTAGGGGGTTCTCCCGTGCCACGGGGTACCTCCGACACGAAAGGCGCCGAGAGAACCGGCATCGGCGCCGAGAGGATCGGCGTCGACGTCAGACGCAGCGCCTCCAGCATCGGCGGCGTCGACACAGCCCTCGAGGCCGGAGCCCCAAGCGTGTCCCTCGACGACCCGAGCGTCGACGGCCTCGACGACGTCCTCGAAGCCGGAGCCTCGAGAAAGCCTGTCGACGCCCTCAACGCCCCAGACGTCGATGTCTTCCTCGAAGACTTCACAGGTGCACACGGTCTCGAACGTGTCGAGGACTGGGACCTGGAACGGGTACGGCGAGAACGAGTCTCCTTGTCCGAACGGGACCTCTCCCGTGACTCGTGCCGACCACTCATGGGAGCAGTGTCTCTCGACCTCACACGACCGACCCCACTCGGGGGCGCGGACGGCGCAGTACCCTGCGACCCAAGAATCGCCAGCATTTTCTTCCCGAAGGAAGCCCATTCCTCCGGCGTCGCACGGCTGGAGGGGTAAGCGACGTGCCGGGCAGAGTCCTCCGAGGAGGACCTGGAAGACGACCGGTGTCAGCGCTTCCGAGAACGCCTCGAAGAGGCTGAGGAGTGGCGAGACCGACTCCTAGAAGGAGACCCACGAGACTTCCGACGATGACGCGGCGAGTCACCCCTCGAATCATCCGTCGAAAGCCCCGCAGACTTCGACTTCCTGGGCTTGGACACCCGACCTACCGACAACAACTTCTTACGTTCGCGTAAGGCTTTGGACGTGAGCGACTGGCAGTCGATACAGTCATCCGTGTCGTGGGCCTCCCCGAGGCACCAGAGGCAGGCGTCGTGCGAGTCCGTCACCGACATCTTGGACCCACACTCCCCGCACTTCTTGAAACCCGGACGCGGGGTCGAAGACGAAGTAGAAGACATCTTCACACGAAGGATTTGTCACAAAACGAACAGGTTCGAAGAACAGAGAAGAACAGAACTCCAAAGAGTCGAGGCGTGAACCGAGAATCACGAAGCAACATGTTCGCGGAAAAAACGGAACTGAGGCTACGGGCGTCCTACTTATCACATCGGATGACGTCGGAGGAGGCCCTCGACGACGGCGCATCAACGTCATCGACACAGGACGCAGAAAAAAGTTTCCGAAGCAGCACAGCTGTGGTGATTACATGTCATAGATATGGAATACGTCGGAGGACCCAATCCCCTCGAAATCATTTGTATTGTGTTTTATGGATGGCAGTTTAGAAATGTTATGAAAGATGTGGATTTTCAGTAGGTGAATAGTTTTCTAAAGGTATAAAGCTATTTTTCATGGGTTTATCTTGCTCCAAGTAGAATTGTTTGGGCTGCAGGAATATGCATTCATTTTGGTTTGTGTTGATGAAGGCTTAGTTTTGTTCATGACCTGCCTGTTGGGTAGGTATTATTTTGGGGTCATTTGATTGTTTTCTCCATTTTCTATTCCTTAGTATTGGTTGTTCCATGAGGTTTTCCAGAGTGGATTGAAGAATAGTCAGTAGCATGTGATTTTTCTTTTCAGTGGACCATACAATTTGTTCCAGGTGACTTGTTCTAATGTGTATGTTACAACTATTTCCAGGGGGAGAGTTGGTTACTTGGAGCTTGTTCCCTTCCCCCCCAAAGTGTTCACTGAGTTGATTGGATTGAATGCTCCTTGAAACTGAATAAACCAAATAAAAAAATAAAGAAAAGGATTGCCAATTTTGTTACTTTAGTAGGCATCAACCGTTCCAATGTTTATAAAGTTGTTGTTTTTTTGCAGACACATTCCAAATTGTGATTTGAAGTTCATGTCCCATATAATTGTTTTGTTCATTTGTTTCAAGTGGTTTTACAAGAACTTCTGGGTGTGAAGCTATTTTCTACGAGTGGAGCAAGATTCAACATTTTGAACCAGAAGAACAAATCACTTGTGTTGTTCAATTGGCATATGTTTTAAGTTTAACAGTGACAGTACATTCACTTAGTGAGCATTCTACTTTAATGTTTCACAATGTAGTTTTAGGTTAAGCGGACTTGTTTCCTTGTTTGTTCCCATTTCATTCATTGTGTTGTCATTTTGTATTATGGGCCGCTATGGTGGTTTTATTAGCACATACCGAGATGAAATAGCAATTATATGTCCTGTAGGTTTTTTAAAAAAATGAATAAAAAAAAATACAAAAAAAACTTTTTTGATGCAGTGTACCAGTTTTAACTTTCTTTTGACAGTTTGGATTTAAATCACATTCAGTGCTCGTCCTTGGAGTGCATCATTACCTTTTTATTAGGGTAGATTCTGTACATTTGACAAGTTTGGATAACTTAGAAGAACAGTACTGAGTGATGATTTCACAGTGTGGCATGTATGGTTTTTCAAAATCGTCATTTTGCAATAAGTACATAGGACTTTGGGAATTCTGTTCTACTACCGACAGCATTTCTTTGAATCGTACTGCATTTTTCTTTGGAGTAATTCTAAATATGGGACTCCTTTTGGTACAAGTTTCAATCATATTACCTCTATATAGTTACAACATATATTATTAGACCTCATTTCGGAATCATTATGCTTCACGATACTGCCATTTTCTTAGCAGTACTTATATGTAATGTATACTTCCTTTATTTCCACACCGCGTCATGCATTAACTATAAAAACAGGTGATTGATGAGTCCTGTTGGATTTATTTTTCCTTTTTCTAAAGCTGCGAGTTGTATTTCTGTAGAATCTGTATTCATATGGTCAGAATTCCTTCACTCACTGCAAAAGTGTTCAGACACTTTGTTGGGTTATATGCCATTTCTATAGCACCTACTGCCATTGGTATGGCCTCAAAGCGCTGTGAGGTCAACACCTTTGGTGGACTGAGGTCAAAGGCGTGAGATTTGACAGAAGATTCTAGAATGTGTGTGTGCATGTTTAGCCAGTGGCAAGGTCACCGATAGCGACCCATGGAGACCTGGATGATGGGTGCTGCGTTAGAGTCAGGAGAGTGAATGCGTACAGTTGGACCAAATGTGTTGTGGGACTCGGCTGCATTCTGGCATTGGTGATGTGTGTTGTGAAGTCGAGTAGTGGTTATTGCAGAATAGTGCGAGTGGGTGGTTGAGCACCGGCAGGATTACAGCTACGTTCCATTGTGATGGAGTGCCAAACATACCAGTGAATCAAAGCTATCTAGTTACTATGAGGTTATATAGATCGTATCATACAGATTGACTGTACTCCTTTCTGTGCGGACCAGGTACTGTCTTGTTGTCACCTCACGTGGCTCATCAGATGCCCCCAGTTTCCTGTCTCTGGGTGATACTTCACCCCGGAGGTGGACTAGGTCTATCAGGATGCAGGGAAGAAGAAAGTCTTGAGTGCTTCTCGGAAAGGGAAGTGATCCTCGATCTGGTAGATGCTAAACTGAATCGAGTGCCAGATGGTGGAAGCTTGGACGGCGAATGAGGATCCCTATTCTGATTGATTTTGCGACTGGGATGAAGAGAAGAGCTGTGCCGGATCTCAGGCTTCTGGTGGTCCTGTAGGGTGCGAGTTTGTGCTGTAGATATTCTCGTCCTGTCTTATGCAGTGCTCAGTGATGCACATTACCTTGAAGGTGGATCGTCGCCAGATCAGCAGCCAGTGAAGGACACAGAGGGCGGGTGTGATGTGTTCTCTAGGGCAAGAAGGAGCATTGCTGCAGTGTTGTGAACCCGTTGAACTTTTCTGAGTTATGATGCAGGGCCCACCCACACATATAGGGTGATCGCATAGTTAAGCGCGAGAGGACGATAGCCACAATGGCAGTGACTCTTTGTGGGAAGGTCATGTAGGGGGCAGATGCGACAGAGTGCGCAGGTGTAGGTAGCAGGATTTAGTCGCTGAGTTGAAGTGATGTGATAGGGTTAGGTCTGAGTCAATAGTGAATCCAAGTTTATTTTACTGTGTTGGAGGTGGATGGGGTTGGCCAAAGAGTACTTTTCCACTCCGATCACAATTTCAGATCATTAGGGGCTGAGAAGGAGGTCTTAGCAGTCATCCTGTGGTCGATTTCTGTGAGGCAAGATGCAAGGTAGGTTGGGAAGGTGGAGGAAGGGTCCTTGGGATCTTGAAGATGATTTGGCTGTCATCTGTATAGTTGTAGCAAGACAGGCCGTTTGAGCGGATGAGAGCAGTGAGGGGGCTCAGGTAGAGGTTAAAGAGCAGAGGGGAAAGAGGTGCCCTGTGGTACTCTAACAGGACGGGGAGCTGAGGAGAAGGGAGGCATGTGTATTTGGGATCTGTTGGAGAGGATGGAGGAAATTCACTTCAGAGCTGCGTCCCTGATTCAGAGTGAGTGGAGTCTGCCCGTGAGGGTGAGGTCATCAATGGTGTTGAAGGCAGCTGAGAGGTTGCAAAGTATTAGTGAGGCAAAACCCTCCGAGTTAGAGTTTCATTTGAGATGTCCAAGATGGAGACTAGGCACAATTCAGTTCCTCGAAGAGTTCTGAAGTCGGATTGGGCGGGGTCAAGGAGGATGGTTTCTGTGAAGGCATAGCTGGGTGTAGTTTAGCTATGAAGCGTTTGCTTGAGATAGGAGAGCAGTTTGTTGGAAAAACGGGGACCAAGGAGGGTTTGTTAAGCATGGGTTTGATGTACGAGGTCTTGAAGAGAATGATGTGAAAGAATAGTTAGAAATTGATCTAGTGATATTGCCAGCACAAGTTGAGGATAGGATTGCTTTTAGAGGCATCTGAGGGGCAGCTGCTAGCTAGTAGCTTTAGAAATTCCAGGTGGGAGATAGGGAGAAGGATGAGAAGAGCCAGATGCAGGGGTTCTGGTGTAGTAGGGAGCCGGGTCCTGGATGCTGGGGTGTGGGGTGTGAGCGGGGCTATTTCAGTGCTGATGGCAAGGTTATTTTACAAGGCTATGTTGTGGAAGTGATCAGAGTTTCACAAAGTGCTTGGGTGCGGGAGGAGGAGCGGTGCAGGAAAGGGCCTTGAATTCAGATATAATCTTGCGGAGTTCCCTACAGGTGTTAGGGGCCTTGGTGATTCTATTCCAGTAAAAGTATTTTTTGGCCTTGTGCATTTCCTTCCCTGTAGGCTCTGAGCTGCTGGGCTTAAGCTGTTCTCTTCTGTGGCGATGGGTCTGCCCACCACCTGCGTTCTAGGTTGTGGTTCTGGGATCTGAGATCGGATGTGAACCATCTGGGGGAGAAGCCATGTCTGTTAGACAAGGGACTGATAGGGGTGAGAGGGCTAAGAGCCGGATGGAGAGATGGCCAGACTGGAGTGGTAGGGAGCGCAGGGAAGCAAGTAAGCGATCTGCCACTTCTGGAGTTGCTTTGGCATTATTCCATTGAGGGGAGTGGGTGAGGGGATCTGGGGTTGTCGGGAAGGTAGCAGGGTCTATGGTCAAAAGAGTGAAGAAGATGGCTGCATGGTCCAGCCACACTTGTGGGCGAGGCGGGAGAGTGGTGATCAGTTCAAGGGCGCTGAAGATTGCATCTAGGGTTTGGCCTGCAGAGTGGGTAGGTCCTAAGACTAGTCGTGTCAGATGTAGGGAGTCCAGGTAATCCAGAGAGTGCCACGTGTGTTATTCGGGCAGAGGTAGAAATATTCTGTGCCTCTCTTGGGCGTCATCCCATTGGTGAGGAAGGATAGCTCAGGGGCAAGGCATTTGTCTTGGAAGCAAGACAACGCAACACAACACAGGTTTGAATCCCGATTCCCGTGCTTAGAAACCAATCGCTGCTATTAAGCGAGTTATAAAAGAAAAATTATAATTTAGCAGGTTGAGGGGAGATTTCACTCGCTTGGGGGAGGAGGTTGTTAGGGTGTGGGTGGGAGTGGTCATGAGCCTCTTAGTTCAACCAAAGTAAGAATCCTCCATTGGAAGATTCTGACTGGCTGCAACCTCCTCAGTGTGGTGTTGACTGCTGCACGAACTTTGATTCACTTTAAAGATCAGAATGAAACAGACATGTACAATGAGTTACTGGCATGGTTATCTTGCTGTTCTTTAGGTTGTACGTTTGTAAGTGGTAATACTTTGTTGTATAGAACTACTATAGGAAACAATTTTGACTTTTCTTTTTCAATGCTTTCTAGATTTGGCTATTAGTTGAGGCTAAAGCCAAAACTATAGCATCGACTACAGCTTGGAGGGAGAAGGGACAAAGCTTGTGCTTGTTCGGCTATTTCTCTACACATTGACTGCCCATGGCCATCCCACTCTCTCCTCATCATATTACATCCTTCTGGGATCTCTTAGATAGCTTAATCAAGCAGTATTTTCAGACTTTGCGCTGCAAGTGCCTGTGTTATTCAATTTGTTAAATGTGCTACTGGTACAATACAAATTACTCTCATGTCCTGTCCCCTTTCCTCCATACTTGTGGGACATTCCGTCCATCGGGACCGGAGCACTTTTTTAAAGAATCAAAAAAAAAATATATATTTTTTTGTCCTTTTTTTTTACGTGGGGGCACACCACACATGACCACATCCCTGTCTTCATGAGCTCTGCCTGCGAATCGCTCCTTCAGTCCATGTCCCCGCACGGTCAGGGTCCGACGCACTTACATATTGAGGAATTTTTTTCTTTTTGTTCCCTTCATATTCCTGCTCCGGTTCCACAGTCTTCTTACTTCCGTCTATAATGGAGCATCTGGGATAAGTGTCCTGTACTTCGTGCAAATGTAGTTTCGTGAGGATGGACCCCCACTCTCTCTGTCTGTAGTGCTTGGGCCAGGACTCTTGCTTCTATTGCCACTCCCTCTCTGTCCGTGCACTCGTGTGTCAGCTTGTCAGGTGGGAGCAGGTGTTGCAGCAGATTCATCCTCCGCATTTACAGCAGTTCATTGAAGAAAAAAGGAAGTGTCTGCTAAGTTCCTTTCTTTTTAGGACACCCCAGCCAGGGGACTACTTCCCGGGGTCTTCTGGTTCCGGGAGGGGCCAAAGTAAGTTTGTTTATTTATTTATTTAATAATGCGCGCCAAACCCTTGGGTAGCTGGGTGCAACATGACAAGGTGACAAAAGCTTAGTTACAGGGCATGTTAGATATGAACACATACATACAAGAAATATATAGATGCTAGCACCTCTGGTTACAGTAGGGAGGTGGAGGCAAAAGCTCACATAGTATGTGGTACATATCGCAGGGTAGTAGGTACAGTCAGTGGCAGAAATAAAGAGGTTGGTAGAGATAGGACAGACTGAACATGGGGTTAGGAATCATTTGATCGTAGCCATTTGAGTACATTACATCTGAATTTAGAGTAGGGTTGTTCCATTCTGAGATCTGATGGGACTGCGTTCCAGGATTGTGCTGCTTTGACTGGGAAACTAGTCCCACCAGCTGTGGTTCGTTTGAATTTGGGAGTCTCTAATGGCTAGGCATTAGCAGATCTCATCGGGCGGGTGGCAGTTCTTCTATTTATTCTTTCAGCCAGGTATGGGGGTGCTAAGTTATTCAGGCATTTAGATGTGAGTGAGACTGTTTTAAGGAGGATCCTATCGTAAATTTTTAGCCAGTGGACTTTATCGTCTAAACTCAGATGTGCTCTCTGTTGGGTATATTCAGAGCTGCTCTTAAGGCACTGTTTTGTAATTTTATACGTGACATATTTATTGTAATGCCCTATATTCCGGCGTCAACAATCTAGTCTGGACATTATGAGAGCATTAGCCAAGGTAGTGCAGCTAGCGGCAAAAAGGAATGGTCTGCAGGCTCGGATGAGCTTACAAGTGTAGGCTGTTGAAGAAGCGAGAGAGTAACTTGTGTTTTAAAAGGTAAGAGGAGTCAAGGTAGAATCCTAAGGTTTTCACGACAGACACTACCTTGATGAGATTGCTGCCGATCTTAAAAGGAGTCATAATGTTAGTTTCAGAACCTAGGATCAGTATCTCAGTTTTGTTGTCATTCAGGCAGAGGCCGTGGGAAGCCATCCATGCCTGAATGAGGAAGTACATCTTATTTACTAAGGCTGTGTCCTCAAGAAAGTTGCCCGAAAGGGGGATGAGGATCTGGGTGTCATCTGCATAATTTGTGTAGGTGACACCCAGTCTGTCCAACTTATCGAACAAAGGCTTTGTAAAAATGTTATACATAGTGGGTGAGACATGACCCCTGTGGTACTCCACAGGATATTTGAATCTGGTCAGCAGAGTCTGAGTGGGAGAAGACTCATTGTGTGGTTGGCTAGAAATAATTGTACCCAAACTATGGCCTCTCCTGAGAAATGGGCTGCCGACCTAAGATGGTTGCATAAGACTGCGTGATTCACCAAGTCGAAGGCTGCCGATAGGTCCAGGGTAAGTAGCATAGCTGTTTTCCCATTGTCCTTCAACTCGCCGATTTGGGTCTTAAGATCTAGCAAGGCTGTCTCCGTGCCATGAAGAGGGCAGAAACCAGATTGCCATGTTCCTAGTAAGTGGTTAGCTTCCAGGTGTTCCTGGATTTGTAGGTAAGCTACTCTATCAATGATTTTAAGTATAAATGGGACAGTTGTAATGTGTCTATAATTGGTTGGGATGGTAGGGTCTAAGGTTTGTTTTTTAAGCAGGGGGAGTACCCAAGATTCTTTAAGATTGTTGGGCATGGAGTTGGTTTTGAAGGAGGCATTGATAAGCTTAGAGATGAATGGGGCCAGGTCTCTAGCTGCATCCTTTATGATCTGGGCTGGGCAGCTGTCACCCTTACAGTTTGAGGGTTTTAAGGAGAGTATGTCTTCTCCGTCTCTGGGATAGAAACCTTTTTTAAACTGAATGGTGTGGCCGTTCTGTACTCAGTGTGTTGAGGGGGTTGCTGTTCCGATGGTAGCAGTGAGGCCTTTTTGTTGGCTATTTTAAGTTGGAGGGATGCCATTTTATTTGACAAGGCATTTTGTAATGGCAGTGCACCATAGCTTGTCTTTTGGAACATTAGCTTTGGGACTTCGCTTTAGAGATTCTTTCGTTAAATAGGTTTCTTTTAGTATTTCTTTTTTGTAAAATTTGGAGTAGTTAGTTATCTTAACTTTGTTGGCTCTGGGAGCAGGGATCTCCCTGTGGTGTCCCGAAAGGGATTGAAACTGGACTTCGGAGTATCCTCTGAGGCTCCCTGTAAAGGGGCTGTCAGGACCTGATCTTCATCCCAGGTTCCGCATCTGGGGGCTCAAGTTAAGCCCATTATTTCTTGGGCTATTTTCAAATGGGTAGTTCCAGAGGTTTCCAAATCTGGAACTAAGTGTACCGAGACTGGTCTAGAGATTTCCAATAAAGCGACTAAAACACTGGGGTTATCGTCAAGATCCCCGACTAGGGACTATATCTTAAACCGGCAAGATCGAGGGGCACCCTTCGAGGGCTCGGGCTATGGGTGATGACCCTAAGCCTTCACACACACAATGCTGTGGTCGACCCCTTCCTGCGGAGGGAGCAAAAAATGCGGCTAAACACCATATGTCTTCAAGCACCGGCTCTGCCGAGGTTCCCTGCTTCAAGGCTAAAATGGAACATAAGTCCACTGAGACGCCTGTGGTGACAACGGCCTCACTGACACTTGTGGTGCAGTTCACCTCAGGAATTAACAAAATGGCGGCCCAACCCCTGCAGTCTGCGGTGGCCATTTTGACTACCTCTCTCACAACAACGTTCTCAACGGCTGGTACCGAGGGGCCTGTTTTTAAGGCTGAGCAGCCTTTTCACGTAATGTGAATAGGAACTCGTTCTGCCCTCGGATGGATTGGCGTGCTTGTTTTCCACTGCCACACAGTCTCGCTCCCTCCTACGTCCGCTCCCTTGGTTTCCGTTGAGCCAGCTGGTGCAGGGCCATCCTGGCAACCAGCCAACCAGCCTCTTTGCAATCCTAGCGGTATGCCCCTTCAGAGGAGCCTCTACCCACTCCGGTGCCCAGGCTTTCTTCTGAGGATGTGTTTTTTGGCAAGTTTCAGAACCTTATGCACTCTGACCCAATGAAGGATCTGTTCAAAGAAATGTATCCTAAGCATCCTGAGCCCCTTCCTGCTCCGGCTACTCCTCTGCAGGTTCCAGTAGTACTACCACCTCCTCTTCTAGTGGGGCCCCCTCCTCTTTAACCTGTGCTTAAGACTCCCGTTGCGCAGTCAAGTCTGCCCACGGGGCCAAACCAGCAATTTAAAACATGAACTTTCAAACTGAACATTTATGGTTTTACTTAATGCCCTTGAGAAAATCAAAATCCAATAAGTTTAAAGTTCAAAACCAAATTTCAGGCCAATATCCCAGGGTAATACGAGCCCCATGATCCCATGATCCCCGGGGGTCTGGTAGTCCTGACCTCCTCCCATCCACCTATCAGTAGCTCGAGTGGGGTATAAGAGCCTATAGCCTCAGGCCCATTTCTCTTTCTTTTTGCTGCCTGCATAAGATAAGTACCATGTATGTTTACGTGTGGTAACAGGAAAGAAATGTAATGCTTTGATACCTAGCGCGTTAGCTGGGAGTGACAGAGTATTACACTGACAGTTTAACTAAATGGCTGGTAGCTAAAGTAGCAGTTACCATTTAGTCAGCAATGTTTAGAACCATCGGAGCGTTCCCACCGAAAACACAAAGCGTAGTGTAGCAGCTACCGCATCAGTGTATTGCACGTTGTTTAGATAATTGCAAGGAGTTGGGGCCGGAGCCGCGAGCGAACGCGCCTGCCTCAGGCAGCCGGCCCCGCTCCTGCTTTCCATCACGTCAGGCACTGCGGCGAATACGGCGGCCTTTAGGATCCAGGGGAGCGGGAGCCTTCCGAGCTTCCCGTCATCCCCAGGGACTGCCCAGCGTTTGCTCAGTTCGTTTTCCGTAACAAAACGACCAGCAGAGTGCGGGAAAGCCCAAGACAATTGAATATATATTTATTTCACCTACGCTCATGCAGACCGCACTAGAGAGCTTTACTGTGCGAGACTGATTTGATTTACACACTTGTGCTGACTGCACTGAAGAGCGTTACTGAGAGAGTTCACAAAGTCTCAGAGCCATATTTACAGCCGACTTCCCGCAGGTTGGCACTGCCAACAGAAGGAATGGCTCAATATTCAAGCCCCAGAGTATCACCATCCACCACACGAGAGTGGAGTGAGGAGGAGTGGGAGGAAGACCCCACTCAGCAGGATATTGACTTATCACTGAGTTTTAAAAAAGTACTGGGAGATTCCCTGACACAGTGTTCAGACAGCAGGTGACCACAACTTTGTGGAACACTCCCGTCCCCTGCACAACCTATTGTTGTAATAACAACCAAAACTCACATATTTTTATACATTAAAAAATTGGTTTATAAAACTAATTGTGTATCGAAAATTTGAAAAAAACTTTTTGTACAAACAATCAGAAAAATTGCGTGTAAATGTCTTCTTTGCACCCTAAATTCAAATTATTACCATCACTTCTCAGTTTATTTTAGCAATTAGTTCTCTAACATAGCATTTCACATTTTCAGGTAAACATTTGCATACTGTGGATCAACATACAAGTGTCAGCTCTTTACTCCTAGTTATACATGATCTCATTGTTCTCAACTATAGTACGCTTGATGCGTTTCGGGGAGAGAAAAAAACCTTTCTTCAGTAGATGTTTACCAGTGTTTTCCTTCCTCAATGTATCTAAAAGAATATAGTAAATACATATTTCTCGTAATCTTCACATTAATTCATATATCTGTCATGTCTGTGTAACTTCAAACATATCATCACCTGGATGTGCCATTCATGAGTTCTATCTTGTAGTTATGATAATTCCTTGTGTCATCATCATGTGTCATATGGAGCAAATCCTAAAGGAAACAAGAGAGACTGCATTCAGTCCCAACCAGTTGTAACTCAGTCATCAAAGTATCTAGTTAATGATAAGAAATTGTACTTGTAATTACCTGTATGTCCAGGTTTTTAACGTCATTAATTCTATGATGCAAGGAAATATATGTCCATGTATGATAAAGAGTATTTCTATTTTCTGAATTCCATCACTCATGGGTATATGCCTCAATCAACAACCTGAAAAAATATACAGAAGGATTTCTATAGTATTACCTACCGCAGGTGGTACCAACGTGCTTCAAAGCTTCATCAAGCTTTCCTCTATATATAATTAAGCTGGCTTGCCTTAAGGGGGGACACTATCTTATGGACTCTGTATTTAAAGTGCCTAAAGCAGCGTTTTCAAAATTACCTTCTGTTCCTGTGCCCAATAGGTCCAATACCTTAATGCGATGGTCATCAAACAATCTGAAAATATCATTCAGATCAATAATGATATTAACTGGGAGGTCTTTATAGAGTTAGGATGCTCTGAATTGTAATAACAAGTTATCCAGTATTTTAGTTCAATCTGACTCACTTTAGGGGACGTTCTTGCATGGGATCTGTTTTTCGAAATTCCGAAAAAAACAGCAGATTCCAAAATGGGCGTCTTTTTATTCCGTGTAACGTAATGACTTTGATTTGTTTACATTATGCCGTGGTTCGTAGCTAAGAAGGATCCTATCCTAATAGTGCTAACATTCTAGAAGATATGTCGAATATCAAAATCGCTTTTAAAATGCTAAGGTGTTGCTTTTAATGTGTAACACGGGCATCTAGCTCTATTAATACCTGTTGTCAATGAAGTCTTAAACTATAACTCCGTTAATGAAATGGTACTTTCAAAAATAATGACGTCTCATCAAATACTGGGATGTGGCCCATGATGAGTATTTTAGGACATTTAGCTTCTGTTTCCATAGGGTACCAGAGAAATCTTAGAGCTCAATTAAATAAGCGAAATGGACAGTCTTCTCTCGCCGTATATATAATGTTAGAAGCCTAATTCGGGACCTTCAGTTCTATTAAGATGAACTTTGTGTATTTAAATCTTGGCAGCATCCAGTGATTGTAAGAATCCACAGCATGTTCACAATCTATTTTCATCTGTGACAGTATGATAAAACTGTAACACAATGTCAAATTCAAATGCTCATTATCTAAAAAATAGCATCAGGTCGTGTAGGTGTATGTTGGAGCTTTCTTAGAGAAAGGAACTCAGATTGCACTCATTCCACTAGGGGATAGGCTGTTTAGTTTCTCAATCCAGTACAGTTCCCTTTGGCTCATACGTTTGACATGATTATTCACTCTTATTTTTTGACCTCTTCTAGGATGATCACTTTGAGTTGAGCTACATTGTGTTTATTTTGGGCATTATTTTGATTTACTGACACAGGCAGTTTTACAAGGGGTGAAACCTATAGCGCAAAGGCTAGAGGTGCTGGAGGCAATAATGGCTAAACAGCAAGAACAGCTGGCAGCCAGGCAAAGACGGGCAGACTGCCCTGGAGAGGGGACGTCAGCTGGACACCCCTAAAGAGGGGTGTAGAGAAAGGGATGTAAAGTAGCTCGGAAGAGCAGAGACTCTTTGACACCTCCCACCCCCCTGAGCACTGTGGAAAGGGTAAACAGTGTTCCCCAAGGAAAAGAAGACCCTGTCGCCAGACTGAAAAAAGCCTTCCTGGCTAAAAAGGCAGATTGGCAAGATAGACCCCTTGCTCCAGTGGTGCACAATTCAGGGGAATACGATGAGGGCTACTCGCCCGACGATGAAGCAAGAGATGAAGAAGACGTCAGTAAACCCACTGAGCAGAGCGTTGTGCACGAAGAAAGAGAACACTGCAGACACGTTCAACCCTGAAGCCATCAGGCACCCGAAGTCTTCGGAGTGGGTGCCATCGCCTAGAGTGACACTGAACATGGCACAACATCTAAAAAAATCCTGCACAGAGAGGCACGATCTCGGATGAGATCAGAATGTCCAAGGCCATAGTTAGCAGGGAAACTGGCTGAGACACCGGACCTCGACCCAAAAATGGTCACCTTTGTGATTAAAGTAGTGCGGGACATCAGGAAAGGTGTTTACCGCACCTGGAGGGGATGTCGAGACAAAGTTCTTGATCTAGCAGGGCCATTGGCTAAAATTATGGATTTGGCAGAAAAGGCCATGGATACAGGGACACCAGCAGATGCCTTTGCACTAGGTAACTGGGCCCAATGCGCAGTGTCTCCCCTCTGGAACGCCAACTGAGCCCTCTCTTTTCGGAGAGGAGGAGGGGCGCCTTATAGATCTGCATCTGGCCTCCTATGAGGCAGGAGAGGGCTTCTATTTGGAGAAGCATTTGCAAAAGGAGATGTCCCAGTTCGTCGGAACGTACTCTGCATTAGAGAAAGCTCAAAGCTCCATAAGAAAAATATTTCCGAGGCAAGTTTTTGCTGGGACCGGACGTCATAGGGGTTGTTCGTCCGGTCGCTACAACTTCCACCGCGGACCCCAGGGGCTGCACGTCCAATACTGGCAGGGAAGGCAACAGGACACCTTCCCGGCCAGAGCGAGATTCCCAAGAGGTCGTAGGGGAAGAGGCTACTACCGGCAGCCCAGTGCTTCAGGCGGTGAGTACAGCAAGCATGCACATGGGAGGGAGAACTCGCCAGTTTTTAAGCGAGTGGCAAGCTTTATCGCGCGATGCATGGGTGCTCCAAGCAGTAGGGAGACTCCAATTAGAATTCATAGACGATCCCGTTCAGAGGGTATAATCTTATCCCATACACATGGCGCAGGAAGAATAGGCGCTTTTACAGAGCGAGCCGAGAAAGCTGGTGGACAAGAACGTGATATAATGCAATACTCGGGGAGGAGTGGGTTTCCTCAGCAACATGTTCTTAGTCCGCAGAGGAGAAGGAACAAGTTACTTACCTGTAACTGTTGTTCTCCAGCATGGGTCTGGCATGGATTCACATGCTCATGAATATTCCCCGTCGTCAGGCCGGGAATCCTCGGTATAGAAAAAAATCAGTATCAGTTTTGTTTCTAATCTGTCTTTCTTAGCAGTAACCAATCACTGGTCTCTGGGTCATACTGCCCCCAGCCAATGACTGCCCTCTCCCTAAGCCCCGCCTCTGGCAGCCATCCTCAGATTTGGTAGCACGTAAAGTGGCAGTATGACCAAGTGAAGAGCCGCAGAGGGGTAGGCGGGAGGGTTCGCATGTAAATCCATGCCAGACCCATGCTGGAGAACAACAGTTAGAGGTAAGTAACTTGTTCCTTCTCCAGCATGGGGTCTGGCATGGATTCACATGCTCATGAGTAAGAGAATACATAGCAGTACACACATGCACAACCACGGGAGGTGGCAACAGGCTCAACATTAAGCAATACAACAACTCAACATTAAGCAACTCTTACCTCCTCACCAGGCTCATCTTAGGCAAACAGGTTGCGCAACACTGCTTGGCCGACCCTGGACTCCTCCCTGGAGTCCCGATCAACGCAGTAGAATCTTGTGAAGGTATGCGTCGACCTCCACGTCGCAGGCCTGCAGATGTCCAGCAGGGGCACACCAGACAGGAACGCCGTGGTAGCAGCGATCGCTCTGGTCGAATGGGCTCTCGGACGGCCGGGCAGCGGTTGGTTTGCCAACCGGTGACAGTGCATGATGCAGCCGGAGAGCCATCTGGAAATGGAAGTCTTCGAGAGAGCCTTCCCTTGATTCACAGTCCCAAAGTTCACAAACAGCTGTGAAGTCTTGCGAAAACTCTTCATGCGGTCCACGTAGAATTTAGGCGCTCTAGCTACATCCAGCGAGTGCAAAGTCCTCTCGGCCGGCGACAAAGGCGACGGGAAGAAAACTGGCAACACCAAGGGCTCGTTGAGGTGGAAGTCCGACGGCACCTTGGGCATAAAGGAGGGGTGCGTCCTCAGCACCACCCTCGTGTCATGAAAAGTCAAGTATGGAGGCTTGCAAGATAATGCCTGGATCTCTCCCACTTGTCGTGCGGAGGTGATGGCCACGAGGAAAGCTGTCTTCCATGACAGGAACTTCAAAGGCGCCGAATGCATAGGCTCGAATGGGGCCCCCATGAGCCTGGTCAGCACCACATTAAGGTCCCACGCCGGGGCAGGAGCCTTCACCGGCGGGAATGATCGGAATAGTCCCTTCATGAATTCTTTCACCAGGCGATGAGACCACAAGGACGCCCGTCCCGTAGTCCTGGTATATCGAGAGATTGCAGCCAGATGTATTTTGATGGAGGCGTGAGCCAGTCCAGCTTTGGCCAGCGACAGTAGGTACGGCAGTACTTGAGGGGCCGTAATCCGCAGAGGGTTAATATTCTGTGCACGGCACCAGACAGAGAACCTCTTCCATTTATGTCCGTAGCACTTGAGAGTTGAGGATGCCCTGGCCTTTGCAAGAACCTCTCTGCAGTCGGCCGGGATGTCGTACCCTCCAAACTCTAGTGCTGCAGGAGCCAGGCCTGCAAGTTCAGCGACTCTGGGTTTTGGTGAAGAATGGCGCCTCCTTCTCTGGAGAGAAGATCTGCGTCCGTCGGCAGCTTGACTGGGGTGGACGTTGACCAGTCCAGAAGGTCCGGGAACCAGATCTGTCTCGGCCACGCCGGTGCGACGAGGATCATCCTGCACCAGGACCTCTTGAGCTCGTTGATGAGCCGGAGCAGCAGCGGAGGCAACGCATAAAGAAATAGGCCGTCCCAGGGGAACGAGAAAGCATCGCCCATGCTCCTCGGCTGGGGGAACCTGCTGGCGAACCTCCGGCACTTGAAATTCGTCGGCATCACGAAGAGATCGATTTGGGGTTCGCCCCATCGTCGAAGAGTCGATCCACTTGATCCTGGTGTAGTTCCCACTCGTGGCACGAGCGCAGCTCCCTGCTGAGCGAGTCAGCTATCGTGTTTTTTATTCCTGCCAGAAGAAGAGGCACCAGAAACATCCGTTGGGCGACGGCCCAATGCCACAGATCCTGGGCTTCCTTAGATAGGGCCGGGGACTTGGTTCCGCCCTGCTTCCGGATGTAGAACATTGTGGTGGTGTTGTTGGTGAAGATCCTCACCACCTTGCCCTTGAGGGACGGAAGAAAGGCCCAGAACACTGCGCGGAGATCCAAGATGTTGATGTGGAGTGACTTCTCCTCTGGAAGCCAAAGGCCTCTCGCGTGAAGACCTTCGGAGTGCGCTCCCCAACCTTCCAGGGAGGCGTCCGTCGTCAACGTCACCTGGTGAGCTGGGGTCTGAAAGTTCGTGCCCGCCGACAGATGGGAGCGGGTACCCCACCACCGGATCGCCTGACGGAACGTCTCGTTGAGGGATCCCGTCCTCAAAGCTGCCCGTCGACTGGACCCAGCGGGCATCGAGGAACTCTTGTAAGGGGCGCATCCGAAGCCTGCAAAGGCGCACCAGATAAATGCAGGAGGACATCATCCCGAGGAGGGACTTGATAGATCTTACCCTGGCCATGTCCATGGCCAGCAGACGCTGCACCTTGCCCAGAATGGTCCTGGTCCTTTCCTCCGACATCGAGGCCAGCCGCGCCACTGTGTCGAGCTTGGCTCCCAGAAACAGGGCGACTTGCGATGGAACCAGGTGGGATTTTGGAAAGTTGGAGAATCCCAGGTCTGTGAGCAGCTGGACGGTCTTCGCAGTGTGCTCCACGGCGAGCTCCCTTGTCCTTGCCCGGATGAGCCAGTCGTCCAGGTAGGGGTAGACGTGGATCCCCTGTAGGCGCAGCAGCGCCACCACCGGTGCGAGGCACTTGGTGAACACCCTGGGTGCCGACTTCAATCCGAACAGGAGGGCCTTGAACTGGTAGTGCCGACCTTGGACCATGAACCTGAGGAACTTTCGGTGTCTTTTTAGAATGGGGATGTGGAAGTACGCATCCTCCAAGTCCAACGACGACAGGAAATCGCCCTCCTCCAGCTGTCCCAGCATACAGAACTTCTGTGCCTTGATGTATTTGTTCAGTCGTAGCAGGTCCAGGATGGGGCGCCATCCTCCTGTCTTCTTTTTTACGAGGAAGTACCTTGAGTAAACTCCGGAGCCCCGAAACCTCTTTGGGACGAGCTCGATGGCACCCTTCTTGAGCATCGCCCTTACTTCCAACTGTAGTTGAGGGACGTGATTTTCCTTCCTGGCCACGGGTGGAACGCGAGGGCACTTCTTCTGAAACTCGAGGGCGTTCCCTTGGGCCAGGGCGTCCAGCACCCAACGGTCGGTGGTGATGGACTCCCACACGCTGACGAACCTCGCCAGCCGGCCTCCCACCGGGGTGCTTCGGCAGGGGCCCAACCCCACGGTTGGTTCGATCTTGTTTGGAGGCCGCCTTGCCTCCTTGACCTCCCTGTCGACGCCGACGGGCACCACCTGACTTGCCGCATCCCCTGTAGGCTTCCTGGGGCGAAGATCTTGCCGCTTGGCGGTACGTGGAGGAGCCACTGCCGGATCCCTTGGAGGCACCTCGTCTGCCTTCGGAGCTCCGAAAGGACGGCCGTCGTCGTTGGAGCACTCCCAGTGCCCGGGCAGTCTCTGTGTCTGTCTTGATGGCCTGAAGGGACTCCTCAACCGCCCTCCCAAACAGGTTGTTCCCGTCGAAGGGCATGTCCAAAACCTTGGTTTGTACGTCCTGGCGGAAATCCGTGGCCTTGAGCCATCCTCGTCGTCTCAAGCAAACGCTGTTGCCTAACTGACGGAAACCGGTGTCGGCGATGTCCATTGCCACCGTGATGGCGGGGTCCGAAGCAATCTCACCTTCCTGTAGGATTTCAAGGGCCTCAGCCCTTTTGGCGTCCAGAAGGAAGTCCAACAGATGGGCGATTTTGAACCACAACTCCTTGTCGTAGCGGGCTACGATAGCCAGGGCGTTGGCCGCCTTGATAGTCGTCGCTGCGGATGAGATGATCCGTCGTCCCATCGTGTCCAGCTTCCTGCCCTCGCCGTCCGGCGGGGAAGTTGATGTCGAGGCCGATGCCCCCCAGCTTTCTTCTTTGCCGCCGCCGAGACGACCGAATCCGGGGTAGGTTGCGCCCGAAGGCACAAGGGTGCCGCGTCGGGGGACCCGGTACTTCTTCTCGTACCGGTCCCTCTTTGCCGGCGCCGTGGCAGGGTTCTTGAGGAGGGCGAGCCCCTCATCCCAGATGTCATCAAGAAGCGGTACGGCGAGGACCGTCTTCCTTTTAGCCTTGCGCCGTTGCTAAAGGAACCCTTCCTTCTTCTCTTCTGGGCAGAGCTGGAAGAGCTTGGATGCCCTGGAAATCATGGCATGAAAGGATCCAATCTCGCCGGGCGGGGACGCCCGAGCTGGGGGCGACGAGGGACACGTCCCGTCGTCGCCTCCTTCGTCATCTGTACCTGTCGTAGCGATGTCCGTGCCTGTATCATCCCCGTGGATAGTAGACCGGGGGGAAGGCAGAGCAGGCCGCGTAGGATGGGTCCTCCTCTTATGCGGTGGAATTTCCGAAGGTCCTGGCTCCGGTTCCCCTGTCGGGTCTGGCTCAGGTACCTCCGTCGGGGGGAGGGGCAACCTTGTCTTATCTCCGAGCATAAGGACTGAATTGCTGACAAAATGGCTGCGAAAATGTCCTGCGGCGCCGGAAACGACGGGCGCAAGGGCTCTTGAGGAGCCTCGTCGGCGTCACCGTCGCCCTCGTCGGGATCCCTCCCGATGGGCTGGGCCTCTTCCACGACTTCGATGAGCTCTTCTTCAGAGGTTGTGTCCGTATTCACGATGGCCACCAGCCCCTCCCCCACCTTTTCCAACAAGGACTTTGTGGGGGTCTTCTCAATGGGCCTGAAAGACGACTCCCTCCGCGGTGGCAGGGAGTCTCTGGGTCCTGAGGTCGCCTTCACTGGTGTAGCCTCCACAGGCTGAGCCAGGGCCGCAGCGACATCCTCAATCGAGGTCTTAGCAGGGTGAATTAAGGCCATCGTCACCTTCTGTATGCCTGGGGCCATCCCCTTGGGGGGAGGGTCCGAGCCTCGCTCCCACTCTGCCGGAATCTTCAAGATCGACCGGGGCCTCTCCAGAAGCTTCGCCGGGTTCTCGGACTTCCTCTTACCCTTGCCAGAGCGTTGGCTCGTGGTTGATGGCGCCGGGGAGGATGCGCCCTGCCTGGCAGCCAAGGAGCCCGACCGTTCGGTGCTCCCGGTGCCCGCGGACTCGCGGTGCTTAGCCTTTTGTTGGGCCCCCGTTGCCGGGGCGTCCTCACAGGACTTAGAAGACCGCTCGGACTTCTTTTTCTTCTTCTCGCCCGACGGGCTCTTCCCTTCCAGCCAGTTGGCGAGATGGAGGTGGCGATCCTTCATGGTCCGCTCCGACATGTTCCCACAAAAGGCACAGTCCTTCTCTGTGTGCGTCTTGTCCTCATGGAGACAGTAGAGGCATAACGAATGCTCGTCCTCCTTGAAAACATTCTGAAGCTGGCATCCAGGACAGGTCCTGAACAGCTTCCAGGGCGTCGAGCTTCCTTTCTCCTGGGCCATGTCCGGGGTAGGCCTCGGAACTTCTGGAATCCTCCAAAAACGTAACTCGACAAAATCTTCACCCATGAGGGGTGTAGAAAACTCTGAAACGGATCCCCGTTGATCGGACGTAGAAACGGTGGAGCTTGAGACTCTATTTAACCGAAAAATGAGAAAAATCTCCTGAAAAAGCGTGAAAACGCAGCAAAAGCTTGAGAGCTACAGCACGAGGACTCCCAACACTTGAACATGCGGTAAAAATCTGAGGATGGCTGCCAGAGGCGGGGCTTAGGGAGATGGCAGTATGACCCAGAGACCAGTGATTGGTTACTACTAAGAAAGACAGATCAGAAACGAAACTGATACTGATTTTTTTCTATACCGAGGATTCCCGGCCTGACGACGGGGAATATTCATGAGCATGTGAATCCATGCCAGACCCCATGCTGGAGAAAAGAGAAGACCAGTCATAAACTTGAAGAGTTTAAACGAATGGCTGGGGTACAACCATTTCAAGATGGAAGGTATCCATCTGCTCTGAGATCTCCTGCGTACGGGAGACTGGCTGGCGCGTCTGGATCTCAAGGATGCTTATCTCACGATTCCAATAGCAACAGCTTTTCGGAAATATCTGTGCTTCCGGTGGAACGGAGAGATATGGCGATTCACAAGTCTCCCTTTTGGCCTAGCATCCGTGCCTTGGGCATTCACCAAGCTGATGAAGCCTGTGGCAGCAGCCATAAGAGAAAGAGGAATCCGTATTATCTACCTAGACAACACCCTCGTGTTAGGGCCAGACAAAGCAATGCTCACAAGGAACGTTCAATGGATTTTCGGACTCCTTTCCTCGCTCGGCTTCCTAGTGAACCTAGACAAGTCGCAGCTACTACCAGTTCAGAGGATAGAGTTCCTAGGTTTTACGATCGACACCGTAAAGGCGACCCTCGAGCTCCCAGGACACAAAGTGAGAGCGATCAAGAAGGTGCACAGATCAGTGATAGCGAAGAGAGTTATTTTGCTTCGGAGTCTAGCCAGAGTAGTGGGCCTGCTGGCATCTTCCATCCAAGCGATATTTCCCAGACCACTCCACTATCGGGCGCTCCAGAGACTCAAGATCAGACACCTGCAGGGAGGGTTAAGTTGCCACCAGCGAGTGAGTTTAGACCACAAAGCCCTCAGAGAGCTGCATTGGTGGTTACAGAATATGGAGGCCTGGAACGGCCGAGCGATCTTTGTTGACATCACAGATCTGATTATAGAGTCAGATGCGAGCAGATCAAGTTCTGGGGCCCTGTGCGAGTACTTAGAAACAGGAGGAAAGTGGTCAGAGGAGGAGTCGAGTTTGCACATAAACTGTCTCGACCTACTAGCAGGGTCTTTTGCGGTTCGCGCTTTCACAAAAGATAGTAAAGTGTTGTGTACTGCTCAAGATGGACAACATCTCGGCCATTCAATACCTAAACAAGCTGGGTGGGACCAATTCCAAAATGTTAGCAGAACTGATGAAGGACTTCTGGCATTACTGCCTGCGGAACAGGAATGCGGTTACGGCAGAATACCTTCCAAGGACCCAGAACAATGTAGCAGACTGGAGTGTACAGAACATAGTTTGGATCCCATTTCAACCCCCGTAGTACATGTCCTTAATTTCCTGGCGATTAAATTTCAGGAAGGCTGCGCCTTCAGAATGGTAGGAGTAGACAGATCAGCAGTTTCAGCAGGTCACGATAGAGTAGAAGGGGGCTCAGTAGAGGAACACTCAGCGGTCCTGAGGGTTCTTAGAGGGATGAAGCTTAAGAGACCACCAGAACCCAAATATGCTTTGTTGGCCAGGAAACTAGGGTCTTTCCCATTCAAAATTAGGGTAAACTGGCAATGTTATGTCTGGTGGCATGTCGCAGAGTGTCGGACGTCAAAGCTCTCGAAATAGATGGAAAGATATTTTATCCGGAGGGAGTAGCTTTTACCATTGCTAAAAGAACGAAAACAGATTCAAGAACTATCTCATACCCTTACTTCACAGAGAAAAGGAAACTATTTGTAGCACAATGCATTAAAGATTATGAGGAAGCAACAGCGCATCTTAGACCACAGGGAGTGACCCAACTGCTTATAGTGCGCAGGAAGCCCTTTCATGTGGTGGCAACAGCAACGATTGCTCGATGGGTGAGAGAAGTAATGCAGTGGGCAGGGATAAACTTGTTTGTATTTGCCGCACATTCGGCTAGGGGGCTATAGCTTCTAGAGCTTTCGCAGCAGGCGTTTCACTTCAGGACATAATGAAGTCAGCAGATTGGTCCTCTGAGTCGAAATGTTATTTCAAGCCTGTGTCAGAATTAACGAATAGGGTGGTAGCAAGCTTTGAACAAGCATCAAGCGAGCCTCCTGTCTTGTCATAGAATAAAGATTGCCCACGCTTACAGCTAAGGAAGTCTTCATTATATTAAAGACAAGGAGGCGAGCATTATATACCATCCAGAATGGCAAAATCTTAACTTGACATGTAAAGCATCTTGTGTTAAGCCTTAGTACATTCCCGCCCTCATAAGTTCTCCATTTCTTGCAGGAGACGACCAGACGACAGCCTGAAGGCTTTTAATGGATTCAGAATCGAAGTACGAGGTTACAAGTTTTCCTGTTGGACCAAAGAGTTAATTGCTTCTGAGGAGCAGTTCACAGTACCGATCAGGAGGAGTATTCGTTTTCAAAGGACATTCGACGTGCAGGGTCAAGGACATTGATGGCAAAGAAAGAGGAATGGACCTGGGGCTATTGGCTCTAATACCCCACTTCGAGCTACTAATAGGTGGATGACAGAAGGTCAGGACTACCAGACCCCCCACCCCCCCCCCCCCCCCCGAGGATAATGAGGCTCGTAGTACCCTGGGATATTGGCCTGAAATTTGGTTTTGAACTTTAAACTTATTGGATTTTGATTTTCTCAAGGGTATTAAGTAAAACCATAAATGTTCAGTTTGAAAGGTCATGTTTTAAATTGCTGGCATGGCAGCAATAAAGAAAGTAAAAAGCATAAACCTTGCCTCCTTGTCTTTAATAGAATGAAGACTTCCTGAGCTGTAAGCGTGGGCAATCTTTATTATATGTAACTTTCTAGGGCACATGTACAACACAACGTGTTTTTTTGCCTGTATATGTAGTGGGAAGGTACAGTGTTGTGCCAAGTAATTTGCTAAGCTTCATAGGACCAGACTGCCAAATGCCATTTGATTACCACTGGGATGGATGAGAGTCAGTGTGGTGCAGTTAGTGATGGCTGATTTGAGTTTAGTGCTTCAAGAACAACATGCTATCTGTATGGTCTTTGGCGCTGTGCAGGTTGTATGAAAGAGTAGTCTGTGCAGCTGGTGTGAACTGTAGAATTGGTGATATTGGTTTAAGGTGTATGTGCTATGCTGCTTCTGTATTTGGGTATTCAGTATCATGTTTAGCATTGCAGAGGACAAACACATAACATAACATATATGGCCTTTGGTGCCGTTTGTGTTACAAGAGAATGTGCTGCGATGATTAATTTACAGCTGCAGATAATTACATGGTTAAATTATAAGCATTTTGGAATTATTTTATTACGAGCACTGCAAAGACTTCCCAGCATGCGTTGTTCGGTGGTTACAGGGGGATTTCAATTTACTGGCAAGCCATAATAATATACTTGCACCTCAATTCTACACATACACAACTTCTTACTCACCAACAGTCTATGATTGGCCAATAGCTAGTGGCAGTTGCAAGTTCTGAGCACTGGCTTCTTTTATTAACTTAAGTGACAGCTAACCCACAAATGTTATAAAAAAAAGAATTAAAAAGCAAAAGCCCGTTTCCAGAACCACCACAAATAGTCTCCACACTACCTGTTAATACAGAAAAAGTATTTGTGGAGTGTGCTCGTTAGTTTCGTTGGGGAACGACACTTCCATCTGCATGGATTTTTAGGGTACATTTCTTTGCGTGGGATAATTGTGTAGGTGAAACCTGTGAGTTAATTTGATTCAAATGGGGTCACCTTGCAGCCATTTTGTAGCGCTGGTTCCAGCTGCATTACAGATTCAGGTGGACAAGATACTCTTATGGGGGATCTAATTATGAATTTATTGTTGCACATCCTGGAGACAACAGCATTTTTTGGTTTTGATTGATTTGGTTAAACTGTTCTTGGTTTGTGGTTGCAACAATATCCCAAATGTACTTTTATTTAGTAGGACTCTGTTCAATTATATTCGCAATTAGCATCTACTCAGGCTGCTCAAAGCACGTAAAGTACTGACTACTGAAAACCTATCAAAGCTGTCTGTGAGTGGAGCGCATAGACCACCGCACAACCCAACCCCATAAAAGAACTAAAAAGACATATTGGCACCCAAGACTGAAGAGAGCAGGTACTAATGCAGTTTAAAAAAAAAATGAGAAAGTAAACTTAAGATGTCCCATTTACTTCATCATTACATCATCATCATAGTTCCCTTTCCGTGTTCTCTCCAGCCTCAAATTAACACTGGAAACTGACTAGTCGGATCTAAAAAGTTTGTTCAATGCATAGCAAATCCAAACCAAGCAAACAAGAAACAGGGAGAAGATGGAAAAAGCATACCAACAAACTTGTTGAAGTATGTGCAAAACAATAACTGACTGGAATGAAATGGGTTATCACAATAAGCCACACAATGTAGGGAATAAATGTTGCAAACCTGAGATTTAAAAAAAGGGAAAAAACAGCAACAGAATGCTTTTTAGACTCTTCGAGATTTTAATAGCAGCAAGCACAACCATGTAAACTGTACCTTAGATGTCCGAGCAGATGCAATATCAGGGATCTATCAAAAGTCCAGCTCCATTGTAATAGGATGCCTGGCTCAAAAGATCAAATTCACCAAGCCTTTGCCAGGATCCCCATGGAGAAATGGGTAACAACTGCCATATGGCTGGGCTTTCAGATTTCATTAAAATCTGATTTCGCCCCCCCCCCCCGGAAATGTTCCCTTTTAGGGGTTTATCAAAAAATGTGCACTAGATGGCAGCACCAACCTGGGCGCATACGGATTCCTGTATTACATTGAAAATACGTCTTTGTAGAGGAGTATTTATTTAGTTAATATAAGATATTGCAGGTTGTGCAAACAGTCTGGAGTGACCCTAATATGTTCCAGTGCGTTTTGGATCTCCATTTCCACAGAGGTCCGGATAACCGTTCTGTTAACTTGGAATTAAATGCCAAGAAAATTTGAGTTTCTTGGAATGTGGGTGCAGTCAATCAGGTTAATGTTAAAATAACAGATTACAAGTTATGAACGGAAACAAAACACTTTCAATGTTGACAAACAGAAAATATGCCAGAGATTCTTAATTCTTAGGAATAAGGATTCAGGGAACTTCTGGAGAGCGGTTATTTCATTATACGCTGGGCAGGCAAAATTACAAATTAACTCTGCATTAACGTCTGATTGGGTGAGTCTTTTTGAGACTTGTATGCTGATGAGCAAGGTACACTCCCCCTCCCCCATTTAAGGGTAAATCAGAGGCGTGGACCACCACTGCAGGGGATACAGTAATAAACCATAAGGGAGTTTATCACATAAGTACAGCACATCATTCCAGGGCCCAGGACATACTAAGCTGCCCAATGGATTTTTTTTTAATAGGTGATCCTTCTACGTGGGCTTCTATATTACATCATTCCCATGTTTAAAAAGGGGTTGGGGTCAGATCTGAATAACTATCGCACAATTATCTTGAATGCAGGTAGCAAGGTGTTTGAGCTATTCTTCTACAACATCTGGAATTCTGGGCAATTAAGGCAGGTAGGCTCAATAAGCCTCAAATGTACACAACATTGCACAAACCTTAATGGTTTTATTTTGAGATGCCTGCAAGAGTTATCCTACCTCAAAAATATGAGACCATATTTGTGGCCGCCAGTAACTTATCCTCTATCTTTGATTTGGTCAGACGTGATAATCTATGGTCGAAATTGCAAAAATGGGGAATCCCATTGAGACTCCTGAGACTCATCATTGGACTCTGCAGTCAAATGTGCAAGTACTATTAAATCAGAAGGGAGACCATCTCAAATATTTTACATAGTCTGTTTTCCGATGTGGATGAGTGGGTGCAACAGGCTTTGTATATTTCTCCCAGACTACGATCCTGGTGCCTAGCGTGGCTTGCATATGCCCATGATTTTCTATTGGTAGATTGCACCCCGGTAGGCCTCCAATGCCTTCTCAATTCATTTTCAGAGTATGAAAAATTCAAGTCATTCAAAATTAAAACAAGAAAAACTAAGATTCTGCAATTGACTTGCTCGTAGACGCAGGTTTGGTTTCAGGTGGAAGTTGAATGATGACTCTTTAGAGATAGTAGATCTTGTTTATTTGGGATTTCCCATCATCGGAAAGCCAGGCAAACAACATTAGTGGATATGACGCCCTCATGGTTCAGATGAAAAACATAAGTACGTACTTTACATTTCCGGATACCTTTAGTTAAATTCTATGAGGGGAAAGGTTATCCCAAAATTAATATAATGCATAGTTACTTCACAGGATTGGGTGCTGGACATACTCGATAAGCTGGAAAGCATTATATGGTGAATGGTGTTAAGTATTCCTAATGCTGTCCCCTCAATCGTGATTCGTTTTGAATTAGGGTTGGATTCTATGTGAATAAGAGCTATATGGAAATACCTACAATTTTATTCTAAGCTCTTAAATCCGTGCCCTAATAACCTATATAAAAAGAGTTGGGAACTCTCTTAACCAAAAATGGGGAAAAAGGCAATTAATTAATTAATTCTGGGATTTCTGTAGTAAGATTTTATTAAACATTGATTTGTCCCATATGGATTTCAGGGATAACCCGGAAAAGGTTAAATTGGCCTCATACCAACAAGATTGGTGCTCAGCGATAGTTATTATATATACGAGTCGCTAGAACACAAACTATGAGCATAAACCTTTGGGTACCGTGGCACCGTATTTAAAGATTTTTCCTAGCCCGAGTGCATAAATGGATTTGATGGGTTTCAGATGGTTGTATTCCCAATTTGGGAAATTCTTCGGAAATGCAAAGAGATAAATCCTCAGTTAATCCATTGCCGTTATTGTAAAAATGCAAAATGCTAAAGAATGTTAAACTCTGAAGCATTTGCTTTTTTACTGTACATATCTGATGTGGTTATGTATTTTATACTTCAGCTCTCACGTTCATAACCTTGGATTTGTTGAGAGTGAAAACCTTTGGTTGAGGTGCTTTAGTTGTTACCCCACATCAGTGGCACTTGTGTGCTGGGTTTTATGGACCATCTAACCTTGAGCTAAAAAGGTATTTCAATTTGCTGTGTTTTAGTGCATTTAATTTAGATATTCTCGGGGTAATGTTGAGTGGCTTTCTAGGCATATTTCCACAACACTTGGACTAGTCTCATGTATGTACCAATTGCGACTGAATTTTTATGTGTTTTGATTTACGAACGCAAATTGTGTATTGTAAGATTTTGGGCATGATTATTTCAAGTCTTTGGATTTTACACGATATTGTATAAGATTGTGTATTGTTAAGGTTGAAACTTGTTTTCAATCAATATACAATAAACAAAACAACAAACAAAACAACAAAAAAGTGCTAGTTCATTGAAGTTCTATTTGGGAAATGGACAAAAGAAAGAAAAGTGTTTGTATGGTTTGGGTAACAAAATAGCAGTTATATCTGTGGTTTGGAATCCCCAATTGCCATAACAAAATATTCCGGTTTTTTTTTATCGTTGTAGACCCTATTTAACTGTCCAAGTACTAAAAATACTAACTTTATATTTTACCAAGAGCTTCATTGCGACGTGTGACGAGAAGCCCATTTTCACAAGTGTTTTTTGATGGTTTTCCTAGTTATTTGTCGTGCATGCAGATTTAAAAATGAATATACATGTAACCCTGCCTCCGTCCCCATACCCCTTCCTCTTCATCTCCTTCACCATGATTTTATGCAACTTTGTGTTGTGCATGTTTTAAGGTCCATTGCAAAGTAATGAGTAAGCACGGATACAGATTTTGAAAAAAATTGCAAACCCAGGAATAAACACCACTGCAATTGGAAACACAAACATTGAAAACGAGAAACCCTACATATGTGTTAATATCCATTCTACAACGGAAAATACGCTGCCTTAAGGAATGTTCAGAGCTGGCGGTGGATAGCCCAGGCAGTAGAGGGATCACAATGGAGGTCTGTCAATCTGCAGATTAAGTGATTGCATTACAGTCAGAAAGGGACCTGTCGAAAGCAGGGCTAGGCAGCTGCAAATCACACCCACGTTTACCAAGAGCATCTCCATTTTCTTTCAACAGGTTTTTGAAGAGTAACTGTTATAGTCTGCTGAAGCCACTTTTGTTTACCTTGATTTTGCGTTTAATCACACTGGGAGTGCATCGCTAACTAGCGCTCTCCCACTTACTCCATCAAATTGGATTCAGACGAATGGGTTTCTCCCACAAAGAAGGCAATCCCAAAGGTGATCGCTAAAACGCTTCTGACATCAACACATATTAAAAGCAGATCACTACACAAAATCAACAGGAAAACATTCTAATTACCATTACTGAGTGTTGCACAACACCTTTAACTAGACACACGTTAGAGCTAAAGTTGAATTTTTCGTTTAATGAAGCAAGACAACCAACATTTGTTTGCAAAATCTGCATGTGGCACACACGGGGTACGTTTATTCGACCGCCGGAAAGCATCTCTTACCTGTCTGATGAAGAAATCCCCATGGACGAGCGACACAATACCAAAGTTGGTAAATTTGAATATGTGATCCATCAACCACATCATCTGCCGGACTACCTGTAAGAGTTCAGAGAATGAAGAATCACTGAATACTACGTACACAGAAAGGAGCGAGCATCTTGCTCCAGGAAACCAACCAACTGTTGATATTTTCCAACTAAAAAACAGAAGTCACCAACTATCGCTTTTCTTCAACAATAACCAGTAGCAGCTTAAAAGGATTGGGTGTGAAAAGTGGCAACAACCACACCCTCATTGAATCTAAAATTTTGCAAATTCTTCAAATTGGAAACGTTTATATTAAACATGCAATGATCAGAAATACTTATTTATAGCAACAGTTAACACTTGTTAATTTCCCACCCGTAATCTTCATGATTCTGGTCACAGCGATTAGTACAAGAGTTTTCACTTGGAAGGTAAAAAAAAAAATACTTTGATCAACCTATGGAGATTTAAGTCCTTGTTCTCGCCTTATAGGTCATTAAGCCAAAGAAGCACTGTTCACAGGTGGAGGTTGAGGCTCCTTGTAATGAATAGTCTTGGGCCAGGTTTGTGGGAGGAGGCCATTATGGAGGGAGTGGGTGTGGACAAGAGGGTTAAGATTCTAGATTCCCATGCACCCTGAAACCCCGCTGCACACTAGGACAGCAGATGGCAGGATTACTTGGCAACTGTAAATCTAGGTTTCTGCCACTGCATCTGTTACAGTGGTGGAAGCAGGCCACAAGTGTGGCGTGGGAAGAAGACACCAGAGGTATGTTGTGGTGCCTTGTCTGAAGAAAGATACAGCTTTCTTGTCAAAGCGTCCACATGAGGATGCTGAGATATACCAGATGTTACTTCACTCCCAGTGTAAAATGTTCAAGCAGAGCACTTGCACTGCTGCTTACCTTGATTGGGGGCCAATGTGTTGCTGGTCTTCTAGTTAAAGTATGTACTATAGCCGGGATGTATGTCTGCCTGCAGCATCTTTTCAAATTAAGTTTCAAACACAGTATCCACACAAATAAGAAACATGCGGTCCTTAAAGCATGAACAATGAGAAATCCAGGTATAGGGAAAGAAAACTATTTTCACGGTGGAATTGTCCCGGGCACCAGATTAAAAAAAATGTACTCTAGACAGAGCAGAAAATCACTGAAATGATCTGGATGCAACGAAATGACCTGGATTCATGCAACCTTGGTCAACACACTTCACAGCTTCAGGATGAAACTACCTGAGCTCTCAGTTGCCATTGGTTTGTTTTCCAAGATGACAAACCAAGCACACATCGTGTGCAAACTGGAGATGTTATATTTGGTTTGTAGCCGGTTCTGCAGTAAGGCTTTAAAGAGTCAGCACAGTTTCTTTTTGCGAAGGCTGCTTAAAGTATCAGCTGTTTTAGAAGTATTGTTATGAAATGCACAATATTCATAAAACTGAACATCCAATAGGCCCAATGTTGCACCTTAAAAGTATTGTGTGAATTTGCCACCCACCCTGACTCAAATGTATATTTACTTTTTGTCAAATTAAGTGCGTGCTCTTGCTTTAGGCAGAACTAGCAATTTAGGTACAGAATGCTAGACATGGAATTTAATTATACAGAGTCTTCACAGTGCAAACAACTTTTCAAAACTGAACGAATGTTAGCTTTGCAGTCACCTACGCATGCATCTAATCTATTGGTGTGTCTCAGCCTGTGTTGCGCTGCAACCAGGGACCTGCTGTGTTGCGCTGCGGGCTTTGTGTTATATTTCTCTATGGTCCTAGGCAGCGCCAGCAAGGTTTTCCTGAAGCCCAGTGGTCTGGGCTTTTAGGCATGTCTTCTCAACTTCGGGGTGTCCGGGATTCCCTCAATCTCACAGGCTCTATGGTAGTGTGGCAGAGTGGCACAGGGCAAACTCTCAGGAGGTAGAGTGGGGTGGTTAATAGGTACTGTACACACTTTTCATAAATACCAAATGAGCTCATTGCAACAAATGTTTCATGAAATGGTCATCTTTATATAAAAGATGAGAGAAAACACTACATTAATATGCAAGTAAATGTAAAATAAATGCAACTCTGTAATAGGCAAGTAGACAAAGAGTCTTTAAAGGTTTAATAAAGAGTCTTTCATAGAAGGGAACATGCAATCACAGGTAATAAAAACACTTTTCCTCACTAGGCCAGAAAGTTAGGGAAGTTACCAAGGGGTAACCTGCTGAATGGCTTTGAGCAGTGTATTTTAGGAAAGAGTTCACTTCTGTGAACGTTTCCAAAGGAGCAGTTTCTAAAATTCTGGTGGCGTTCAAACCACAGAAGCCCTTGGTGATGAGGGAACCACAGAGGTGAAGATTTAAAGGATGAACGGCCTCTCTTGCAATACTGGAAAAGCATGAGAGCAATAAAGCAGTTCTGCAGTAGGCAGTTTTGGGGTTTCCAGAAGTGGTCAGTGCATAATTTAGGTGATCACGTAGGTTCCAGCACTGATAGGAGGGGGTCCCAAGGTACTCTGCAAGGACGATTATTGAAGATAGTGGTTCCCAGAAGACGGTCCAAGGCAGATCTATAGGTTCCCCAGTCCTCCTGGGGCAGAAGACAACAGAACAGGACATCAGGTACAGTACAAATGGTGTGACTTATACAACAAAGAGAAAGCAGGGTATGAGGTTACATGCACACGCCTCTGTTTCAGTGGGTATCAGACATCTGATTGGACAATTTAATTGCATAGTGTGCGTGATGCTTTGGCTAAAGCACAATTGGTGTTTGTTTGAATATGAATAAGGTGCAAAAATAAAACAAGGGGCATAAGAAAAAGTCAGGTATTCGTATGCAGGTCCAAAGCAGACAAATTCAAGGTTATTAGGAAATGGCTAAATGTGGCCGTAGGGCGGACATACTAGTCGTAAATTAGAAGTGTGACCGAGTAAAGTATAGGAGTAAATGGCAGAAGGAAGGTTATCTGCTTATTTGGCATATCAGTTAGCTCTTCTGTTCATAACGCCAGATTGAGGTTATACATTCAGGTTTCGTGGTTGTGGGGAGGTTGTTCCAGAATTTCGAACCAAATACGGGGCGTGCTCACCCTCTGTGTTTCAGTCTTTCAAACCCAGGTATAGTAAGGTACTTAACGGGTGGTGGTGTTGTAGGTACATATTTGTTGCAGGATTATCACAGCCCTTCAGTGGCCCAGGCAGCTCACTGTGAGGGAACCAAGAGGATAAACAGGGGGCATGTGCTTTCATGTTGGGAGCCACCGTAGTTCCTACAGCGACTTCAAACTCCGCACCGGATGGCGGAGGCGCAACGCTGCAGCCAAAATGGTGCCTGTGATGTGCTCAGTTCTGCCAGTGCACGGAGCAGACACACTGGTGTGCAGAATAGTTCCTGGCTGCCAGCCTCGGCCACTGCGATGCTCTGCGTTACTACACATCTGGGACCAAGACTCTCCACGGGATACGGCTTCTCTGCAGGTGAAATGCATTGGAGATGTGTGGGGACGCCATACAGCTGATCTGAACCCGCATCCTGGTGTGCTGCACCTGCTGCAAAGTCGTCAAACTACCCATGTCAGCCACTGGGATTACTGGTTCTCAAAGCCATTGCCTTTCCAGAGGACTCCTGTGTTGCGACATACGAGGTATCCCTTTGTGTGCTATGTGATGGTGTAGTACCTCCCGGACTGGTGTTCCTAGCTCCTGCTGTGCCCTTACAGTAATCATCTTTATTGCTGGAACCTGCAGCCAGCTTTGACGCTCCCCCTTACAGCATTACTGCAGAGCCCTGCCTTCTGCCTGTGCACTGTATCACAGGGGAACGTTGCTATGGGGGGCAAGAGGGGAGAGGAGGTGGTTTCCTTCCCTTCTAGCTGCGACTACAGATCATGGAGCGATGGCTAAGCAACCTAAACTCCCTAGAAGTGCGACATCACCACCAGGTGCAATGGCATTGGTGCACTTCTTTTCGGATCAAGGGGATTATTCAGCCCTACCAGCTACCAAATTGGATTTATGCAAACTATTGGGGGAAATTAAAAAAAGATTCATAGCAGCATGTCAGAACGTACGTCAAAACCTATCACACTTAATAAGCCAGTTGAGGAAGCTGAGCAATGCATTGGGGCGTTTGAATATTTAATCTGAGAGTACGCCCTGGAATCCTCTGAAGTATCCCAATGCCTTTTGAACCTAGAGGAAAAGGTGTGAGGCCCTGGAACATAAGCGGGAAGACATGGGGAAATAAATAAATACATTTAAAAAAATAAAAATCGCTGAAGGCGCAACAATATTCGGCTTCGACGCATACCCTACTTGGTGAGGGATAATTATCTTCCAGACTACGTTCGAGCTAAGGGCGCAATAGAGCTTGTCCTCCTGGATGATACTGCAATTGAACTGGTCCGGGCACATTGCATCTGCAGGATCTCTAGGGAAGCGCTGCATTTTCCACCGAAAGACCTCAGCTGGGTCCACTGCAACTCATTTAAGCAGAAGGTTATGCAGGCGGGATGCAGCTAACTGGACTTCAAACTCCAGGTGTATCAGGATCTTGCTGTGGTCATGGTCCAAAAAACAAGAGTCCTCCACCCAAGAGAGGAGGAAATCCCTCATCGATGGGGCTTCCCTACTACCCTGATCTTCATGCAAAAGTGGACACAGTTGACAATAAAATCGCCCAGAGAAACTGACGCTTTGTTGGCCCAGTGGTCGGCTCACCCCCACTTACATGGGTCCTCTCCCTTACAACAGTCTTTGAAACAAAGCAACCCCAAAGGAAATGTTGGTCTAAAGCTGGCAAATCGCACAAACCAGGAGGACGCTTTAGCAACAAGCGAGGAGAACATTATGAATATCTGTCTTTAACCCGAAAGTACACCATTTTTGAATCTAGAGGGCTTGCTCCTTGACTGTTACTTACAGAGTTCATATCCCATTCCATGCTGTCTGCACTGGTCATCTCATATTTGGACACTGCATCGCTTACTGGGACACTATGCTGAGGCCATACACTCTGGTCCGGCAGTTGCTGGAATTACCCCCGAGCTAGGATAGAAAACGCCCTGTTCTACTTTACTCGCTTCTTGGTCCTTTTTCTTCACTGTTAGTGGGGACATGGCGTGAGGGTGTGGGGGGGTGTTGGAGGGTAGGTTTCCCAGACGTTGGGCAAATTAGATGTAGAGATCAGGCCACTATATCAGCTGGTGTGAAGCGCTTACCGAGGTCACTGATACGCAATCATTCTATCATCATCCGACCCTGACCATATGGTAGATTTCCCTCTATACAGTATCAGGGTGCTTAATATGAATGTACGAGGCCTAAACTCCCTATACAAGCACAAATCTATCTTACAAAGACTGGTGGACAAAAACTGCTCAATCGTCCTGTTGCACGAGACTCGCCTCTGTCCCCCGACATACAGATTGCACAGTGGACACTACCCACGCCATTATATAGTGACTAGCGGTACTAAAAGGGGAGGCTCAGGGATTTTGGTGGCACGTGAATTTCCCTTTGTTGAATTGGAGGTCAAATATGATCCTGGGAGGACCAGTTGGGTGGTATATTTGTTTTCTGTGATTTAAGGAATGTTAAATATGGCATCTTGCTTTTGGTTAGCTCTGGGTCTGCAGTTAACTTTTAAGGAGGGTTATTGTTAGAGACTTTAGAGATTTTGGGATACGGCGTGATGTTAGTTATGCATTACAAAATTCAATCAGTGATTCCTCCAGGGTAGCAATGTTTACCTTGATTAGGGTGGCTGGGAATAAGTCAGGTTCTTCAGCTGAGACTATTCGTTTTAGGGATATTAATCAGCTCTTCAGTTATAATTGAGTCTGATCATCAATATGTTAGTGTGACGTTTTGCAATTGTATCCTGAAATACCGTAGCAAGAGAGTCGTCCAGTTCTGAGGGTTTGGATTGACTACAAGTGTGTAGTTTATTTCATTGTAAATTTAGAAGGAAAAAAAACTCTGGGCCAGAGATCTGGTTTTAATAGTGTAGGAAAGGAACACGTTACTTACCTGTAACTGTTGTTCTCCAGCATGGGTCTGGCACGGATTCATATGCTCATGAATATTCCCCGTCGTCAGGCTGAGAATCCTCGGTAAAGAAAAAAATCAGTTTCAGTTTCGTTTCTGAACTGTCTTTCTACTAGTAACCAATCACTGGTCTCTGGGTCATGCCTTCTACCTAAGCCCCTCCTCTGGCAGCGAGCTTCAGATTTTTACCGCACGTTAAAGTGTTAATATTCCTCGTGCTGTAGCTCTCGAGCTTTTACTGCGCTTTGCGATTTTCAAAGAGTTTACTCTTACATTTTCGGTCAATCGAGCCTCAAGCTCCACCGATTCTACTTCAGATTAACGGGGACCCGTTTTCAGAATTTTCAACGCCCCTCAAGGGCATCTTTTCGTCACGTTTCCACTTCTCGGAGGATTCCAGAAGATCTTTGAGGCCTACCCCGCATGGACATGGCCCAGGACAAAGGAAGCATGACGCCTGTTGGATCCAAGCTGTTCAGGCGCTACCGTGGATGCGGACTACAGAACGTCTTTAAGGAGAATGAGCACTTTCTGTGCCTCTACTGCCTTCACGACGACAAATCGCACGCGGAGAAGGACTGTACATTTTGTAAGAACGTGTCCGAATGGACAGCGAAGGATCGTCGTACTGGGCTTGCCAACTGGCTGGAGGGGAAGAGCCTAGCAGCAGGTTAGAAGAGGAAGAAGTCCGAGCGGTGTTCTAAGACCTTTGAGGGCGCTCCGGCAACGGGGGCCCAACAAAAGGCAAAGCATTGCAAGTCTGCGGGCACCGGGAGCGCCGATCGGTCGGGCTCCTCGGCTGCCAGGCAGGGGGCATTATCACTGACACAATCAACCACGAGCCAACGCTCTGGCTCGGTGAAGAGGAAGTCAGAGAATCCGGGTAAGCTTAGGGAGAAGCCCCGGTCGATCCAGACAAAGACAGCCGAGGGGGAGTGAGGCGGTGACCCTCCCCCCCAAGGTGAAGGCCTCAGGCACACCCAACGTCGTGAAGGCCCCGATTCACCCGGCTAAGGCCTCGATTGAAGGAGTCGTGGCGGCCCTGGCGAAACCTACAGAAGCTTCCCCAGTGGAGACGGCTCCAGGGGCTAGAGTTTCCCTACCACCCCAGAGGGAATCTTTTTTTCTGCCTATCGAGAAGACCCCTGTGAAACCCCAGCAGGAGAAAGAGGGGGGTAGCCATAACGGACATGGATACTACTTCCGAGGGTGAGTTGGCTCTCGTCCAAAGGATCCTGGAAAGGAAGTCCGATGAATCCAGGGCCCACAGGAAGGGTCCCGACGAAGAGAGCAACGTGGGAGCCGATGAGGAAGATAGGGCAGCAGAGGGCCCCACACCCCAGCAGTCGGCCCCGTTGCAGATGGTACCCGTACCAGGGGACAATTCAGGAGCTATCTTGATGGCTATACAGGTCCTGTGTATGGAGATAAGGACAAGGATGCCCTTACCCCCCCGCCAACGACCCAGCCGAGCCTGGACCGTCAGGGAGCCCACTTAACAAGTGGAGACGAGTCCATCCTCCTCCCCCCTTCCAGCCTTCACCCCCATCCCCTCCTCTGAGGGATGAGACAGGAACAGAGACTGCGGCGATGGGGACGGACGACGGGATGGACCTCCCATCACCACCTCCCCCCAAGCCCTCCCACCCCCGACGAAATTGGCTCCTTCCACGCCATGATCGCCAGGGCATCTGAGCTCTTCCAATTCTGCCCCAAAGAACAGAAGGAGGGCTTCCTCTACCAACGACGGGAGGCCAAGAGGAAGACTGTCCTCTCAGTCTCATTACTGGACGACATCTGGGACGAGGGGCTGGCACTCCTGAAGAACCCGGCCATGGCTACCGCTAAGAGACCGGGTCATGGACTCTGCCCCTATGTGCCTCAGAGCACAGCTGTCCCCGGATTCAGTGGTCTCCGCGGCGGCCAAGAAGAAAGTGGAGGGAGCGACAGTCTCAACTTCTACATCCCTCCTGCCCTCCTGGACGGCGAGGGGAAGAAGCTGGAGGCCATAGGACGACGGGTCATCTTGTTGGCGGTGGCGGCGATTAAAGCAGCTAACGCCGCCGCGATCGTGGCACACGACGACAGGGAGCTGTGGTTCAAGATCGTCCGCTCCTGGACTTCCTCCCGTGCGACAAGAGGTCTGAAGCCCTGGAAATCCTACAGGAAGGCGAGGTGGCGTCAGACCACGCAATAACGGTGGCCACGGACATCGCCGACGCCGGGTTTCGGGGGGGGGCACCTTTGCCTTAGTCGGCGCGGTTGGCTCAAGGCCACCGATTTCCACCAGGACGTGCACACCAGGGTTTTGGACATGCCCTTCAATGGGAACAACCTGTTCAGGAAGACAGTGGACGAGTCACCGCAGGCCATCAAGGCGGACACCGAGACGGCTCGGGCCTTGGGTGTTCTTCAACGACGACGGCCGTCCTTTCGGAACTCCGGAGGCAAGCAAGGTGCCTCCAAAGGATTCGGCGGCGGCCCGCTCCTTGTCACAGGAAGCTTACAGAGGACGCGGCAAGACCGGAGGATCCCGTCATCGCCAAGGAGGCCAAGGCCGTGACGAAACAGGATTGAACCGGCCGTGGCGTCGGGCTCCCACCCGAGCACCCCGGTGGGAGGCTGGCTGGCGATATTAGCCAGCATGTGGAATTTCATCTCCGACCGTTGGGTCCTGGATGCCCTGGCCCGCGGAATTTCCCAAACTCTGGAATCTCAAAAAAGGTGTCCCCGTATTCTACCCCTGGTCAGGAAGGCAAACCACGTCCCTCAACTGCTACTGGAGGTACGAGCGATGCTAAGAAAGGGAGAAATCAAACTCGTCCCAAGGAGGCTCTGGGGCTCCGGAGGGTACTTGCGGTATTTCCTCGCCCGGAAGAAGACCGGCGGTTGGCGACCCATCCTGGACCTTTGGCGTCTAAACAAGTACCCATCAAGTCCCAGAAATTCCGGATGGTCACCCTCCAGCACGTGCTGGGACAGCTGGAGGAAGGCAACTTCCTATCGTCGCTGGACTTGGAGGATGCCTACTTCCACATCCCCATTCTAAAAGGACGTCAAAAATTCCTACGATTTGTGGTCCAAGGGCGACACTATCAGTTCAAGGCCCTTCCCTTCGGATTGAAGTCGGCGCCCAGGGTGTTCACCAAGTGCCTAGCACCAGTAGCGGCGCGGGTGCGCCTGCAGGGGATACACATCTACCCCTACCTGGACGATTGGCTCATCCGAGCAAAGTCAAGGGAGCTCGCCATCGATCACACAGCGAAGACCGTCCAACTATTCACAGATCTGGGATTCTCGATCAACTTCACGAAATCACACTTTGTACTGTCGCAAGACGCCCCGTTCCTGGGAGCCAGACTCGACACAGTGGCACGATTGGCTTCGCCGGCGGAGGAAAGGACAAAGGCGATCCTGGGCAAGGTACAACGGTTGTTGACCATGGACATGGCCAGGGTGAGATCCATCAAGTCCCTACTCGGAATTATGTCCTTGTGCATCTACCTTGTGCGCCTATGCAGGCTACGGATGCGACCACTGCAGGATGCGACCACTGCAGGATGCGACCACTGCAGGATGCGACCACTGCAGGAATTCCTCGACGCCCGTTGGATGCAAGCGACGGGCAGCTTCGAAGACAGAATCTCACGCAATGAGAATTTCCGCCAAGCGTTCCGGTGGTGGCGCACCCGCGCGCATTTAGCGGCAGCCATGGACTTCCAGACCCCGGCACATCAGGAGACTGTAACGAAGGACGCCTCCCTGGAGGGATGGCGGGCGCACACCAGAGATCTCAACGCAAGAGGCCTTTGGCTCCCGGAGGAGAGGTCACTACACATCAATGTCCTGGAGCTCTTTGCAGTGTTCTGGGCCATCAAAGGCAAAGTGGTAAGGGTCCTCACTGACAACACCACCATGATGTTCTACATCCGGAAGCAGGGGGGCACCAGATTCCCAGCACTATCCAAGGAAGCGCAGGATCTGTGGCACTGGGCCGTCGCCCAAGGGATGTTCCTGGTATCCTTCCATCTGGCAGGAATAAAGAACACCATTGCTGACTCACTCAGCAGGGAGCTGCACTCGTGCCACGAGTGGGAACTGCGGCAGGATCAAGTGGATCTCTTATTCCGACGATGGGGCCATCCCCAGATCGACCTATTCATGACGGTGATGAACGGCAAGCGCCGGTGGTTCGCCAGCCGGTTTCCCCAGCCAGGGAACATGGGCGATGCCTTCTCATTCCCCTGGAACGGCCTTTTCCTGTATGCGTTCCCTCCCCCCCTGCTGCGACTCAGTCAACTCAGACGGTCCCGGTGCAGGATGATCCTCGTCGCACTGGCATGGCCGAGGCAGATCTGGTCCCGGACCTTCTGGACTTGTCAGCGCCCCCCCCCCCCGGTCAAACTACCGACGGACGCGGATCTTCTCACCGGGGAAGGAGGCACCATCCTCCATCACGACCAAGGATCGCTGAACCTGCAGGCCTGGCTCCTGCAGCACTAGAGTTCGGAGGGTACGATATCCCGGCAGACTGCAAGGAGGTGCTTGCAAAGGCCAGGGCGTCCTCGACTCTCAAGTGCTATGGACACAAATGGAGGAGGTTCTCTGTCTGGTGCAGTGCACAGAAGATTAACCCTCTGCAGATTACAGCCCCTCAAGTGCTGCCGTACTTCCTATCGCTGGCCAAGGTGGGGCTAGCCCATGCCTCCATCAAGATCCATCTGGCGGCCATCTCCCATTACACCAGGACTCCTGGCTGTCATCTCTATGGTCTCATCGCCTTGTGAAGGACTGTTCCAATCGGTCCCGCCGGTGAAGGCTCCGGCCCCGGCGTGGGAGCTCAATGTGGTGCTGACCAGGCTCATGGGGCTGCCATTCGAGCCTCTGCATTCGGCACCGTTGAAGTTCCTGTCTTGGAAGACAGCATTTCTTGTGGCCATCACCTCCGCACGACGAATGGGAGAGATCCAGGCCCTCTCCTGTAAACCTCCATACCTGACATTCCACGAGACGAAGGTGGTGCTGAGGACGCACCCCTCCTTCATGCTCAAGGTGCCGTCGGACTTCCATCTCAACAAGCCCTTGGCATTACCGGTTTTCTTCCCGTCGCCTTCGTCGCCGGCTGAGAGGACTTTGCACTCGCTGGATGTGGCTAGAGCGCTGAAGTTCTATGTGGACCGCACAAAGAGTTTTCGGAAGACATCACAGCCGTTTGTGAACTTTGGACCTGTGAACCAGGGGGAAGGCCCCCTCGAAGGCTTCCATTTCCAGATGGCTCTCCGGCTGCATCATTCACTGTCACCGGTTGGCAAATCGACCGTTGCCTGGCCGTCCGAGAGCCCATTCAACCAGAGCAATCGCTGTTACCATGGCGTTCCTGTCTGGTGTGCCGCTGCCGGACATCTGCAGGGCTGCTACGTGGAGGTCGACGCACACCTTCACGAGATTCTACTGTGTCGACCGGGATTCCAGGGACGAACCCAGAGTCGGGCAGGCAGCGCTGCGCAACCTGTTCGCCTGAAGGGGAGCCTGGTGAGGAGGTAAGAGATGCTTAATGTTGAGTTGTTGAAATGCTTAATGATGAGCCTTGCCACCTCCCGTGGTTGTGCATGTGTGTACTGCTATGTATTCTTGTATTCATGAGCATGTGAATCCATGCCAGACCCCATGCTGGAGAAGGAACAAGTTACTTACCTGTAACTGTTGTTCTCCAGCATGGGTCTGGCATGGATTCACATGCGAACCCTCTCGCCTACCCCTCTGCGGCTCTTATCTTGGTCCTACTGCCACTTTACGGGCTACCAAATCTGAAGATGGCTGGCAGAGGAGGTGCTTAGGCAGAGGGCATTCATTGGCTAGGGGCAGTATGACCCAGAGACCAGTGATTGGTTACTAGTAGAAAGACAGTTCAGAAACGAAACTGAAGCTGATTTATTTCTTTACCGAGGATTCCCAGACTGACTACGGGGAATATTCAAAAGCATGTGAATCCATGCCAGAGAATATTAGTTTTATTCGGTCACAGTATATATCACAAACTATTTCAATTCCTCCACTTGTATGACACTAACCTTTCCTTCTAGCTAGCGTTGATGTATATAGGCTGAATTATAAAAATAGTCCTATTCCTTGAATCATGTTGGTGTGCTCATCTGCCTCAAGTATTAATTTCTGTATTCGGTGGACCAAACTGGAGTAAAATATAATTGCATTAAAAACTATTGAGGTCAGGTATGTGGGAAACATGGTCTGAGGAGTTGAGGACACGCATCATGGAAGGACACCAGTACATTAAGAAATTCTGGTTATCCTCCAGCAGGAGCTTTCTAGAAGGAACCAGCAGGGTGACCTTTGTAAAGGACGTCTGTGTCAGCTATGGCCTCATCTGCCCACCTTTATGAACTGTACAGTACAGAGAAGCCTCCTCTACCAACTAATATTAGTTTCATTTCTCATATATTTTGGGGTGGTTCAGAATGGGTCATGCAGGCAAGTACTATAAGGATTGTCTGGTGGAAGGGTCCGGTTCATGGTTAGTTCTGCTGGAGGGACCATGTTATTCTGGTGATTGACTTGCAATACAATAAAGCAATCTGACTGGTATTTGACAGAGATTTCCTGAGCAGGGTTTTTAAAACAATCATAGTATTTTCTTTCTTAAAATAGTCCTTTGGTAGCCCCCGCTATGAATTTCGCATGTCAGTTTGTAATTAGGCAACTGATTTCCTCCACATATGTTCTCGATTGTTGCCTGTTCTTTGAAAGTGGGCCAATTCCTCATTGAACCATTTGTTGATTTTGGTTATCGTTCACGGTTTACTGTTTCTTTGATGCAAGGGTGCCCAATGTCTGATTTCTAGGTTCAGTTTTTCAAAATAAGAGGGATGTGTTGTTTCGGCATTGCCCTTTAGCGTTGAACAATTTTGTTTGTTGGCTTTGTTAATTTGTAGGATTTAGTGGATGTCTTTTATTGTTCGATTTATGTAATCATTGAAGATCTCCGATCAATGTAGTAGCAGGAGGTGATGCCAAGGGCATGTCCATCTTTGTGTGTACGCTTGATCATCAAGGGTTTGGAACCCAGGATATTGATTATTTGAGTGAATAAATCTTGTTGTTTGAGCCATAGGTTAATGGCCCGAATGACATGGATTTTTATTTCTGATAGCTTCTACACTAGACAATAGCCCTGACTATTCGTGTGAAAAGGAAAGGTTGGTACCAGAAAGGCAGGTGACCACAATAACAGATGTTTTGTGGATGTAGCATTTGCACACTAATATTTCAAAAATATGAGATGGCGTGCGGACTTGAGAAGACCACATGTATAACGCTTAGATCAAAAATTATGACTCCACATTTCATTTTGTACTCTAGGTTTATTGTTTTACAAGAATCAGGATGCCCACAATTACAGAATTGCAGTCTCTCCCCTCTCCAACTGTCATCGCCATCTTTTCTCTTCTTGCTTTTTCTGCTCTCAGCCTTCATTCAATAGGTGCAGACGTACTTAACGGTCTCTGCTTTGTCCCTTTCCTCATGCTGCAATGGAAGCATAACACACGGTTAGGTTTTCCCTCCCTTTTTATACTCCCTCCCTTCTTTCCGATGGGTCCATTCGTGAACCACCTTCTCCCCACCTGGTCTCTGTCCACCAATCAACAAGCCAGGCTTTCCTCCTAGTTCAGCTCCACTAAGCTCCTATCCCCAACAGTTACTGGCATGAGTGTAGCTCAGGGGCACTGTGCTTGCCTTGGAAGCAAGACAACACGGAGCAACACAGGTTCGATCCCCAGGTCCACGCTTAGAAACCTCTGGGTATTAAGCGCGTTATAAATAACCTATCATCAGGAGGACGCTGCCATGTTTGTTGTGCTTCCCTCTGAGATCAGATCGTCAGTTAAGGATGTGGGGGATGTTGTTGGTTTTACTTTCAGAGGTCGGGCAAGTGCCTTCTTTAACTTAATCAGCGGCACAACTCTGTAGCGTGGCCAGTTTGCTGCTGCCTTGGTCTCGTTCCCACTGGAGAAGTTTGCTAGGTGCTGGTGTGGACGCCACAGCCTCCATTCATACCTCGTCCCCACTGAGGCTGCCGGGCAGCAGCAAGGACGTGGTGGCGTATACCGGCATCCCGTCCCCACCAAGAACGCAGGGAAGCCGCGCACATTGGCTCATCACAGAATAGAACAACAATTCTATGGCAAGACTGGAGGCGAGCATTATGCTTAAACTTCTTTATTTACTACTAGCTCAGCAGTTTCAAACAAACCAATAACAAAACACTGTACAATAACTAGTAAAAAGTAATATTGAGTAGCATAAGTATGCAGAATGTTATGTAGGGACATAACAGGCGTGTGCAGGAAAGATAGAGCAGCTTTAGCTGAAGGAGATTTCATTACGTAATGTCAGGAAAGTACTCCTGCAGGGGAGTAGTAAGATGGGAGGATTGTCAATAGCTAATAGCTAGCGAGACCGTGGGAACATGTATACGTTTGCGTTCAAATAGGTGTGTTGCCTCTGCTCCCGCGGCAAATATAGCCCAGGGCCGTATGACCGGCACTTCAGGGGTTTTTAGCAACTCGCCCATGGAGCGTAACAGGATCCCTCAGAAGAGGGAGAAGAGATGCCGGAGCGCCTCTTCTCAGAGTCACATTTCCTGTTGCGACAGAGAAGCGTAGAAGCAGGGCCCGGCGGTGATTGCTCCCATGCTACATTATAAGAGCGTATACAGCGTGAGCCGTGGTTTTTCTTATATATCAACGCTGCACGCTGAACACAGCACAGCACAGCATACAGGCGGAGCGCAGCTCGCCAGAGGAGGAATCCTCCTATGTTATCACGAACCGAGGTCTCAAGCCTCAGAGACACAGAGCCTCACCAGAGAGGCAGTTGAATTAAAGAAAGCCTCAACAGAGAGACAGCTGAATTGAAGAAAGCCTATCACAGGAATTTGAAAGACAAGCCTATCACAGGCATTTGAAAGACATAAGTCCGGTGCAGCCACATATAAATAAAAATTTTTTTTTTAAAAAAGATTGTCAATATTTTAAATAAAGAGCATCAGACTAGCGAAGTGGGCGTGCAAAGACACCTGCAACAGGTATCCAGGCACACAGCACGCTCTCAGTGATGTCGGAGTTCGAATGGAGCGAGGAGAAGCAGTCTGTAGATCTTGCTGCCAGCTTCAAGGAGGTGCTGTGGAACTCACTAGTCAGTGTTGTGGCTCAAGGGGCTAGACCCCTACAAGAGAGACTGGAGACTCTGGAGGCAATGCTCAACCAGCCCAGAGATAGATCCATAGGGACAGAGCACACACCCACCAAACCCCCTGATACAGGGTCTAGGGGGGAGTACACAGGCCCAAAAGAGGAGATCCTCCTACGAACCCCCAGGGCCCATTGGATGGGGTGAAAGACAAGGACCCGGATTCTACCGACGCCTTCGCAAAGCTCAGAGAAGCCCATTTGCAGCACCAGGCAGTGCTGAACCTCACGACCCCCACTCCAGGGGAAGACATTGGTGGAGAAGATGACCCAGGCTCGGAAGAGGAGCCAGCAGAAGGTGACCTCCTTCACCCTCGTGTGAAATGTGCTAAGCCCAGCAGAGGGAAAATAGCTTGCAAGGAGAAGCACCTCAAAGAGGATCAGGGGGACATGTTCGACCAGGATAGCATCCGGAATCCAAGGTCCTCAGACTGGCAACCGTCTCCCAGAGTTACGCAGTACACGACTAAGATTGAGGAAGGCCCTCAACAAAGAGGTTAGACAGCGCCTCTGCGCAGAGTGTCATAGGCCGGATCTTCTGGGGAAGGCGGCAGAGACCCGAGCTGGACCCCAAAATGTAAACTTTTGTATCAAAGACCAGTAAAGACCGCTGCAAAGGCATCAACAGATCATGGAAGAGCTGCCAGGAGAAGGTTTTGTATTTATTTATTTATTTATTTATTTATTTACATTTATAAAGCGCTCACACAGCCCGCAGGCATCGAGGCGCTGTTACAGGAATTGTTAGTTTTTCTTAGTTGTGTAATTGTGTTTTTTCTTTGTCTTAGTTACGTATTTATAACGCGCTTAAACACTCAGAGGTTTTTTATTTATTTTTTTAAGCGCGGACCCGGGGATCGAACCTGTTGTTGCTTTGTGTCGTCTTGCTTCCAAGACGCGCACGCTGCCGCTGTGCTATCCTCCCGGGACAGGCCCGCTAGCAGAGATCATGGATCTGGCGGAGAGAGCTAAGAATACGGGAGAGGAAGTGGACCCCAGACGCCTTAGCAGGTTGGCCGCAAAGGGCCCTTTGTCTTCTGGGGAACACCAACTGTGCCATTGCCTCAGAGAGAACAAGAGGCTTGTTACTGAAGATCGGTGCTAAGCTCAGCGATCTAGCTTCATACCAAGCAGGAGAGGCAGTGCAAGGTCTCCTTTTCGGCAAGACTTTTGGGAAGGAGATGGGCCTGTTTGTCGGTACTTGCACCTCCTTGGAGGAGGCGCAAGCTTCCATTCGTAAAATCTACCCGAGCAGAGTTTTTGCCAGGACCAGCTGCTTCAGGGGTCGCGTGGCTGGTCGAAATCAAGGAGGAAGAGCCCCCCCCCCTCCCCTGACCCCAATCCCAAAGCCCAATACTGGGAAAATAGACAAGATACCTCCTTCCCGGCCAAGGCCAAGGATTCACACAAGGTGAGAGTAATACATTATCCTCCGGTAGAGGGAGGACAGGTATATTTTGGGAAAATGGTGCACGCTTTCCAGCGATGCTTAGATATTGCAAACCGGGAGTGGTCTGCATCTAGAGTTTATTGAGCCACCAGTGCAAGAGCGTTGGTCACACCACCAGCATCTAGCACGCGCAGAGCAACGCTGTTTAGATCACGAGCTGTCCCACCTTGCACAGAAGAATGCCATAGAGAGGTGCCCAAGGACGCCCAGCTTTGTGAGCAACATGATCCTGGTTCACAGGAAGGAGAAAGTCTGACCAGTGATAAACCTGAGGGAATTGAACGGCTGGGTAGTTTACCGCCATTTCAAAATGGAGGGCATTCATCAGCTCAGAGACTCTCAGAGAAGGAGACTGGCTGACGAGACTGGACCTGAAGGATGCTTAACGTTTGGTCCCAGTGCTAGAGGAGTACAGAACGTTCCTAGCTTTTCATTGGAAAGGACAGTTCTGGCAATTCAAGACGATGCCCTTCGGTCTTGCATCAGCGCCCTGGGCTGTTACCAAACTGATGAAGCCAGTGGCAGGCATTTGGCGGATTATATACCTAGACGACATACTGCTCCTGGCGGAGGACCGAGAGACACTGGTCTACCAGATGAAATGGGTACAGGACCTGCTTTTGTCCCTGGGTTTTCCAGTGAACGTGGAGAAGTCCGATAACATGCCAGTGCAAAGAATAGACTTTCTAGGATTTGTCCTATATACCAGGAAGGCCACACTGGAGCTTCCGGCCTGAAAGATACGAGATTTCAAGAGAGATCAGAGGATGCCTGAAGAAGCAAGTAATTTCCCTCAGAGTACTAGCAAGAATCGTGGGGATGTTAGCAGCCTCCATTCAAGCCATATTTCCGGGCCCTTTGCACTATCGGGCGCTGCAGGGATTGAAAATAAGACGCTTGCAGCAAGGCTTGAAATAGCAGCTAGTACCTTTGGATCAGGAGTCCGTCACAGAACTGGAATGGTGGTTGAGGAATATGGACGCCTGGAATGGGCGTGTCATTTTCGGAGACCGGCCAGACCAGATAATAGAGTCAGATGCCAGCCACCGGGGCTGGGGTGCTCGATGCAGAGACTTGCAGACATGAGGAAAGTGGAGCGAAGAGGAGCTTCGGTTTCACATAAACTGCCTGGAGCTCCTGGCAGGATAGTTCGCAATCAAAGCATTTACAAGGAAGAAGGTGAACGGTACATAAATCACCTAGGAGGAACAAAGTCCAAGATGCTTGCTAAACTGGCAAAGGACTTTTGGCCCTTTTGCCTCCAGTCGGAGACGTCAGTGACGGCAGAGTACCTGCCCGGAGCACAGAACGTGGTGGCCCGCAGGAACTCGTGTCACCTCACGGGCTCCAGCAATTGGAAGTTGGATCGAGCAGTGTCTCCGATGCTGGATCAGAGGTGGGGTCCGGTGCACATAGACCTCTTTGCGTTTCGCCTCAATACACAGAAGGCTGATTACTTCAGCTGGAGGCTGGACCTGGGGGCGCGGGGAACGGACGCATTCCTACAGGAATGGTCAGGTGGGCCGCACTACAGTAAGAAGAGCGATGGCATCCAGAGCCTTTACAGCAGGGGTGTCATCGAGCAAAATTATGCCAACGGCAGACTGGGCTAGCGATCGTACCTTTAAAGAGTTTTGCTTTAAGCCGTCTGAAAGTATGACAGTTAGTGTTGGAGAAGCTTTGAACAAGCATATTGCTCGCCTCCAGTCTTGCCATAGAATGAAGATTACCCCTGCTAACTGCACAGGGAGCATTAATTCTATTAAAGACTAGGAGGCAAGCATTAATTTCCCACCCAAGCATGTATTGTAAATGATATACTGTGTATGGTGATAGCAATACATGGATGCTGCCCTGATGCTTCAGCTTTGTATTTCTTTAGGAGAGGAGCAGAAGAATAATTGAGAAGGGAGGCTAGTGCCGAGGTCGAACAAGTAGCCGAGGAGTATTGGGGGTTCAGTTGGGAGTGGTTGAAGTCTTCGCTCTGTTGGCAGGATAGAGTTTGGAGTTTTTCGAGTGACAATTCAGAGCATGTAAAAGAGAGGAGGAGCTCAGGGACAGGATGTGGTCAAAGCCGAGCAAGGATGGACATGGAGTACAGAGACTATGGGGATTGTAGTTAAACAAGGAAAATGTCACTTTGGACATTTTACAGTGTTTTGTTATTGGTTTGTTGAAACTGCTGAGGAGTAGCAAATAAAGAAGTTTAAGCATAATGCCCACCTAGTCTTTAATAGAATTAATACTCTCTGTGCAGTTAGCAGGGGTAATCTTCCTTACTGAAGATATTCTTGCCAAGACACACTAGAGGAGGACGAGGGGCAAACCCAGCCCCCTGGAGCTTCCCAGATTGGGTGATGGATCAAGGGTGCTTGCACAATGTCTTGAAAAGAAGAAACACTTGCTGGTTTGGTACAGAGTATTTGGGGACCTCACAGTGAAGGGGCTTCCATGTCTGAAGCTCGTGACTGTACCTACGTTGCCGGATCCAGAAACACTAGACATCTGAGCAGGATCTGTGATCCAGTTGTCCCCACCAATCGGGTGGAAGGAGCTTTGCAGTCTGGTCCTTCTCGTCTTCTGGAGAGGCAGAGCTTCAATGTCTGATTTTGAGGAGGAGTGTATGCTGGTGCTCATTTTCAGACCAGCCTCGAGCAGACGACCTTCCAGAAGTGCAGAAACAGACTTCTAGCAGCAGAGATCTCGGGAAGCAATAAGTTAAAGTACCCATTCACCCATCATTCTAATAGAGGGGTGGTCAATCAATGGCAGACTATCCCTCCAACCACAGTCCTGAAGGGCACTCGCACAAGAGAAAGTTAAGCCGCACTATGCCAGTGCCTATGGCAGTCAGAACTGGTTTTAGGCCGACTGCTGGCCCCCAGTCCTCGGTTGTACGCATCCATCGTCCAAAGATGGCCACCCTCTCACACACAAATAAGGACAAGGAAACGTCATATGAACCCTCAGGTCTTCGAGGCCAACGATGACAAACGCCATTTTTTAATGGAAGCGAGGACGATATAAAAGGACACAGCCAGGTAAAATGGGTTCCACCAAGTGGTGCCATTTTAAACCAAGCAAAAAGCTACACCAAAGAAAAAAATAATTCAAGACGAGAGTTGCTGTTTTTCCATATACACCGTAATGGGTGGTGGGCTCTCTGGTACAAATGGATGGACCATATTTTCAGATCCAGTCTCTTTCTTTGGTATTGTAGTATTCTGTTGCCATGTCATATGAAGTAATACTTCTGTAGCCACCGTTTGTTTACCCTCTGTTAATCCATATAGAGAAAATCTTCAAGCAAATTATTTTCTCTTGAGAAGCTTCTGTTGTGCCACGCTCCACAGTTGTTTTACAGCGGAGAGTCTTCGGGAAATTGACATACTGTGCCCCTTCCTGTATTAACCAAAACATGGTCTGAAGAAAAAAAGGAGAGAAATGGAAAAGCAGAAGCAAGCATAGGAAAAAGGTTGACTAACAATTGGAAAGATACGAAAAAGGCTTGGGGGCGGGTGCATGTGAATGATGAAGTAGGGGTGCATGTTTAGTCAATGGCAGTCGATCAGATGAAATGCTGATAAGGAGGGAAAATAAAGCATTTTAGGATACGCATTTTTCAGGGATGCTGGTTTCTAGTAATTAGAATAACAAAGTTACTCACCTTAGTGACTACCTTACTCCTAAATCCATAGTCCCCTTTCCTCCATACATGTGGGGACATTCCATCCTTCGGGACGGGACCGGAGCACTTTTTATTAAAAAAGCATCCACATTTTAATTGGTGTCCTTTTATTTTTACGTGGGGCCACCGCATGTGGCCGTAACCCCGCCTTCCTGAGCTTCTCCCCACGCATCAACCTTCAGTCCTTTTTTATCGCCAGGTCTGAGACCATTTAAGCAACAATAGAGGATCATTTTTAGAGGGGACGGCGGGCGGGCGTAAGGGGACTATGGACTAGGAGTAAGGTAGTCACTACGGTGAGCAACTTTGTTATACTCCTACGTCCAGTCCCCTTTCCTCCATACTTGTGGGAGATTCCCAAGCACAAACAATAGGTAGGACGGGGGGGGGGATGGAAAATCCCCTTTACTGGAATAAGTTCTTGAGAACAGCCTGGCCAAATTTGGGCATCTGCCTTGGAGCTCAGGTCTAAGCAGTAATGCTTGCAAAAAGCTAATGGGGAGGCCCACGTAGCTGCCTTGGCGATGGATTCCCAAGGCAAATACTTTTGGAAGGCAACAGCAGCCACTTTGCCCTGGACTAGATGTGCATGGATGCCTTTTGGTGGTTGAAGGCCTTGAATCTTATACATGAGGCAATAAAGCGATAGATGCTTTGGAAGCTGGTTTCCCTTTCGGGTCTCCGAATGTAACAGTTGTGAGGAGTTTGAGTTCTATCGAGGTAAAACTTCTGGGCTCGATTGACGTCCAGGTTATGTAAAACACTCTCTGCATTAGATGCCGGGTTAGGGAAGAAGGCAGGAAGGAAGGATGAGTGCGAAGCACAACATCCCTGTGGGAAGTGAGGAACAGATGTTACACGGAAAGAGCCTGGAGCTCGCTCACTCGCCTTGCCGATGTTATTGCAATCAGAAAAGCAACCTTCCAAGAGAGGTACTTAAGATCGGTAGTGGCCATGGGTTCAAACGGCTTATGGCATAACGCGGTGAGGACCAGATTGATACCATTTGGGAAAAGGGGTACGCACCGGCGGGAAGAGATGAAGACCCGCAAAGTATCTGTTGATGACTGGATTAGTCAATGAAAAACAGCTGTCCGTGGACAGGTAGGCTGCAATGGCGGATAAGTAAGTACTGCATGACAGAACATGAATGCCAGAAGCTGCCAGGTGAGACACAAAAGGACAGACCAGTAGCATATCTGGGATCAATCGGTTTAGCTAAACACCAATGGCAAATATGGAGCCATTTGTACCTGTACTGGGCCCTTGTAGAAGGCTTCCTGGCTGCTTGGATAATGTGCATGTCTTCATACAGACTGAACTGCGATAACGATCTGAACTCAGGCACCAGGCCGCCAAGCTGAACGATTGTGGGGAGGGGTGCCACAGCTGGTGATTGCTCTGGTGAAGGTGGTCAGGAATCTGCGGCAATCTGATCGGGGAAGTACCAACAGATGCTGTAGTTCTGCAAACCAGATTCTGGCTGGCCACCAAGGAGCCATAAACAGGAGAGGGCAGTTCAATGCGCTCCTGAGCTTGCAGAGTGACTGATGAATCAGTGGCAATGGGGGGGACGGGGGAGGAGGCATAAGCTTTCAAGTTGTCCCACGGAATCTTGAGGGCGTCTCCCAGGGAAGACGCTCTGAGCCCGTCCCTGGACGCATAAAGAGGACGTTTCCTGTTTGAAGAAGTTGCAAAGAGGTCCACCTCTGGAGTGCCCCATTGATGGAAAATGTTGGCACATCTCTGTTTATTTCCCACTCGTAACTGACTGGCGACTGAGTGAATCTGCAGCCACATTGATGTGAATGGAGCCAAAAATTGTTCTGGATGGCCCAGTTCCAAATTTGTATGGCAAGATCCACAAGGAGAGGAGACTTGGTGCCGCCAAGTCTTGCCTGGAGATGTAAAACATTGCCACAGAATTGTCCGTGCAATAGTCGGTTGAAAAGCCTTGAGCACGAGGAACACAGCCAGGAGTTCCAGGTAATTGATATGGAACTGCCTGTCTTGAGGCGTCCACAAATAGAACACTTTGAGGTGACACAACGTCGCTCCCTACCCCAGAAGGGAGGAGTCTGTAGTAACTGTTGCTTGTGGGCAGGGCTCGTGGAAGGAAAGGCTGTTAGTGGAGGACCACCATTGTAGATCCGCCGTCATGCAGGGTGTAACTCGGATCATCTTGGTATCCGGATCCGAAGCCTGGGACCAGCAGCTCCGAAGAGCTAGCTCAGTGCGCCTCATCTTTTAGAAGTGCAAGAGGTAGAGCTAACACACAAGAAGCCATGAGGCCCAGAAGTCTTTGGAACCACAAGGCCGTCATGTGAGAGGAGTGGAAGAAGAGCTGGCACATGGTCGACAGGTCTGCAATCCTGTCCTTAGTTATCCCAAAGGAAACCCAGAAAGATCAGGTCTTAAAAGACCATCATGGATGATTTCCGCCAATTCACTGACAGCCCGAGATGGAACAGGAACTGAAGGAGTGACTGAAGATTGGTCGAAGCCGTCTGTGGGCAAGGACTGCGCAGGTGCCAATTGTCCAAGTATGGATATACATGAAGCCCCTGCAGTCTGAGGAATGCTGCGATGACCTACCTCTTCGTAAAGACACGTGGTGCCGAGCCGAGACCAAAAGGGGTACACAAAACTGGAAGTGTTCTGATCACACGGATATTTTTGATGTGGGTTCCAAATCAGAATGTGCATGCATGCATGCATCCTTAAGATCCACCACGCTGAGCCAGTCGCCTTTCTGGAGAGAGGACTTATCTGGCAGGGCGTAATCATCTTGAATTTCTCTTGGGGAAGGAAGAGATTGAACTTGGAAAGATCGAGGATAGTGCGCAGGCCAGCCTGGTTGGGTTTGGGCACTGTGAACCGACGGGAGTAGTAGCCCTCCTCTTGTTCCCCGAGGGGGAACAGGCTCCACCGCTCTGAGGTCTAGAAGTTTCTGTACCTCGGCTCTGAGGGAGGGCGAACCAGTCTGCTGGAAGGGAGGGTTGAAGTGTGGGGTAGGGGCAGGCGCAAGTCGAAGCCTGCACGAGCGATTGACAAAACCCATCGGTCATCGGTGATGGTCTGCCACGCCTCCAGATGAGACGAAGTTCATCCTTCCACTGGAGTCTCGTCAGACCGATAAATATAATTTGGATGATTTGTGGGTAGGCAGACTACCCGTTCCAGGGGAGGAGGCTGTTGGCTGAGAGAAAATCCGACCACCTTGCCGTTGCTGTTTACGGCGGGGCCAGCCAGCCAGAGAATCAGATTAGCGTGCACAACGATCACGAAAACCCCTGAAACCAGAGAAGGACCGTGTTTGGGACTTTTACCTCTCTATATAAGGAACCTTAGCTGGAGTTTTCGCCAGGACCGATAAAGACTTGGTCTTCGATATTTCCTCATCCGTGGAGGAACGGAACAATTTTTTACTATCAAAAAGGATATCAAGGACCTTGTCCTGAACTTCCTTCAAGAACTTTGTAGCATGAAGCCACGATTGGGGGGAGAGGTCTACCCCGACCATGAGGCCTCGAGCAGAAGTGTCTACGTGATGGGCCACAGCCTCCAGTAGTTCCTGTGCCAGAAATCTGGCAACCGACAAACCAACCTTGAAGTCCTCGAGCCTATCCGCAGGACTACACTCCTGGAACTCGGCTAGTTCCTTCCACAGTTTGACATTGGCAGTCGCCAGGATAAGCTCAGTGCTGGCCTGACGCAGCTGGAGAGCCGAATAGGAAAAGACTTTCCTCCCAATGGCGTCCCAAAGATTGTGCTCCTTAGAGAGGAATTGGGATGCTGCAGTGGAGTATGTAAAAGCCGGTTTGGAGTGGAGAATAGCTTCTGCCACCAACGTCAACGAAGGGAGCGGGCAAGCAGACAAAGATATGTCCTCAGAAGAAGTATGAAGCTCGAGTGTGAATCTTCCTGTTGAGATGGTTCCTGTAATGAGGTTTTTCCCAGACCGTATGGACCTCAGCCAAAATGTCCTTCTGGAGGAACAGGCCGGTGCGCTCCTGTGTCGACATAGTGAAGGCTCCAGAAAGCACTCCCTCCTGTGGAGCTGGGGACTCGGTTGCGGGGATGTCACCCGGTCGTGGAAGCCTCTAATAGAGCGGGGAGGCTCATTGCTGTCCTGGTCCGCCCGATCCTCATCCAGTGAAGCAGGAGCATATGACTGATCCGCTGCACCTACTGCCTCAGGTCCTAAAGTGTTGTTAGGCCGCACTCCCAGTGTTTTCTCTCCTGGGGAAAGAGGAGGCCAAGGAGGAAGTGGTGGAGGAGGTCCGACAGGAAGAGGTGGAGGTGGCACCACCAGTACCTGCCTAGGATCTGCTGGAGCAGGAGGCTGTACAGGAGGTCTATGATAAATTTCCCTAAACAGATCCTTAAAGTACGCCTTCATGGGATCAGAAAGCATCAGCGTCTGAAATTTCCCAAAAAACGCTTCCTCGGATGAAGGTCTAGGGGCTGGAGTGGGCAGAGGCCGCTCGGCAGGGACATACCCCCCATGAATGCAATGAGGATGGTTGCCAGGATGGACCTCTACCAATTAGATCCACATAGATCAAGGGGGCGGAGGGAGCGAGACTGTACAAGGCAGCAGTGTCCTAGCAAGCACATCCATTTGAGGGCAGAACAGGTTCTTATTATCCACAAAGCGTGGAAAAGGCTGCTGTGCCCCAAAAGGAGGCCCCCCCAGGACCAGCCGTAGTGAATGTTGGTGTAAAAAAGGTAGTCAAAATGGCAGCCGTGGTCCGTGGAGGTTGCGCCGCTATTTTGGCAACGCCTGAGGCGAACTGTGTCACAGGAACAACTGAGGCAATAGTCTCCTCAGGGGAGTCGGAAGTCTTGCGTGCCATTTTAGCCTTGAAGCAAGGAACCTCGGCAGAAGCAGTACCGGCAGATCTAGGGTGTTTACTCGACACCTTATGGACTGCCTCAGAATTAGCCCCAAGTGGGGGATCCTCGGCAGAGCCGGTACTGGAAGGCCTGTGGTGCATGACCCCCTTCTTTGCCACCTTAACAGAACTTGTGTCACCACGATCCTGAGCGTGGGAAGGCTGAGAGATGTACCTTACAGTGAGGACCTTCGATGAGGGTCCTCCAATTCTGCCGGTGTCCGATATAGCCCCAAGAAGGGGAACCCCGGGTTTAACCCTGATACCTTTAGCCACCTCGAGAGGGGCCTCAAGCCGAGACTGTGTGGTTAGTTCCAGATGCGGAAACATCAGGGGCGAACTCTGGTACCCAGAGCCACAGAAGAACTGGGCCCAACTTTAGCTCCCAAACGGGGAACCACAGAAGGAGATCTGGTTTTTTGGCAGGCCCGCTGCAGGGGCCCTCGGAGGAAGCTCTGGTGCACCTATTAGGCCCTTTGTGGGACACCTGATGGATATCCCTGATAGTAGAGCTACTTGAGCCCTGGAAGACACCAGGAAGGAGTCCCCTGGCCGGGGTGCCCTAAAAAGGAAAGAACTCACCGGACGTTTCCTTTTTTTGTCGATGAAGAGCTGCAAATGCGGTGGAGGTACGCATTTAAACACCTCCTCCCACCTGACAAGACAACGCAGGAGCGCACGGACGGAAAGGGAGTTGCAATAAAAGCTAGAGTCCCAACAGTGTTCTGGGCCTAGACACTCCAGTCAAAGAGTGGGGATCTGCCCTCCTGAAACGACATTTGCAGGATGAACAGGAAACTAATCCGAGACGCTGCGGCATAGACGGAGGAAAAGATGACCATGGAGCCAGAGCAGAAATGAAGGACAAAAGGGAATAAAAAGAAAAATTCCCAGTGATGCTAGTGAGTCTGACCCCGAACGTGCAGAGAAAAGGACTGAAGGGCGATGCGCAGACATCAGGAAGGCGGGGTTATGGCCACATGCGGTGGCGCCGCATAAAAATAAAAAGGACAACAGTTTATATTTTCTTGCTTTTTAATATAAAGTGCTCCGTTCCCATCCCGAAGGACGGAATGTCCCCACAAGTATGGAGGAAAGGGGACGGGATGGAGGAGTAAGTGGTACTAGAATCTGTCAGACCATGGTGCTGGACCCGAGATGTGCAGAGGTTCGTCCTTGAAACATGGATGCTTGGTTGAAGGTTATTTCGTCCCCTAGGCATTTCATCTTGGACTGGCAAATTAACTGTCAAAAGAGAGCCAAGACTTGGCTGCGTAAAGGGGATGCGGTGAGCACAGCGAGTAAACGGGAGTTGGGAAGAGTGTAAGCCCAACCCCTCAAGAGCCATACATGCGTAGCCTCACACTAAGGGCAAGTTCACCAATGAGTATTATTGGTGTAGTGCCTTGAGATGCATGGGTGGTGCCATCACCAATGAGGTGATTAGGAACTATATCTGTATTATGACTACCTTTAGAAGGTCCTCTCCAATGTGCTTGAGCAGAATGGTGGCGCACCAAATACGTAAAGTGAGTAGCGTTTCGGTTTATGGAACTTGTGTTAATCTAGAGTACTCTACATGTACCAGTACGGTCATCCCATTTCATATCCTGCTGCAGCTACCCCAAATAAAGTGTATAATGTAACAAATAAACAGACAACAGTACTTGACTTTCAAAATGTTATTGCACCAACAAATGTGCAGCAGCGGAGCTACTGTAGATCAGTGGGGGAGAGGAGGGCCCCAATGAGTCAGTAAATAAATGATTTGAGGGTACAACATAGGGAGTGCAGGGCATTGCCAAAGAAGTGTTATACTACAAAGTAAAAGGGGAGGGGGTATAAGGTTTATACTGTGGGCGTGGGAACCAATGATAGAGGGGTAGGTGTGGGTGAGGGGCAAGGTGTCAAGGTAGGGAGTACTGGGATGTTAAATAACTGTTAGGGTTGAATGCACAAGCTGTGGGCGCTGGGAGGGCTGTGGGGAGAAAACATTCCTGAATGTCAAGGGGGAGCCAGGAATTTCACCTTCCCATATGCAAGAATGTGTTCATTCGATTCCATTCTTACAGAGCTGAACATCATCACCTTCTAATCATGCACATACAGAGGCGAGGACAGGGGTCCTTTGGAAGCAGGCTGGGCTGGTTATGAGTGTCAAAGTGCACCTGTTTGTACCACTATTACTACTGCTCAAAAGTCACCAAATGTTTTAACAGCATATGCACCAGATCGCCTTGGCAGAGTTTGCACTTCATCACTCGTTCAACGTCCGCTGAAATGATTTTTTAGTGATACAGCGATGCAGGACGAACACTATTCCACAAGGTTATGCATCAGGGGCATGGAGCTTTTAGGAGTTGGCATGATACAGCGGTTTAAGAAAATGGTGGCAAAGGAGACATGGTGTTGGGCAATCTCGATGAGCTTCGGTCTGTTAAGGGAGTAAGGGGGGGGTCATCACTGGTGGGTAGGGTTACAGTCACTACCCCCATTATGCTCCTCAACTACGCACACTAAAGTGGTTCCAAACCCACCCAACCAACCAACCCAGAGCTCTCCACCATCATATCTAGGATTGTCCTTTATTGTGTGCACTTGAATTCTGAGAGTATGAACATCCTCTGGAACTCCACCAGCTCAGAAGCAAGCTGTCGCATGTGTCGGGGCCGGCACAAGGGTGGCCAAGGCAGGGAAGGGGAGGCTTCAGTCCATTCCGATGTTCTGAAAGAAATCAAAAATAAGAGGACTCTAAGCCTGATGCACAGTACAAGGAGACATTTCCATGAAACTGCATGCAGTAAACACTAAATAGCCATACTGTAAATGTTATGGCCAGTGTTGCGTTAACATTGACCCAGTTACAACTAAATTCACTTCACAAAATCACTAACGCTTTGCTATTACCAATTGTGTTCATGTCATTTTCTATTCTGGATAGAGTAGATTTTCCTCTGCTGTCAGTCACTCATGATAGGTGCACAGGATTCCCGCGCGCTTTGCTTTCAGCATACTTTCGAACTCGCCATACAGTAACAACAAAAAAAGGCAATGCCTGAGCTGGTCATCTGACGCCATGCTCCAGAGTTTGCCCTCACTTCATTCAGCGTCTGGGCACACTCCTATTTCATGTTTCCCTCTGGGGGGGGTTGAGGAAGAGAACTTGGGGGATTCTAGAAGAAATATAAGACACAGTGAGACACATTGTAGAGGAAAATACAATAACTTGCAAAAAAACGTCAGCACCTACCATTTTCAGCACCCCCTGTGCCATCCATCACACCATCGTTACCTTCAAAGTTCCGCTTGCGGGTTAAGTCCAGAACCACCTTCTCTGACGGTGCTACTGACCAGTCCAGCAAGAAAGCATGGGTTTCTGCACAACCAAACAAGCATATTAGATTTGTAGTGGCAGAGGGAAGCCGGGCTTAGTGGGGGAAAGATAAAGGGGTGCGGAGTTGGATGCTATTTACTACAGCCCCATGCAGTAAAAATCCAAAACGTTCCGGGTTCTATGTAGAGAACCATGTTCTTGATGAGATTCTTGGGCAGCCTCACAGACACGGATGTCTGTGAATTCAGGGTAGCAGCCCATGTGCACTTCTTTGAGGCGACCGAGTTGCGCGCTGTAAGATCTTAATGTCCTTTGGGTATCACGACTGCCTGCCGTAGAAACTGCCACTACGCATCTTAAACGATTCTCTCGAGTCAAAAAAAGAAGGAGTGAAGTTCCAGCAATAGTGAGCAAGCTAATGCAGCACAGCCTTTAATAGGCCAAGATGGGCCCACACGGGCCAGTGAAATGCTAGTTATGAGGCAACATGCAGTGTTCACTGGCCAAAAGCACAATATATAATTCACATCTAGAAGCTTGAGAGGCTCAAGAGGTAATGCAAGTAGTACATAGTGCAAGGGCATCCAGCAGGTGATCCCCGCCTTCCAGAGTTTCATTTTGCAGACAACTGCTGCATTTTCTTTTTACAAATTAAAAAAAGGGGAGTAAGGTTGGGGGGGGGGGGGAGGGGTAGTCCAGCAGTACCATTATTTTCATACAGTATGTCTAGGAAAACGGTTCTAGTGTCAACTGGTGGGCTGAAGGGTTTCAGTGCTGTATAGAAATGTCATGTTTGGCAAATTGCTTTAATTCTGAGCACTTGTGCGCTGTACAAACGCATTGTCATATTAAAGATACAATTTGTGTCTAGTATATAACGAGCTGCATCATCTGTTCTTAAAATTGATCAGATGGCAATCAATGAAAAAGTAACCCTCCTCTTGGATTGGGGCTCCAACAATGATGCAGGACGGAATGATGGTATTTGACTCAGGTAAGGGGACAACATTAGAAAACAGCAAGTGGCCCCAATGGGTATATACGTGTACGTTGGTTCTCCCAAGGAACAAGGGTGGATGGGAAGAGTAGCTAGCTGTAGGAGCCCTGGGCGAGGGATAATACACCTTACCGCAAACAATGTGCAAATGTGAACTCAGGGGGTTGGTCTATACTGGCCTTATGGGCAGTCCAGACCCACTGGCCAGCTGCCCTATGATTGCACCTGATCAAATAATCAGTCACAGCCTGAGAAGATTTGGATGGATTTGGATGGCATACACACCTTTATCTAAATCAGTTAAAAGAACAATAAATACAACTGGGGGTTCCCCACGTTATAGGGCAATTACCACCTCCTGTAGTACAATTGCAGAACAGTCTTATATTCTTACATTCGCCTCCAGTGGTTATACTTCTCATATACCCCAGTATGACACTGGAGGATAGCAGTATCCTTCAAAATGGAATCCCACTACAAAGCTGTTTACAGTGGGATCGCTATTGACGTAACTACAGTAACATTAATATAAACACATAACTGATTCCTTTAGGTGGGCGCACCCAAGCACATTCTGTAGCAATATGGTAAGTAACCAATTGCTTTGCATCCAATAAGAATTTATGCTAGTAAGAATTATACATGAGTTATACATGAGTTAGAAAACTAACACTTTACATTCACTGGCCGCCTGTTTGGCGAGCAATATACATGTCATTTATGATAACCCCACACACCTCTTTCAAATCAGTGGTGCAACGGTGAGAGGGATGTCTCTCATATGGTACATGGCCAACCCTTTTACTACTTGCAAGGTACTTGCTCGAAAGACTTGCCACTTGGATAAATAACCATTCTTTACTTCATGGGAGACATAGGTGAGCGTGGTTTTACACATTAGACAATTGAACCCTCTTTCACTTCATGAGTCACTTAGGTGTACAGGGGTCAACACATTAGATAAGTAAGCCCCTTTTTTACTTCATGAGGTACATTGGCTCACCTGGGTTACCACCTACAGTAAATAAATACCCTTTCACTTCATGGGATACTCTGGCGAACGTGGGTTGACCCATAAGGTAAGTAAACCATCTTTCACCTCATGCGGTACCTTGATGAGCGTAGGTGACACATTAGAGAAGTAAACCCTCATTCACTTCATGAGATAAAATGAGCAAACGTGGTTTAACACCTCAGGTAAATATCTACTCTTTCACAGTTTGGGCCCTTCCCAGTGACAGCAGCTTACAGTTACGCCCTCTCATAAGGTGCGCACTTCTCTCCAGTCGATCCCTCGGCATCATGCAGTGCCCCTTGCGATAGGCCACCTCTCCCATAAAAAAAAAAAATAAATAAAAAAATGTAAAAAAAAAAACCAGGGTAAGGGGAAAGAAGAACTAATATGCAATGCCCGGCAGAGGTCTCTGATGCAAGCTCAGAGTTTTGACAGAAACTGACAGACCACTGTCTCTCCCAACGTACCGTATTAAATGTAAGAGAAAACTCCTACGAAGGACCACTATTTGAGCGTGAGCTCACTCTCGCTCTGCCCTTTACTAACTGGCCACTTAACTCTAGTATACTCAATAAGCAGTTGATTGTGAAGGCCAGGCACACTACTTTTCTACTTCTCAAGGGCCGCACTATGTTGCCAGCGCCGAAGGCTTGTTCTCCACTCCTACCTCCTGTCCCAGGAAAATGGGGAAAGGCAGACTTGCATCTGGTACCGTCTGTCCACTACGAAAAGAGGCACACTCACAGTAGCTGCCAGCCCCAGCTGAGCTGTCTCACTCCCACGCTGGGCGGTTCCTCTAACCGGAGGAGGGGAGAGTGCAAGCCAGCCAGGAATGTTTTGGAAACTTCGTCAGCACTGAGGGCTGGGATGCCCTATGCACTCTTCAGGGCGACGTTCTCCCCCGCCAAGCGGCTTACTGCCGTTATATCTTCTTCATGGCCTGTCCACCTCGCCCCAGGGTGGGGGACCGGTGACAGGATTTTACTCAAATCACCTCATGCACACTTAGGTTCCCCCCGGGTGGGCCTTACCAAGTCCCCCGGTCCTGAGAGGAAAACAATACGTGCAGACATAAAAACAGGACTTAAAGCATTCACATACGAGTCCCCCTTCATTCAATATAAATAAAACTCCCTTGCTGAAATGGGTGGGGGTTTATATACGGTAATCAGTAGTGAGGGAAGTTGTACCTGACTTTGGATCGCCAAGTAATGTGGTTCTCCACCTGTCCCAGATATTGTACAAGGGTCGCAACTGTCGCGCCCCAGAATCTTCGATAGGCGAATACACTTTTAAACGTTCACATCTCACTTGTTGCACAAGGTGGGGACATTGATGGGCTGTGTCCACTCTGCTGTACATAACTGCAGTCAAGTTCAGGAAAGTTAACTGTATATTTTACACTACCATGGAGACTGAACAATAAAATGGATAACCAGCGCTCAATGCTTGGATTGAGGAGTGTACATCAAGTAAGTGCACAATACATTGATCCGACTTGCCACCGAGATGGCTGAGCTCTTGCGAATATGCCATTGTGATGCCCATCATTGGAGAGAGTTGTAGAAGTGTCCGTTATTACAAGTGGGTGGATGACGAGCTGCTGGAGTACCAATTAACACATTCCATTGAATGAGCCTACTGTAGCGTAGTAGGTCTGTTAGGCACACTATTGTGTGCCAGCGCCTGGAAGTCCGCTGTGCTAGAGAAGTGTCAATTATGGAGGATCGAGATTACTGTGATGCTGCGTGATATTTCCCACAAGGATCCGCCCCTCTTCCCCCCCATTGGGCGAAGCTTCAGCTATGAATTGGAGCAGCCGCTATAATCCCATCGGCTGATGGTGCAATCTCACTCTGTCCAAAAGCTGTTCTCTCGGGAATAAACCACTCCAAGCATCATCACCTGGACATTGGCTACTGTAGAACTGTCTTACGTTCTTTAATATGGGTGGAATAAAAAAGGACGATGAAATTACCTCCTTTACTATGGCCTGCTGTGATAGAAAAAGGTACAGCACTGGGGGCATAGAGCACTGCGACCAGTTGACATGGGTCACTTAATTTATGAGGCACTTGCAGAATTAATTGGCCGCAGAAACCTTGAACCCTTGCTCCCATGCGTCTATTTCTGGGAGCAAGGGAGCAGTAGCTCAAAGATACTCAACCAGAGTGCTGGGTGTCTGCACTCCTTTGTGCTTGAATGGACACCTATGCCTACTCTCACCGTCCCTGTGCCCAGACCATGACGGTACAGGCGCTTGGGCTTCATTCAATGGCAAAGTGCCACCCAGTGGTGCAATGAGAAACAGCATCATAAAAAAGATGGCTTTTCCAGTCGCTAAAAACAGCATGATTTTGACAAATCGAGGATACCAACTGCAGGTCCTTAACTGGAAGGTGTGCTCACCAAAAACGGAATTGAATGCACTTTCGCCTAGAACCCTTGCACATATCAGTTCTCATAATGATTAATATGCTTTAAATAAAAAATGCAAAACAACTCAGTACAACAGCTGTACATAAGAGGGAAAAAATAACCACGTTACTCACCGTAGTGACCACCTTACTCCTAGTCCATAGTTCCCTTTCCTCCATACTTATGGGACATTCCTCCGTCCTGTGGGACGGGACTGGAGCTTGTTTTTTGTTTATTAATTTATATTGCGCGGCAGACCCGAAGGTATAAGGGCGCAGGAGCAACAAGGTTATTCTCAGCTTGGTTAAAAGCACTTTGTAAAAGCATCAACATTTTGCAAAAATGTTAGTCCTTCCCCTCTTTTACACGGGACACTGCACGCGTCCATTACCCCACCCATCTTAGCTCCGCCCCGCGCATCGCCCATCAGTCCTTTTCTATCGCCAGGTCAGAGATAATAGAGGAACCTTATTAGAGGGGATGGCGGGCGTATGGAGTAAAGGGGACTATGGACTAGGAGTAAGGTGGTCACTATTGTGAGTAGCCTGGTTATACTCCTACGTCCAGTCCCCTTTCCTTCATGCTTATGGGAGATTCTCAAGCACTCCTCAAAGGAATTACGGGTGGCTGGAAAACCCCTTATTGAAAAAGGTTCTTCAGCACAGCCTGGCCAAACTGAGCGTCAGATCTGGAGCTCAGGTCTGGACAATGTTTCCAAAAAGCCAATGGGGAGGCCCATGTAGCCGCTTTTGCGATGGTCTCCCAGGGAACATATTTCTGAAAAGCAACTGTAGCTGCCTTGCCCCGCACCAGGTGTGCATGAATTCCTTTAGGAGGCTGCAGACATTGGACTCTTAGACTCTGTAATACAGGCAGCGACCCATGTGGAGATAGTCGCCTTAGAGGCCTGTCCACCTTGTGGATTACCAAAGCTCACCAACAGTTGAGACAAGATCCTAAATTCAGATGTTATGTCCAGATAGAACTTAAGAGCCCTTCTAACATCCAAACAATGCAGAACCCTTTCCGATTCAGAAGCTGGGTTTGGAAAGAAGACTGGCAGGGAGATTGACTGATTCAGATGGAAATCAGAGACCACCTTTGGCAGGAAAGAAGGATTTGTCCTTAGGACCACCTTATCCTTGTGGAAAGCCAAGAAGGGATGCTCCACCGACAGAGCTTGGAGCTCACTCACGCGCCTTGCTGAAGTAATGGCGACCAAAAAAGACACCTTCTACGAAAGGTGCTTAAGGTCCACCGTGGCCATTGGTTCGAACGGTTTATGGCACACAACGCCGTGAGGACCACATTCAGATCCCACGTCGGGTGCGGCTTGCGAACCGGAGGATAAAGACGCATCAAACCCACAAAGTGTCTCCTAATCACTGGATTTGACAGTGAATAAGAGCACTGGTCCGTGGATAGGTAGGCGGCTACTGCCGAAAGGTAAGTTCTGCATGACAGAACATAAATCCCCGATTCTGCTAGGTGAGACACGAAGGACAGTATTGTGTCAATCGTAGCCACCCTGGGGTCCAGCTGTTTGGGTAAGCACCAGTGACAGAACCAAAGCCACTTGCTCTTATACTGAGACGTCGAAGGCTGCCTGAATTATTCGCATGTTATCAGCAGACAGGTTGAGATGCTCTAAAGATCTGAACTCAGGCACCATGCCGCCAAGCTCAACGATTGTGGGGAGGGGTGCCACAGCTGTCAATCCCTTGGTGAAGCAGATCAGGACTCACTGGTAGCCTGATCGGTGCACACACCGACAGGTGTTGAAGTTCTGAGAACCAGAACCCGGCCGGCCATCACGGGGCTATGAGCAGAAGAGAACAGTTCACCGTGTTCCTCAGATTGCAGAGCGTCCGATGAATCGGAGGCAGAGGCAGGAAAGCATAGGCCCTCATGTTGTGCCAAGGAATCTCGAGAGCATCCCCCAGAGAGGAGGCACCCAGACCATTTCTGGAGGCATACAGAGGAAGTTTCTTGTTTGCCGATGTTGCGAAGAGGTCCACTTCTGGAGTGCCCCAACACAGAAATATCCATGAGAGGATCTCCGCCTTCAATTCCCACTTGTAGCTGACCATTGTACGCAGACCGAGGGCATCTGCCGTGACGTTCAGCTGGCCTGTGATGTGTACTGATATCAGCCAGACACCAGGACGAACCGCCCATTCCCAAATCTGGATGGTCAGGTCCACAAGAGGAGGAGACTTGGTGCCCCCCTGCTTGTTGATGCAATATATTGACACCACATTGTCTGTGCGAAAACAGACCACTATGTTGGCAAGGACCGGCCTGAACGCCTTGAGCGCTAGGAAAATCGCCAGAAGCTCCAGATTTATGTGAAGGAGCTTGTCTTGGGGCGACCAAAGGTACGAGACCTGAAGAAGATCCAACATCGCACCCCACCCCAGAAGGGAGGAGTCCGTTGTGACCGTTACCATCGGGGCGGGGTCTTGAAACCCTTGCACCCACCGACAGGTTGCTGAGAGACGACCGCCACCGCAGGTCCGCTCTCATGGAAGCCGGAATCAATATCATCTTGGAAGCCGGAGCCACAGCCTGACGCCAAGAACTCAGAAGAGCCATTTCAGTCCACCTCATCTTGAGTCGGGCAAGAGGAAGAGCCAATACGCACAAGGCCATGAGACCCAGAAGCCTCTGGAACCACCAAGCCGACATGCTCTCCGACTGCGCAAACATCTGACACGTGGCCAACAGATCTGCCATTCTGTCCCTGGTCAGGTAAACTCTGCAGTCGATCGTGTTCCAGCGAAAACCCAGGAAAATCAAGTCCTGAGAGACCGTCATGGAAGATTTCCGCCAGTTCACCGACAGCCCAAGGTGAAACAGGAGCTGGAGGAGAGACTGAAGATTGCACGCGGCTTTGAGCGGGCAAGGGCTGCGTAACAGCCAATTGTCCAAATACGGATACACATGGATACCCTGCAGACAAAGATGAGCTGCAATCACCGACATCATATTCGTAAAGACACGTGGTGCCGAGCTCAGGCCAAAAGGAAGCACTCGGAACTGGAAATGCTCCTCTCCCACAGAGAAACGCAGGTATCTCTGGTGCGGATTCCAGATCAGAATATGCATATACGCATCTTGAAGGTTAACCACACTGAGCCAATCGCCCATCTGCAAAGAGGACTTTATCTGACCAGGCGTGATCATCTTGAATTTCTCTTGGGGTAGGAAAAGATTGAACTGGGAAAGGTCTAGAATGGTGCGCAGGCCTGCCTGGTTGGATTTGGGCACTGTAAGCAGTTGGGAGTAGAAGCCCTCCCCTCGTTCCCCTAGGGGAACGGGTTCCAATGCTCTGAGATCCAGTAACTTCTGAATCTCGGCCCTGAGGGATGGCGAACCCGACGGCTGGAAAAGAGGATTGATGGGTGCGGTAGGGGGGAAGGGGTAAGCGGAAGCCCGCCTGAGCGACTGACGAGATCCACCGGCCCACTGTGATAGTCTGCCACGCCTCCCAATGAGATGCAATGCATCCTCCCACTCGTGCGAGTGCAGAGAACGCTCATTTGGCTGGTTTTTTCGGTGGCGGCACCACCTGAACCTGAGGAGGAGGCTGAGTAACAGGAGAAAAACCGATTCTGTTGCTGCCTCCGGCGGGAATTTCCCAAAGGAGTATCGACTCTGCAGGATTTTCAATCTAGAAAACCCCTGAAACCAGAGGAGGGCCAGGTTTGTGACAACGGTCTATGTGTCCTAAAAGGTGGTTTTACCAGGACGGACAAAGACTTGGCGGTCTGGGTGCTATCCTTCGTTTTGGTCAGCTCCACATCCATTGAGGAATGAAAAAGCTCCTTGCCGTCAAACGGCAGGTCCAAAACCTTGTCCTGTACCTCAGAGAACTTGGTGGCGTGCAGCCAAGCCTGCCGAGAGGTATCCACTCCAAGCATAAGGCCCCGGGCCGTAGTGTCAACGTGATGAGCTGCGGCCTCCAGCAGATCTTGAGCCAGGACCCTGGCATCCGACAATCCCGTCTTGAAGCCCTCAAGCTTTTCAGCAGGGATGAACTCCTTAAACTCTGACAGACCTTTCCACATTTTCATATTTGCCCCTGCTAACACGAGTTCTGCATTAGCCTGATGCAATTGCAGGGCCGAGTTAGCAAAAATCTTCCTCCCAAGGGAGTTGAGAAGCTTATCCTCTTTGCCCAGGACCTGAGTAGCCGTCGTAGAAGAGGATGCCGCAGGCCTGGACTGCAAAGTGGCCCCAGCCACTACCGTGGAGGAGGGGGGCGGACATGATGCTAAGGCTACCTCTTCCGAAGAATACAGCCTGTAGCAAGCGTCAATTTTCTCATTGACGAATAGTCCAGAGTGTGGTCTCTCGCAGACTCTACGGACCGCGGCCAAAAAGTCCTTCTGCAAGAACAAGCCGTTATGCTCCGAAGGAGACAAGGTGAACGTCCCCGAAAGCACGTCAGCCTGCGGAGCGGGTGCCTTGGGCACTGGAACATCCAACAGACACATGTCCAGCACCCGGTCGTGAAAGGCTCTATAGAGCGGGGCTGGTCTTCGCTGTCCTGATCGCCCTGTGTGTCATTCAACAGGTCAGGGTCCAGGTGAACCACATCGGGCACCACAACAACCTTGTCCACTGGGGACAACGGAGGCAAGGGTGGAAGGCGGGGTCGGCGCAACCACTGGAGACGTAGGTGGGCATATCTCCCCAAACAAGCCTTTTAAGTACTCCTTCATGGGGTCGGAACACCTACACTTTTGAAACTTGCCGAAAAAGGCATCCTCCGCCGACAACTTTGGGGCGGGCGGAGGAGGCCTCTCATGAGGAGGGTAATTCCAGGGAAGAGGGTTGCCAAGAAGGCCCATCCCCAGAGGTGTCCACATAAATCAAGGGTGCCGACGCCGCAGTCAGCAAGACATTGTGCGGAAGGGGCATCCGGCCGTTCCAGTCATAAACTGGACGAAACGGATGTGTACAAGGAAACCGATGTTGACCTACCGAACCAACCCCTACACCTAAAACCGATGGCGTAGTTGTAAGTGATGTGTCCAAAATGGCCACCGTGGTCTTGGCGGGAAAGGCCACCATTTTGTCAGCGCCTGAGGATAACTGCGACACGTGTGGAAGTGAGGCAGGGGTCTTCATCTTAGCCTTAACACAAGGAACCTCGGCCGAGCCGGTACTGTGTGGACTAGGATGTTTTTGTGACATGCTAATAGCCAGACTAGCCTTCGCAGGAAGGACCTCGGCACTGCCGGTAAAGGAGGAATTACGGTCCGAAACCTCACTCCTTGCCCCCTCAACAGTTCTGGAGTCACCTCAAGAGCGGGAGCGATGAGGAACACCTTTCACCGACAAGGCCTTAACAGGCCTCTCAGAACCGCTGCTCACCTTAGCCTTCAAACGATGGACCTCGGACCAGAGTCCGGTAGAAGCCTCTTCACGCCAGGCCTCGAACCCCACAGAAGGCACCTCGGAATGTAATCCGGTGTCAACAGGCCCCTTACGGAGGCCCTCGGAGAAAAAACTGGTACACTTTTTAGGCCCAGACGGCACCTCGGGACAAGCCCTGGTAACAGAGCACTTGACGCTCATCCCAGACCAGGAAAGCCCGAAAAGGAGTCCCCCGGCCGGGGTGCCCTAAAAAGTAAGGAACTTACCGGGCGTTTCTTCTTTTCGTCGATGAAGGATTGGAAATCCATAGAGGTTGCTGAAACACCTCCTCCCACTGCTCTAATCGACGTTGAAGCGCCCGGACCGAAAGGGAATCGCAATAAAAACACCCACCAGTGGGCAGGACTTAAACACTCTAAACAAAGGATGGGGATCCACCCTAGCGAAGAGTCGCTGACAGGAAGAATAATTCGGGAAGTCTAGCTGAAACGGTATTGACGGACTATTGTATTGTTTATTTATCTATTTACTATCACACGATCGCAAGTGAGAGCCACAGAGGAGGAAAAAGGAAGAAAAAGCTTCCTCAGATGCAAGTGCATCCAGTCTCGAACGAGCGGAGAAAAAGGACTGATGGACGATGCGCAGGGCAGAGCTAAGATGTGCGGGGTTACAGCCGCGGGTAGTACCCCGCATAAAAGAGAGGAAGGACTAAAAGGTTTGCAAAATTTTGTATGCTTTTACAAAGTGCTCCGGTCCCGTCCCACAGGACGGAGGAATGTCCCATAAGTATGGAGGAAAGGGGACGGTACGTAGGAGTAAGTGTAAATGAGTAGTAGGTGAAATTAAGTAACATTGGGAATGTTAAAGGTACAAACTCTACATACAAATCCGATTGTGAGATCTAGCTTGCTTGGTGTAGGGAAAACAACGTGGGGCATTAAACATGCAGCTGCCAATCCAGAAAAGAAGTATACCATATTGGGAACAAACAAGATTATGGATGAAACGAGGATGAGAACCAACCAGTCAAATTGGACTGTGGCACCAGGTTTCTCAGTTTCGATCTGTAATGACCATGCTCTTGGGACCTATACAGATGTATTTTCATACTTCTAGGCAAATTTTGGGAATTGCACTAAACAGCACAAGTTGTGCATCAGAATTACATTTTTAAAAAGTCTTGTGGACAGATGAAAGTATGCAAACATGTCTACAATGTGTGGGACCTCCCCCAGTCATTCTGCTTACCCCCACCACCAGTCCTTATGCATGGACAAGATCGTCAAGGTTGTCTTAATGGTTTCTAGGGGCATGAAATAATTTGCCCCCCCCCTCCACCCCAAACTAAATATATTATGGAATCCAAGAGTCTATTTCTTCGGTCCCCTTTCACTACACATAACTTGATAGGCTGCCCTGGATGTGAGCGAAATAAGGATAGGCACTCGCATGAACCACCGACCCCTTCCTTTTTGCTGGAACAAGAATAAAACCAAGTGCCGTTTCAAGGTTTGCATTTGCAGTCCACGGTCGGGTTACGTGCCTTCTAGCATAGGCACGCGACATTTTTCAATGACTGCACCCATTAAGAAAGTAGTCAGTATGGATGCAAGAAGCCGATTAGCAGCTGTATACAAAGGGTAAATACTTAATCAACATCACTTTTTAAACATCATGACGATCAAGCATATGCCAGAGCATGTGTTTTGAGTACGAGTTTAGAGGCCATGACAAAGGTGCATGTCCATGGCATGGATACCCAGGACCGAGTGGGGGCTATGGGAAAGTGATCTAGTACAAATACAGGACTAGGAATTGAAGCCGAGGGAAGTACACCTAGACCTGTTCTAGATGCAGGACACAGATTAGCGACCTCGGAATGCATAGGCGCTCAAGCATGGCTATTGGACAGACTGGAAGCAGTGAGGAAGGTTACACACCAAAGTATAAATGATGTGCTATGGCAAGTATGCCACGAGTTACCAGAAAGGTGTTTTTATCCGAACATAGGCTGAGGCATTGTAACAGTGCAAGAAATTTGACAGTCATAGGATCCAGACCCTCATGCACTGCATCCCAGGGAATACAGCAGTGCCCCACCAGGGACAAGGCCCTCACAGCCACAAACATCTACGATACACGTTTGAGTACACCCACCCTAAACATGCATTACCCTCAGCCCGAATGGCACTTCCCATAGAATACAGCTGAGTAGCATGCAAAATTCGGTCCAGCCATTCACATAGCCTGACTCTTAGGAACCCTCTGACTCTTTGACAATTTACCACAACACCCGCCCCTGCACCCGATAATTAGGAGCTGCTGTCAGGGACCTAGCCACTCCCTCCCTACCTACCTTTCTTCCTTCATTATGGCTATAATAATTGGTGTTGCTGGGGGTCACAAGCCCCGGAACAGCAGGACCAAACTAAGGCCACAACAAAGCAAGAGGAAGCTCTTAGGCTTTCGACTTGGCTGGAGAGAGGCCTCCTGCCTCTGGTGAGTGAAGGCCTTAGGCTTTTAGACCTCCCTCCCACCTTCTGACCTCCAGAGATCTATATCCCTTCAGTTCTGCACCTTACCACCCACTTCCTTACCCTTCCCCCACTTGCCCACCATAGGCCCAGATTGGTGCTGCTGGGGGGGTGGGGTGCACAAGACATGGAACAGCACTCCTCTCTGGCCCTTCCAGGGCAGCCTTGCCCAACATCTGGAGAATGGCACAGGCTAAGGGCACCATCCATCCCCCTAGGTCTGTTCGTCTGGTGCTCATGCCTTGGTAGACGCGATGCTCTGACCAACAGCTTGATCCAGGTAAGGGATGCCTTACTGTTGAATCTTGCCAATGCTATATTTTGCTGCACTTGCACGTTTGCCTCCCAGAATGTTCCTAATGTAAGTTTTCCACTGTGAATCCCACCACTGTTTGTACCTTGCTACACTTTCATTTTGCCTCCAAGACTGCTCCTAATGTAGGTTTGCCACTGTGAATCATGCCATGGTTGTATTTCGCTACACTTTTTGTGTTTGTTACCTGGAATCATGGTACTATTGTATTTTGCAACACTTACATTTTGCTTCCCAGACTGCTCTCAATTTGGGTTTGTTACACTGAATCTCGACACAGTTTTATTTTACTACACTTGCTTTTTGTTTCCGTAGTGTTGCCAGGTGCAGTTGCTCCGACCCTATGGTAGTAGGTTTCTAAGTGTGTTAGTGTCTGGACTTTACTGTCTGCAACAGGTGGGGATAGGACTAACACCTTACCAGTCGAATTTACTTATTGGACAAGAAAGTTATTCTCCCCACAAATGTGTGCTCGTAATCCTATGTTGCCTTAGTAAAATTGGTTACACCTTAAATTGTATGTTATCTTTGTCTGGTTTTATTTTGTATTAGACTCTGAATATTGCATCATCTCCTAAGGAAGCAGACTTTAAATTGTGCGACTTCTGTAACATTCTATATAAGTTACATGCAATTGCTGTGCATAACCAACAACCTTTGGTGCACGTGTATTAATGTTTCACCAATGAATTGGCTTTGTCAAGGCCAGAATTTTAAGTTAATAATCTTTACAAAAATGTCTTTTACCCAATGGGTCTGCTACTTTCTGCTTGAACCCAATCTAGGCAAGTACAACATGTGCATAATACTTATTTTACACATTCACAAGCATTGGTAACATATCATTCATGATAATTCTATCTGATTCATGTCGAATTGGAACTTGGCTAGCTATTGTTGGGGCATGTTGGTAGTGTACCTCTTGCCTGCCTCGATTTTGGTGGATTGTTAGGATTGAGTTCTTTTTAGGTGGAGTTCATCATATTGTATCGTTGCTTCCTTGTTTATTGTAGAAGGGCCTCGGGTGGCTTCATAGATTTGTTGGTCTAACAAAATCTTAACAATCCACCCAAATCAAGGAAGGTGAGAGGTACACAGAATATTGCGCTTGTATTTTGCAACACTCGCATTTTGCTTACAAGTGTTCCAAATATGGGTTTCGTGCTTTGAATCTCGCCACCATTTATGTTTTGCCTCAATTGGTTTTGCCTCCCGAGTGCTCCCAGCTTAGGTTCGCTCCATTGAGTTTCGCGACTACGCTTCTCTGCCACTTACATTTGGCCTCACCTCTGAGATTTCGCTATGCTCATTTTACCCACAGAATAAAGCAAAGCAGTACGAAACAGTTAGGTCCAGCTGTTCACATAGCCTCACAACTTTAAGATGTAGGCTTTTTTTTTTTTACTACGACCTTAACATACATCACTACGGCTCATAGAATACAGCAGAGACCCACGCAAAATTCAGTCAAGCTGTTCACATAGCTTTACACTTCGATAGCACACGTTCCTCGCTCCTTTGCAACATGGGCTGCTGTTAGGGACCTAGCCATTCTCTACCTACCTTTGATTTGGCAATAAATGCACACACATTTTACAACTCCTTTCATTACTTTTCAACATAGACTACGGTCGTCCAAAGGGCGTTCATCCTCACAGCGCTTCGAGGCCATACCAATGGCAGTAGGTGCTATACAAATGCCAAATAAACTATTTTAATAACGAAACAAGGCCAACATCTTGCACATAAAACATTAACTTGCATAACTGCTACAGTTGAGGTCTTGTGAAAAAGTGGAGCTGGGTGAGTTGAAGTTTAATTTGTAGCACAATGTTCTTTCTTTAAGGAAATCGTTATTTTTACTGAGTGGGGGAGACTAACAAAGACTGAGAAAACGCAACCTCAGAGAAATGGACCAAAGTCTCCTGAGCCTGTATGTCTAGGTCACCTAAGGGATAGCTCAGTTGCTACAGGATAAGGCCTGCATATATTTATAACCAGGGGTAACCACCGACGCTCAAAGAAATTAACATTTGACTAACCTGCATAATAGCTCTTCTGCGCTACCTCAGAGTTGCATCGTTTAAGATGAAAGAAAACAATATAAGTGAGCATAGAAGTCCTTTTTTTTTTAGAGGGGGCTATGTGGATGAGGACAAAAGCCATTCGATCAGAAAAAAAGATTCCACAAGCCTTGCTTTTACATACTAGGGTCGCAGGAGCCAGCCAAAATACAGCATAACATTAATTACACAGTAGTACAACTGGTCAGTAAAGAGGTCAACATATTTTCATTAAAATACACATAAAATATCATTTATATAAAAAAAGGACACAAAGAACGTGCAATATATTGTATCCAGAAAAAAACATGTACAACTGGTGTTCCAATACATCAAATCAAAATATCCATCCAATATTTGTAGTTGATAATTTTTTGTGGCTTTAGTAACACAGGTGAAAGGCTAAAACTAGATAAATGCCCATGCATTTGTCCGCTCTACATTTGGTGTCTACACATATTAGTGTTTCGGTATTGGAAGAGGGCACCAACGTGGATTGATCTGGTTTATGGGCTCCTTCCAGACTGTCTTCAGGCTACTTGTTTTCAATGAGGCGTGCAAGCATAGCACGTTTCTTCAATCACATAAAACCATGTGCATTGGATACTTTGATTTCTTCACGGTGTGTAAAGTAGTTCCGGATTTCCCAGAGTTCCGGAGCAATCAGTCCGTGAGGGACTATCCTTAGCTGTGTCTCTAGAGTGTTTCGGCGAGGGCAACAACAACTGACAGGCCTGCCGCACATTCAGCCTAATGGAGGCCTTGGTCAGAGGGCGACGCCACCTACAATGTCGCATATATTGCCGACGGACACGCTTTGGAGGCCCCAAACGTCGCCCACCCTCGAGAAAAACTTCTTCACTGGCCATAGAGGACGCCATCACCTCAAATCTGTTCCCTGTGCAACAAATTGGTGGTGTCTTGTCCTTGAGTGCATCAGGGAGAGTTCCATCCCCATCCTCTAAATTGACACTTCTTCCTTACAGACCAATGATGCAACCTGATGTTTCTATGATAAATCCAGCTGAAAATTCCATCAGTCAAATGTCGCAGGTCAAATTCCCTGCATGGAAAAACTTGGATCAGCCAGCAGATAGGGCCCCACGGAGCATGACCGTCGATCTAAATCGTCTCCAGGCATCTGCTAATAAAAGCGCCTTTGTTCACGCCAACAAGACCTGCATGGTCGTCTTTGCTTAGCCAACACAAGTACGCCAATGATGAGTGCCCGTAAAAGTGGTTTGAAAATACCAGGGATTCCTCATACTCAAGGGCACGTGGGTGAGACCCAACCTTCAAATGAGGATGTTCACAATCGCTCTGTGGTGGATACAGACAATCTAATACGACTTCAAGGTCCAGTCAATCGGCCGTGGCATCCACACAAATTCACAATAATGTCCTGGCTACTTCCTCATTAGTCATGATACCTTTTGTGAAACTCTGAAAAGCTAAATGAAGTGATCCGTTACCAGGGAGCACTGTTGATACACTCGACTACAAAAATTGATCAAATTGACAAATTCAACATCTTTCTTAACCAAAAAATTCAATCCGAAGCTGATCTCCGTACAATGGCAGCAACGGTTGTGCGATCTAGCTGGCCGCCCTCATTGTCAAAATGACAGTCTAGCAGAGGGGCTGCTTGACGCTGTAAAACGGATGCGTCACAACTCCAGGCCTTTGTCCAATACAATTGCAAGCAAGACTACTGGATATGTGGATCCAGGTGCATTTACCTCACCATGGTGTGCCCCTGAGTCCATCTCAAATACAAATGTGCATGTTCCAGCGAGGCCCCCTAATGTGAGTGTGACCAACCACGATTCTACTCCTGCCAGTCTTGGCTTGACTTCCAATGCATTGCCGAAATCAATCAATTCTGTCCAGCCTTAATAGAAAATAACAATGTTGGACCGGTTAGGGTTGTCGGCTGCTCATATATTCAAGCTTTAAAACAAGTACCAACTGTCACGTCCGATAAGCATTTTTCATCTTTTGGAATCTTCACAGGTGCTGCAAAGCCAGTCAGTGCCATAGTGACTGCGAAATCGGTGGAACCTGTAAAGGCAACCACATGCAAGGACTTTGCAAGAAAATCAACAAAGAAGGGAGTGAAGTCTGGCCGTGTAAAAGCCAAGAAATTCATTAGGAATCTATCTTCTCCTCCCAGTCCCAGTTTGTTCAACCGTGATAGCAGCGCAAAACCCACAACTTCGATTCAGGCTGCCAAGGGTGGTTTAACGTCCCTCTTTTGTAAAGACAATCTAAAACCCTCACAGAAACGTAGACTCTTTTGGCTTTGAGATTCTGGTTGAACCGGATCGTGAGAGACTATGTTCTCCAAATCTTTCTGCCGAGGCGAAAAAGAAGCAATTAGTGCAGGTCGAGGCAGCGCTTCTGCGGAAAACTTTGAGCAGCTCTCAGAACTCAAGTAAAGAACATAGAATACAACGCATCTCATCAGTTGAAAAAGCAAATTCCAATAAGCGATGGGCTCGACAATAGCCATGATTGGAGGCACAGGACTGCCAATATACCATCTTATCCTGGAATACACATGGCTTCAAACATTTATTCAATGACTTTGAGGCCTCTCTGGACAACGTATTTGTAATCTGCCTCCAGGAAAAATGGCTACGTGATGGCTTTACATCTTTCATCAATCCTGCAGAAAAAAAAGTCAAAGGTCGACCACATTCAGGGTTATTAACAATGGTGAGAATCTCCCAGAGATGGTCCTCTCCAAATTCAGTAAAGCAGTAAAACTCAGAAGGACATGTTATCCTAGTTGGGCAAAATCTCATGCCATCATTATTGATCAAGATCGTACCGAATTGATGATGAAATGAATTGTTATGGGCTATAGCAAATTCTCCTCTGTTCCTGTAAACACAATTTCTGGTGCTGACTGGGAAACAGATTTCTCTATGGTATTTACGAAACCTACCACTGAGCCTGTGTTCGAGATCAATGTGGTCGACACTCCTTGGGCTGTGGAAATGTCGCTTGATGACATCGAACGAGCCATTATGGCATAAAAAACTCACGTGCCGCTGGGCCAGACTTAATCACGAACGTGATGCTTAAAAAACACTTGAGAGAATGGGCTCCCTTTATTGGAAGCTGTTCGCTCATATTGCTGTTTTAAAACAGCTTCCTGAGTCATGGTCCACGGCAATTGTTATTCCTATCCACAAGAAGGGCAATTGGGATGATCCTGCCAACTATCGCCTAATTGCCCTTCTTGACACTATTGGCAGGATCTTTGGCTCAAACTTGCGACAGAGGCTTGCTCATTGGGCCCAAGTGTCCTTGTATGTCCTTCCGGACATACGTCAGACTAGGTTTACGAAAGGCGTTGGTGTTGAGGTCAATTTGTTGATTCTTAGCATCTTGAAACTCGAAGCACTGAAAGCAAACAGCAAACTTCATCTTGCATTTATTGACATGAAGCAGGCCTTTGACAGTCTAAATCGAGGATTGCTGTGGGCAAAACTATCAAAATGGAAATGCCCTGCTGATACCCTCGAACCCATCATGGCCCTTCATGCTAACACTTCGATTCGTGTAAAACTCAATTGCGGTGAATTATCAGACCTCATACCAACGGCAAAAGGCGTCAAACAAGGGTGCCCACTTGTCTCTGAGCTGTTTAAACTGTTCTTGGCTGATTTGCCTTTACATCTGGTTCAGGCCAAGTGTTTTTCACCTAACATCAACCATGTCCTGGTAAACTGCATCGTATATGCAGACGATTTGGTTCCGATGGCTCAAACATAAATTGGACTTCAGCGGCTGCTCTCAAGCTTACACGAGGATTTGGTCATTAATAAAACTGAGATAAATACGTCTAAAACCAAAATAGTAACAATCGGCAGCGTGAATAACAAGAAGGATAAATACATCAGGTGGTCAGTCGCTGAGAAACTGTCTTCTGTGCCCTCAATAAGGTATTTAGGGATACAATTCAATAATTACATATGTGAACATCACTGGGTCATGGAACTAAAAGCTAAAATGACGAAGCTTGCCCTTCAATGAGCCAAGATCAATAAAAACTATGGCAAATTTTCCATGGCACCCGTTCTGACATTTTATCTCCAAAAAGTTGTTCCTGTCATTACGTTTGGTGCAGAGGCAGAATGGAATATTAAAGAACAAATCTGGCACATGTTGGAGGGGAGATTCTGGCGTCATGTCTTAAAAATGCCTCAATCCATATCTATGACTATATTAAGACACAAATTGTCATTGAAATCGCTCCATAGCATCGTGTGGAAATCCATCTCTGTACTGCGAAAGACATCTCTTGAATCTCCAACTCCGGCTTATCAATTTTTTTCTAATGACTTTGATTTAACAAGCCCAAACATACTAGATCTTTGGACTCATCAACTATTGGCATTTCTGACTGCTGCTGACATCAATAAGCAAGACTTTTTAAAATAGCCACAATGTGCCAAAAAGAAATTTGATGCCTGGGCATGGCTAACAAATCAAGAAAAACGAGGCATGCTGCACTCAGTAAACTCTTTGGGCTGTGACCAAAAAAAACTAAACTTGCAGGCTCGGTATCTGCTACATTGCCCCTCCCGTCATCGAGAACAATTTCTTAGGCTGCGAACGAACACATTGAAAACAAAAGAAATTCTTTGGCAAAGACACAACAAAACAATAACAAACAATCTTTGCTGTTTTTGTCACACATCCATTGAATCTTCGGAACACCTAATAATTTATTGCGAACAAACTCGCAATCAACGCTCTCTCCATCTTGGGAACTTTGCCACTTTGGACGGTGACATGGTTGCATGGTGGTCCACGATCATCTCTGGGAATAGTATCAAACTAATTTGTGCGACAGTCAACTATATGGACATGCTTTTAAAAACGGACCCCTAGGAAACATACGTTATTAACGTCACGTAGAGTGGGGTTGATTTGACTGACTTGGCAATGTAATTGATAGACTAAATGAAGGCTAAATGAATGAGGTTGGCGTATATGTAAGGAAATATGAAACAAATGTTTGCCCGTTTTGTTTTGAACTGTAGTGTCTTTTCAATAAAAATAAAAAAAAATAACAAAAACCCCACCACAGGAAGGCCATCACCTGAGCAACCCTATTTACCAAGCAGCATCTCAAAACAGTTATTCAGTGGAGATGAGGTATATTAAATAGTTAAATGCTTTGTAACGCAAGGTGTTCCTAGATGGCACCTTCTGCCATGCTTGTTGGCCTTACTGTGCGTGGCTCTCCATGTGCGTGGCTCTAAGAAAAGAAGGAGGGGGTGAGTTGGTGGGAAAGCGGTAGAGGCAAATGCAAATGGGTGCACTTCGGCAGTACTATAGGATTGGCGGACACTTTGGAATATGTTAGCTGAAGCAGCGGGCCCAAGATCTGATAGACTACAGTGCTGAGGGTCTAGCTGGCTGCTGATGTTGGGGAGTTAGCGAGGAATGCCGCTTTTCTAAATGAAACTGCGAGTAAGCAGGGCTCTTCCCAGGGCACAGGGAGGCGCTAGGGATGCGGCCTGCATTGGAGAACTAGCATTGCCAGATGAGGGCAATGCGCAGCAGTCTCCTGGAAGTGGTAGGCCAGTCAGGCATGGCAGAAATCTGGTAAAGCTCACCCTGCACTAGAATTCTGGCCACCAATTTAACACAGTCAAAACGGGTACTGTAACCTGCCACAAAAGACAACTTGACCAATTATGGCTGAACTTTCACATTACCTACTAGCAGGGGGTTGGGGGCATTGGGCGAAGAATCTGGAAAGTAGTCTAGAAAAGCATGCAGCAATTGAAATAAGGACGTAAAATGAAGCAAACCATATCACAGCAACTGCTGCAAGATGTCCTTCACTCCCGCTCAACTGGGTGGGGCACCAGTCAACGCGTCACTCTCGCTCACAAGCTTCCAGGTACGCTGTGTGTTCTGTGCCCTTAACCCATTTGCCATCCACTGGGTTTCTTGTTTGGCGAGAGTGCCTATCCTCCACTTGGACCGCTAAACGGCCCGGTGTTAGCATATTTCATCTGCTCTCAATGTGCCTAGGAAGTAGCCTATTTCAGATTATCAGGATTATTTGCCATTGCCATTTTGTATTCTTTAACTTTACTTTGTCAATTTGTGTTTTTCCATGTAGTCCACCCTTGCAGCTGCTTAGTCTTTGCTCTCCATATTTCTCCTGGAGGCGTAATAATGTCAGTCATGCATTGTCAGTACTGGCTATATGAATGAAAGCAAGTCTGTGCCCAGACCATGCCCCTGGCTTAGAATTCTGCCCAATATTATTTTCAGCCTGATCCGAGAGCTTTCACCTTTTGCGTGGAGAGTAAAAAACAAAACTCCTTTCCTCCCCCTCCTGTCCAGACCTCGTGTGACAACAAGGACAGCTTTCTATATCCCTTTCCCTCCGATTACAGAATCAACAAATATTCTTTCCAAAGTACTACTATAGAACATCTTTACCCTCCTTCATCCCTACTGAAAGTTCAAATCGCACTCCAATATTCCACCCCACCCCCAACTTCCCACTCGTTCAGCAGTTAAGAACAACCATACACTTCATGACTGTCTGGATCTCCCTTTGGACCCCTTATGCACCGGTGAACCCTGATTGAACAAGACTGCACAATATGCTTCCCGATTTTGTCCCATCTTGTTATAAAAACTATCACAGTTCTGGGGGCGGCTTTATGGGCCATCTGTTACATTTAAGGTTTAGGGCTGTACATATTACTCAGGAGCCTCAGATGATGTAGGCAGCTTTACTGGGTTCGTAGGTTACAGTTAAGTACAATAGGAGTAGGTATAGTATACATAAGACAGGTTCATAGATGAGAAGCATCCACCGGTCCCGTGCTACAGCTTCAGTTCCCAACTGACTCTCTGGAATCACAGCAGGCTTACATCATAACATTCTACACAGTCAACACTCTAAACTCAGACCACACATCAGAAACAACCAGATAAGGTAAAACCTAACACCACCCTTCATGAAAACATCCCCAGTGTTTGAAATAATTCGTTACAATACTGCCAGACCTGCAGGTTGAGCAAGTTAATCTACGTGATCCAAGACAAATGCCCTGAACCGCCATGAACTCAATTGCATCTTTTTTGTATTGAAAGACCATGATCAGCACAATCAATGTGCCTTTTCAATATTCTCCTCCTCTTGGTCAGTATGCAGTGATTTTAACAAATTAAATTAGAGAGAATGCAGTAATAACGGAAATGTTATAATGAAAAAATATCATTTTTTCTTTAAAATGATATGGGGTGGGGCAAGGGGTTAAACCGGGTGGGGAGGAGTTTGGGTGGGTTTAAAAGCATATGGAAACAGGGTAGGGGGGGAACCCCCCCCCAAAATAAAATAAATACATTTAAAATATTATGTTTTTCGCCATAACATTTTCGTTATTAAGGCATTCAGTGTAATTTAATTCGTTAAAATCTAAAAGACTAGGAGATGTAATACATTTGGATTTCAGTTATGGCTTAGAGTCTGCAATAGCTCACTGGCACGATACAGGTTTAGAAAGATTTAGCATTGGGGTTAAGGTTCTGGTAAATGACCCTCAGGAAATTGACCATCAGCCAATTCCCAGTACAGCATAAAGTTAGAGTGGGAGTTGGAACTTCTAAAACAAAGAGGAGCACTGAACGGTGCAAGAGTTTACCTAAAAGAATATGGTTTGCAGCACACGGGTGCTGAACAAAAAAAATTATAAAATAAAAATGGGGTCGTTGTAGCAACAGCCAGGAACACCACAGAAACCATATTCCAATACAGCTGCCCCTCCTCCCCAGCCCATTACTAATCAGTCCTGTCAGGAGGGTATACAAAGGGAGCCCATGTTTGTTGCATTGTTCTTACCACAACTCAGATTTGTTGTATTATTCCTTTGGCACAATACTTCCAATGGCATCTCAGCATGAGCTTAAGGAGCAGTTTGTCAAGCTTGGCATGACTGATGTTCTAGCAGGTCTCACCTAGACTGCTGCCGGTGGCTTGTCCAGCAGAATTTTGCCTCCAGTGATCACATCCAACCTAAGCCCCTGGGCCCCATCCGCAGCTTCAGCCTCTTCCAGCACCAAGCACTGCCATCACGAGGCCATTTAACAACCCCTTTACAGACAAGATGTTCATTTTTCCACCCCTCGTATTACAATGCTTCCTCAGCTCCTAAGCCACCAACACCAAAACTGCCACACTGGGTTAAAGCTCAAATTCCAAATATATATAAACCAATAGAGAATAGCTTTTCTGGATAATTATCAATGCTACAAACAAACTTTTCCAAAATCCAATCCTGTGTATTCGTGAAACGTCTAGCCAAAAGCATAATCCAGCAAGTGGCAGCATGGACAAGGCTGCGACAAGGGGAGTTTTGAAATGCTGACTGCTGTAATGCCAGATCTTTATTATACTACAACAGTACCAGGCCACATGGACATGTTCTGTGGCAACTGACCGGTCTCTGGATGCTCTTTGAGAAAGCAGACAAAGTGGACTGGCTGCATACCAGGAAGAGACAGTTGTGTGCTCTCTACACATCTGCCACAGAACACACACCACACCAGGCTGCTTCACCAATGCGCCTGGAGGGAAAAAGTGACAGCGAATAAGATGCTGCCTCCTACTCCTGGAATTACTTAATTGAACCTTTACAATTACCTCGCTCCCTCCCTCCCTCTCAGACCCACTCATTCATAGTCTTCGTTTTCAGAATAACTTTTACATTGGTCCCTCTAAAACACTACTTTTCATTCCATTTCAGACAGAAGTGATTCTGAAAAAAAAAAATAAAATAAAAATCACTTATTGTACAGGGTTGTGTCACCACAGAAATTTTCCTTGTTCTGCCTTAAGATAACTTTTGGCTAATTCTTTGATAGAAATAGTATTCTAAAAAGGACATTGCCTCCTTTGAGAACTCACTTTTCCACAAACGTTCCTGATCAAGCTCTCAACTAGCGTTCCAAATTACATCTCAAGAGTATTCTACTACTGCCCCATGACAGATGTAGAAATTCAGGAAATAAATAATCGCACTAAACATTTTTCCAGCCACTTGCTGGATGCTGAATCGGCTAATGTGTTCAAATCAGATTGCAATGCTCCATCTACTGCCCCAACCCTTATTAAAAGGGAATTGTGGTTACACGGTTTAAGTCTACCAAAAATAAAACAATCCTGCAGCACTGAGCAGCTTCAGCCCTTTGTGAACTCCCATACTCGTTAAAATTTTTTAAATGTGTAGCGGCTGATCAGTTGCAGACTGGTGAAGGACACCAGAGTATTCTGCATTAACCAGACAAGTTTCTGTCCTGCCATGGATATCAAAAGCATTTTGGTTACTGACCTTGACAATCTTAGGCAGGCAGGCAGAAGACGCCAGCAGAGTGGATGCACCAATATTACTTAATTTACTGGCTGCTTTTGACTCAGTCAACAGTTAGTTGCCTGAATCCAAACTCTGCCAACGGAGGGTAGCAGGTATGGCACTAGGCTAGTTTCATTCATTTCTAAGTTTGCTCTATGTTGGCGACATCCTCTTTCTCCAAATATGTTCCACTTTCTTGTGGGGTCCCACATGGGTCCGTTTGGTATCCTGTGTAAGGAAGGTATGCAATCAAACAGAAAGACAAGACATAAGTGATCACAGTTCAAGGATGTTTATTGAACTTCAATTGGTTTTGAAAAATGCCCATCTAATCCCAAATCTAAAGATGGGAGCAAGCTATGACCATAAAATAATAAAGCAGTCCTAGTAGTGTCTTGTCAAAATGACACGGCCTATACTAATAAACCTATTGCCAATCCTTACTTCTAAATACAAAGTGTGGGAAACAATGCTATGCAAATGAAATAAGTGTTCAAGAAATGATAGATCAGGATATTCAAGCCATTGGCTTCCCTTCCCCACATTTTCGGCATAGGACAAGGAGGCACACTCAAGCTTAGCACACTCTTTGGCTTCTTTAGCACGAGGATGCAGTTCAAAACTTCAACATCACGGCCTTCTGTGCCAAAGTCTCTTTGCCATTCAAAGTCTCTTATTTCATAGGGTCTGATGCAACACAACATACAATAATGTCCCTATCTTCTTAGGATTTCACATAGGCAACTTCTCGGATGATTTACTGTTCACTCTGGGTCTCCCTCTGCCGGGCTCATACCAAAACTAATTTCTCAAACCTTCTCTACTTAATCAAAATCGCAAACTTTCGACTGTGCCTGCGCTTTTGCTTGACCCGTCACAGGACCACTGCAATTTACAATTATTCTTTCTCTTCTCGATATAACCTTGGTCTCACTTTCACTTTTGCCACTTCTCAGCTGTATACCTTACATAGACCTTCGATTGAGCACCGACGCGATGCCGGACCACTCTGTCAAAAGGTATTATACCTTGCGTTAAAGTTCACTCACTCATCAGCAGTTCAACTTTACTTGTGTCTCTTATTACACGCGTCTTAATAGTGTTCATTCGAGCGCTTTCCATACAATGTTGCTGCTTACAACCTTGGCTTCAACACAGACCGGTCTGGTATCAGTCTCCCGAACTCACCGGCTGTGTGGATTTCACCGATGCTGCTTTGTTCTTGGAGCCAAAGATGGTACCACTGCAGCTGGTGATTCTTCCACCCTGATTGACGCGGGAGGGCCCCGCATATCTCACACATACAATTCAGGATTTTTCAGCCTGTTTTACTTGTCTTACACTTTCTATTTGAGGTTTCGGGAAAGTAACGGTTCCTTGTCGAAATGGCCTAGGGAACTTCCCTCCTTGCAATCCCCTTCCGTTTTGCTGTTTTCCTCTCTCGTTCAGCTGCCGTCTCAAAACTGCCGTTTCCTCGTGTACTTTGCCTCGCTCAGAGTGCTCTCGTGCTCCGCATTTTATCCGTGTGGAGAAGCTTAATGGAAGTCAGGTATGTGTAATTGTCTGATCTCGCCGGACCATTGTATTTTGGGACCCGATCGGTGGTGGTGGGGTACAGTTCCTAAATATCCTACCTGGTAGGATGGGGTAAAGGTGTTACAGGGAAGGGGATACAGCGTCTCACCATCCAGTGTCCCACTCACCGAAGACCGCTCACCCAGGTGATCCTCCCCCACTGGTCCACCCCCAGGAACCGGATCCAAAAGCAATGGCCGTGTCCTGGCCACCTGGATGGCAGATCCCCCAGGGACTATTGGGTGAGACACCTTCTGGTTTCTCACACCCCTGTTCTTCAACTTGTTCATACTCCTCCGACTTAAATGGTGGAATGCTTTGGCATTCATTAGTTTATATTTATGTGCACCAATAATACTCCTACAGCAGAACAAGCAAGCAACTTACCACATCAACCTGCCCTACTGCCAATGACTCATTGATGTGCCTCAACAGGCTGAATGGTGAATACCGAAATCCATGCTCCTTTTTCAAAGCCTGATTTATGGTGTTTAGCCTTCTGACCCCCTACATGGGGCACCACTCTGAACCCCACAGTCACAGTCATAACCAATCAAGGTGTTAAGGATAGCCACCACACTACCTCCCATACCCATATTGTGGGTGCTTCAATCAAGCTTTCGCCGGCCTTCACCGTTCCTTATAGAGAACTCTTTTCCAGCTAAAGTGACAAGTGTTACCAGAGTGATCGCTAGCAGACTAGATTACTACATTGCCCTGTTCTTGGGTCTTCCTAAATCTTCAATTGCCCGGCTCCAGTGCTGCATCTACTGCCCTTTGGAATACTGTACCTAGGCTCTCTTTCAGGGAAAGCCCCTAAAATGTTTATTTTGTCCGAGAATTGATGTTCCATTCTGTTAGCTAGCCCACTCGCATCGTTTTTCGACTTTACTTTCATAAGCTAGACTTCCTCAACAGAGGCTGCCATTCCCCTTCCTTTGCTCAGTCTGCCCACTTCCCTAATTTGCATCTCAGCCCTGCGTCAGTAATGGTGTAAGGTGCACTTTAAAAATGGAAATCGAAGCCAGGCCAGAAATCATTCCACTGGATACAGTCTGAACAAGGAGTGTTCTGCAGATTTAGGGAAGGAACGCAAATGTATACAATGCTCACTATCAATAATCCAAACAATGCCCACTACCAATTATCAAACCGACATTGCCAATGGGCGATGTACTTAGCGCCTCGATTCAGATAAATATTGGAAGGCGATTGCCAAAATCCCTGTTCATGAATTCCCTTAATAAAATAGAAGGAAGCCTGTCGGACTGTATGGCTGGGGCAAAACGGGATGGCCAAGTAGTAAAAAACCATCCCCAAAACTTATAGATTCTTTAAAACGCTGGATGTTTGTTTCCCTTTCATAACTATTCTTTACTATTGTTTTTTTTCTTCAGCTTAATGCTAACCGGGCATTTCGCTTGTACTGGAAAGAACGACGTATATGCCAGAGCTAACACGCCAAGCAGTGCATCAAATCCTCACTAAATCAAAATGCGAAAAGGGCAGGTACGTAGTTGAACAATAGTCGGTATATAGATCTCTGCAGGTTTATTGCAGACCTAGTCTATATGCATGGAATCTGAAAGCACCACCCTGTACCTGCTAAAGGGACCCTCAAAAGGGACGTGGGGGGGACATCAGCTAGCCCCATCATGGAGCAATACTGCACTTCGATGGCTGAATGGTTGAGCTTGTGATGCGGAAACGTGAATTTGCGGAAGTTGATACAGAGCACCATTACATTGTGCTTGGTAGCATAGAAATCTGGTGTCAAGTGCTTATCAGCATTGCTAAGCAGGCGTTCAAACGTGTGTCTCTTTCCTAGAAACAGCGTTATGCATAAAAGGTCTACTCTTCATATCTCATTACAAGGACAAACTATCTCAACTCAAAAATAAAAATAGGTCTTGAGCAGGCAAGCACTGCCCCTTCTAAAAAAGAAGTCTACCAGTCCCGTCACAAATCCACTTGTCCCTTGGCATATAAGGTACTTTGGATACAACTATTGCTTTTCCCAGCGTTGTCTACACAAGCAAGCCAAACGGACGAGGAGGACGGGCCACTTCGCGCGATGGTTAGGAGGGTTTATTGTTACTTATCTTCACCATTTGGAGAAGCATTCCAACATGGGATTAAGGTGATCTCTGGGACCCTAGGAATCGGCTTGCTGTAGGGTAAAACTGTGTGTATCAGAATATCTGAGAGGTAAATGGTCAGTTCACCCAGATAGTTTGACCAAGATAAGCACTCCACAGGGTTGCCAATCAAGTTAAAGTACAATGCCATGTGTGTATTCATTTTGGACTAGAAGTCACTTACCGGTAACTCTACCTCTGCAATTACTTAACTGCAGGTTTACATTTTCTGCAAGTCACAGTTATTGACAGAACCCTTTTTAGTTCACGGTTCTCTTAAGCGCTCCCCATTACCCCCATTCCGGAGTGTAGCACTGTTTGAAGCAATGTAGTAGTTTTAATTTGTAAATAAATACATAACTACCTCTTCCAAGTAATTCGAGGTAAACTATTTCATTCAGGATAGTGCCCTGGCCACATTGTTGCCACACTAGCGAAAAAGACGTGCCTTTTGCAGTCTTTGGGCTGAATCCTAAAGCAACTCACAAGGATGCCCCACCTTCTGGAGCACAAACAAACCATTCAATCTCAATAAATTGATGAGCTTAACAGCATAGGTCCGACAACCTTAAACACAGCAACAAGGAGGAGTTCAACAAAGGGAAATCGTGAGCAAAACTAAATATGCCCTGTACCGTCGCAGAGGACTCCTCTGGAGCTGTTGCTTACATTGAAAAATTAGGCAACAACAGATGCCCACATATGTAATGGGCCCAAGTATTTATCGGAAAACTGTGACATATGGCTCAGATGACTATCATAGCTCACAAGGATAAGCCATGGACTAGGGCATGAAAACAGTGTAAAAATTAGGGCACTTTGACCAGAAGAGCCTCTGACCTGTATTGCATAGAAGATGGAATCAGACTCCCAATTCATACTGAGAATCATTTAATATGCCCCTAATTTCGTACATCTCGAGAACTAGAAAAGGAATCTTTTGATGCAATAAGGCAAGCCACAAAAACACACAATAAGCGTGGGGAGTGAGGGGGACCATGGTGGTTGCCGCCCATCACCCTGATGAAGACCACTTAAACTTAAAAACTTAACTTAGATCATGTCATAGGTGCTTCATTCCTGTTACTTTACATTTGCAAACTTGTAATTGTTCAATACACCTCAAACTTCCCCGACCTACAATTGCTCAACAATTTGCTACTACGATAAAAAACTGAAAGAATATTTAGATGCAAAGTTCAATCATTGGAGGATGGGGAGCAGGGAAGTGCAGAGGCGGGGAGGGGCACGCAAGGGTTGAGGGTAGAAGTGGAAGCAATCATTGACAAAGCATAATTACAAACGTTGGTGTGGCAGAGCAGATAATAGTACCCATTCCCAGCGTTTGCCTACCTTGCCTTTGTCCTGAAGGCACATCATTAGTGTGCAGACATCGCCAGTTGATTGATGGTTAACCAGCATTACAGCTTCCTCTTCTGAAATTGCTTGAATATCATCTCCCCATTCAACAACTGCAACAAAATGAAAAAAATTATAGCATTGAAAGATGAGTTTAAATAAGTTTATGTCACTGAAAACATCAAGAAAAAAAGTGGCTTTTGAAACCATTAAAAAACCTGCATAATTAGTGGAAATGGGAGTAATCATATTAGGGCTGGCATTTCCTACAGTCGACCAGAAACAAACATTCTTATCAATTTTAAATAAACAGTGAATACAAACAAAAACCGCATTCCGACAGAATAGTTATCTATTAAAGTGTGCCTAGGCCTGAACACATTTTTCTGTATGACCCCCAAAATCACCAGAATATCCAGCGATTCGATCAGGTTGAATTTCAGACAAACTTCGGGCAAATTCTTCAAAAGGTTTAACAGCACTTAAGGGGAAGCTTCTTTTGAGTCTCCAGCAGCTGTCAGAGGTAAATCGCTGGTGAAAGCAGCCTTTGGGAATTGAGGGAAGGTGTAGGAAGATGGGTATGGAGAGGTAGTGAGTGACAGTGGACCCATTTATAGGAAGGACAGGAGGAGCCAGGATTCCAAGAGGGCAGTTGGTGGGAGTCAATGGGCCTCATTACGACCCTGGCGCTAAGTGAAAAACGATGGCGGTAAATGCTTACCGCCATCGTTTTCCGCCAGGTCCGATCATGACTCCTGACCGTAAACTACGATGCCAATAGCGGCATCGTAGTTAACGCTGCCGCTAACTGCGCTAAGGGTGCGCGCACGCGACCGCCCACACCGTACTTAGCGCCATGGCGGAAAGGCACGCAAATGCCGACCCAAGCGGACATGCACCTAACGCCATCACCGAGGCCGCTAAGTACCTTACCGCCATGGTGCAAATAACGCCATCGCGAACCAACCGTAAAGGGCCAATTCAAGTGAATGCAGCTGCCACAGGTGCACAGAAACAGCACAGGTGAAGGCAATACAGACTCAGGGGAGTACAAAAAGAGCACACCCCACCCCTACCCACACCCAGTCACACTCCACAATGATGCCAATACGACTAGCAATGTTGGGGCTGGAGGACCTGATAGCAATGCATGTGCTACTACAACAGCAACAACAACAACAACAACAACAACAGGCAGCACAGAGGAGACGCAGGAGGAGAAGGAGGGCAAGGCAGGCCCAGCAAGCCCCACCAGCACAGCCAGTGCCACCACGCAGGCAGCCCCCAATCCCACGCATCAGAGCCAATCCAAACAACCTCACTGCTGAGCAGATCCACACCCTGTACCGTTTGGACCGGGACACCATCACCGCCATCGTAGACATGACACACGACGACATCGTCAGCATGATAGAAAGTCCAACCGCCATCCCCCCCCTACTGAAGGTAGTGGCTGTACTCCACTTCCTGGCCACAGGCACCTACCAGCACACAGTGGGGCACCTGCATGGCATTTCACAACCATTATTCTCACGAACACTCATCCAAGTGCTCGATGCCCTCCTCAAGCACACAGACGACCACATCTCATTACCACGGACTGCCCAGGAGATTGCAAACACCAAAGTGGGTTTCCATGCACTAGCCAGCATACCCGGTTGCATTGGTGCCATCGACTGCACCCATGTGGAATTGGTGGTTCCACGTGCCATGGAGGTACCGTACCGCAACCGGAAACAGTTCCACTCTATCAACGTGCAAATGGTCTGTGACTCCAACAAGATCATCACACATTGTTGTGCCCGATTCCCCGGATCAACCCATGATTCCATGGTCCTGAGGAACTCCACAATACCACGCTACATGGAGCGACATGCAGGCCCAAGATCCTGGCTACTCGGTGAGTGCTATGTCATGGAAGTGGGCATGGGAATGACGTACCAGTGCATACTCCACCTGGCAGAAAGGGGGGGGGGGGGGGATGATGCATACTCCACCTGGCAGAAAGGGGGGGGGATGATGCATACTCCACCTGGCAGAAAGGGGGGGGGGGATGATGCATACTCCACCTGGCAGAAAGGGGGGGGGGGATGATGCATACTCCACCTGGCAGAAAGGGGGGGGGGTGATGCATACTCCACCTGGCAGAAGGGGGGGGGGGGATGATGCATACTCCACCTGGCTGTAACACAGAGAACGGATACAGAGGAAGGCCACTCACAATGCACAAAACCCCTCTGCATACATAGGGTGATGGCATGCAAAACAGGCCATGGCAGCAATGAGCATATACTGGTTGCATAGTGTGAATCAATTAGTGCATGTAGAAGTGAGCCAAGGTAACAGTTCCATGCCAGCCATGGTGGAACATCATGTTCCTGATCAGACAACATGACTGACACATACATTCTCGCCTACATACAGGTGATGCAGCCTACCCCCTGAAGAGGTGGCTCCTCACGCCAGTCCGGAACCCGCAGAACCAGCACGAGGAGGACTTCAACCGTGCACATACACGTACTCGTGTGGTCATAGAGCAGACATTCGGCCTCCTGAAGGCACGGTTCCGAAGCCTCAGCAGGTCTGGTGGGGCACTCCTGTATGGCCATGAGAAGGTGGCAAAGATCGTCATGGCATGTGTCATGCTGCACAATATGTGCGTCAGACGGAATGTGCCCCTGCCCCCTGACGCAGAACTGCAACCACCTGACGATGAGGATGAGGATGAGGAGGGTGCAGATGGGGCGCCACCACATGGAGGAGGCGATGCACAGGAGGGGCGTGCCATGCGCCAAAGTATCATCAACCACTGCTTCTAGCACACACGGCTGGTGTTCATCGCATGGAGACTGCACTTGGGGCACTGTGTGTCTCTGGGACATGCACACTGTGGACTGTACACCAATAAAGCACACATACGCAATGAAAATGTCCACACATTTCCTTTTTTTGAAAGAAAAAAGTGTATTGGAACTATGAACTGTCGTGTCACACCCCCTCCCACCTCCCCCCTGCACACCCCAACACACCCCCTCCCACCTCCCACCTCCCCCCTGCACACCCCAACACACCCCCTCCCACCTCCCACCTGCACACCCCAACACACCCCCTCCCACCTCCCACCTCCCCCCTGCACACCCCAACACACCCCCACCCACCTCCCCCCTGCACACCCCAACACACCCCATGTAGCTGTCAACAGATGCCTGTGACAGTGTCCACAGGCCGTCACAAGCCCCCTCTCCCGGCACCCGGGGCACCCCTGGCTGTGGAGCGCAGGTTGCGTCCGGAACGGCGCACGGGGCTGCTCTGCGCAGAACTGGCAGTGGAGGATGTCCCTGGCTGCTCCTGTGCATGCACGTCCTGTCGTGTGTGGGTGAGGCCAATGACCGCACGACGCAAGGCCGCAAGTTCTGCACAGATGTCCCTGGACATGGCCTGCATGGCATCCCTCAGGGTGGCAGTGCTCTGCGCCACTTCCGCCCTTAGTGTCTCCGTGGCCTGTTCAATGCTAAACCTAGCCCCCACACATTCCGCGGCATGCTCATCCAGCATTGCGGACAGTTGATGCTGCCGTTGAGTGATGTCCTCGAGGGACGGCTGGCCGTGCTGGCCCATGGCCAGTGCAGGTGGAGTGATGGAGGGGCTGGTCCCCTCCTGTGGAGTGTGGACAGGGCATGGGGTGGAAGGCCACTCCTCTGCCTCAGTGTGCCCCTGTGTGTCGCCCTCATGGGGGCTGGCGTCTGAGAAACAGGGGGAATGTAGTTGGTCAGTGGGGCTTCTGACCTCCTGCTCCATGTCCGAGTCAGAACATGCAGCTGTTGCAGCTGTCTCCCCGATGTTGCTGCTGGCCGCTGACCCCCTGCCTTCTGTGGCAGGCAATGTCGGTGGAGGTGGAGCAGCTGCTGCTGGCCTGCTGCCAACAGGGGTGCTTGCCGGTGGGACCTCCGGTATGCCTGCAGTGGGACCTGCTTGTCGTGGGGTCTGCCTCACTGCAGCTGAGGTTGAGGGTGCAGGGAGGTTGTTGGTGGACTTCGCCCTCTTCGGCGCAGGGGTGTCCTGGTCCTCTGGGTGTGATTCTGTGCCTGTGGTGGAGCAAAGGTGGGAGGGCGTTATTGATGGGTATACGGACTTTTGAATGACAATGGTTGACATTATTTTGGCCAGTGGATGAGGCAGATTTCAGGCAGTGCCATGCAGGTTGTCTCCTTTTGGTGTGGTATGTGGATGCAGGTATGCGGGTGCCAGCAGTGTATGCAGGGTGGTGCTCGCATGTGGCTATGGGCAGTATTGATTTGTGTTGCATTTACACTCTAGGGCAACCTTGTGCTACACATGATTGGACTGCTGTGACTATGGCATGTCTTGTATGAGGCACCTACCTTCATCGCCTGATGTCGGGGCTCCCCTTTCCATCCCTCCAACGCCTTCGATGGATTCCATGCCGATGGTGGCAGCACAGATCCCCTCCCACGGTTGGAGTTTCAGGGGGGATTCTGACCCTCCACCGGTTCCCTGGGCAAGGTTGCGGTTTGCCGAGATGACGGCTCTGACCCGTATGCGCAGGTCATCCCAGCGCTTCCGGCACTGCTGTGGGGTGCGGGGTACGGTCCCCACCGCGCTGACGCGCTCAGCCACCAGGGCCCAGATGGCCTTCTTCTTCCCGATTGCTGTCCGGGTCATTTCAGGGGAGAATACAACACCTGCGTTGTCCTGCAGGGTCTCCGCTAGCATGCAGAGTTCCTCCCGGCTGAATCGCTCCTGGCGCAGGCGGTCACATGCCTTTTTCACGCATTTGGCATTTTCGGGAACTTGGATGGGTGGGTGTTTTGTTGGGACAGGTGTCAGGGTTGGGTCTGGTGTTGTTTGGTAGGATGGCGATGGATTGTGTTTTTAAAGATGGCCGACGGGCTGCTTCCCGTTCCGGCGCGATGACGCTATTTCCGGTTTGGCCTTTTACGGCCGCCGCTAATTACGGTGGCCGCAAATTACGGTGGCCGCTACTTACGCTGGCGGAAGGGCACCTTGCTCGCTTAGCGATGCCGGTAGGGGCCTTTTCCGCCATGGCGTTATTTGCATTACCGCCATGGCGTAATGCTCGTGCGCGATGGGTCGTGATGTGGCGCTCTTTACGCCATCGTCCCACGGCGTAAACGCTCATTACGCCATGGCGGTAATGACGGGCGCTTACCGCCAGGGTCGTAATGAGGCCCAATGTCTCTTCTCAATACATTGAAGGCTATTGGCTTTATGCAGAAGCTTTCGTTGCCTACACACAAAGACGGGCACACCTTTGATTGGGTTTTGACTCACCACAAGACAGCATTTGATACTGCTGTTACTTTATGTCCATGGTCCGATCATTTTTTCGTTAACTGCACTCACTGCCAGTTCCTCTCTTGTATGTGAACTGTAGACCACAAAAATATTTAACAGCAGGGAATCTGAAAAAGGTGAGTCCACAACTGCTATGTTCACAATACCGAGCCAAGCTTATTCCAGCCAAGACCATCACAAACCCAAATGACCTTGCTGGTCACATTCTGTACAATTAACATCATGGACACCCTTAGTTAAAGCCAACTCTAGTAAGAGTGCCTGGTTCAGCGATACCATAGTCAACCTCCGGCGTGGAACACGGAAAGCTGAGAGAGACTGGCGGAAGAACCCTTCGTCCTTGTCGCTGGTTTTCTACAAACAATCGGTAAATAGTTTAAAACAGGCCATTATGGATGCCAAATCATAGGATTTTAATGATAGAATTTCATCTGCTAATTCCTAATTTTGAAAGAGTTTGAGGGTAGACACTATACGAATACGACCTGCCATAAGGACTCTGTTTGGTGTCAAATGATACATGATGAGTTTAAAAAATAAATTGTAGGTCATCAACATGCAATAGCTGCCGAGCAAAATCACTGCTGTAGTAAGGCTATTAGGCTACCTGCCCGTACCAACCTCTTAGCATCCAATGCCAACAACATACAGGCACGACCTGTATTTGAGTTTAGTTCATGTACAGAAGCGCAGATTGTTGCAGGTATGAAGTCCACCTCGTGTCTCGGGGACAGCTGTCCCGCCAGCATTTTTAAGGCCTGCATGGACACACTTGGGTGACTAAACTATTCAATCTTTCTTTTGCTGAAGCCATGGTCCTTATGGTCCTCAAAGAAGCGTGGATTACCCCACTCTTGGAAGAATAAATGACCTTGACCCCAACATCGCAAAACGCTATCGGCCAATTAGTAATGTTCCTTTTTTGCTTAAAATGCTTGACTGTGTTGCACACACAACTCTGGGAATTCATGGAAAGTAACAACTTACTCAACCCAAGACAGTCAGGTTTTAGATCCAGGCATGGAACAGAGACTGCATTGCTGGATCTTAAATCTAACAACGCCAGCATTGTAGATAAAGGCAAGTCAGCACTTCTTATGCTGCTTGGCCTATCTGCTGCATTTGACCTGGTGGATCATTCCTTGCTAATTTCTAGGTTGCGTGCACAGGCACATTGCTCCAATAAGGCATCCCAGTGGACTCCTTCCTTGGACAGAGAAACGCAAGAGAAAGTGAAGACTTTAGGCATTATTCTCGATGCCGAACTTTCTATGAAGCTCATGTTGCACATGTTCGAGCACCTTGTGGTTAGGTCACAAAACCATCGCATCACATTCACACATGCATTTTGCATGAAAACAGTTCTCTACTTGCTACAGCCCTAATTAATTTGCGTCTGGACTACTGCAATAGCCCGTTATTAGGTACACCTAAGGCCAAACTATAGCCGTTGCACGTCGTTTAAAATGGGGCAGTTAGAGCAGTCGTCTGTGGCCTTTCCAGGAGGGAGCATGTTTTTACGAAAGCCAGAAGAGATCTACACTGGCTTCTGATCAAACATCGGATCACACACAAGGCATGGTCCATTACGTTCAAATGTTGTAATGGTGAGCCGCCGCAATATCTGGCAAATCGCCTTATTACCCTCTTGCCCGGTCGCTGCTTATACTCCTACGATTCCTCTAAAATGGCACAACCCATATTCAAAATGCAGACATTTGGAGGTTCTATGTTGGATATTCAGGCTCCATCTTTCTGGAACAAACTCCCCCCCTGAACCCAGGCAAACAAACCCTTCCACTGAATTCAAAAAAGGTGTCAAGACTCGGATTAACCTCCGTTCTACTCCTAGGTTCTGATCCTGTTTGCTCGTATGATTCTTTTCTTGGTTTTTTTTGGCATGAGCTTTGACTTGTAAGGCGATTTAGCGCTTTCTAAAAATTAAATAATAATGCTCGCCAGATTTTCCTGAAGGAGCAGCAGAGATTTGAGGACGTAGTCAGTGAGCGCATGACACATTTGGAACACGTCGGCGCCCAGACTACCCAGAGTTTGACACAGACATGTAATGACACATACCCCTGCTGCATAGTTAGTGCTTTATTAATTGCATTTTACTAATTGCATTTGTCCATTTTAGCTTAAATTAATAACCTGGCCCAATTCTGCTGCAATAATGTTGCTAATTTGTCATCAGAGGCACAGTCTTGCTTGTCGGAATTGTCATTTGAAGACGGGAATATTTGTTTTATAAGTAGTTTTTATTGATGCTCATGGCTGCGACGGGCCTACATTTCCCAGGAGTGGCTGAGGTTACTAGTCAGCTAGCTCTCTTTGGCACACACCTAGCCGGGTGGACAAGAAGCCTGTTATTGCCTTTAAGTACCTGGGGCACATTACTGTGGCATTATGCCCAATTCAAGAGTCGTCAACCGCTGCCAGCTGCAGCCCAGGTGTGGAAGCCTTAGTTTTTTTTCTAAGGCAGTGTATTTTCAACTCTGTCATGGAAACCGTTTTACAGACAAGAGTCAAGTTTTAATAAATTATACTTGGAGCCAGTTACAGCCATTACTAATCAGACTGCTGTTTTAAAGGCTCTGACTAAAAACGAACCAAGTTGTAATCTGGTAGCCCTGGCAACATAGTTCTTCATGAGCAAGTTTCTAATGGTCATCTTTGCCCTTTACCTTAGTTGGGTGGCAGCCAATTAGGTCCTCCTTGGAATCGTCCGAGGCTTCCCAACACCAGAAGTTTATGAACTGTGTAAAAAAACTTGGCAGCGACGACTTCCAAAACAGCAATAGAGCCATTTATTTTTGAGGACACTAGAGGAAAACTCCTCATTGTTGCTTTGGTTTTAAATCCCTTCTCAGGAGTAAACAGCCACATTCATGATCTTTAGAGTTGGATTTGATCTGTATCACAGAAACCTGGATTGCTGATCACACATTGTCAGTACTTATTGAGCCCCACCCTCCCCAGACGTTTGGGCTATTACCCAGAGTCGTTCAACACAAGCGGTCGATCTCCCATAATAAAGACCCATTAAAAATTGTAAATAAATCTGTTACTGACTTTGGTTGTGCAAAATATTCTATGATCTAATATCCATTCTGAACCCCTCACCATCAGTTGATAGTATGATCATTCATCACCCTTCGTCGTATGCAACACAGTTTCAGACAGGCCTGTGATTGCACAGTCTCCCTTTTTTTGTTTAATAATTTGTATTGAGTATATTCATTCATTGTTGAGAATACAATATGAAAATGACATACAATTTAAAGATTTGTCAAATATTTAACATAAAATTAGAGTGTTCGAATATCAATAGAGTAATACATGCAGAATTGTTTGAACTAGTAAGAGATGCACAAACTGGGTGTATGAACAGGCCAGGAGACAAAAGCAAAGATTATCATGAGAAAGCTATGGAATACTATTGCAACCTGCAAGTTGTACAGTCTGTGATATTGAATAAAAATGTTACATTTCTTATCAGATCTATGCAAACGAAGTAGAAGCAGCATGGCACTTTTCTTTGCGATGAATAGAACAAATGTAATTCCACCAAGCGGTACATGAAAGTTTGGTACAGTCTTTCCAATTGGAGGTGATAATAGATTTTGGTGCATTGATGGTGTAAATATCATTTAAAAGGGAATATAGTTTGGCAGCCTTAGTGGAGGGTCTCGATAGAAAGGGAGCCAGAGGGGGCGAAGGAGATTTTTGGGTTAGATTGGGCAAGGATTTGGTTCGTGTGTTGATAAATGATCAGTGAAAGTAAATATCAGTTTCTAGGACATTGAATTGATGGCATAGTTATACAAAAGGAATTTCGATATTTTTGCGGAATAGGTGTTGGATTAATTTGATATTGGAAATAAGAATTAGGTGGGAGCTTATACCATATGGATTTTAAAAAGTGAAGAAAGCAGAAGAAGTGATGCTGGGTCATGTGGATTTTAAGAGAAAGTGAGCGAGGGAAAGTGGAGCAATAATATTGTATTCCATGTTGATCCAGCTAGCGGCATCATAGAGGACATTTTCATAGTGGTAGAATGTTGTCAATTGTTTTAGCATTAAAACTTTATAGTAGGTCAAAAAGTTGAGGAATTTGACTCCTCCTGAGAGTTTAGAAAGTGTGAGTTTATTAATGGGAATTCTGGGTTTTATTTGGTTCCATAAGAATTTTAAAAGTGTAGAATCACGTTTTTTGAAAAATTTAGTTGGGATGGCGAATGGTGTCATGGACAGAAAATAAAAGATGGTGGGGCTAATCATCATTTTTATAGAGTCTAAGCGTCCCCACCATGATAAGAAAAAAGAGGAGACCAACCTGAAACCATTTTAGTAACTTTCTGGATCATTAGATTAGTATTAAGGGAGATTGTAGTGTGAATATCTTTAGCAATATGAAGTCCAAGATATTTGATGGATGAGGGTTGCCAAGACACATCAAACAAAGGAGTATTAGTTAAGTTACAAGCATTGGTAGCGAGCATAATTTCTAATTTGTCAAGGTTAAGTTTATAACCGGAAACGCTAGAGGAATCATTAGTGGAAATTAAATGCTGAATAGAAGACACTGGGTCGGAGAGATAAAGTAATAGGTCATCTGCATAAACTGATATTTTGACTATTGTATTTTTTAATCAGTATATTCTTAACATCAACATTATTCCTTATATTTTGTAGTAAGGGTTCCTACGCTAAATTGAACAGTAATGGTCAAATTGGGCAGCCTGAGAGAGTACCTCTTTGTATAAGATTGATGAAAGGGGGTGAAAAACCATGCCATTTTAGCGATTGCAGCATGAAGGTCCAGTAAACGCAGTCGAATGATTTCTCAGCATCTAAAGCAAGAAGGGCCAGTGGGTCATTTGATGTTTGTGAGTGAGACAAGGCATGGAAGAACAATCTAGTGTTGGAGGATAAAACTGGTTTCCTCTACGTGGATGAGACTGAAAAGAACAAGTTACTTCTTACCTGGTAACGTTCTTTCGATGGGATGTTCCTCCGACGTATTCCTTATCTTGATAGATAATCTCCAGCTTGCTGGCCTCGGAATTTTTTTTTCAGTAGAGGGCGCTGCGTGTCGATGTCCCTCGAGCCGATGTCCCTCGACAGTCTCCATATCGGCGCCGACATCATACGTATAAATAGACTAGCGCTGCGTCCGTTGCTCAGTTCCGTTTTGACGTTAACAGTTGTTTTACTTGAAATGGTTAGTGACCCAGAAGGAGCGTAAGCTGTAACCACAAGGGAAGTTTTACTGAGGGGATGGATGGAGGGGCGATAAGGAATACGTCGGAGGAACATCCCATCGAAAGAACGTTACCAGGTAAGAAGTAACTTGTTCTTCGAAGGGATTGTGTCCTCCGACGTATTCCTTATCTTGATAGACTCCCATAGCAGTGGTGTGTAACTGGAGGTGGGAGTAAAATTGCTCCCTTCAAGAGTGAACAGAGTGCAACACAGCTTTGCCAAATCTAGTCTCTTGGCTAGAGGAGGAGTCCAGGTTGTAAAATCTTGTGAAGGTATGTGCAGACGACCATGTGGCAGCCGCACATATGTCTCAAATCGGTACCCCTCTTTGGAGGGCCGAAGAGGCTGCGATACCCCTGGTTGAATGAGCCCTAAGATTTTGAGGAGGCTCTTGCCCTGCCAGTTTGTAACATTCCAGAATGGCTAAAATAATCCATCTGGAAATGGTCTGTTTTGTTATCGGTAATCCCAATTTGTGCCCTGAGTAACCTACGAACAGTTGGTCTGCTTGCCTAATCCTAGCAAGTCTGCGGATGTAAAAGCTCAAAGCCCGCCTTGGGTCCAGCCTATGCAGCCTTTCTTCCTCTTTCCCCGGATGGGGAGGGGGATAAAATGAAGGCAAGGTGATCTTCTGAGTGATGTGGAATTCAGAAACCACCTTTGGGAGAAAATTAGGCTTCACTTGTAGGACAACTTTGTCTTTATGAAAAATTGTATGAGGGGGTTTACAAGATAGAGTCTGTAATTCGCTCACCCTCCTAGCAGATGTCAATGCCAATAATAAGACAGTTTTAAGGGTGAGAAACCTTAGTGAACAAGAGTGGAGTGGTTCAAAAGTAGTACCCATCAGGAAATTTAAGACTAAATTTAAGTCCCATAAGGGAACTTGGAATGGTCTTGGAGGATAGACATTGGTTAAGAACTTCAGAAATTGTATTACTAAGGGTAACTTGAAATACCATGGTTCCTCTGCAGTGCGCTTGAAGATCGATAGCGCTGCGAGATAGCCCTTGATAGTGCCAACCTGAAGGCCCGAATTTGCCAAATAGAGTAGAAAGGATAATACCGTTGATGTACCACATGAAAAGGGGTTGATATTCTTTTCTCTACACCAGCTGCAAAATGTGTTCCAACGGCAGCGGTATAAAGTCTTTGTTGCTGGCCTTCTTGCCGAAAGCAACACCTCCATGACGTCATCTGGGAGGTCCCAATCCTTGTATCTCAACCTTTCAGATACCAAGTGTGAAGGTTGAGGATTCTGATGTCTGGATGGAGAACCTGACCTCCTTTCTGCGAGAGAAGATTCTCCTTGAGTGGAAGACGAATTGGAGGGCAGATGGACATGTCCAGAAGGTCCGGGTACCACGTTCACCTGGCCCAGTCTGGGGCAATTAGGATCATGGCTTTCCAGAACCTCCTGATCATTTGAGGAATGACGGGGACTGGAGGAAACGCACACAGAAGTGGAAACTCCCAGTCCACTACGAACGAGTCCACTAGAGCTCCTCTCGGGGGAAATTCCCTTGAACAAAACTGATCGCACTTCCTGTTGATGCTGTTGGCGAACATATCCACTTGAGGGGTTCCCCAAAGGGTGAATATCTGTTGAAGGACTTCCTGAGCTAGTTCCAACTCGTGGGTGACTGTACTCTGCCTGCCCAGAGCGTCCGCTGTCAAGTTCTTCTATCCGGCTAAGCGAACTGCCGATAGAGAGATTCCTTCTTGGATTGCCCAAAACCAGAGCTGCATCGCCTCTTTGCACAGAGGCAGTGATCCTACCCCTCCTCTTTTGTTGAGGTAGTGCATGGCCAATGTGTTGTCCGTCATTATCAGTACATTTTTCCCCTGTACAGATGGCAGAAAAGCCTTCAGTGCTAGTTTGATTGCTCTCAGCTCTAACACGTTGATATGTAGTCTGGACTCCGATGGAGACCAGCGACCGCTGATGGTCAAGTCGTTGGTATGTGCTCCCCACCCCGTGAGTGAGGCATCTGTGACTACTGTTATCTCCGGCCATGGTTGCCAAAACAGTTCTCCTTTCAAGATGTTCTCCTGGCAGGCCCACCACTGAAGGTCTCGAGCCACCTTGTCCGGAACCTGAAGGAGATCAATCATTCTCCCTGAGAATTGCGACCACTGAGTTCTTAGTGCCCACTGAAGAGCTCATTCTCAGGCGAGGCTCTGGCACAAGGAAGATGCAGGATGCCATGAGGCCTAGCAACCTCAAAAAGTCGAAGGCTGGGAGACATTGGGCATTTTGAAACTTGGCGACCATCTGCAGAATTTGAGCCCTCACCTCTAGTGGCGAGGCTTTTCCCAGGGAAGTGTCCAGGACCGCTCCAATGAACTGGAGTCTCTGTGATAGTATCATCTGTGACTTCTTTAAATTGAGGGAAAAGCCCAGTTTGTGAAGGAAGTGGCAGACAATCTAGCTGGATCTGAGCTTGTTCCGGAGATACAGCTCTGATCAGCCAATCATCCAGGTAGGGGTAGACGTGAATCCCTTCCCTCCTTAGACTTGCAGCCACTACCGACATTAGCTTGGTGAAGACCCTCGGGGCGGAGGTCAGCCCAAATGGCAGAACTCGAAATTGATAATGAGAGCCGCCAATTGCGAACCTCAGGTATTTCCTGTGTTTGAGATGGATTGGCACATGGAAATAAGCACCCTGAAGGTCCAGAGATACCAGCCAGTCCTGGAGCTGGAGGGCCTGAAGGATCTGAGACAGAGTTACCATCTTGAACTTGTCCTTCCTGAGGAACTTGTTCAATTCTCGTAAGTCCAAGATAGGTCTCAGTCCTCCGTCCTTCTTCGGTATTAGGAAGTAGGAGTACCACCAGCCCTTGTTCCTCTCCGCTACAGGTACCGGTTCTATGGCACCTTTCTCCAGCAGGTCTATAATGTCCTGCAAGAGGAGCGGATCTGGAACTTTCTGAGTGCTGTTCCCCGGTGGATGACTCTGAGGAATGCGTAGAAAAGGCAGACAGTAACCTTGGGCAACTGTCTCCAATGCCCAAGCATCTGACGTAATAGCCTGCCATTCCGTCATATGTTGGAGTTAGCCTGCCCCCTACTGGTGTCTTGTGAGGAGAGTCCTCAGAGTGATTTAGAGGCGGCTGATGCAGGCGCTGAGGGTAAAGAGGTACCTGCTGCTGCTGCAGCTTTTGTATTTTTAACCCGTCCACCTCGGGTGAATCTTTTTTGACCTCTTTGAACAGACTGTCCTCTGCCTTTTCCGAATGCAGAATAAAAGCGAAAGGACTTACCTCTCCAAGAGGTTCCTGAGGGGCGATATGGCGTTTGACGGATTGCAGCACCCAGGGATTTTGCTGCTGCTCTGATGTCTAACTTTTCTAGGCTGTCATCTGCCTTCTTACCAAATAAAGAAGAGCCGTCAAAGGGCATATTTAAAAGTCTGGCTTGTACATCTGGAGCAAACCCAGACTTTCGCAACCACGCAAATCTGCGGGTTGTAGTACTTGCCGCCATGGCCCTGCTCATGCTGTCAGCAGAATCAATGCCAGTTTGAAGGGATTCGCACATTGCGTCTTTACCATCCTTAATGATGTTTAGAAATGCTTCCCTTTCTTCTCCCTCTGGGAGGCAGTCAGCCGCTGATGAAGCACACTCCCAAAGTCTATGGCTGAACCTTGCGAGCGTACAAGTAGCGTTAATAGATTTCAACACCATGCTACATGCAGAAAAAACTTTCTTAGCCATAGAGTCATATCTTTTGTCATCCCTGTCCTGTGGAACAGTAGGGTATGCCGATCTACTGCATGATGCAGTTGCTGCTGGAACAACCAGACTCTCTGGAGTTGGACGTTTAGACAAAAATTCAGGGTCAGTAGTAGATACCCTATATTTGCCTGATAACTTTTTGTTAACTGCCGGGATAACCTCAGGGGTTTCCCAGTTAGCCAATACTTTTCTTTGTAATGCAGCGTGAAATGGAACCACAGGATCCTCCTGTGGGCCTTTAACTAAAAAGTTCTGTAAGGTCATCCTGTTGGAATGCAGGTGAAGGTGTAGACCAACCCATGAATTCTATAATTCTTGCCATTAAAATTCTGTAAGGGGTTCTGCATGTTCCCCTGGGTCCGGTTTGGCAAATTCTATTTCTGGGGAAGTATCTAACCCACTTGCCTCATGTAAGGATTCTCAAAGGTCCTTCAACCTATTTTCCTCAGAGGTAAATTCCTCTGGTTCTGGTGTTGCAGATCTCCTGATCCAAATCCTCCCCTTCCTCATAAATTGAAGACAAAGGTCTGAAATGATCAGACCTTGGAAATGGCTTAAATCTCATTTCCAGAGCAAAAGGGGCTAAATTTGTCCTAATTGGTTGGGAAAACGTCGACGACGCGGACGTTAAAGGCTTTTAAAACACTGAAAAAGGCGTTGAGAAGATTGGACGGGGCCTCGAAGAACTCGAGAGGATCGGGATCCTACTCGAGGTTGTCGATGACCTCGAAGCCATGTTAGAGGCTCTGGGTATGACCACTGGCTGTGAGGTAGTGACGGCCGCGGGTTTGCTCTTTTTCGGCGTCGAAGACGGCGTTGATTCGATCGACCTATGCGTCGATGAGCCCTTCGATAATGGCGTCGATGATGCAGATTTATGCGTCGAAGGGACCTTCGACGATGGCGTCAATGGCACAGTGCCTTTGCTCGAGGGTTTGTGACGCTCTCGAGTAGTTTCTTTCACCGGGTGCAACGACTCGCAGCGTTTAGATTTTTTCAGGTCTTTCACCCAGGGTATCACCCTCAGCTGTCTTCGAGGGGGTCGAGGGGGGCTGAGCATCCTTTTACGGAATTCCTCCCACTCAGCCTGAGAGCTATGTTTTGTGGGGCAGGTGACTCTTTCCGGAGAAACAGAAGACGAGGAAGGTGATCTTTGACGTCTCTTACTTGAATGCTTGGATCTCGAAGAGTGGTGGGAACTGCTTCGAGACCTAGACCGAGAATGTTTCCTGTGTCGGCGAGGAGACAAACTTTCGAAGGAGTTTTAACTGTCTTACCTCTCTCAAGCTTCCCCTTACGCTCCTTCAAGGCTTTTGCCGTCATGGACATGCAGTCCTTGCACTCCGAACATTGGTGCTCCGATCTCAGGCACCACAAACAGATCCTGTGAGGATCTGTCAATGACATTTTCTTTCCACAGTCTCAACATTTTTTGAAGCCGGACCGTGGAGTCGTCGGTTTGGATGAGGAAGCAATCGAGTACGAGTTGGTATTCGAGGAATACTGAATAATATATTCTCTGACTAACGAACTGAGCAACGCAATTCAGAGTCCCACGAAGCGCGGAAAAACGGAACTGAGCAACGGACACTGTGCGAGTCTTTTTATACGCATGATTACGTTGGCGCCGATACGGAGGATGTCGAGGGACATCGGCTCGAGGGACATCAAAGCGCAGCGCCCTCTACTGAAAAAACATTTCCGAGGTCAGCAAGCTGGAGATGATCTATCAAGATAAGGAATACGTTGGAGGACACAATCCCTTCGAAGAAATATTTTGAGGCGTTTGGTGAGAATTTTAGAACAAACTTTGGAGTCTGAGTTAATTAAGGAGATGGGTCTATAGGTTTTGATGAAAGAAGGGTCTTTATCGGGTTTAGGGAATAATATAAGTAGGGCTTCTCCAAAAGAGCCTAACCTTTGTCCAATACCCGTAAAATTAATATATAATTCTAGGAGTTTGGTAGATAGAGTCAGTAAAAGTCTTAAAGAAATCAATGGAGAAACCATCAGGACCGGGGGCTTTCTCTGGTTTGTGGTCTAAGATTGCTTCTTTAATATCTGTTAAGGATAGAGGAACGTTTGGGGAAGCTAAGTCTATAGGGTTATCAGGGTTTTTCTTATATCGCTCCAAGAAGAAATGGATATCTGATCATTTTAAAGAAGGGTCTTCGGAGTACAAGCAAGAGTAGAAATCTAGAAAAGCCTTATTAATATCTTTTTGGTTAGTAAACCTTTTCCCATCTGTAGAGGAGATAAAAGTAATACATGATTTTTCTTTCTTATTTTTAAGATAAGATGCTAAGATCTTCCCCGCTTTGTTAGAATCGCTATAGAATTTGGATTTAGAGCAAAAGTATGGAATTTGACGCTTTATTAGTGCTTCATTTGTTGAACTCAATGCATTTATTTTTTAAGGGTTTTTATTACATTAATATCTGGATTACTGTAATATGATTTTTCAAGCTCTCTAATGGAAGTTAATAAATCATAAATAGTTTCAGATTGTCGCTTTTTGGGAGCTACACATTGAATGATGAACCCACACAGGGTAACTTTAAATGCATCCCAATAATTGTGGACCGAAGTATGTTCTGGACTATTGTGACGAAAAACATTCTTCAATAAAAGAATTTGTTTTTTCAATAAAGATCGGCTTTTAAGAAAAAAGAATTTAATTTCCATCTGGGAGAAAATAGGTGTGCATGAGACCATTCTAGGGTAGTAATGACCAGGGCATGATCGGAAATGGCTATAGGTTCATAATTAAGGAGGTTAAAGAGGGGTTGATAAATATGTAATCTAGTCGGGGGGAAAAGGATTTTGTGGAGGGGAAAGAAATTTGAAATCTTGGACCTCAGGTTTACAAAATCACCAGGAGTCTATTAAATTAAGATTTTCTAAAAAGTTAAGGACGTTTTTGCAGGATTTGGAGTTAACAAAATGGGAAGAGGATTTACGATCAAGAGTAAAATCAAAAATGTGATTAAAATCACCACATACAATTATACGATCAAAGTTTCTCTGCACAAGTTTCGATCTGAAATTAAACCAAAAGAGGGCACCCAGAGCTGTGGGACCATACGCATTAACCACAATTACTCGTATAATATTGATAGTAGCCTCTATAATGACCCATCAGCCTTCAGAGTCCTTTTCTTCATTAATTAATGAAAAGGTTAGGCATTTGTTGAAACACCTCATTCTTTGTCAACTGCATTGGAATCTGAATTCAGGTGAGTTTCTGGAAGACAAGCGAGATCAACCTTGTATTTAGTGAGATGAGAAATGACTTTGCGGCACTTGATGGGATGGTTTAATCCTTTAACATTTAGGTGATGAGTTTAATTGTCATGGTACATCAAGAGTGGAATGTTTAGATGTCTGTTAATGCGAATATCACCAAACACAGCATTCAATATCACACTAGTCAAAATAACATTTAATTTCTATTCCATTTGCAATGTTAGCAGCTTTGTGTTGCAGAAAAACTGATAACCAGGGGAAATATGTGAGGAAAGAAACATTTAGGAAGGGGAGGGGTCAGACATAAATAGTTGTTGATATAGAGCACATTAATGTGGGAATGATGAGAAATAAGAATTTTTTAAAAAAAGGACAAGGGACCACATAAGGTAGTTGTAGATGTACAATATCATAGGGGTTGCAAGGGCACACAAAAAAGCGTCACACAGGAAAAGAGCCAACAGACAGGAGATAATTATGAAACTTGTGTGATGAAAAAGGACAACACATACAAAATGATATCTAGTAATGTTTAGGCTAGGTATATATAATAACTTGGAAGGATATTTGAAGTTTAGTTATTCCTTAAAGAGTGGAGAGAAAAAATAAAATGGGTAAAAGCGTTCAAGTCTGTAGTGTAGAGAGAGTAGGTTCTCCTGTTTTGATGGGCAATCTAGATTTGTCTCTGGAGCCGCTAGGGCTGTGAAAGGGGTCCAAAAGGCAGTGACGATTCGGACCTGCTTCGCGGGGTGCTTAAATTTGCTTGGTTTGATCTTCGCTCTTTTAAAGAATGGCTGATGTGGTTGGTTGATCCGATGTAGAAGCGCAAGTAGAAGACTCAGAGGAAGCTGAAATTTCCATTGAGATAGGTTGAAGTGATGATTGAAGTAAGTTGAAAAGATCCTTGGGGTCAGTAAATTCCTTAGTGGGGCCATCAGGGATTGTAATGATAATTTTACAAAGGTCAAGTAGACCATATTTGATGCCAAGGTTTTTCAGAAGAGGTCTCATATCCAGGAATCTTTCTTTTGACTAGTGTGGACTTCAGGAGATATACAAATGTTATGGCCTTGGAATGAAATAGGTAAAGTTTTTTTGGCCACAATTAGAGTTTGGTGCGCTTGTTTGTGCCTTAGGAAACACGCAATGAATGGTATGGGCGTAGTACTGTTAGTAGATAGTATAGGTCTAATTCTGTGAGCTCATTGTAGTTCTAAAAAAGGAGGATTGAAGGTAACTCCTGGGGGTGTGCGGATCCAAATGGTGAGAACATTTATAGGGTCATCTAATTTTAGTTTTTCTGGTATCCCATAAAATCTGATGTTCTCTCTGCGCGTGGTTCCTATCTTTCAATTCAGTAACATCAAGTTCCAGCTGGAATATTTTATGTTGCATATTTTCAAAACCTTTAACTCTGATGACACTGAGGAAAGAATAGCCTTCGTCAAAGACAATCTGCCTACCATGGTTTTCATATCAAGTTTAAAAGCTTTCATTTCCTCTTGTATGTTAGAGAATCTAGCATCAAGTGTGGTAATTGAGGAGCTAACACCACTAAGATCAGCAATCATTTTTTCCAAACAGGTTGTTGAGTTGGATTATCTGACATGGGTTTAGTAGTGCCATAATTGTGGAGTAAGCAGTAAAGATCTTTTATAAGTTGATAGGGTGCGTGTAATATTTTATTTGGGCACCGGGTGTCAGGACCGAGTAGGCCTTGATTCATAGTCTGAAGCCACGGTATAGTGTAGAGCGTCACGCTGACACACGTGTGGAGACAGAGAAAAGAAAAAGGAGGGGGCCCAGCGGTGTGTTTTCTAAGTGAAGACAGTTCAAAGAAATGTTTGTCACTTCGTTTCCGGCTTTTTAATTGAAGCGGTAAGATTTCTCCAAGAGAACGAATATGAAGACTTCTAGTCAACTATTGACAATTATCCACTTAAGTGTGGAGATAAAACGGACTCTCTTACCGGTATTGCAATGCTGTGTCCGATAATTGAGCATATGGGACGGCAGCTCACTTCTGATGTATCCGGCAGAAGTATTGAGGTCCGCCATTGCCGGTGTCTGGTTACATCTCAGGTGACGAGTCGAACTTCGGCAGAGCGCCAAGCAAGTAAAATTCGTAATTCCGAGCCAAGTTCAGGTTAAAGTATGTTGGTTAAAGTCCTAGACTTCCAGAGTTATTTTTTCATGAGAATGAGTGAGCCATTGTGTAAATTTTTGTATGTAGCTCTGTCAGCGGGAGCTCCCCATCTATGCCGGCATCTCGGTTGCTACTTGGCCACACCTCCCAGTCTTCCTTTTTGATCCCATCTAATAATTGTAGTAGCTGTTAATTACAGGGCAGAAGAATTAAATTGAAAGGGAATTAAGAAACGTGTGCAATGAGGCATATATTGGATGGCATATTTGATCACTCCGGCATAGTCATGGTCGGAACTCCTTTTTCCTTCCATGGAGAGATCGTGGTGGTATCCTTTTTTAATAAACTTAACAGACTCCTATATGGTTTATTTTATTCACAGGACACCAATGCCCACTCAAGTCCACAAGCTCTCCCACTGAGCATTCCGTATGTTCTCCAACACTCCCACCACAGACTGATAGCACTCATGCGTGGGGAGTCTTCCTGCAAGGCCAGTAAATCCCACTTGACGGCCTCCTTTCCCCCCTTCCACAATACCTTGCAGCAGGGAAGGGTGGTGGAACACCATGTGCTTCAGCAGGTTGTCCGCCACCACTACATGATCAAGTTCCCACTGACTAACAGACTGACTGCAATAAAGGCAGTAGGAGCCTCTAAGCCTCACGATGCCGCCATGGAGGCCTTGCACACAAAAAAAAAGATTAGTGCTGCAGGTGGCGCGCACACACACACCCCTGCTCGTTAGGGTGACACGACAACAGGGGTCTGCCACTAGCCACAATTGCCAATAGTACAGATTGGCCAGGCTGGATTGGTGTGTGGGTTTTAGCAGTATGCCAAATGTCACTACTGTGCTAAACCCTGGCCCGAGAAGTACCAAGATAATCTCCATCCTCACCACCCCTGGAGGAGGCAGACTTGTTCACCAGGTATACTTTCTTGCACAACTGTAGACTGCAGCTCCTCCTGGTAGTTCCGATGGTGCAGCTCTTGCCCCTTCCGCCCTGCTTCACCCAGTTGCCATGGCCCTCCACTATGCAGAAGACCTTGGCCTCATCTCCCCGTTGGTCTAGAGTCAAAATAATCATTAACAGGACCATGTGGGCTGTGTAGGAGTCCCGCTGGCCTATGGCTCCTGTTCCTGGCTTGCCTCCACCATGGCACACACAGGAATAGGAATAGTCTCCTCAAGCTCCTCCTAAATGCTGCTCTGCATCTTCCTCAGTTACGTCCATCATATGCTGTGGAACCACACCATGCAGGTCTTCCTACTGTGACGAATTGAGGGAACTCATCACTTCTCCCCTAAGAAAGAAAAGGAGAGACCATGGAATTCAAAAGAAAGGAAGCAAGTGAGAAAGTATGGGATATGATGACCCAAAAAGGGCTGAAATAATCCAGTCCTCCGCCGGACCGTATAGGTTGGGAGTGTGAGAAAGAAAAACAGGACGATGTTAAAGCTGCATGAGTAACAGTGTTTAAGTGAGAAATCCAGATCTCAGTAACACACAAAAAATAAAATGTAAGTGAAATAAATCCAAGACAGACTTTATTAGATACAATAGAGCGAGCATTCCAGAGGCCAAGATGAACAGAAGGAGCGGTAGAGTTACAAACATTAAAGAAAATAAGATTAGAGTCTTTAACTAACTGGGAAGACCGATAACATTGAGCGACGCAGAAATACACATGAGAATATTTGAAGCAACGCAGCAGAACAGAAAGCCAGCAAAATGCATTATTGTGGCGAGGAAAGGGGATCAAATATGTCGAATAAACAGACGAGAACTGGAGCAAACCGGAAGATGAGTATTTGAAGAGCCACCTGTGAGACAGGCATGGTATCAAAGAGAAACAGACTCAAAACCTTTAATAAAGAATGTTGTGGGATTGCTTTAACACCTAACTGGGCCTAACTCTAAGGGGTTTGTTCCCTCAACTGATGTTTCTAAGAGCCGTCAGTGTCCGAGTCCAATAACAAAATACGTCTGTCATAACCTATGCTTCCCCTCACTCTTTGGTTGAAATGTGATCGGGTTCTTCTTAAAGGAAAAATGGTGGCGCAAAAGAAAATATACACCAAGACTGGTTTCAGGTAATCTTACCCTCAGGTGCAGTTAGGCCAGTTACAAGAATTGGGTAACCCACCGTTTGGTATAGGTCTGAACTACACAAGTTGGTAGTGTGACTGAGAAGCCAGGCCAAATCGCAAGAGGGGGGTAAATGTGAGCTCTAGAGCTGTACAGATGAAATCAGTCAATGCAAGTAGCCAAGTTAACACTTAAACTCACGTTTTCAGTTATAACGTCAGTTTTAAATAAGCATTCTTTAAAAAGGCAACTGATTGTAACACTTTAGGTAAACTTTGAAATTACTTTTCAGAATTAGTCAAGCTAGTGGATAATCTTTGGATATGCTTCATACACTTTTCCTACACCACACCAATACTTTTGTAAATATCGAGTTGCAGAAAGGAAGGGTTAAGGGAAGTAAAACGGTTAGAACAGTTTCTCAGAACATGGGAGGACATCTGAATCCTTCAATGAAGTCTAGATAAGCCTACCCCAGCAGTAACAGTATATAACAAGCTACAACCTATGAGGTACAAGCAAGATCAAAGTCAATGGATTTAGAAGAGTGCCTTTAGGGAGCCAGGACAGCCAAAGTCATTCGGACAAAGTCTATGATTCTGATGTACTTCTTGGATAATAGTCTTGCACAAAGTTAGAGAGTTCAGGAAAATCACTGGTAGGCACACAAGCTGTTAAGCCTGTGCAAAAGGAGTTGAAATCAACTTGAACGGTTAAGCAGGTGAACGTCTCAAGTGAGACCACACGACTTAAGGCGGGAAGGTAAGTACCCCCAAACCTGAAAAAGTATGTTTGGTTAGACGAAAGGAGTCCAGCTGGGTTTAATCTTGCTACAGCCAAGCATTTGTATTTTGTATTTATTTTATTTGTATAGCGCAAACCAGGCCCGGAGGCTACCGGGCGCATATCTTAGAAACAGTGGTTACATAGCAATACAACATTTCAGGTAGCATTTAAGTTGAACAAGGTGATCAAACACATTGGTCATTTGAACAGCAATACATAGGTCATCACGTTTTCAGAGTGCGGCTCGGTCGTCAGATGTGACTAGCCAACGTTTGGCTTTGTGTTTGAAAAGATTCAGGGAAGGAAGGTTTCTGATATTAAGGGGGACAGAGTTCCACAATTTAGCTGCCAGAACTGAGAAGCTAGACCCACCGGCTGTTTGGAGCTTGTATCTAGGGATCAGTAGGCTCTGGTTAAGGGTAGATCTTAGAAATCGAGCTGGGGTGTGCTGCGTGAACCGTGAAGAGAGATAGATAGGGGCCAGGTTATTCATGCATTTGTAGGTCAGGACAAGCGATTTTAGTGAGACCCTTTGGGTGACTGACAACCAATGAAGGTTCTTCCTGATTTCCGAGATGTGGGCTGATCTAGGGATATTGAGGACTGCTCTGATGGCGTTATTTTGTATGATCTGAAGTTTGTCTAGGTTGCCTTGATTAGTGCCTTGGTACAGTGCATTGCAGTAGTCCAGTTTGGACATGACCAGAGTCCTAGCAAGGATATTACAGTTATGAGTGGAAAGAAAAGGGCGACATGCTGTGATCAACTTGCAGGTGTAGGCGGTGGCAGCAGCAAGTGCATTTGTTTGTCTGTGGAGGGGAGAAAGTGGAATCGAGGTAGATTCCGAGAGTTTTGGTATCTTTGGAAACTTTTATGGAATTTCCGTCGATTTTAAAAAGGAGCTGAATATGGGGTTCAGCTTGTGAAGTCTTTGCTGTGTACCTAGGATGAGGAGCTCTGTCTTGTCGTCATTAAGACAAAGCTCATGTTGAGCCATCCAGGTTTGGATGGCAAGGTATATGTCATTTAGGGAGTTCGAGTCTACCGTGTAATCGCCGTGATGGGGATGAGTATCTGTGTGTCATCAGCGTAGTTAGTGTAGGTGACATATATATATAGTCAAGCACATCAAACAGGGGTTTAGTGAAAACATTGTAGAGGGTAGGGGATACACGTGATCCTTGGGGGACCCGGCAAGGGACTGGCGCAGGGTCGGCAGAGGAGGAGGGGGGGGGGGGGGAAACCCTCATCTGTCTGTTATCCAAGAAGGATTGAATCCAGTTAGTGGCCTTGTCAGAAAAGTGGGCTGCCGTTTTCAGGCGGTGACAGAGGATTTGGTGGTTGACCAAATCGAAGGCAGCAGAAAGGTCTAATAGTAGAAGCAGGGCTAGTTTACCTTTGTCTTTAAAGTCCTCAATTTGGGTTTTGAGATCTAGAAGGGCTGTCTCCGTACTGTGCTTGGCTCTGAAGCCGGATTGTCTCATGCCTAGTAGATTGTTCGTTTCCAGGTAGTTCTGTATCTGAAGATACGCTGCTCTATCTAAGATTTTTAGCAGAAATGGGACCGTCGTGATGGGCCTGTAGTTGGTTGGGACCTCCGGATCTAAGGTAGGTTTTTTTAGGAGAGGGATGACCCATGCATCCTTCAGGTTGTTAGGGACCACTCTTGATTGAAAGGAGGAATTGATAAAAGTAGCAAGGTCATGGGCCGATTCCTTAATGATCGGGGCTGGGCATGCGTCCCCTTGGCAATTGGAGGGTTTTAAGTTGCAGATGATTTTTTCAACCTCCGGAACGGTGAGTGGTGTGAAGCTGAACGGCACCGGGTAGTTATTTTAGGTGTTGGGGTGTTGCTGAATGTAGGAGTGTGGAGGGAGTTTTGTTTGGCGTTGATTTTGGGTTGCAATGTAGTTATTTTGTTGAGAAGTGCGTTTTGTATATTATTGCACCACGTGCTATCTTTGGTGCACATGTAAGGGGCATGTGAGGGGGATTCTAACTCTGAGAATTTTAAATAATTCTCTTGTGTTGGATTCTGCTTGTGATATGCGTAAGTTATATGTCTCTTTTTTGGCTTGAAGGATGGCTTCCTTATAGTTAAGAGAGGTGATCAGGAGGGAGGCTTTATTAGCTGAGCTAGGATGACTTTTCCAAAGGGCTTCGGCCTTGCGCTTTTCTTTGCGCAGAGCGTTAAGCTGCGGAGTGAACCACAAATTCAGGTGGGACTGTTTGCCTTTGCAAATTTTTAGTGGGGCTATGCTCTCAATGGCTTTGGTCATCAGGCTATTGAAGGCGTCTACTAAGACAGTGGGGTCCTTGTCCTTGTGCTGCGAAGCAAAAGTGTTCAAACAAGGGAGGATGAGAGGAAGCAATTTCTCCCTGGTGATGTCCTTTTTGTTTCGTGTGGGAATAGCAGGGGCTATGGTCAATGTGGGCTGGGGGTTGGTGGCTGGCAATAGGAAGGTAATAACATGATGGTCAGACCAAGCGCAGGCAGCGTTGGAAATGACATTGATATTGCAATTGAGGTCAGCTAACCAGTCGAGCGTTCTACCCTTGTTGTGTGTAGGATCATGAATGCGCTGCTGGAAGCCTAGATTGGAGAGGGTGGCGTGAACTTCAGAAGCCATGTGGTCCTTGGGATCAGAAAGGCCGAGGTTGAGGTCGCCTAGTAGCAATATCTGGGAGTTAGGCTTAACCGACAAGGTGGATGCAACATCATCAATAAATGAGCCCAGTGGACCTGGAGGTCTGTATACAAGGTGGAGTGTTGATGTGTTAGTGGGAGAGAGGGATAGTTTCACTGATAGTAATTCTGCAGAGCTGAATTGCGTGTTGGCAGCAGCTCCCAGAGATCTTGTCGCTATGTATGAAAGCAACTCCTCCTCCTTTGGACAAGTTAGATTGACGTTCATTTCTGATAATGGTAAAACCCTTCGGCAGGGATAAGGCGAGGAGTGGGCCAGAGGCATCATGTAGCCAGGTTTCGGTAATGGCTAGGAAGTCGAGGTTATGGACAGTGATGAGGTCTGCGATGTCAAGGGCATGCGCCGTAAGGGATCTAGCATTGATAAGGGCTCCCTTTAGCGCTGAAGTAGGTGGGGTGGAGGGGGGGGGGGCTGGGTGCTGCTGTGAGTTATGCTGAGGAGGGGCGGTGTGGCTGCGCTGAGTACAAGGTGGTCTGGGCAGTCTGGATCTGAGCCTGATATTTCTATGTTGTAGAGTACAGCGAAGGTTGGGTGTAGGTTTGGTTGCAAAGTGGTTGCAAAGTGTTTAAGCCACAGAGCTGGGTCATTGAGGTAAGGGTTTGATGGAGGGTCAGAGCAGAGGAGCATGGTGGAGGGACAAGTGAGTTGGAGGTCGTGGTGTGTCTTGAGGATGCTAGCAGGGTAGCTGTCTACAGAGAAGGATAAGGATCCTAAAATGACTATATGGGTGAGGTAGTGGCTGGCAGAAGGCATCGACCGCATTTTGTGGCTTGTTGGTTCTCAAGAAGCTTAAGGTGTGGTGCCAAGTGAAGCGGTAGCAGTTAAAGTGGCAATGTCTGGGTACTAAGTACTGTTGGTAGCGACTATAATCGAAATAATGCCGTTAGGCTAATATCAAAAGAACTACAAGATCATTTGGGCTGAATGCAAAGGGGCATCTAGATTCAAAATAATACAGTTGGCAACAATCAGCAGTACTACAAGATCATTATGGGCTCAGTGCAGAGGGGCAACTAGATTCGAAATAATGCATTTGGCAACAACCAGCAATTTATAAATGCAGATAGTCAAAGCACTGATGGTACTAACTGTGATTGCGATGTTTCATTTGGACTTGGAGTGCGTGGGTGAACACTAGGCATCTAATGCATTCTTGACTTAGACAAAATCAATAATAATACATAACTGGATAGACCTATGATGACTACAGTGAGCATGCGGTTGGGCGATAGAGGAAAGTGCAGTATGTGCAGGTGACTCATGGGGGAAGCATAGTTGAGATGAGAAGATAAAACGTACAACGTGCTGGCCGTGATAATTCCAGCCACAAATCGAGCGGCAGGGTCGGTGAGCGTGGTGGTTAAGCAAGATGGTGAGACGCGGAGCAACAAGGTGCCGAGGTGCGTTGTGGGCAAGAGAAACGCACGTGTGTGCCATAGTACAAGACGGTGGCATTAATTAGGCAGGAGCGCAAGAAAGTCAATTGATATCACAACGAATCTAATCTATGTGCAATGATTTGCGATGTGACAAAGTAGTTAGCGTTACAGTGAGCAGTGTAACAAGCGGCCAAGGTTCATGGGCCCAGGCTCCTTCGGCTCTAGACAGGGGTTGCCTTTGTGTTGCTGCCTTCGTGTGGCGGCCGGCTCTAGCCTGCCGGCTCTCATTGGCCAAGAAGTATGGGGCAGTAGCCAATCGGTGGCCGGGTCGGTGTAGCTGAAGGTTTCAGTGTGCTGCTGGTCTGCCGGATTTGCGTGCGGCCATCTTGGAAGGTGTTTGCCTCATGGTGATCAATGGCGGTCAGCTGGCTATAGGCAGGGGGAGTGCTGCATATGTGCTGGTGTGGACTTTAATAATCAAGCGGTTCATGCCCTGGTTCTTGAGTCTCAGTCGTGGGGACAAGAGGGAGGACGTCTGAAGGGCTCCTGCGGCAGTACTCGGGAGAGTCGTCGACAGCTACAGGTTTTCTTTGGATCAGCGGCACTTTGCGGTTTCAACGCTTAGCTAACAACGCTTAGCTAACAGCACTGATGTGGAACAATGGACACCAGTTGGACTTTCCGTGCTCTCTCAGTCCTGCACTCTGGATCTGGAGGACTTGCTTCTGGAGGGTCCTAAGGAGGATCCTGGAGCTTTTTGCCGGATTTGTTCCACGGCAGACCTTGCACTCGACTATGTATACTCGACCCCTGGCATTGGGCTTCTGCAGCAATGGAGAAGCACAGCAAATGGGGGATGGTGCACAAGAGGAGTTCATCTCGGGGTTAGTTGGTCCCACTAACCCAACGGGAGAAGTCATTCTGTCCCGAGCTTCTCTGTCTGGGTGAAAAGGATGTCAGCAAAGCAGCAGGGCTTCACCAGACAATTCAAGGTCCAGGAGGTTGCAGCGGCTTCTCTTCTCAGTTTCTTCGTCGGATGTTTCTTCCATTGTTCGACTCTGCCTGTAGTCCCAAAACCCTCGCCTTTTAAGGTGGTTTCTCCCATTCATGCACAGCCTAGGCTGTCAATCACACAGAAGAGTGGCAGTCAATCAGGACTAGTTTCATTCAGGCACTCCTAGAGACAAAGGACAGGGAAGTTTCCGGACCCTCCCTCACATCCTGTCCTTCCAGACACACTCGAGCCAGGGTCGGGCTTCAGGGCTGAAGCCTGCCAAAAGCAGAACAAACAAAGGGCTCAAACCTGTCTCGGCACAGATGAAAAGCCAAGAAAGACCTCACAAACAGAAAATGGGTCACCCATGGGTGATGTACTGCAGCTGAGGGTTCAGCCTGTGGTAGAAAAGCACAATGGTAGGAAAGATTAAACCACTGCCACCAGCCATTTAAAGCAGTGAGGGTAACATAAAAATGCTACATGGGAAAGTAGGAGAAGGGGCTAACCCCCGAGCACCTCACATAAGATGTTGTATGCAGGACCTACAAAGAGAAAAGGTAAGTAAAGAAAAAAGGTATGTAACCCTTATGAGAAATCCAAAGGACTTCTCAGTGACACTGCACTAAAGGTGCTGTGTCACTATTTATTTATATATAGCGCACCAAACCCAGAGGTAACTAGGTGCTTATGCTTAAGAGATTGGTTACAGTACTTATGGTCACAGGACAGGAGGCGCAGGAAGAAAATACATCAGAGAGCAGTACAGAGGTAGTTACATCACATGTAGATGAGCAAGAGTTCAGGTGGACACATTCATGGAGCCTAAGCCCATGTTGCAGGGCGGCTACAGCACAAAGATGCAGAAAGTCAAATACGGTGGGCACTTTTAGGCACATGCATACAACAGGGCAGCATCTGCCCTAGGAGCGTCCTGGTAGCGCAAGGGAACAGACAGGGGCCTCACGGAGGTCCTTTGCTGAACGATCGGCTTGCGCCGCCCGGTGCCACCTATTGGCTAAGATAGCAGAAGGAAGCCAACGGGGAGGGGCAAGCCCAGGCAGACCAGCGAGCCTGGTAGAAGGTGGTGCAGCCATATTGGAATTTTTATTATTTTTATTTTTATTATTTATTTGTTTATATAGCGCTAAAGCCCGCGGGCATCAGAGCGCATTCCAAAAAGACAGGACGTTAAGTAACAAGGATGGGACAGTGGGTAACCACACATATATAGCAGTTCCGTGATGTATTAGGAGTTCATTGATAGGTGGTTTATTTGAATAGTAATGTTTTTAGTTTCTTCCTGAAGTGTGTGTAGTTGGTTTCCAGCTTCAGGGACACGGGTAGTTCATTCCATTTCTGGATACTTCTGCCTGGAAAGGCCTTGCCAAGACCGTTCAGCTTTTTAGCTGGGGTAGTTTGGAGAAGACCTTTGTTAGGAGACCTTAGGCTTCTGGTTGGTTTGTGCCATTTGAACTGTTTTAAGTATGCCGGAGCTTTGACGTATAGGTATCGGTGGACCATAGTGAGGGACATGAATGCAATTCTCTCTTCTATGGCCAGCCAGTGCAGGTCTTTTCTGTCACCTGTAATGTGTTCCCTTCTTGACTTGCCCGTGATTGTCCTAATAGCATTGTTCCGAATTACCTGACATTGCTTCAGGCATTTGCTATTTGCTCCTAGGAGCAAAGAGTTTCCATAGTCGAGTCTAGAGAGTATTGTGACTCTGGCTATGGTGGTGCCGTTTTTCTGATCGAGCAGAGGTCTGATTTTTTAAAAGACGTTTTTGGTGGTATTGGTAGTTTCTTTTTAAATATGCCGTATGAGCCTTGGCTCCTAGTGCGGCTTGTAGGTGGAATCCAAGCATCTTCACTTTCCCTGATATTGGGATTTGCGCATTTTTGATGCTGAATGAGGCGTATAAAGGATTTCGTTTTTTCCTGGCATGTGAGGACCCAAAGTTCCGTTTTAGTGCCATTTAGGCACATCTAGTTATTTTCATCCAGCCTTCGACAGTGTTGTATATGGCTGTTAATTTATCGCTGTCTTGTTTATTATCTCCACTAAGCTCGAAGACCAATTGTGTGTCGTTGGTGAAGAATATGCCTAATTGAGGCAGCATGGTGCATAGGCAGCGCATGTACAAATTGAATAGCAGGGGGAGTAAAACTGGCTCCCTGTGGGACTCCACAGTCCACTAGTTTGGTGTTGGAGGCTTGGTTACCCCAGACAATCCTAGCTTGTCTGTCTTGAAGAAAAGAGGATATCCATTCAGTTGCCTCTTGTGAGCAGTTACCTGAAAGTTCCAAGGCCTCTCGGAGCCTCGCGTGATCAAGCAGATCAAAGGCTGCCGAGAGGTCTAATAGGATCAACAAGCCCATTTTACCCTCATCTAAAATACCGAGCATCTCGGTTTGCAGATCTATTAAAGCTGATTAGGTATGGAGTAGAGCGCATGGTAAGTGAATACCTGAGCAAGGTCTCATATCAAACAAGCAGCAATAACACAGGCGGTCCAGGTAAACATTGAAACGCACCATGTCAAAGCACATCGTAGATTTAAAACATGTGCTTCTTGACGCGACGAAAAACAAGGTATAAAGTGGGATGGTGAAAGTAGTCTTCAATTTCGTAAAGCTGTGGGCAGTGAGTCATGGAGCTGTAGCCAGGGGCTTACCTTCCCATCCACGAGGAACAGATCACAGGAAAGGATGAGGAATGCATGCATGGAGCGCGAGATGAACAAGTTACTCTCTTACCTGGTAACGTTCTTTCGATGGGATGGTCCGACAACGCATTCCATATCTATGACAGTAATCACCTCAGCTGTGCTGCTTCGGAAAATCTTCGGCGTCTGGATCCTGCGTCGATTAAGTTGATACGCCGCCCTCGAGGACCTCCTCCGACGTCACTTGATGTTATAAGTAGGACACACGACGCCCGTAGCCTCAGTTGTAGTTTTTTTCCCCCAGAAGGTGTGGCACCCCTCTTCTTCCAGTCTGACACACAAAGCCTTGTGGAAACGTAAGCTGCAATCGCATAAGAAATTCTGTAACGGGGAAGGTAGGGAGGGAGCGATATGGAATACGTCGTCGGACCATCCCATCGAAAGAACGTTACCAGGTAAGAGAGTAACTTGTTCTTCGAGGGGATTGGGTCCTCTGACGTATTCCATATCTATGACAGACGCCCAAAGCAGTACCAATGCAAGGAGGTGGTAAAAGAAATTAGAAAACAGAAATTTAGAATGCCCAATCAAATTGCGGAGTAAAGGACCGCCTTGCCAAAGGCCAAATCCTGCCCACCGATGGACTCGAGGGAGTAGTGACGTACGTATGTACGGAAGCCCAGGTAGCTGCATCACAGATGTTACAAATAAGAACCCCCCTCTGTAGGGCAGTAGAGACAGCCATACCCCTGGTAGAATGGGCCCGTAAGCCGACCGGTGGGTCCTTACCCGCCAAGCGGTAACACTCAGAGATAGCCAAAATAATCCAGCGAGACAAAGTCTGTTTCGTCACAGCTTGTCCCAAACGCTTTCCAGCGTAACCAATGAAGAGTTGATCGTACACTCTGAGCCAGGACATGCGTGAAATATAAAAGCTTAACGCTCTCCTAGGATCAAGCCTATGGAGCCTCTCCTCGTCCTTACCAGGATGTGGAGGAGGATAAAATGCCGGAAGAACAACCTTCTGGCTTAAATGAAATTCCGACACCACCTTCGGAAGAAAGGAAGGACGAACTCCAAGGACAACCCTGTCCTTAAGAAACACAGTGAAGGGTGGCTTAACTGAAAGTGCCTGTAACTCACTCCCTCTGCGAGCGGAAGTGACCGCAACCAAAAATACAGTTTTAAGAGTTAACAGTCTCAAAGGGCACGAATGCAAAGGCTCAAACGGAGCACCCATCAAAAACTTGAGAACAAGGTTCAAATCCCAACCGGGCACCAGGAAAGGTGACGGAGGGAACACATTAGTGAGCCCTTTCAGAAACTGAGAAATTAAAGGAATTTTAAAATAGGAACACTCTTCAGACGAGCGCTTAAATATGGACAGTGCCGCCAGGTAACTTAACGGTACCCACTTGCAGGCCCCTGTGGGCCAAAGAAAGCAAAAAAGACAGAACCATGGGAATGTCACATGCAAAAGGATCCACATTCTTAACCCTGCACCAGTCGCAGAACTTACGCCAACGGCAACAGTACAGGGACTTTGTTGCTGGCCATGAGCAACACCTCCATCACGTCTTCAGGGAGGTCCCAATCCATATACCTCAACCTTTCAGAAACCAAGCGTGAAGGTTGAGGGATCTGACCTCTGGCTGGAGAACAAGACTCCCCTCCCGTGAGAGCAGATCGTTTCGGTAGGGAAGACGACGTGGAGGGCAGATGGACAAGTCGAGAAGGTCCAGGTACCACGTCCTCCGGGCCCACGCCGGAGCAATGAGGATCATCCGGGAACCGAACCTCCGTAACCTCCGCAGTACTTGCGGGATGACGGGGACTGGAGGAAACGCGTACAGCAGTGGGAATGACCACTCCACCACGAACGCGTCTCATAAGGCTCCTTCTGGAGGATATTCCCGCGAGCAGAACCTCTCGCACTTCCGGTTGACACTGGAGGCGAAGAGATCCACCTGAGGGGTCCCCCACATGGCAAAGATCTCCAGGAGAATCTCCTGAGCCAATTCCCACTCGTGGGAGATTGCGCTCTGCCTGCACAGAGCGTCCGCCGTCTCGTTTTCGTCTCCGGCCAGATGAACTGCTGAGATCGAAACTTCCTGCTGGATTGCCCAGAACCATAGCTGCATCGCCTCCCTGCACAGAGTAAGTGACCCTGCCCCCCCCCTTTTGTTGAGGTAGTGCATGGCCACGTGTTGTCCATCAGGATCAGGACATTCTTCCCTCGCACAGTCGGCAGCAAAGCCTTCAGGGCTAGCCTGACGGTCCTCAGCTCCAACAGATTGATAAGGAGTCTGGACTCTGACGGAGACCAACGACCGCTGACTGTCAACTCGTTGACATGAGCTCCCCATCCCGTGAGGGATGCGTCCGTCACCATCGTCACCTCCGGATGGAGCCCCCTTCATCAGATTGTCAGATGGGACTTCTTTAAGTTGAGGGAGAAGCCCAGCTTGTTTAGGGAGTGGCAGGTGACTGACAGATGATCCAGGACTTGCTCGGGAGAGCACGCCCTGATCAACCAATCGTCCAGGTAGGGGTAGACGTGAATCCCCCCTTTCCTGAGGTGCGCTGCCACCACTACCATGAGCTTGGTGAAGACCCTCGGGCGGAGGTCAAACCGAACGGCAGGACCCGAAACTGAGGGCCCGGAGGACTTGAGAGAGAGTAACCATCTTGAACTTGTCCTTCCTGAGGAGTTTGTTCACACCGCGCAAGTCCATCATGGGTCTCAATCCCCAGTCTTTCTTGGAAATCAAAAAATAAGGGGAATAGCATCCCTTGTTCCTACCCGCTACAGGCACCAGTTCTATGGCGCCTTTCTCCAGCAGGGACTGAATTTCCTGTGCAAGGAGCGGATCCGGACTCTTCAAAGAGAGATTCCCTGGTGTATTGTCTTGAGGCCTCTGCCGGAAAGGAAGACAGTAGCCGTGGGTTATGATCTCCAGAACCCACACATCTGAAGTAATGGCGCGCCACTCTGCAAGATGCAGCGCCAGGCTTCCCCAAACTGGCGAACCATGGGACATGGCCTCATGACTGAGCTGAAGCGGCTGCGGCGTTGCCTGAGGGCAAAGAGGCAACAGCCCGAGTGGCCTTGGCACCTCGAGTACCTTGTTTTCCACCTCTGCCACTCCTACGGTGGCCCCTATGACTGGCAGCTCCTCTCGCTTTACCAAAGGATGAGTAATACCTCCCCTCCATTGCTGTCCCCTAGGACGAAAAGGCGGAGGTTGGCGAACTGCAGCGCCCAACGACTTTGCTGCAGCTTTGGAGGTCTGCAACCTCTCAAGGCTCTCGTCAGCCTTGCTGCCAAAAAGATGTTGCCCTTCAAAGGGCATGTTGAGGAGCCGGGCTTGCACATCAGGAGCAAACCCCGACTTCCGCAACCACGCAAACCTGCGTATCACAGTGTTCGCCGCCATGGACCGGCTGATGCAATCTGCCATGTCCAAACCTGACTGAACGGCCTCACACATGGCGTCCTTACCATCCAGAACCATGGCAAGGAAAGCATCCTGTTCATCCCCTTCGGGAATATGTTCAGCCGCTAAGGAAACACAGTTCCACAGAGTGTGCGTGAAACGTGACAAGACACATACGGAGTTGGCCGTCTGAAGTGCCATACCCCCTGAAGAAAACACTTTCTTCGCCCAGCCGTCAAAACGCTTGTCGTCCCTATCAGGAGGGATGGTAGGATACGACGCCTGCTTTGCCGGGGCCGGAGCTGCCTGCACCACCAAACTCTCCGGAGTGGGGTGCTTGGTCAAGTAGCAGGGGTCGCTACTGGCCGGGCGGTAATTTCGCGGCAAAGACTGTCCCACTGCCGGGAGACTCTCCGGAGCAGTCCAAGCCGCCGCCACCCTCCTCTGTAGAGCCATATGGAACAGCAGTACCGGGTCAGATGGTGGACCTTGATCAAGGATATCCGTAAGGTCATCCTGAAGAAAATCCCCTGGGGGAGCAGCCATCCCAAGTACTCGGTGACCCTGGACATAAGGCGCCGGTACGAGGAGTCAGCATGAGTGCCAGGCTCAGGCCTACAAAACTCCACCTCCGGAGAGGTGTCCAGCCCACTGGCATCGTGCAGGGATTGCCGCAGGTCTTCAATTTGGCTATGGCCCGAGTAAATCTCGTCCGAACCATGCCATCATCAGAGCCCTCATCCACCTCCGAAATAAACTCAAGCTGGCGGAAAGAAGGCACAGAATGCGGAACAAAGCCATGCTTGGCCTTTGCCAGAGCCTTTCTAGGCGGTTCCCCCGAACCCTGGGGAACCCCCGTCGAAACAGCCTCGAAAGGCGTCGAGCCGGCACAGTCCTCGAGGCCGGGACCCCGAGCGAGTCCCTTGACAGGCCAGGGCGCTGATTGCGTCGACGACTTCTTCGAAGGCGGGGCCTCGAAAGAGTCCGTCGACGACCTTGGCGTCGACGTCTTCCTTGAAGACACCACAGGTTCACACGGTCTTGAGCGCGTCGAGGATCTGGAACGGGCATGCCGAGAACGATTCCCCTTGTCCGAGCAGGACCTCTCCCGCGAATCGGGACGACCACCCGAGCCCGAAGGCGTGCGAGCGGTGTCTCTCGACCGATCACGACCGACCCCACTTAGTGGCGCGGACGGACCAGTGCCCTGTGATTCGAGAATCGCCAACATTTTCTTCCCGAAGGAAGCCTATTCCTCCGGCGTCGCCTGCTTGGTGGGGTAAGCGACCCGCCGGCGGGCGGAGTCCTCGGAAGAGGACGGGGAAGGCGACCGATGACGGCGCTTCCGGGAGTGCCTCGAAGAGGCAGAGGAGTGGCGGGACCGACTCCGGGACCGAGACCCACTGGACTTCCAACAACGACGTGGAGAGTCGCCTCTCGAATCGTCCGTCGAAAGCCCCGCAGACCTCGACTTCCGTGGCTTAGACACCATACCTACCAATAACAACTTCTTGCGCTCCCGCAAGGCTTTAGACGTGAGCGACTGGCAGTCGACACAGTCATCCGTGTCATGGGCCTCCCCTAGGCACCAGAGGCAGGCGTCGTACGAGTCCGTAACCGACATCTTGGACCCACAGTCCCCGCACTTCTTAAAGCCCGGACGCGTTGTGGAAGACGAGGTAGACATCTTCACAAAGAAAGACTTCACAATACGAAACAGGTTCAAAGAACCGAGAAAGAACAGGAACTCCAAAGAGTCGAGGCGCACCTAGATCTCCGAAGCGAACATGTTCGCGGAAAAAACGGAACTGAGGCTACGGGCGTTGTGCGTCCTACTTATAACATCATGTGACGTCGGCCGTCGGAGGAGGTCCTCGAGGGTGGCGTATCGACGTCATCGACGCAGGATACAAACGCCGAAGATTTTCCGAAGCAGCACAGCTGTGGTGGTTACTGTCGTAGATATGGAATACGTCGGAGGACCCAATCCCCTCGAACAGCTGGTGTTGATCCGATGCACAGAAAGAGAAAAAGCAGATGCCTATGGAGTTTGTCAGACTCCAAAACAGTGAAAACAAATCCAAAGCAAGTAAACACACATGAGGGAGAAAAAAAGTCCCACTCACTCAGGAGTTAAAATTAAAAAGTCCCAAGTCCAACAAAAGAGCTGGGGGTCTCCAAGGTTGAAGGGAATGTGCACAGAACACTGGCCTATCAGGGTTCCCTTCCCCAAGCTTCGGCCCCTTTCACTCAACACAAAAGTTCAGTTTGTCAGGCTGTGCCCTTCTTTATCGACAGTTCTTTCAGGGGCAGTATCAGACTCAACACCAGGCTCTTTGCTCCTCCTTAGTGGACCCATGAAGAACCCCCTCTCCTTTTCTTCTGCTTTCACAATTCAACGTTCCTTTGTTGGGGTCCCCTGCACCCCTTTTCACACGTTCCATGTCTTGCATACTTTCTTCTCGCTTTCTTGTGCACAGTTGCACCTGTGTCTTGCTCCATTTCACTTGACTGTGCCTCTTGCACACTATTTCCTCTTTGTCGTGCTCACCTGCATGGTTTTCCACTTTTCGGGTCACTGGCACCCTCTGTGTTCCTTTTGCCTTTATAATTCCCTTCTTTGCTCGTCTCCGCGCCTCTAGTGCCTTTCACTTTTAAAGTTAATTTCCCCTTTTAACTCTGCGCCTCTAGCACATTAAATCTTGTTTTCCTTCTTGCTTGTAGTAACGCTTGCAACAAGCTTTCCTTTATACTTTCTTTCCTTTCATGCCATTTGCATTACATTTCAATTCTGCTACAGCTACCCGCACGTTACAGTTTATCTTCCTTTTCTCATGAGACTCACCGGTAAGCACGGCGCTGGCAAACCGTCTTCCTCTAGCTGCTTGGGTCGAGGTGAGGGTCTCACCACGTACAACTCCGACACCCCTGGGATCAGCACCTGTCCAAGTGAACAAGCAATTTGTTGAACACGGCCAGCAGTCTGCAGTCGAGTTCCTCTGATTGGAGACACGGCTCCCTAGCCACGCTGCACCCCCTCTGGCATACTGGGTCAGCGTCTCGGTACTCTGTTCTTCTCCAGGTTCTCCTCACGGCTTCCTTCTGCTGCTTGGCTCCCGTGCTCCACACTGCACCCCCAGCTCGCTCACTCTTCCTGGCAGAAGCACACCTTTTTTAGGGCAGGGGAGCATCAAGTGGAGTCAGGCGTGCACAGTTATAGTAAAGTGCCTGACCTTGCCGGACTAGTGGGACAGCCTAATGGTGCTATGTAGTAGGCCTCTCTTTGCCTCTCCATGCTGTTCCTATGGGCAATCTTCATTGATCTTGATCACTCCTTCCTCGTCCCAGTACTTATTGGAAATGGGGAGGGTGAGATTGGAAATACCCCATACAGAATGAGGGGGTTTGGAGTTTTCTCATCCTCTTTTCAGTACTAGATGTGGGGATTTGTTGTTGACCATTAAGGTGACTAGGTGATGTTTTTCATCTTTATTTGGATGGTTGTGGTAGTAATACCAGGGTGAAGGTTCTAAATCCCTTTGTTTCCTGGAGGGGGATAACTGGGAGGAAAAGGGTGGGTTTATAGCATATCCTCTGGGTTTTGAGGAAGGAGAGCCAAGGTTAGTGTCAAGGGTTGTGAAAGGGTTTTGTCTCCCTAGATGTCTAAGATGTTTTATCTTCCCTTTTCTTGAGGGAAGGACTAGACTTGGATGACAATATTCCCATTAACAATGAGGGTGGTAAGGATGGATTGGGGGGAATATCATGTCTCGCCTTCGGACGCTCTCCCCACAGCCCCCCCAAGAACACCCTACCCAGGTTATCCTCCCACACTTGTCCGCCCCCAGGGTTGGGATCCAAGAGCGATGGCCCTTCCCTGGCCACCTGAACAACGGATCCCGGGGGACTACTTGTGAGAATGCCCTCTGGTTTCTCACACACCCTTAGACTGGACACCCCGGAGAGAAACGCCAAGTGACAACCGCAATGTGATTGGCCACAGGCAAATGGAGCCACAGAGCCGGTCATGGTTGCAGTAAGCGGCAAATGGAACAGCCCAAGGCTTTTATGTTATTACAAAAGGCTCTTTGGTAAACCAAATTCCCCATCCATTATGAATAGAATGACCCATCTACAGTTGGCTAAGCTTAGGGGAAATGAACAATTGGAAAATCTTGTTCTAGGACTATAAATCACCATTGGGGCACTCATTCACATTTTAGCTCTGTGCCATACCAGAGTACAAAGTCAATTTGTAGAGCAGTCTGGATCATCCAAACTGCCACAAAGGTTTCCCCAGTTCTAGAAAAGAAACTGGAATGGCATCAAAAAGAACTACTGGGATTATCGAAACCATTGAGAACAACTCTGGATGAAACTGACCTAGACGAAAAAGCAGAGATAATCCAGAAATGGATTTCCGAAACAATAGACAGCAACTTCCCGGAATAATCCTTCGCATCACAAAAGAAAGCAATGGCAAGATGGTTTACACCTCACCTCAACACAATGAAAAAAAAAAATGGAAAATTGAACTTGAATGGAAGAAAAACTACGTTCAACCTGAAAAGAATATAATTAACAAAAACAAGTCAGAGCATACAAAGGGAAACTCTCAAAGCCAAATACTAAGACGACTGAATTGCAAAAGCCACCAACACCCAGAAAGAACTATTCAACATTGTACATGAGATGAGAAATCCTCCTGGATGCAATAACACTTGTCTGTGAGATCATGATATTTTTGTGAAGGTAGCACTTTAAAAATAAAATCACTGACATACATTGGATCATACAAAGTAGAGAAATGGAACCGACCTAATCGAACCACACATATAGGGCATTAGAATTAAAGGGGAGAGAATGGCGACCAAACAGGTGAACCATGGAGCACAGGGAGCTCCTCGGGGGTGCAGGGAAGAGATGCCCGCTCCTCAAGGGACCCGTGAAGGCGATGGTTGCTACACGCCAGGATGTGCCAAGGGGTAAAGTGATGTGGACATCCATTAGTATGGAAATGGGGGTGGAGGGAGAAGATACCACCACCAAACAGCCCTGTTAATCCACACCCCTGCACAGAAAACAGAAGTGGGAATTGAAGCGCAACACAACGTACGACATTGGAAGGGATATGTGCCACAGGCAGCCAAACCTGAGTGGGTACGATAAGACATCGCCACTAACCAACCTCATCCCTCTGCATACACCGTAACAAACTACACACACCCGCACAATAGCACATGACGGGTACCGACCGAAAATTCACACCGATGCTCAGCGACTGGTGTAAACTGAACTGAAGTGGACAACAGCACATCACTGCTCGCTTGCTCTTTTGTTGCACTTAGCCCTACCAACTTAACCCAACACCCTACCCTCTTGCTTTTCAGATCCGCCAGAGCACCAAGGGACCATGCAGGTGGTGATAGTGCACGATATAACAAACCTTTAACATATCCATCCAAAAGGGTATACCAACACCGAAATGCCATTCAAATCTCGTATGAACATAAGAACCATGATTAACCAGAGACATTTGTCTCGATGGGAGTGCTCGGTGAGGAGTGCTGGCCTCTCGAGGTACAAGGGAAAAGGCCCACATCTGGCTACCCTTACTATGTTCTAAATGGATATTCGCTGTTATGGCACAGACTGCTAAGCCTTGACCGAGGTCTACCTGAGTGGGTTACAGTCCACATAAGCAAGTGGACTTTTTTCCATTCTTGAATTTCTCACATGATTAGTGTCAGTCTCCCAAATTGTCAGTTACAGGCTTCCTTATACCAAACCATTTTGAATGTCTAATATAAAAACTTTTGACCAAGCTCAAGACGGTCTTCCTTTGTAGCAATAGGTCACTGCTCTTTGTGACGGGTCAGAAGGACAGACACGCGTCTTCCGTTTCAAGGGTTTTTGTTTTGTAAACTAAAATAACTAAGCGTATCGATTTCCCTAAACTATGGGCTTTCCCACTAACTAGGGTACTCATCAGTCGTCATCAAGTCCAAAAGGAAGAACTGTCACTTGTCCATATCTAGTCTACCCTGTCCCTACCACTATTCAGAAAAGAACTAAGGCACAGGAGCATGACTCCCTTCTCCTGTGTTCTGCTTCTCAGCCAAGTCACTAGTAGTTCTTGGTAATTACTTTCAATAGTTCATACAGTTCAAAAATAGGATTGTTCAGCTTTTCCAACGTGTCCTTGACACCATGCTTTTCCCTTCTGAGGTTCCTGCTCGCTCTTGGTTTTCTACATTTATTTGCTCTTTTTCTTGACTTAATGTCCACTCTTTCTGGCTGGGCCAGTCAACACTTTCAATAGGTTTCTTACCTTGCTTCCACTTCTATTACCGGGACGAGTAGGGAGGTTTAAGTAATGATTCGCACTTGGGGACGACTGTTTGCGCTTACTGGGATAAGTACGAATCATATAATACTTAGATTTGTCATCCATCCCGGGTCTCCCACTGTCCCAGTTCTCCTTGTCTTGTGGTTAGCGCCACTGGGCCTGTCTGAAGGACGGGAAACTCTTCTTGTGCTGTCAGGTTGGCTTTGCTCTTCTCGCTTTCTCGCTCTCTCCTTCTGTACCCGTTCTACGAAGCAGGAGGGTCTGTGGTCTCGATGTGGTTACAGGACAGTTCACTGAATCGCAGTCATGCCACTACTCACTGTGCGGTTTCTTCGTTGGGGTTCCCTGCTCGTTTCTCCAGCTTCTAGCTGTTCTCGCATCACTCTCACATACCAGATGTCTTCCCGGCCTGCACGCTGCACTTCTCAGCTTCTCTCAGCTTTCACACCAGCAGAGGTTTGAAACCCCCAGGCTGCCCTTCCTTCTAGAGCTCCTTTTTTTTTTAGGACGTGTAGCTGGGCCGTTCCCAGCAGAGCATTTGAGTACTTTCTCTCTCTTGTTAGAGTGTTCTGTATCCCTCAAGCACTCTTCTCCGTATTGGCAAGATACATGTCTTTATAGTGAACTACTGGTGTTAAATCACAACAAACAGTGGCTTGTTTGTCTTGGCTTCTTTTTGTTGTAGCTGTAAACGGTGGGCTGAGAGAGGCTTGGTGAGTTTCTCTTCGAACCGGGAGTCCTGGTCCCCAAAGGGGAGTCTCTCCCGGTGAAGTCCCGCTTGCCTCCATCCCTAGGGAGTGTATCGGGTTCACCTCTCTAACCTCACAGAGAAAGCTCCCCGACATCTGGGGAGAAGTGACTGAATCCTGCGATTCGTCACATCATCCAGCACAGCAGCCAAAATGACTAAAGGGTAACAAAAAACAAAGCAAAGCACTTTCACAGTGCCTTCACTAATTGCAAGTAATGGGAGAGAGGCAGAACTGGATCAGGGCAGATGGACAAGTGGTAGAACAAGACAATGGATGAGCAAGCAATGCAGATGGGATCGAGGCCTCTTGAGTGCACATCATCGGCAAGAACAAGAACATTTTGGTACCAGATTTCTGTACAGCTTATTTCTTACATTATGCGTGCTGTGCTACCAAGCTTCACACAGTGCTGATAACGTGGAACACTGCTGTGGCCCACTGCTTCCCAGTTCTTGTGACTCATGGCAAGTGCTTACTGTTGAAATATGAACGGAAGGGTGGATTAATCATGTGGCTGGGTCATCTGAAGGCCAGAGTTCTACCGTTGGCACACTGTCATCTGCAAGAAATGTCAATGTCATTTGACTCATCGTCCATGCCACTAATGTAGACACTGGGTGATGGGAAGCAATGTCATTTCGAAAGACACAACCATAGCAAAATAGAAGCTACAGCATTGGATCGAGTAACATTTTAACAAAATACAAATCCCAAATCCTTTTTGATTGAAAGCACAGTTCACAAAAAGTTGGGCAAAATGCATCGGTTATGAACAGAATTTAAGGATCAAAACGTGTCTAATATTTAGAAAAAGGGTCCACATACTGCAAAGTAAACACTTAAAGGGACCATGCAAACAAAAAAAATACAAGACTGCCCCAGTCAGCCAAACGCTGTAAAAAGCCACCTCAGGTTTATTGTAAAGCAGCATCAGTACTCTGCCAAGAACATGTATGCACAACACAGAGCCTGCCGGTTAGGTAGGCAGTGATTTTAAACACCAGTAGGAATAATTTAATGTTATTCCCAACTACGCACTTGACTTAAAAGTGGGCAATTTTAAGTTTGTGCTCTGGAAACTGGATACACGTCTAGTTTTGGGCAGACAGTTTTACAGATTTGGACAATGGGCCAACTGCGCTTAAAATCATGTAAGTAAAAAAATAAAAAAATAAAGTTGGACTGATTTACTTGTGTGATTTAGGTCACCCTGCTCACCCAAGGTGACCTGTGCATTTCTAGAGGGCGCTGTGACAGCACAAACAATTTTGCATTTGGTTTATTTATAAAGCGCAACCAGGCCCAGAGGCATACGGGCGCGTACGTTTTTTGATCATGTTACATAAGAGTACAGTTACATTACCAAGCAGTAGGCAACAGTTACAATAGTTGCGGTTACAAATAAATACATACATTGGTATTACAGGTACAAGCATACATGTTGCAATTAAGGCGGTGGGCAGAAGGTGAGACAGATAGTAATATTATTTACAATATGTACAGTGGGTAGGCATTAAATCTAAGCTCTAGGATGTTACGCTGTCAATGTGTCCAGGTCATGAAGCCAACGTTTGGTGTTGCGTTTAAATAGGTTGAAGGAGGTTACAGACCTGATTGGAACAGGTAGTGTGTTCCATAGCTTTGAGGCTTGTACAGGGAAACTAACCCCTCCCGAGTTATGGAGTTTGAATCTTGGTATAGATATAGTGTTAACTTGAGCTGTTCTAAGTGGTCTTGTAGATGTGTGTGGGGTAAGTTGGTTAGAGATGTAGGATGGTGCGAGGTTAGCCCTGGCTAAGTCACCACGCTGGCCAGTCACCTAGCGTGCATTGGCATCAGAAACGCTCCTGACAATAATACTTAAGCAAATGGGTTCCGGGGGCACATCAAATGGCCTGCCATTTTACAAGGACCAAAATAAAGTCTTTATACTTTGAGGGAGAGACAAGCAAGTGGGACAACTGGGGTTCCAATATGAACTAAAAAAAGTCAGACAGGATCCATCCATTAATTGCACACCCCCTGCAACCCTTTGAAACATGGGGAGGTTTTTTGTTTTCTGCTGTGATTAAGTAACAGAGAATAGAGCAGTTCTGAGGACCAAGGATGCCCACACACTAGGTGGGGAGCAACAGAGCAGACAAATGGGGGCGGGGGTGGAGCGTTCCCCAACCTACTCAGTCCCTCTTGTGTGTGGTCACCCAAGATAAAAATGTGTGACAGCCTTCAGGCTAAGAGATGATCGCATGTGAAAGGAGACTTTCAGTCATCTGAGCCAACCGAAGCATGCACCGATCAACCAGGAGCTGTGTGCTCATGAAGACTGGCCTGTTAACCAAAGTCATGGATTATTTTCCACGAATGAGCTGCACTCTGCTCGTAGTTGGACAAATCCTTCTGACCTCGGTTCAGAAATACCAGGGTCCAGATTACCCCTGTGGGCGACATAACAAATCACAACCTGGAAAGAGGAGGAAGGCTAGGAATAAACAATCTGAACACCAAATCAAGAGCCCTATAAAAGCTCAATGTGCTGCAGTTCGTGTCATTAATCAAGATGCAGACCTGATAGCGGAGAGAGGTCACAAGGAGCCAAGGGGAATAGCCAGGGAACAGGGAGGGACTACATTGAGAAAGCAATACAAGAGCCTGATGATAGCTATAACCCAGAGATTGGGCGAGAGCAGGCTAGCAGAGAAATTTAAGAGGGTGCTAGATGCAAGACCCTGGGGGAAGACCATACATAGAAATAAATGGTTAAGAGCTACAGCAGAGACTAGAGAAGAAGGCATTAGCCTCGGTGTGTAGCCGCCTGACAAAAAACCCTAAGAAGGTGGGGAAATATACTTGCTAGGAGTGTGTTAAAAGTATTGCCTTGTGAATTCTTGATGAGCTTTGAAATGATGCATCCCTTCTGTTTTCTGTACAATGTGTCCTGCAAATAAACTAAATTAGTTAGCACATCCCCATCACTTGGGTTAAGACAGTGGCTTGAGAATTGTGTCCAACTGAACCTATCAGCATTGTACTCATAATTGAATCTTAAACCTGTTTTCCATCGCAGAAGTAGTTGTAATACATCCTGTTGGGTTTGAACAATAGGGGTTTTTCCCCCCACAGGAACTTTCAAGTTCTGTTCTCGCGGCAAACGCTTGCCACTTACAAATTTCGGTGGGGAAACACCCCTATTGTTTGAACCTAACAGGGCGCATTACAATTACTTCCTAGATGGGAAACCACAGGTTTAAAATCTAATTAGGAGTACAATGCTATTAAGCAAGGCCATTTTCTCATCAATCTTACATGCATAATTGGGCAGTTCTTTAAATCGATCTTCCACTAAGGAATTGGACTAACTTGGAAATAATAATTGTAGGCCCTAAAGAAGCTCAATGTTTGAGCAAAAGATATACTGGCCATATCTGTTCAAATTAATATTGACATTCTTCTAATGTTTGATCGATTTTTACATTAAAATTATTTTTCTGAATCATTTTTTTATGAATGTAACTCTTATAAACACTTTATGCCTAACTAGTGTAGCATGCACCATGATAAAGAAACAGACGTTAGCACCGCAAGTCGCACACAAATCTCTCTTCATTAGGTCTCATCTCATTAGCACCTAGGGATACAGGTGCTTTCATCTTTCATCCGACATCCTGTAGCACATACATCACTGAACCTGAAAACACCAGCACCAGGTACATGTGTTAAACATATCCCCCCAACTATAGAAATAGCATCTCAATTTAACTAATCCAACCCTGTAGAGATGAGGTGTTCATAGACCATCTATCTATGAGCGTTTTCAGATCATCCAGTTGAAGCAGAGAATACAAAAGAAAGACTGGCTGAAAGTAGAAGCGAGTTGCCAGAATGCTGTCCTGCTACTTAACTGGTGTCAAGTTTTTCTTCCTTTACCAAGTAGATGGTGCACCTGTGGGATGCAAGTAGTTACTTGTTTACTAGAGGGACAGCACCTGACGCGACAGATTGTAAGGCAAAAATGCAAGATGTTTTATTCTCTCCTCCTCCACCCAAATAACACTTTGTACTACACTTACATGGGGTGTTTACAATTCAACACATCCATATTTAAATATGACGAAATGGCAAAATGTGTTTAAATTGCAACGTGATTCTTATTCAGGATATGTTAAACACAAAGAAGAAAAAATACTGTGAAATATTAATGAAGAATGGCCTACGCCCCAACAATACAACAGAACAAAACAGGATGTTCTATACATGAAAGGCTTCTGCTTTTCGGAGTTGGCTTAGCCAATGCAGTTTTCATGTTGATTCTCCAGTGGACCTGACAAGTTCATTTCTGTGAACCCTGCATATATTGTTAATAGGGATAAGGTGAAGGCAGTTCCTGGAGATTATTACGGCCATCTGGAGAGGAACAGGCTTATTTATCTTTTGTTAACCACACTCGAGAATATTCTTAAATACATTCAAATGGATTCAGAGCTGATAGTAATCATGATTGAACACATGGTGGGAGCCCTACAATCCAAGCTTCGAGGAACATTATTGCGCACATGATTTGAATGTTAACCTAGGCCTTACATAAAATCCTCCAACTGGATTTTATGAACGGTTTTGCAAACAAAAGCAGCCCCTGCCAGCTGGTCCAGGTCAATCATTAGCTACAGGCAAGCCAGCGACATGTTTTCACATCTCCAATTCGAAAGCCAAAGATGCACACTTTGCATTTCAAAATGACATTTCCGATCCAAAAGACTATTTTTGATGCAACTTCATAATGATGTATGACCAAAAGAAAAGGTGTATTGCAACCATGAGATTTCGTAATAAATCAACAAATTCATGCTGCATATCCAGCGTTTGTGAGGACTACTGGAACCCAGAAAGGAGCGTTTTGTGCATTTGTCATGTAGCTATGATAAAATATGGAATCAAATATGATTTTCAATTCAAAAGTGTCCAGAGGACACAACTCTTCCCCGTCGCATGTTAAGAAATAGGATTAAGCTACAAAAATTAAGGGGTGTAGGCTCCAAGTGCCTGCCTATTATGCAAGCCAATGGAAAGACTTGACCAATAAAAAAAGTGTGAGGCCACAATGACAGTTGGGAATAATTTTAATGAATGGGAATCAAGAGTGCTCTGGAATTGAAGGCTGCAGAGAAGGTGAATAAGTGTTCCAAATGGATGCGAGCAGAGCTTCGATAAGGCCTCAAACACCTACAGAGAATATCTATACAGAAATGTGCACCCAACGCAGACCGGCTTTCCTAGAGGAAGATGACCAGAAGAGGGCTAGCTGACTGGCATTTCCTTTGGAAAGTCTTCAGGGTCCCTGCTGGCTCTGCACCTTACAGAATTATTGAAAAGTATGCACATTCGCCAATGTAATTATACATACACTTTCTCGATCCATTTCTCTGTGAAGTCCCAGGAGAGGGTGCACTCGGAGGTGATCTCCACTAGGGGCCAGCTCAATCCAAATACAATGCTTGAGCATGTTAAGTGGGAACTGTACTTTGCCATCTCCCCTGTTCCCCTCCCTTGCCTTGTCGCGCTCTGAAACACTTGTGTACGAGCGCGATAGAAATAAAATATCAATCAATCAATCTCTTTGTATTCCAAACCAAGCCAGATTTGTTTTACATGCATAAAGATAGCATTTCTGCACAGCGCTTTATAAATCCAAAGAAAACCAAATGAAAACCTGAAGATTTTCACAGGTATAGTCCAACACTGGATTTGTGGATGGGTGCACATTTCCACATCTCCGAGATTGATAATTTGCGGCCTCTAAAGACCATAGGTATTAAAAAGCATTGATTGGGGATGTAGGGGAGCTTAGTTGTGTCCGGTCCATACAGAAATGCCAAAATAAAGTCCATTAACCCCTCACTCATAACATTGCACAACGGAGGGCAGGGTGGTGAGGGGTGGGGTTTGACCAGATCTGTGAGGAAAAGTGGAAGAGGTATTTATTCTTGTAATCAGAAAATCTAACTATATATTTCCGTTTTTAATGTGTGAACTTCTACATTGTCTGTTCTAAATGGATAGCACAGTGCCCATAAACAGATGCCTCTAGTCCCTATGCAACCTTGCATAGTTTGCATTATATTTTCATGCATATGCTAGAAACCCACAGCACCATAGCTACATGGGATGGCATTACTAAGGGGGCGGGAGGGCGGACAACTAAAATGGTATTCAAATCACGTTTACTTTCCATGTAGCCTTTCTCCGATACCAATGCTTGTTACTGACATTGAAGAAAATGCATATTTAAAAATTGTCATTTAAATAAAAAGCTAATTGAATTGTGGTCATCTGAAGCAAGTTTTGATACATTGGCCAATAAGCGGAAATGTTGTCATAGAAGTGGATGCTTAAAGGTGCCACTGAATTACTTAGGATTAGAGATAAATATATTTAGAAATGCATAATGTATATCATTTGATACAAGGAGTGACGGCGAGTCTGCACAATTTGTTAATGAGAATAATATAGGCAGTTAACCAATTACAAATTGCATCAATCTTTTATTGTAGTGACTTCCTCAGCAGAAAGGTAGGGACCACCTTTCAAGTGATTTTATTTGAATACAACAACATTTTAATAGATATTACAGCCAGTCTCCTGTCCCTGGATTGTGTATTAGGGAAGTGCTAAATAAGCGATACCCACTTAGAGATGCACAATCATAACATACACAAAATATCAAAACACAATAATATGTGCATTCTTAGTCTCACATGGCCAACCAAATCCACCTGTTGCAAGTATCATTCTCTTGGGGCACCGCGTGGTGCTCAAACCCACCAGCTGTGTGACCTGTTGCTCAGAGAAAAATCTTTCGACTGTCCATTTTGTGCTCTACCTAGAAACATCACAGAACTTTTCAATTTCCACCAGGGCTGTACTTGGGGATGATGGTATACTGCACAACCAGATGGTAATCTGCGCATAAACAGATCTTCTGCAGTACACTTCTCTCCATAAACTGCATTATAGCAAACCTAAATGATGGGTTGATGAGATGGGAGTCGACCAAGTGTGTATGTATTTAGGGATTGTTACCCAAGAGACACCTGAAAACCAACATGGATATTTATTTTTCAGTTTCCATTTATTACAGTGCACAAAACCCTCGGATATCTAGGCGTTAGGATACTCTGCTCCCAAACATGCAAAAGCTGATTGCAAGATCAGATAAGTTCAAACTTTCCTTGTGGTGAAAGTTCAACTCCCCAGAACACGGGTACAAATGTCAAGTTGCAAGTTACTAGCTAGGCATGAAAAGTAAGTCACCCCCACAGCTCTGCACATATAAACAGAGCGCCATTGTGTACTCACCAGGAGTCAATTATAACTAGCCAAAGGCTATGTAGAGTGCACATTTTGAGGCCTGCCCGCAGAGTACTAAAGTATGTTAAGGTTTCTTCTGTCTGTTGAGGATACTTAGGATGTTTTGAAAGAGGATATTTGCTCTATCTTCCAAAGTGCATCATCAGTCCTGTGCTAGTTAAAGCAAATTACTGGTAAAAAGACTGGGACTCAGAAAGTGCAGCTAAGGAAATGCCAAGTAAACTTCAGCACAGGCTTTGAATTTGTATCTGTACCACCAATTATCCAGCGAACGATAAGAAGCTCTCTGATTAAAAAGTGGGAAATTACATCCGTCAACTTTTTTAGATGACATCACCCAGTTAAAGTGATGTTCCAGAGATCCACAAATGAGCTTAAAGCTGCAACAAAAACTTTGGGGCCTGCTGTCCAGAATGTTAAAGGCAGGAATTAAAGATAATGCCAAATGCTGGTTCTGTGCATCTCCAGGTGGAGGGCTTTTTCACATGTTTTGGACCAGAAGAAAGGTGGAGGAGTTCTGGTCAGGGGTTTTCTTGTCTGATACATCTTGTAGTGGGGACAGCTGCAGCTTAAGTCGCTAGTAACCATGCTGGGATCAACATGCAAACAAAGATTTGAGTGAAGGAAACAAACTGTGGATCTTATGGGCAGTTACTTGTGTTATTTGTATTTATTGTATTTGGTTTAAAATCAAACCTTTACAATATCAAAAACTAAAATATGACTATGAGGAACAGTCATACACATAAATTAGAATCTGTACAAACATTCCTGTCTCAGAAACAAGAAAATCATGACAATAGTACATTTCATTATTAGTACTCTAATCTAAAAAACCTAAAATCATAAAACGTTTCATTTGAATTTCCATAGCTAAAATCCATAATTTCCTAACATTTAAGGAGGACACTGCAATACCCATCGTTGTTGGATCTGGCCTTTGACATCTATACCAGAGGAAGTCTGCATTCAAATCCAGTTCTTTAAATAATCTTCCAAAACATGTCATTCATAATGCTGTACAATCAGTTAATAACTGTCTCAATGTTTCCATTATTGTTTTACTACCACAGTGCCTGCAGTAAGTTAATTTCCGGTTTGAAATTACCTCCTAGAATACAGTAGATTGCACCTAAAACGAAGAAGGATCTCTCTAACAACGATAAGGAACAATGGCTAAATATTCCTCCATAACACCACAATGTTTCTGTTCATTCGATAGAGGGGTAAGTGAGGGATATTCATGAAACAAATCCACTGTAGAAGACGAGTCAAATTATAGTAATTTCTTTTTGATTCACATGGGATCATTCTCTAAAATCAATCATATTGCTTGCAGGCGACATCTGTCACAATATAGGTACAAATTGCTATTCATCAATGTGTCAACATTATTACCGACCACTTGTTACAAAGTACCTTTCTTTGCATCCTGAAATTTGACGAATAGATTCAACATTCTCCATTTTACACAAGTTTGTAGAGAATATCGGCCCAACTCAAAATCGAATAGCAGCCAGTACCCTTCTCCATATGCCTCCTTCAGTTATATCTAAGTATTTAAACAGCTATGCGCCTCACAATTCAAGGCCATATAGCAACTTGTTACTACTTTACCTTCATAAAATAAAACAACCATCTTCAATGAGAAGCAACCATATTTCTTATTTATTTTCTCATCGGATTGGATAAAATCATTGCTTTCTTTTCTGATCTGAGGTTGGCTTGTGATCAGAAAACCCAAATAAACCATACTCGTTACCCTACTCAATACAGACCGACAGATAGACCATTTATACACGTCTTCTTCCCCTTAGCAAACGCTACGATTGTTGTCTTAGTTGCATTGATTGCCAAATTGTTATCCCCTGCTAACTTTTAAAATGCATTCAGTGGCCTTTGGAGCCCAATGTGTGACTTGTAAAATAATATAAAGTCATCCACATAGGCGATCCATGGAATCCTCGAGGTGCCAATTTTTGGGGTAATAAATGAAGCTAGGCTCAGGTAGTTAGCTACATCTGAAACATACAAGTTAAAAGGGCAGGGTGCCAATACGCAGCCCTGCCTGAGACCCCTCACTGTTTCAATCCTAGCAGAGATGCCGCCTTCCCTATTCAGCCCAATACATATTCCTGAGGCCACATACGGGCCAATTATTAGGTCTAATAGGGTAGCCAGAATTCCCCAGGTTGCAAGTATTGTCCAAAGGCGTGATCAGTGAACTATCAAAAAAGCAGCCGATAGAACTAATGATGCTGCATAAGTAACCCCTTCTCCATCACCCCATGATTGGTCCTGTATAAAGCGTACTATAAAAACATTGATGACAGTCCGTGACACCTACAGAAGCCTGTTTGGAGGCTATTCAATCTACCAGTTGCCTCCACCCATGCCTCCAACTGCTTTAATACGAGGGACGTGAAAATGTTACCATCTTTCGTCCATTAATGATATTGGACAAAAGAGCCACAAAAACTGTCTTTGCGCCCCTCATATATAGGGACTACCCATGAAGCTGAAAAGGACTTCGTGCCAATGATATCCTTGAATAAAATATGGAAAAAAAAAAGACCAGGTTTCTGGATTGCCCTTCAGAATTGTAATGTTAGCCTGTTAGGGTCTGCTGCTTGTGAATTGCTACCATTCCTAATCAATCAACACCAGGATGGTTCAGGATCCGGAGCAAATGTCCCTTACACAAAAATATTCCCATTTGCACCAAGTTCGAGAGACTTCTGTGGGCTTGCTTTCCCAGTAGCTTTAATGAGTTCATCCACCATCGCAACCGCAGTACTACATTTTCCATTGAGTTCTGTACACAGTTTAGCAAATATGAGGATTTTCCTAAAGTTTTAGTATAGACCATCGTCTGTGGCTGCACATTCCCATACGCCTTTGTAAAGTGGGTTACATAATCTGCTTCGTTGACTCGATTCATTTGTTTACTTGTTTCGCCTTCCAAAACATTGATTATATCCCAAAAAGCACAGATACCTTTACTACACAGTATATTAAACGCATCTTCAGCATCTTTCTGTAACATCACAATTCTATGCTGTTTTACAAAGTTATTGTATTTGTTTGTTTTTTTGATCTGCCTCATTTGAATATTTTCTCCCATATCACTCAAGTTCACCAACCGTATAAAGCATTGCACATTTCTTTTTCACATACCAATTTCATGTCATAACTGTGTTTATACCTCTTAGCCCCTTTCTTTACATAACCCCCCCCAGCAAAGCATACATCATTAAGCATTTAGTGTCTTTTCATAATTCTTGAGACAAAATCTGGCCAACTTCCAATCATATGATGTGGTATTTAAAAAATGCGATATGATGTTATTAAAATCACCCAATATCCTTTGGTCTCAGTGAGATCCTTTTACCCCCTGGGTTGATGCAAAGACCAGTTACTTCACCTTGCACCACCAAACCTAATGCTCTTAATGTACTTTAACTCAACACAATCACGGAACAGCATATAGTCAGTAAAGATATAATCCAATCCAGGTAAAACCCCTCTGCGGTCACCCTGCACATTATTATTCAGCATATACAATCCCAGAGCAGCTAAATTTCTTGACCAAATCTTTCCAGATGTACCTTTTCGTTTTCATCGGTTTTGGGGTCCGCCACCATCCAGACATCTCCAGTTTCCAGATTATCACAAGTGGAATTGAGGTCACCTGCCAGGATTACTTGGCCTTCTGATCTGTCACCCTTCCAATCTAGGACTACTTTATTTATTAACTTTAGGAAACAAGGAATCAATCTAAAATCACTTATCCCAATAGATGTTAATTAGCAACAGCTTCTGTGCGCCTCGTAGTTCTTTAGATGACAATTTAACTGCCAGCAGACCAAAGTGCATGTTCGAAACTTCAGTGGCAACAAGATCCTGGCAAGATTTAATAGCAATCAGTAGACCGGCCTGATGCCCTGCCACACACACCTGGCTTTGCCTCTCAACAAAAATCCTTACAGCCATCTAAAGCTGGGGAGTACTGTGAACCAGTACTCTTGTAGAAAAATAGCATTACATTATTTCAATAGTTTAGCAGCTTGTTGTATAGGTGAGTAAACCCCCTGGAGTTCCATTAAATTCTGTGGAATGCTAAAGTTGCGGCCTCTGTTGCCCCCACGATTTTACCAGCACTTCAGAGACCCCAGACCAGTTCTCATTACATTTTCCAGATGTAGCTTTTGTTCCAACCTCCACTTCTCTTTCTGTTTGACCATTAAACCTAAACAGACACTACTATTTCTCGTTCTTTTGGTTTTAAATCCTATTCAGGCATCCTCGTAGTTTTTCAATTTAACAATTTGAGATCAAAGCCCATGTTTAGCAAAGGCTCTCTCTCTTTCCACACTAAATTTCACAAGGGAGGAACCAAAATGCTGTACATATTGGTCACCTATACGTGGGTCGGGGAACTCCACATGTTCAATATCATAGGAGGAAATTGCTCTTAATTTGGGGACTTCCTTAAGAATAGTTAATACATTTGCTCGGTTTAAACACAACACTGATCCTTTATTCCACAAGCATTTGACACTCAAGCTCTTTCATTTTGTTATTTGTTTGTGTCCTTGATGCTCGTATTCTCTGAGAAGTTTGTAACAGGGGTCTTAATACCAATCCTATTACTTGGTCCCAATCTACTGTCAGTTGATGTGACATCTATACTCCTTGCACCTTAAAGTATACCGTTAGTACACTTCTGGCCCTCACCCACTAATTCACAGCCAGCAGCCTTGCACGCGTTGTCACTGCTTGTACTCTGGCAGTTACCATCTTCAAATTTTTGATAGGGTTTCTCATGAGATCCAGCCAAGCAGCCATTCCACTTAAACTTTAAATTAGGTCTATATAATTTATCCAATAGAACACAGCGGGGGGGGGTAATAACCGTGGATTCATAATTCAAGATGTGCCTTTCCACCCCACGTTTCAGAGTAAATGCACCCACAGGTTTCTCAAATGCCCTCAGCCCTACTTTGGGCCGTGTATCAACATTAAATGAGCTTACAGCTGTCCCCTCTGTCTGCACTGCATTATTTATTGTGCGTTGCTTCCTTGAATATCAAATTACGTCCTCTTCTGTATTGCCCACTGATTTATCACACTTATCTGCCACGTTAAAGTGCACATCGGTCTCCAACTGCCTTGTGAATAAATCATCTTTCTGGGCTGCAGTATTAACCACTGTATTCTCTAGTGAGCCACAGGATGGCTCCTCCCCAAGTTGCAATTTATACTTGGTATGAGGTTCATCTGTTCACCCTCAAAGGAGGGCGCTTGAACTATTTAGTCTGTCTGGACTGAAGTAGAGAATGCCCCTTGTTTCATTACTATCTTTCTTGGATTGGGGGTTTCATCAGGCTCGGTCTACTCTTAAAGGATTCCATCATCGTTAAATTTCTCAAAAGTGTATGTGATGATTTACCCTTTGGGCCCGATTCATGGAAGTGTTTTAGAATGGTGCAATGCCATGGGAAAACGTTCTGTGAATCAGGCCCCTAGTTTTCAAATTGTCAGTGTTTCTAGTTTTTTTTTAATGTGGTTTACTAGTTCCCTTCCTAGATAAACCAGTAGCAAGTACACTCCCCCAGCTTCTTCTGCTAGATCAGCTACGTCAGCCAAGGCCATTTCCAGTGATGACACCTACAGAGACCTGAATGTGTCAAGCTCAATGTTGACCTCACAGTGTCTTGGACATGTTTTGTTTTACAATTTTTCTTTTTCCCCACACTTGACCAGACTGGGCCACACAGCATTCTTCTTCTTGTCCATTTAGCTGGTTTTCAACAATTGACAAATCAGCCTCAACCTCGATAATCTGAATGTCTTGATCACTCTGATTCACCTCTACAACCGAAATGTTTCCCACATCTGCCGCCAAACCAATTCCAATCGTAAAAGTATTTTGAGGTGCAGCATTCAATGGGGAACTCCTGATATTGGTACCGCAACATACTGTCATCAAGATCTTTCACCTCAAACTTAATTTCATTAAGTATCGAGGTATGGGCCTTCACCCAATTCCGTAGATTATCATAAAGTTCGACAAAAGAACTTCGTACCATGTTAAGGGCAGAGCTAGTGGGGAGGGGGTAGCCCAATTCGTTCATCCACCTCTCTAAAGGTATGATGTATTGACCAGCCCAGCTCACATTTAATACACCCTCCCCATCCACCATTTCTACAGAATTGTCTAGGTCTGTAAGATTGGTCAACTCTGTGGGAGAGCCCAGTACTGATTTACCATGCATCTGTTGTTCATCCTCCCTTCTCAGATGATTCCCATTCTCACACTCATCAGCACATCTGCATTCATCTATGCACTCTTTCACACCTACTTCAACATCAACAAATTCAATCATACTCAAATCACTAATGTGGGAACATTCTGTTCGAGCCAGGGCACTGAAAGCCTCGACTGTACGCATTTCAGTACTAGTTCCAGATTTTGGGGGAAAAGTCTCGATTTTATATCCAGCCATTGTAGTGCAAACTGATAATGTGACATCTGAATTGTTTCCAAATACAAGTCAGAATGCATTACATTTCTGCCAGGTGCAACCAAGTTGTGTCGCCACCAGTGCATAGATAGCCCGTTGGTCAAGCCTTCTCTAGTCTTGGCCGTTTGTTTCTCTTTCATGTTTTCCACAACTGGCTTGGCTAATTCCACATTCACTGTGATATTTACTTGGTTCCTCAAGCTGGTGCACATTAACACCATTGTTACCCAGTACAAGCAGTGATATTAACAAAGAAACACTAAGCAACTGCCACTCCCGGCTGCAGTGACTTATCAAAGGTGAGTCCGAGATTACCAGTCAATTCAAGATGGACACACTAAATCCCAAGCAACTCAGCTGCAAATTAATAACGGTTTAGCTTTAATACGCATGCTCTTAAAAAAAAAAAAAAGCATAGTTGCACATTTACTCACTTGGACTGCATCAATTTCCAGTTTGTTGTCGAGGATTATATCGGTAGCCCGAGACCTCTAGAGTGCCGGCACAATGAGGCTACACTCACTGCTGCGCTAGAATGTAATATAAGAGGATTCTCGTCTCCACTTCCCCCCTAACCAGCCATGCCCAGCACAATAAGCACTGAAAACACTCCGTTAGATGTCTGCAGCAGCCTCCAAAGCAGACCAATCTGGATGTCTCTCTCTGTTACTTGTGCTAAAACAATTCTTCAGAAATTGAAAACAGACTAGACCAGATGTGAAACCATGGATAGCAGATCTAGATAGGCCTGCCAAACTGAAAAAGAGATCAGTAATTCGAGAGGAGAACCAAGACAACATCAATGCATCAAGATAATCTTTACAGAACAGTTAGAATGATGATATATATATATATATATATATATATATATGCCCCCCCCAGTGATCCGCCTCCCTCTGCTCCCACCCATACTACTCTTCCATCCCATTACTTTCCAAACCCATTCTGTAATCTGATATTATCTAGCAAGGCATACATTATTTCTCAAAAATGATTAGCAGAATGAGCCAATTATTTTTTTCTTGATTAGCAAACACACTTACTTGATTAGCAATTTTATACAAATATTTTAAATCTCAACAGAAGTTATTTTTACCCGACATAACATTAGCAAGAATACAGCATTTCTATGTACCTCTGAAGTAATAACTTAGTGCGATGATGGTGTATAAAATGTAAACGTTAGCTGCATGAATGGACAAAAAATAAATAGATATGATAAAAACGTCAGTGCAAGGCTCTGTGCGGCTGGGTGCAATCCGTGTTGCACAGGGCAGTGTCCTTCAAATTGTACACCTGACCCTTCATTTCCTGTGTAAGGTGAATTTCAGAAGTTTCATAAAAACAAAAAAGTACACATGATAAAGGAAAGTCAGCCTGAGACGTAGAATGGTTTTGCAGCAGGGAGGGTAATTGTCACCTTCAGGTGGACAAGATGGCCCTTGCAAGTCATTGATATCAACCGTTTTCAAAATAGCGTTAATTACCACTTTCGGGACAGGAGTGGGGGGGTGGCGGGCAGGGCCGCCAACGGTCCTCAAGCCTGATTCAGGTAAGCACAAGAGCAGCATTCCAGCCCTACACATCCATTAAAGTGATATTTATCACTATTAGCACTCGGAGCAGTAGATCTGTAGCTGTACATAATGGATGGAACTATTGATTTACTTTGCATAAACCTTCGTTAGTTTTGTGTTGTCATTATGTAAGAGAAAATAAAGTAAGCAACTAAGCATAGTGGATGGTGTAGTAGGCAGAGATTTGGGCAAACTAGGTAATTATTGTAGTTTTGCGGCCATCTCACTTTCAGGAGAGCTGGTATAAAGCAACACGGTGAAACTATAGTATGACAAGGAATTTGAGAACAGCTCGTGGGTTAAGCACGAGTTGCACAGATTATGCAACCAGCAGGTCACAGAACTAGGTTTGTCAAAAGCATTTGGCCATATAATCATGTACATCTTCAAAAGTGTTCACTTGTCCCAACAAAATGAAATATAGTACGCACTATGAGGAGATTTAGATACAATTACTTAACCTTTACTGAAAACCATGTACATAATGCAGTGTTGCATTATTTAGCAACTTACATTTTTAGGAAGGGAATTGCAGGATTCTTTTAAAACAAAATTCATACATACTGGTCTTTGCCAGACAGGATATAGGTTGCTTAATAAAAGTATACTCCAGATAATGTCTGGTTTGCAATTATGGAGAGCATGTTTCTTGCCTTGCACTCCAACACAGGACTTTGGCAAATTTAATTGTGCCCCTCAAATCATTTCCTCCATCTCCCATTGGACTCTTTGCACTTGCAGTGAACAGATCAGAGGGTGGATGAATGCCAGGTGAGCTGTGCCTTGATTGAAAAAGGTAATTTAAAAAGATAGCAGTGCTACACAAGTGTAAATTAATTCGCAAAATTGCTATGCGACACTGCTTATTTTATGCCTTGTTCCTTACATCTCTTACCCCCACCACCCAGGAGAGACCTGGTAAAATGTATGCAACTCCGTGGCTAATCGAATTGATGAGTTTAGAGTATGGCGAGAAGGGTAAGGGTTGCACATCACCGATTAGTTTTCTTCTATTGGGTTAAGCAAAGAATATCCAAAAAAAGAATGGGCGGAAGAAGCACGATTACGGAAAGTATTTGTTTTCCATTCCATACAAAACAGTTGCCAGCAGTGTGAGCGGCCAGATGAAGGTAAAAACATTTGATGTAGAGGAAGTCAGTTAGTGTAAAGCTCCCACATCCACGTGCTGGCTCAAGAGAAGAAACACTGTATACCAGTCATGCCTATTTATAAGTGTAAACCGTTTAACCAGAGCCATTAACAGATCATAACTCCTTCAGAGCCGAAATATTTGCCACTCGTCATTAGCTAGTGGTGAATTTGGAACAGTACTTTGTTCATGTGGAGAACAGACGTACCTGGCTAACATCTTTCAACTTGAACATACTCACCCAGTCTTCATGTAGCGTAAAGTAGAATGCATTCAACCTCATCTTCAAAATTTCCTTGCAACAATTCTAAATGCTCAAACAACCAAATAGCGTCTGTCTCCAAGTTTTTTTTTGTCCAACAGATAAGCCAGTGGTCTCCAAACTGTGTGGCTGTCAGGGATTGGCGAGGAGGTAGGTGCAGAGAAGGACAGGGTGCAGAGAATCAAGAAGATCTATAAAAAGGGATCATGGGACTGTTTTTTAATTAATCAATAAGCCCCGAGCAGGGGGGGATTTCCACTTCAGGTAATGCTCTGGGGCCCATAGATAAATGCCCCCCCCCCGCGAGGGGCTTATTGCTATTAGTACCCCAGCCCTTAAAACCAGGGTACTAAAAGCATTTTTTTTATGTTCGGAAACGCTCTGGCGTTTCGCAACAGAAAAAAATTTAAATATAAAGAAATGGTCGCCAAGAAAGGGAAAACAGTCAGTTTTCCCTTTCCATGGCAGACATTAAAAATAAGCTGGTGACAGACGTGTTCACAGCGTGTCTGCTCCCGAAATGGACATTAAGTGGGGGTGGGAGGGATGAGAGGGAATTCTGTGGATGGGGAGGTGTGGAGAGAAGATGTACCAGATTCCCCGGTGAGAGGAGATGGCGGAGGCCAGCCCTGAGGAGGCACAGGTTGCCAGGATTACCATATGGTAACGCAGCGTTCTGAACCTCCTCATTGGCTGGGAGGCAGCCACACCCCCCTCGCCGGGTACTAATAGAAAATATAAGCATTTAATAGAAAATATGAGTAGTTATAGCTTATAGGGGGCCCCCCGGAAACAATATACGTACTCATGGTGCGGTGCTCAGTATAACAAAAGTTTGACCACTGACATAAGCACACTGTAACAAACACTAGTGTTATATGTCGGGCACCATTGCTAAACTGTTCGTTTTGTATGCATTGCTCTTCAACAAAAAAAATTCGGCGGAATGGGTGGTGTCACTATGCACTCCAGAATCTATACAATCGACTTGCGTGAAATTCAAGCCTGCCCCAAATACAAACCTCTTACAGGTTTCAACGTTAGAAGTGAAACATGCTCATATACATGCATGCAGGCACACATGGATCCACTGAAATCTTGCAGCTTTAAAAAAAGAAAACGCTAAGTAGCGGTTTGCAAAGCCTTCTTAGGAAATGTTGAGCTCTGGCTGTACGAGGAGGCTTTCAGCAAATGTGGTTACAAGAGAACAATTGTACAAACCGGATCCTCTCCTTGCAGCCTGGGCACAACTACAATGTCGGTGACCTACTTAAGCAGGGGATTAAGGACATTTTACCTGTGCTGTACCGTACCATAAAGTTATGTCCAAGGAAGCAAGGAAAGAGTTTTACCACTAGAGCATCCCCCAGGAAAATGCTCTCATTCCCACCCCTGCTCTACTAATGTGCATTTGCACAATGTAAAAAGTACAACAGTTATAAATGAACCAACTGAAATTGGATAAAGCACAGATCAGGAGAACAGTATGGGCAGGTCAATTCCCAAATTACATACTGTCCCATTTGTCAAGAAATACATCCAGCTATAATGCAATAGGAACAGTGTGTGTAGTATTACGAGGCACTTACTTTTTGACAGTAAACGCAGCAGGACTAGAAACCAACCGCTGATGGCTGCTCCATTATCCCCCGATCCCCGTTTCAACCTTCTACCCGCACCAAACATCAAACGGCATTCTACATATGTGAAGACAACGGGAATAATGAAATGATAGGAAATACAAAAGCTGTAGTAGGTTGGCAGTCATTGGCCTTATCTACGTAAGCGTATTTCCGGTGCTTATTATCTGCTTAGATTCACATGCTCTGCGTAGTCCGACATTTAGTGGAAGTCTGAGTATTACAATATTTTATTTCAAAACTTGAAAACAGACATTGATTGACAGGGGGGGTTTAGTAATACTATCCCTAGTGTGACCCGGACTGTAACCATGGTCCTTCACGCATCGATGTCCCTCAGATTGTTTCTGACATGAGCTTGCATGAAGTGTAGCGCAAGTACAGATATGATAAAGCAGAAACAGTGATAACCCAGAAAACATCTATACGCCTTCTTACTCCAGTAGGGGAGGAAAGGTGGGCGCATGTGAATCAAAGCAGATACAAGCACCAAAAATACGATTACGTTGAGTAATGTACCCCTTCTGGAGCTTGTGGATCTGCTTAGATCACATGCTCAGCATAGATTAGCGAGCAGTAGCTGTCGAAGGAGGTGGGAAGTTAGAAGGTACAGCGGTAAAGAGATGTTTTAGGACCGCTTGTCCCACCTGTCAATCTGCTTTAGTGTGTGTGCCAATTCAATAATGCTGTGTGGACGTATGGATGGAGCTCCATGTAGCAGCCTTGCAGATGAAGTCCAAAGGGACATTTGCAATGAAAGCAAATCTTAAGAAATATGTCTCATGTCCATGACTGATCAGTCTGCCTCCCTTTGTGCTTTGTAGAGATTCCTTAAAAATAGCCTCCTTGATCCCAAGCCAACATCGACTCCGCTTTGTTTTGCACACAAGGCTGTTCTTCCCGCGTCTCCTGACGATCCAACCCAGATCAGCTTCTGAGGTAGTTGAATTGAATATTTACACGGGCCAGCGTTCATTTTCCAATAGTGGCTGTCCTTGCCACGTTGTATATTCCTCTATAGCAAGCTTCTATACATCTTTTCTAACTTGCGTTACTGCGTATCTACACTTATTGGTCAGCAAGTTACTTTATCTTCTTTTGCATTCTTGATTACTTTATCATTTTGTACATGTTTCTCTCATTACTTCAGTTACATAGTCACTTCAATATTTTCATATCATTTCAACATAGATTTGTACATTTTCTTTATGACATCACTTTGCCCACGTCAAATTCCACTCGCTCCACGATGTCCAATGTTGCGTACTGACATCCTTCCATACGGCATGCTTCCACACTTTTAGTGCGAGGGTACATTCGATACAGTTGCTTGAGTGCATATCGTCTCTCATACACTAAAAAGGTATGGGCATAACACATGGAGTCCCACATACAGCCCTTCTCCTGCTGTTCCAGTATGATGGCGGTGAGGGGGTGGGAGCTAGGGAAAATGCATCCACCTGCTCCTTTACAACCACCTTCCCCCCCACTAAACTCTTCCAATGCTCCGCCCACCCCCAGCTCCCTCAATCACCAGAGTATTGGCCTCTGCTCCCCAAGCTGCCTGCCGCCTCCTACCCTCAACTACCATTCTACCAGCCTCCCTTTCCTCATGGTTTAAATCAGGGTTGTCCAACTCTAGGCCTCGAGGGACGGAATACTGATGCGTTTTCAGTATATCCCCAATAAATATTCATGAAAAAAGAATTGCACACATTTAGATTCATTGTATGCAAATTTCTCATTAATATGAAGGGGTCTCCTGAAAATCAGACATGATTAATGACGAGGCGTGGAGTTGGACAACCCTGCTTTAAACCTTATACAGGTCTCAGCAAATCCCTCCTTTCATCTCCCCTCCTAAGCATCCTTCCTGCACCCAACCTACCTACCAATTACAGGATTTTAAAACCTGCCAACCTTTTGTCTACCTTCATCCCACGTCCACTCCTCACCAATTACATCCCTCCCTCAATCTTTCCATCCCACCACACTTAAAACAACACTACTGTGCCACACAATCCTTAAGCTTTTCTCCCACGAACCTAGCCTTACTTTACTGCCAACTACATCGCTGCTACCCTAATCCTCCGAGTCAATACAATTCATGAAGGTTTGCAAAAAAGAGGCCTCCCAAAAGACACATTTAAATTGGTTGCACATCCCAAAATTGCAATGAGGTGCTGAATCCCAGACTGGAATGCATTCAAATGCAAAACGAAATAATTACCTACCACCAGTTTGCTAGGCCTTCAGTGATGTGGGTGCTTTTACCAAAACTTAAAGCACCAACGCCCTGTACGCCATCATTGGTGGAAGGGTGGCGCAGCTCAAACCTCTCTGCTTCTGGACAGAAGACCGATGCCACAGCTCCTCAGTACTTCAACTGAAGCAAGGATTCGTTTGCTAGCTGCGAACGTCAGCAGTGCTTAGGTTGGCAAGAAGATAGTTTACAGGGTACTCATACCATACTTCCCTAGTCGACAAACTACTTATTAAAACTTGTGGACGCCAAAAACTAAAGATGTTTTTGAGAATCAAATAGGCGTATGGTGTTCCTTTCAAGAACTGCATTAACTAGGGACTGCAAACACTTTTATAATAGTGTTTGACCAGGTAGGTGCTGCAGAATCTCAGTTCCTGCTTGCAGTCAAAGTAATAGTCAGGCAGCTGCCAGAGTCCAAGAACTGGAAGGAAAAGGATACTTGGGAAAAATGCGGTTTAAAGAGAGGTGGGGGGTTATTGAAATGTTGTATACCCGAGGTCCTCGTCTGTGTTACTGGCTCTGACCCTTCCAATCACATCAGGAGCCTGGCACAGGATGACATTCACAAAAATGTACGGCTGCGATCAAAGCACAAGCATAATGTATGCACCCATCCAGTGCCCGAAATATTCCACCTCCATTTATGCCTCCCCAATCAAAGCACCGTCATTGGGGCACCTTGAGGTTGGGTGCATTGGACAGTGAAAAATTACAGATGCTAGGCTGCAACCCTGTTCACGAATGATGGCATTCTGCCTGCAGGCTTGGGCGGGATATTGCAATGGCTGCAGCAACTCAAAGGGCTGATCGTTTTTGTGAGGAATTCAATAGTGACGAGCACTATATAAGAGCCCTGCGTACAGCTTTCTGCCCAGGAACTAGTCCTAGAATCATTTCATAATGGGAGGACAAGGTCGCACAAGAAGTTATAGCTCTTGTAACACCACACTAAACAGTTGTTTTACAACGCTTGGAGGGACAGATATAATTTTGCGACATTTGTTTTACAACTAGAAGTTTATTTTATGCAAATGCTCACAATTCTATCTATATTGGCAACACTATTCATTGGCACATCAACCCTTCCTTACTACCAATGGAAAATTCTACCTGTAAATAAGTGAGTTATATAAATCCATACCTTCTAAAAATAGGACAGTTACGTACAGGCTTACTGAAACGCGGGGAAATACCTATTTTAAGAGCTACGAGACAGAGCACATTTCCCAATAGTTTCTTAGAAGACTGCAGTTTCCAAAGTCCACTGTGCCAGGAAAACACGTGTCCGAGAGCATGCATCGTTTGCGTGGTTACTGCATCAGTGGGAAACCTTTGCGGACCGTTAAAACCACACATTGCAGCAAGTGTTCCGAGGAGGCCGATGACAGGTCAGCTGAGTTTTATGTCTGGCCCACCAGTGAGAAGGCAAGCAGACATTTTCAATCTTGACCGTCTGCCTGAAAACTTTCGTCTGGTCAAGCAGTAAACACAACAGGTTCTCGGGCGATAGGAGAGCACGACATCTGAACTGGACCACAGACTTTGGCCGGACCTAGAAGGATACCTATGAAAAACAGCGCATTTGTACTATATGCTGCCAAAGCGGGTGCAAGGCACAAGCAGGCGGAAGACCGGGCCTGGCAAAGAAAGCAGACAGCCCGGGAGAGCGCAGAATTGCTGGCAAACCATACATAAGTATCCCTCGAAGCTCCTTGGTCATATATTCCTTGAAGTAAATCCACACAGACAGAGAGAGGTTTGGTATTCTAGAAGTACAGCTGCGTTCCAAGACCGGCACATTTGCAACTACTACTTAATCTTTCTGAAATGCAAGCAATCCTCCTTTAGGGGATGATATGCACGGCTTCCCTCCCTACCCCCACAAACCCAACGGCAGCGACCTAGCATCACCAACCAACTGCACCTGGGCTCTTTGAGCAGTTATCCGGTGGCAGAATGGAGAGGTCTGGTGGTGGTGGGTACGTAGAGGTCAGGCAGGCTGATGACACACCCTCTTCACCCCAACCCCTCAATAAATGTGTGTGAAATGGTGCCTTTTGAACCAAGAGAGGAAGCGAGTGTGCGTGTGTGCGTGTTTTTTCACCCCAGAACCAATGAAAACGGTGTTGGAGAAAGGGTACAGGGAAAAGAGAGGGGAAAAAGGTTTACCTTGTGGGAAACGCTGTGCGTGTCGTATAAACTCCAAGAAAGATTCTAAAAAGGTGAATGGTGAATGGGTGTGCTTGGGGAATGCAAAGCACCATTACTCAGCTCGGTCCGGGTTCAGGGAGGGCACAAACCGATGAACTGGTGTTCCGCATACTCGTGGAACCCATGTGTTGGGAGGCGTTAATACACGTTAGTATACTTTAAGCTCTAGGGAGGACATTGGATTATGAACGGTTTGTTGACATGTTGCCCTCAAGACAAAGTTCCCATAAACCAACAAGTTGGAGGTTTTCATACGTTACTGTTGTAGGGGGTTGATTGAGGTGTATGTGGAGGAGATGAAGTGAGACTTGAAACGTGCACATGGGGCCAATATTTGGTTTAAATTAATAAAAGAAAATCAAAAAACTGATCACCTGCATCAAATGAGATAAAGGCCAGCCGCTGACAGCGTTACTACTGTAGGGGGTTGCTTGAGCAGAATTATAGAACAGTAGGAGTTGAACGGCGCAACACAAGTTGCCCTTGCCACTAGCTACTGGCGAACGAGGATTCATTCATGGCAAGTATCATGACTGGCTATTAGCTAGCAACTTGCATTAACATGTAAGCATTACGAAACTGTACATTATTTGCAAGTCAGTGAGGGGTTGGAATGTATGGAAAAATGAATAACTTGTACAATTTATGCTTATAAATAAATACATTAGGAAAACGACCTCCATCATCCCCTTCTTGATTTCCAACATTTAGAATGTATGCGCTCACCTCCTTAAGCTGCTGCAGTCATTCTTTGATGCCTATTCACAGAATTCGAGCCCACACCCCTGCCCCAGTATGGTCAAAACACAGTAATCAAAGACCATACGCACAGATATAATGGCAGTGTCAACACCAATTTTAAATGTATCCATGCAACGGTTCAAATCCTGCGTATAGCCGGAATGGGGGGAGGGGAGGGTGGTGATGACTGGAAAGTTTAGAATTAATCTTAAACCTATGGCAATTTCTCTGGGCAACCCTCCAGACCACCTTTCTTCAGTTCAGCCTGCCAAGCCATTACAGAAAGGGGAAAGACTATATGCATATCAGGCTTCGTCCCACCCCTAAAAGGGTCAGTCCAGTCTGAACTGCAGGCCATGTCACTTATGGACGAGACCACAAGCAGCCCAGACATGTCTCTGCCTAATTGGGCATCATCAGTGAGGTGTAGCTTTGGTCTCTAGGTGCAGCAGGCTCTGGAACCACGCCTGGGCATACCCGCCCCACTAAGCAAAACAAAGGTGATGGCTGAAAGATTTAGAATTAAGCTTAAACCTCTGGCAATTGCTCTGGGCAACCCTCCAGGCCATCCAAGTCTAGATCACTTTAACATAAGCCTAAATGTCTTCAACACATCCAGAATATGCATCGTCTCCTCAGCCGAGCAAACATGGATGGAAGACTGGAAGCTCTCGATTGAAATTAAGGCCAGAAGGGGCATTATACAAAGAACTACATTATCCCTATGAAATGCAAAGTAGGGCTCCTTTAAAGAGAATGCAGTACACCTATTTGTCTATCAGATCTTATTGTCACAAGAAAAGCAGTCTTTCGGCGACTGGTTCCGATCACATGAGGCAATAGACTCCAAGGCTTATGCATTATCAAACCTAGAACAAGATTGAAAGGCCACTAAGGAAGGGAAAGATGTAATGTAAAATGGTTTTGCATAGCACCCTTCTGCCATGTTTGTTGGCCTCCCTGCACATGGCTCTGTAAGAAAAGAGGGAGAGGGTTGCGAGTGGCGTTTCAGGTGAGGCAGACTCAGAATCAGTGATGTTGGGTACAAGTTGGAAGAGCCTGGTGCTGTGTGTTTTCTACGGGTTTGGTGGAGCCACTTGGGAGTATGCCATTGGAAGGGACGTGCCCAAGATCTGGTATACTACAGCTCTTTAGGTCTTGTTATTCGCTTAAGAAGGGGTGGGGAGGGAGAGAGCTCAATGGAGGGAACACAATAGGAATAAAGAGGAGATATAAGTCCTAGATTAATGTTCATGTGGCAACGGCTAGGCCTGCAGTGGCCAAGTGTGGAGGATTTGTGTGTTTATTGGAAGGTGGCAAGAGATTTTAGCTGGGAGACTTACTTGAGTACAAGATGGGAGTAGACAAACATGACTTGGAAAAAGTGGGGGGAACTAGATGCCATTTAGGGAAATGTCAGAACAGTTTGACCTCCCCAGCAATCTCACCGCTGGCTCCTGAAGACTGCTTCCATTTCACTAGCTATCCTTTCCACTGTCCAAATTAAACTCACTAAGAATAGAAACACTGCGAGTCTGCGGACTGCCCTTATTACCATAAGTGGACCGCTAAGGGCTATGGGGGCATGTGCTTTCAGAAAATGGACTGCTTAAGATAAGATACCCGGTACTCATATCACTTTCCTTCGTATGATGATTGGCGGGCCGAGAAACATATCAAACCAAACTCTTGACTTCCACGTCTGATGGGCCCAGTGGGCCAGCTGGGACTCTACCCATCAGAGCAAAAAAACGGTTGTTCATCAGGCGATTGGGGAAGGGGCATAATCACTGGTCTTTTCTCCCAGAGGTCAACCCCATTGCTCCCCACACCTATAAAGCACAATACACAGCCACATGCCAAAACTGGAATGCATCCCCCGCACCTCCTCAATTAGGGATGAAGCAGTTCCAGAACTTCCGTTTCTGATGTGAAAACCCTGCAGGGGAATCTTCGTGGGGAGGTTCATGAGGGGAGAGGCAGGATAGATACAAAGTGAAATGTGGATTCCTTAATGTACCTCCCATGAAGCAGAGGGCACCACTCCTTGGCTAGAAACAGGGTGCCAAGTGCATACAGGCTGCAGGAAGACAAAAAGGCATTCTGACAGTGAAGTTTTGCGCATGAGCTAAAGAATGAAACCATGACAGTTGGTATGCAGTATGATTATATTTATAGGATAATGCTAGCTCACATTACTAACTGTAATCGTATTTCTGATACTTGTATCTGCTTAGATTCGCATGGTATGCATAGGCTGACATCTAGTGGTAGTTGCTGAGCATTACATGATTTGATGTCAAAACTAGAAAAATAGACGTCAACTGGGTGTGTCAGTAATACTATCCCTAGTGCGACGTCTACTGTACCCATGGTCCTTCACACGTCGAAGTCCCTCAGATTGTTTTGTTTCGGACATGAGGTTGTATGAAGTGTAACACGGGTACAGATGTAATAAAGATGAAAAATAGCAATAGGGCAAGAAACATCTACATACCTTCGACTCCAGGAGGGGAGGAAGGGTGGTCACATGTTCATCGAAGCAGATGCACGCATCAAAAATACTTATGGTGAATAATGTATGCCTTGGGAGGCTTGTGGATCTGCTTAAATCACATCTTATGCATGGATTAGCAAGCAGTAGCTGAAGAAGGAGGTGATTGTGAGACGGTACAGCGGCAAATAGCTGTTTCAGCACTGCTTGTCCCACGTGTGAATCTGCTTTAGAATGTGTGTCAATGCAATAGTGCTGAGTAAAAGTATGTATGGCAGTCCAAGTAGCTGCTTTGCATTGGAGGACCCCCTTACTGTCGTCGGTCAACGCTGAAAAAGCCTTCGACCGAGTCGAGTGGCAGTTCATGGCGCAAGCCCCATGAAAAGCTGGCCTGGGCCCTAGGTGATTGACCGGAGCGCTGGCATTATACCAACATACCAGGGCCAAAGTTATAGTGGATGGAGTTGCGTATCTGGAGTTTCGCCTGACCGAGGGACCGCCAAGGGTGCCCACTATCGCTGCTGATCTTTGCTGTGACATTAGAAGCCCTTGCGGCACGCATACAATCTAATGGGCAGATACAGATCATGCAAGTAGGAGCCACGGTATAAAAATTAGCCCTGAACACAGATGACATTCTGGCATACATTACATGCCCAAGCTCCTCGGTCCTTGCTTTTCTCGAGGCTGCAACAGTATACAGCGCCATGTCAGAGTTAACCTGGTGAAAATACTGGCGTTAACAATAGGGCCTGCCACCCCACGCACTGGAGGCCCTGTCCAACCATGGCATACGGGCCGACACCAATAGCATAAAGTACCTCAGGATCTTACACCCAAACACTCAGACATGTGTGCAGCTAATTATCCCCGTTATGGGACAAACTTAAACAAGACCTTCAGAAATGGTCCAAACTCACGCTGTCCAGGGCGGCCCACTTCATCATCATAAAAATGAATATATTGCCTAGATTTTTGTTTCTGTTTCAAGCACTGATACTGCCAACACCTTTTCAAGAGGGAAGATCCCTTCTTACATTCCCCTGGGCGGGAAAAAGGAACAGAATAGCATATAATACTATGATCCTGCCCAAAGGAGAGGGAGGCATGGGGTTCCCAGACATAGCTGTGTAAAACTGGGCAGCCCAGCTCTGAGTTCTAGTGGACAACCTTAGGGAGGACAGAGAAGAAACTGTGGGTCACGTTGGAAAATGTTCTTTTCGCGCCAGTCACCCATGGCAAATGGCTTTGGGCTCCGTACAAAAAACTCCCACCCAGAATCAGATATCACCCGGTATTCACGGTACTCTGGCAATTATGGAGGCCCTCAGGCCATATGAGGGAGGGGGGATTACATCATGGGCCTCTCCCCTCAGTTTTATCTGGCCTCCCCCACCCCCAATCAAAGATAAGATTTTGGAGCCCCAGAGGTTTCAATCCCAGTACGAAGCGAGCCTAATCAGGGCGGGCAAATTATGGAAGGACAGTACATTCCTCCTCAAATCTGAGTTGTAGAGTGCCCGGGAATAACTGATATCTCCCGCTGGTATTCCTCCAACTGAAGGGAGTCCTCGCCGATCAGTGTTGGAAGCAGAAACTGTCCCGCCCTCTGACCCCATTTGAGCAGACTTTCAATACGTTTACTGTCACAAAAGGACTTATTTCCATATTGTATGCGACTAGGGACACATGCGACTAGGGACACCTCCCCCCACCAAGCACTCAAAGGCAGTGGTCTGAAAACATGCAATTTCCAGAGGACACAGACATCTGGAAGCCCATAAACAAGGCAACCTGGTCCTCCAGTCGCAATGCAATATAAAATGCACAACGCCAGGCTCTTATTTCGAAGGCACCTGATTCCCCCCCCCAGAGGCTCTCAAAGATGTACCCAGTGTAAGGGAGGCATAGCATCACAAGTGAAGACAGACACAGCAGGTACAATGTTCAAGGGAGTTTATTGAACAATGGGGATTGCATAAACGCCTATCTGGCCCCATCTCTAAGGATTGGAGCAGGCTCAACCATCAAAATAAATAACAGTACTATTAGTGTCCGTCAACAGAAAATGGCCTATACTAACTACGAATACAAACTTATTACCTGCCCTTACACTATAATAACAAATGTGTGCACACTAAACATACATTTAAAGAAAATAGTGTTCAGAAATGATATGTCAGGATATCGGAGCAACAAGGGTCCATTCCCAAAGTTTTAGCACTGGACAAGATGACACACTCGGGTTTTAGAACACCTGGGCTTCTTCGGCACCAGGCTGCAGCTCCGGACACAATCCAGGGCCTTTTCACGATAAGGTCTCTTTCCCAGACTTCCAAATAACTTTTCAACAAAAAGTTCACACCAGTGCCCCTTTGTCGGGCTCAGACCCTTCCCCCAAGCTTATTACACTTCGGGTCTCCCTCAGTAGGGCCCAGACCGCTTTTCGGATGTTGAAGACTTTCGAATGTGCGTGGCTTTCTTTACAGACCTCCGCAGGCCCACTTAAGCCTAAAAGTTTAAGGTTCAACTTTTACTCTCCACTTCTCTAACTTTGCTCACTTTCGCTTTTACAGTTCACAAAACTCAAGATTCATAGTTCACAATAGGTCTCCCTCTGCCGCGCGTGGCCCTTAAAACCACATTTCTTTTGACTTCCCAAATGGCCTCGGTCTGCCGGGCTCAGACCTTTCCCTTCACAATATTCCCTATCGAAGACTTTCGACTGTGCAAGGGTTTTGCAAATAGCTCTGCAGGACCACTTCGATTTATAGTTCACTACATCTCCCAGAATGCATACCCTCCTTTTCTGATTTCTGCTTTCAACTTATAATATTCACTTCTAGCTCTGTCCTGCTTCAGCCCCACACACACCACTCGGTTTGTTTTCCCTTTCACTCACCCAGGTGGCGCGGCACTAGAAGGCAACACCTCAGGATCTGTGGATTGAGGTCAGGCTCTCACGCCTGCCCCTCTGACTCCCTGGTAACCAGCATCCACCCCAGGGGAAGCAGCACTGGCAAAGACTTGGCCTGCTGGGAGCAGCCCTCCTTGCTCTGGCTCACTCACCACACTACAAGTCTCCAGCCACACCGGGATCCGCGTTCCGGCATCCTGCTCTGTTTTGACCCAGGTAGCAAGTGGGGCTGGGATCGAGAAGCGACACAGCCATGCAGCCTCCCTTCAGTTCTCCAAACTGTTGCTTGCCGTTCTTCCAGGAACTCCACCTTTTATACACCTGTGCTTTTTTAACAGGTTGCAGGTGCGAGTTCTGGGTTTTGCTGGCCTGACTGCCTGACCCTCGTTAGTGAATCTTTTTTTTTCTAAAGTCGGTTCCCTCACTTGTGTCAGATTGTACTTATGGGAAATCATCATCCTTCCTTGTTGCCTCTTCCTTGTCCCAGTGTTAGATGGAAGTAGGGAGGGGGAGTTGAGAGTTTGATAATAAGTAGGTTCTGTTCTCACCTCAGGGCTAGTTTTGTATATGATAGAAAAGGACTGGTGTTCCTAACTCCTCTGATGGGTAACGGAAATTAATGGTTAGTAGTTCCTGTCTTAGTAAATTATTTGGTAAAGACAGTCGGAAAGTTTTGTTTTACCTTTAGCCGTGGATTTCTTTATCTTCCTTCCTTTTGAGGGGAAGTCGAGGGGTAAAATGGGGCCTGGATGACAATACCCAGAAAAGTCTCAGTGACTTCACCTTCCTCGCTTCTCGAGATGTGGGGATACCGCGTCCCGCCCAGGGTACCCTCCTTGATGCAACCTGAGATTCCCCTACCCAGGTGATCCTCCAACACTGGTCCACCCCCAGGGTCTGAATTCAAAGGCGATGGCCGTGCACTGGCCACGTGAATAGAGTATTCTAGGGGTCCATATGGGAGAATACTCATAGGTTTCTCACACCTGGCACCACCCCTCTATGCTGGCGGAACTGCGGGGAGACCATTGACTACTGGCACATCCGGTGGCACTGCCCAATAGTGTGCAAATACTGGAAGAATGTCCTGACTCCGAATGGTTGCAATTCACAGAATACTACCACCTACACACGACACGGTAACCCATAAAATAGAAGATCCGCACAGCTCTTAGTTACCCAACCTCGACCCGCTCTCTTGGAGAAGCATTTTAGTGTTATCGATGTCCCCACCGCCTGGACTTGCCACACTCTGTGCCCGACTGACCCATGCTTGCCCAGCACCTTGCTATTGCTTCCACTAACCCATACAAGAGGGGAGGGGCAGTAGGGAGGGAGTGTTCAGGGTAGGGGGGATGAAGCTGATTGAAAGATATGTTGGATGGAAGGTCAGTTTAAATCCACGCGATACATGTTATGAAGCACGGCCACTGCGGCCTTGGCTACACCTAATGGAACTAGTTTTTTTTTTTTATTGCCCACATGGGCCGCATGCCCCGTTATCTGACTGAATGTATATCTGTTCAATGCCCGGTTTGAAAACTGTCAATAAAAACACATTTTCAAAAAACATTTCCTCATTCTGTGCAGTAGAAACTAGGACTGTATTACGGGGCACATCAGATTAGAAGAATTCCAAAGAGCTTATCAGTTCGCCGTCATGAACTATGTTTCGTGTTTACGGCACTCATGTTGTAGATGGCTGCTCAGAAAGAGCAGCAGCAAAGGTCCACAATGTCCATTCTGCCTGCCCTTTCCCCACCTACTGCAGGAAATAGAAATCTTGCTGTCCACCAACGGTACAGCTCTTCGGCAGCCACAGGCATTCAGAATTGTTGTTGGCTCTTGTGCATGGAAACTGTTTTTCTGCATTACACGCCAACAAAAAGCCGCTCCTTGTGCATCAGCATCTTCATGCCTTGCACAAAAAGAACGTGCGCCTCCCCAGCAAGCTATCAGTGAACTTATGTCCACATCCTTACTGGAGTTTTACACTGCAAACGTGAGGTTAAGGCAGTGGCAGGTCACTACAATGGTAAAAGCAGACACTTATTACAGTCCAGGGTTTAAGATTATACAAGTTATCCTGGATCCCAGTTGATCTGGGAAAATCAGCCATGCAATACAGCTGGTAGAACCTTCTGATCACCAGCCCCAACATGCCATTAACATGCAGCATGGAGTACATACAATATGGAGAAAGTCTTTAGCTTTCTGGGACCAACCCTCCAGACAAAACAGAAACGTCAACATATTCACTTCTAGGGACTACCAATTTCGGCAGATAAAATGGTTAGATTAAATGATTTACCTAGGTTGACACAATTTGGTGAAGTAGTGAACCTGGGATTTGAGCCCATTCTGCGAATGTGAGCCAGCCACCCTGTCAGTGAGTGCGCGCGCATGCGCAAAAGAGCCAGACAGCTGCCTGGGCCAGAGAGCCAGAGTCACGAAAAGGCGCATACAGGCACGGATAAGAACAGATAGGGGCAAGAGATTGAGACTGACAGACCATTCCAAAGAGACAGTACGGCTAGGACGAAGGACTGGGACAAAAAAAAAAAGGACAATGAAGCAGAACTGAGATAATGGATTAGAAGAAAGAATGGCAAGCTGGGGGCAAAACAAAAATCTGAGGCAACCAATTGCATTACGAGTTGCCATGCCAACGTAATATTTGTAACACCCTTTCTCTTCTCTCCACTATCCTCTTTGTAGCAATGGTATGGCCACAAGGTGTCGCTAAAGCACCAAAGTTAGGTGCCGCAACCAACAATGGGAAAGGAGGCAAAGTTGAGCAGCGCTCGAGTTGGTCAATCCTTCAATTAGCTCTAAACCCTGCAAGGGAGTTATACAGTCTTGACCCGAGCTGTCCAGATGTGCCAAGGACTGTACACAGGTTAACATGGAGAGTGGTTTGACTGCAGCAGAAACAAGATGGCAGAGCAGCAGGAAGATGGCCCATGAAGGGACCCACAGGTAATCTCCCTGTAAACTCATAAGAGCTCTGTGAGCAAGCCCCCTTGAGTGAAATATGACCCCTCCCTGCACCCCACCACCCCCTTGCCTAGCCTGTTCCACCTCATTTATATGAGTTTGCATAACTGGGAGAGCGGGGCGCAAGCTGGCAGACGAGAACCCTGAACGCATTGGCTTTCGTAATGGGGAAAAACTTACCTTGAATTGGAATTGTGTGTGTGGGGGGGGGGGTGGAGAGTTCGGGATGGCAGAGAAATCAGAGGCCAGGCATTAAGAGTGGTGACTGACAAGGGGTCATTATTGTGATGGATTTAACAAACAAAAGACATAGGGGGACTTTTTGCCCCACACACACTAGAGCCACTGCAGGAGGGGAAGGCTTGCCACCTCCCGAAACTGACATCACATGTTGGTTCAAACATGCGTGGACCGTGTGTTTGGCAATTCAAAATGGTGGTGAAAGTGACACGCTCCATTACATCTGAAATCCTTGAATGATTGCATCGAGTGGGCATAAAGGCTACTGAATCATACAGGCAACAACTGGGTGAGGAAGTAGCACTGAGGCCCTCTGGCAAGGCATATCAGAGATCAGGTAGTTAGCCGAGGCAGGGTTTCTCCTAGGCAAATAGAATGCAAGGTTCTTGCTCATTTTTGCAGTTGTGGAACCATCCGGTTTGCGTGCCACTTTGCAAACCCTTTTAGACATGGCTGGAGTGGAGCATTCAAGGCAAAAGTGAACATTTCCTACTTCATAAGGCAGTCCGGCTCCCATCATGCTCACTTAAACAGCGGTTCACTTAGGAGGTAAAGTGGGGTTGGTTCAGGGAAAAAAAAAAAAAAAAAAAATGATGATGATAGGATGTGGTGTATAAGCCTGCATGGAAAAGTAACAACTAAAACTACTGATGTTAACAAAAACAAAAATGAACAAATGATGTAAAACCCTGAAGCCATATAAATCCTTTTTGGCTGTAGATGGTGAGTAAGATGCTGGAAATGCATCGGAGGGACAGGGCCTCCGTATCATTGTCCTGTACTGCCTTTTATCGTGTGCTCTGTCGTGTTTTCCGTGCAGGAGTTCATGTGGGACTCCTGGCGGTGCAGCTCTCTTTTGGTTTGGTGTACAGATCCATGGGATACCTTTATGGCACCCATGGGTGGGGGTACAACCCTGTGCCCCTAGTGTATGTTTTTGGGCACCAGAGTGTAGCCCCATCGAGCAGGGTATGGGCTGGTGGCAGCTCCATGCTGAAATTGACAGGTGCTCTGAGTATCCTCCATTTTGGGATACCTAGGCCCTGTCATTGGAAACAGTTGATTCCTAATAGGAAACAAGATGGCCCTGTGGCCTCTTGCTTTCTATTGCCTGTTACCTTGTTTTCCCAAAGTCCTGGGAAGCCCTGACTCCGTTTCTTCCCACTGACTGGCTGTTGGGTGGAAGTTCCATATATGGTGTTGTTGTGAAGTCCAGGTCAGACTGGCTGGAGCCTTCCCAGTGACTGTATGTTGTGGGTACACCCTGTGGGTGGAACCTGGGTGAATGGAGTGCATGACGAATACGCATTCTGTGTTGTGGATGTCTAGTATCTGGTGTTTGACACAATGACTGAGATAGCCCTACCCGAAACTGGTATGAATGCAGTGTGGAGTGTTGAATGGCTGGGTACTTGTCCCAATACACAAATTGTTGTGAGTGTCTGGAGAGAAGTGAATGGCCTGAATGCACTATGCACCCGATTGGATGCCTGCCTGCATGAATTCCCTTCTGACCGATTGGTTGCCTGAGTGTGGCACAGCAGAATGAATGGGAGATCAACTTGTATATCTGGGGGCCTCTCATTGCTAGAATTCGTGTTCAGAAGAGAAACTGGAGTTGAAACTGAAGCTTAACCTTGAAGCCCTGCTGGAATAGAAGTCTTGCTGCTGCTCTACTTCATCAATCTGAAAGCTGCTATGTCTCAAAGGACTGACCCAGAGAGGACCTGGTAAGGCGCCCTCTTCCCGAGCTACGAGGGACCATCGTGCACCTGCGGATCTTTGCCAAAGCTCCCTGGTAGACAGACCTACGACAGGCTGCCGACCGGAGACGGAGACTGCCGGGGAATCCCAAAGAGAAGCGCCAGACTGTTGCCCACCACCGTCGACGACCGCCATCATCGACCGGAGCCGCCATGCTCCCGTTGCCTAAGAATTTTCGATTCATGGACGCGCTCGTCCGCACCACGGCCTGCCTTATCCCGCCGGAGAAGGGCAGGCCATCGACGCACCGAGGAGCATCCACCGGTGGGTTTCCCGTCACCCAAAGACACCGACGACTTGACGCCCTTGCTGGGCCACAGTTCTTACTCTTTGCGGTCCAGAACTATCAACATCAAGGTGCCCCGCACGCCTCTTCCTTGCAGGATGTTTACGCTTCCACGTCGACGAGCACCGCTAGGAATGAAGCTGCCACTTCACCGCCGTAGTTCACTGTGTTCATCGCCGGACATTCAACGACCCGTGGCTCCTGCCTTAAAGAGAGTGCACTCAAGAAGAGCGGTCGATTTCCTGACGAGGAACTCTACAACACCAGGTACTTTGGGGTTGCTGAACTATTGTAAAGATTCTTGTGAACAACATATGAACTGGGCTTGTGATATATCTTTATTCTACAGGTTGCACAGGTGGGGGCGGGTGGAGGATCTCCACACGGAACTGTGTCTAACGGTAGAGGCCAGTATTCTGCCCATTGTTCTCATCTTGCTTTCCTCCTATATCTATTGTTGTTTTCCTTTACGAACTGATTTGTGTGACATTTAACCATACAGTTGATGCACTTTAATGAGATCTAATATTAATAGTGGTACCACATAGAACTGTATATTTGCCATTGTAGATAACCGAGCACAAAGTGAGTTATCGTGATATTGTACATAACCTTGAACATTAATTATATAAAGACTGTGTTTTAACTAATACAGTGTGTGGACATTCTTTTGTGGGTGCTTGGGGACTACACTGTACTTAAGAACCAGCCTGCATCACCTCCTGAGAAGCTAGGCCTTGATTGCTCGTCCATTACTACCTTAGAGAATCTTGGCTGGGGTCCTCTGTGCCTCTCCTCTACCATATAGAGAACAGAAGTACATATCCCCCTCCCCCCCACTCCAGTCTTTACATTGAGTTCGGAGGATATGCCGTTAGGGAGCTACTCTGTAAAGGAACCTTAGGCTTTCTTTTGCAGGGTGTGTGCAAGAGGAGCAGGCAGCCATGCCTCCTCTACTAACCATTAATAAAGGTTTATCTTCCTTTCTAACCATTACTGGCCCAGATCCATTTCTGCATTTCATTTGTTTTTTATAAAGCGCCCTAATCCAAAGAGCTGAACATTTAAAACAAAGTATGGTACAATAAAAGTGGTTAGACATTAATACAATCAAATCCAGATAGCAAACATTCAGGGATGTTGAAGCAGATGGATTTTCAAGTAAGCACGAAAGACTAAGCAGTGATATATCGAAGTGAGAGTGGAAGAGCATTCCAGTTAAGAGGAGTAAGAAGCTGAAAGGATCGGAAGCGCGACTGGGCACATGGAGGATGAGCAACCACAAGGCAGTTTCAGTAGAGTGGGAGAGGATGAAAGCCAGATTGAAATTGAGGGTGATGAGAGAAATCAGTGACAAAAGATGAGATCCGAGAATACACCAGATGCTCAAGGAGCTTAGAGAGATAGGGTAAAAAAGAGACGGGTGGAAATTAGAAACGATCTGGGGATTAGCTGTGTTTTTTTTTTTGTTTTTTTTTAAATGGGAATGCTAGTGGCATGTTTAAAGGAGACAGGAAAAACAGACGTCGAGAGGCAGGCATTAAAGTAAGAAGCAAGATAGGGTATTAGAAGGGGATAGACCTTAGGTATGAGAACTACGGAAATTGGATTGGTGGGAGTAGCAGTAGGGTGAGCTTTGTTAAGTATGAGAAGAACATCAGTGTTGGAGATAGGAGCGAAGTGAGAGATAGAGGCAGAAGGGATGGAAAAAGAGGGACGTGATGAGCCTGAAGGAAGGTAGGCTTCAATGTTTTGACGAAGAGAGAGAACCTTCGATGAGAAGAAGTGGGCAAAGCCAAGAGCAGAAACAGTGGAGTTAAGAGAGTGGTCATGTGTGGGAGGAGAGAGAAGGCATGCAAGGGTTTGAAAAAGACGCCTAGGGTGGGCAGATTGAGTGTGAAGATGATCAGAAAAGAAGACCCGCTTAGCAGAGAGGAGACAGTCATAAAGAGTGCGATAGGAGAAGTGAGAGGAATGATCAGATCCAGTTTTGGATTTGAGCCACCGTCTTACGAGTCGCAGTTAAGAGGGCATACAAATTGCAGCAATACAGTTCAGGAAAGGGGGTATGAGTAGATTTCTTTTAACCATCACGTTATTAGATGGCCCTAGAGATGTTCGTGAACATACCTTTAACGGGCCAGGTTTGACTGACATCTGCACAGACACTATGTACCCCTATCTTATTTTTACCCAAAACTTCAATTATTCCAACCCAATCACAAATGTCTTATTTTCCTCGTATCTATATTCGTTGCCTTTTCAGCCAGGTACTCTCACCCACAGACCCACAGACCCCCCCTCAGCACCCCCCAGTCCATTTTTCAAATAGACACCACTGACCACTGTTCCTGATCTCCAACAGAAATGGTGGGGTGTAGTTTAAAAATCGACTGTCCTCACCTTGTTCAAGTTCACTTTTTCCTACATCACATTCCCCTGCATTCATACTCTTGGGAGCTTAACAAGCAATAAAGACTTAGAGACTTAGAAGTGAAGTGACCCCGTACCGATCTAGCCGATGAGGTTTTGCAGTACCGCCTGACCAAATCGGCCAATTTTAACATCGATAGCTCTCTGAAATGCAGGCAACAATCCATCTGCTCCAGTTTGCAACCTTCTCAGGGCCAATTAGACTCGAGTAAAGCATGAAAAACCTCTCCAATGCCTAAGAGTTCTGTCAACATGAAATCAGAGAGCTCTGCGAGCTGCCAAATTGCGAGGAGTACATTCTGCTTCCATGGAGGAGTTGAGAAAAAAGGTAGGCAAATGATATAGATGAAAATCCAGGACCACCATGGGACCAGAAGAAGGGTGCCTCCAGAGAACAACATTATCTCTACAGAAGACTGTAGATCCCTGCAGCCAAAGGGCTTGCAGCTCACCATCCCTGTATGCTGCAGGGACACCCACTATGAAAGCATTCTTCCGAAGACATTAAGCTAATATCGCTTGGGTTTTAGGAGAGGTGAGAAGGCTAAACTGGTTGAGAAAACAAAAGAAGGAAAAAAAAGAATCTGCTTGAGACAGTCAAAATTTCACTTAACCAAGGGTTGGATAGAGAAAGACATCTACTCCAAACTCCAGAAATCTAAGTATGACAAGATTTTATGGCCAAAGCAGACCTAGGAAGATCTGACAAAGAATAGAACATTCAGCGTGAAATAAATAACCTGATGGTCTAGGAACCAGTATTAATGGGACCACTTGCTCTAGTACACTTGTGGTGGAGGGCCTCCAGGCCACAAAGATCATGCTAATTTTGTCTTTAGCTAGGCCTCGGTGTCCCACAGCTCAGGAACCAGGATGCCCACCGTAGTGATCGAGGACGAGGGTGAGGGTAAAGACCTGTTCACCCCTATCACCTCATCTGAAAGAATGCCCAGCTGTTGATCATGAATAGGGGGCCCTCTACTTTAATCTACCTCTTATGGTCTGAAATTCAAACCGTGGTCAGCCACCAATGCACCGCCAGCATCATCCACAGCACTTTGAGGCCTGACATTTCTCACACAGTCCCAGAATCATCAGCAAACGAGGGAAGGCAAACAGGGGGAGTCCTTCTCAATACGTGACCAGTCCGTTGAGCCAGAGGTCCCCAGACTCCAGAACACACATGAAGCAAACATGATACATTTTGCATTCAGTTTGTTGGCACACCGGCAGAAAATTCAACACCAAAGGAATGAGCTCCCATTTGTGTTTTGAGACCTCCAGTATGCCAAGCAGGTCGTCGTCCTAGCCGTATAACCTCATAAGACTAGGGGCTTGATTGTGAATCTTCAGACTTAAAAGCCAATTGCCACATTTTGACTATCAAAAGGACCTGCGGCTGGGACTCTGTGCTGCCCGTTCACGTAGAACTTGGCTCTGGTTTGGTCTGCCGTGGCTATCAGAGAGATAGATGATCACTGAAAGATTTGATAACGTTGAAGATTGCCTGAGGAGTGTAAGAGGGAACCAACGAGCATGGGAGGGACATATCAAGTGGCCATTCTAGGTTTACGTAAACCATGACCTTGCAGATGTTGCCAACCATAAAATGTACTTAGAAGTCCAGATTTACTGTAGGGATTTGCATTAGTAGGCAATTAAGTGGCTGCTAATTCAGTCATCTGTTACATCTTCTCCTAAACACTGGTAACCCCCACAGTTTTGGCTTCCATTTCCCAGGCACTGCCATAGTGGTACATCCTGGCCATAAAATGGTAATAGCAGGCAAATTGTTTTAGTACCCAGGTATAGTATGGCACCGTTTAGCAAATGCCTATACAAAAGGCTAAATTGTAGTTTACTAAGGTTTGTTTTTAACAGTAATCAATGCAAATATACAATGAAAATCGAGTGGTTTGAAAGAGTTTTAAGCACACTTGGGAGAGGTTTTACATTCACACTTAATACATTCTTTCAGAAGGTTGCTTGGAAATAATAATGCAATCCCTTAACACCAAAGAGCTAACTCAGCAACCCAGGGAGGAGGGGTGGTGTGAAGGCAGTGGTAATGGCCATAGGGAATAATATGGCCATGAGCCGTCAAATGGTTAGTAAAAAGCCAAGCAACAACCACAAGCATTGTGTCTCTGCACATATCCTATCTTTGCTTCCCATGCCCATTCCCCCCTCCTAAACCAACCCCCCCCCCTTCTCCTCCTGCTCCTGCTCCTCCTCCTCCTCCTCCTATCGGCAGCATTCGACTTGGTCAACCATCAAACCCTATGTCACCACCTCACACCCTCAGCCCACTCCTCACTGGCCGCAAGGATTGCATCCTTCCTTGTGAAAAGAACTCCTCGGGTCTTGACAGGCAAACCCGCTGCATACCGCACACCAACCCCCTGCAGCGTGTCGCAATATACACCAAACCACTCTTTGATCATTTGGATTCGTTAGGCATTTTATATACAAATTACACTGACACAGATCCTCACCCCCCTCTCTGGCTGCTACGTCCAGGACCTCACCAAGGTGAATGCCAGCTATGAAACAGTTCATTCACAGATGGCCTCACATAGCCTATGCCTTAATGACGAGAAGACAGATGCTCCTTGTTGAACCCCCCCCCCACACCCCTGGCTCACCTAGCCAAACTGCACCCCGCCTACAAAACCTTTAACATTGATGGTCACAACATTCCAGTGGCCACTTCCATGAAAACCCATGGAGTATACTTCGACTCATCACTAAATATGTCCCACCAAGTCAACCACATTGACACTACATCAAGCTATGCTTCCAAACGCATTACATCCAGCAAACCATTCCTCACCTCAAAAAAACGACTAGAAGTAGCACGGGTCCTCGTCTGCTCGAAATTAGACTATAGTAACTCCTTACTCAGTGGCACATCCGGAAAAAACCTGAGCAAGCTTCAAACGGTTCAGAACAATGCCCTGAGAGCAGCCCTTGACATTGGTAAGAGAGAACACCTCTCTGAGGCGAGAAAAGCCATCCACTGGCTCCCAGTCCAAGACCGGGTCAATTTCAAGATCCTCTCCATCGCCCACCACTCCCTCTCAAACAATGCTCGTCCCTACCTTGTAAACTCAAAAGACACTCCTCCACAAGACCATTAAGAATGGCCTACTATCACTGCTTCGTCACCACGAGATTCAACCCAAAAAGGGCAGGTGGCTCCAGCTTTCTAGTCCAGGCTGCCACGCTCTGCAATGCGTTACTCGTGCAATGAACCGTCCTACAACTTCTTCAGGAAGAATCTAAAAACCTACCTCTTCAACTGACACTTGACTTTGCTATGAGCTTATGCTCTTCCCACCACTGTAACCAGCGGTCAGTTACCCTCAGGCTTGGTGTGCTCTATAAATAAATACAATAAATAAATGTTCCAGCTTCTAGACAGCACTTACAGTGCCACTTAAAAACCAAAACTAAAAACCTAGGACAGGCCATTGTTGATAAAATATGCTGCACTTAAAAGAAAACGGCACAAGCCATCAAGATGGTCGAATCCTATTCTACTGCCAATATAATTGGCTAGAGTTTGGTTATGCTGACAATATTTACCCTTCAATTGCCAGCCAACAAAAGATGGGCCTTTTATCCAACCATCAATTTCTCAAGCAAGTTGTATCTTTTTGCCCATCTTGAGTGGAATTAGAAACTTTGGTGACAGATTTCGAAAATGAAAGGAGCAGAGTACATAAAGCACATATATGCCAAAGATGTCCCTTTCTGATCAGTAAGCACACTCAATCCAACATTACAATCTTAGAGAAAGACCACGAAACGGTCAAAAAAGTGGTGGGGCGGGGCAGGCATTCTGGTTACAGGGGCTTCCCATGAGGTCTATGAAAGTAATTAGCAAGAGAAGCTGAGAAGCCCAATACACTGTGCCCACTGAGCAAGGCAACAGCAAACAATAACCAAAGCCAACTCCAAAACAAGTGACTTTCTCCACTGGCAACTAATGAGACAGGTACCTTGGTTCCAGAGAGAGTATTTTGAAGGTATATTAGAGAAAATAATCTGCCCAAGTAAGTAGACAAGGATGCGAGCTTAATAAACGTTGAAAATCAATAGGTTTTCCTTGTACTGCCTTAACTTTACTTTTTGCAATATTAACGCAATGTAGTCTAGCATGGGAAACAGCAAATGCCATTGAAAACATGTTCATGGCGATAAGCGGCAACTCCTCCTCAAAATCTTGACCCAGAAACAAAATCAAAGAAATAGGAAGTTTTGAGCAAATGCCGAAGCATACTCCTCATCCACAGCCTACAATCTGATCACAAAACCGTGGTTCAGCTGCCACCGCCTTGAGAAAAGACTGCTACAGGGTTGCACACTTTGGCAACACGAACAATGGAGAGGTCTTGAGCAAGCACCAGTATGTGGGTTCACTTCCTTCACCTTATCCAGACTTCCTGTTGGCGGAATACCGTTTCCCGAATTCTGCTTTATACCCTACATATCGACTTAAACCTCAGCAAATCACCATCCTGGCCAAGTGGAGAGGCACACCAGTGGATCCCTTCAACACCAATGTTTTTGAATTTTCAGCAACAATTATGAAATGCTTTTTAAAGGGGTATGATGAAATCACCAGCAGCAGCAGCCTCGTAATTGCTTCACAGGAAGGAGATTATGGGAAACAAGTTACTCGATAAAGCAAACGATGAAAATGTGATTGCACATTGGCAAATAGAAAAACAAATATGCAAATATGTTCTTATTCTCACATGACCCGTGTTAAGTGAATAAGAACACGGCTAGCGAGACAGCGACACAAGTTCAGAAATTCCTCAAAATATTGGACAAAGCAGCCTACCTGCAGGTTCTGAACTACTTTTAAGAGAACAAACTCCTTGGACTCCGCCAATCCAGTTTCCGCCCCAGACACGGGACTGAAACTGCCCTACTTGACCTGAAAAACCAGATGGACGATGCTAGAGACATGGGTAAACCAGCACTTCTACTCCTTGACCTATCCGCCGCCTTCGACCTCGTTGATCATGGCATCCTATGCCACCACCTTTCCTCCACGGCCAAATTCTCCCCAGAGGCCACAGCATGGATCACCTCCTTCCTACAAGACAGAACCATGCAAGTATTCTCTGACCTAGCCGCTGCATCACCAACCATCATAATCTGGTGTGCCCCAAGGTTCCTGCCTCTCCTCCACCCTATACAACATCTTTACACAACCCCTCTTCCTCATCCTCGACGCTTTGGGCATCTCCTACACTAACTACGCCGACGACACTCAGATCCTCCTTACCCTCACAGGTAACTATGACACCGACTCCCTGACCCTGAACAACCTCTACAACACCATCCAAGCCTGGATGGCAGACAACGGACTATGCCTCAACTCTGACAAGACGGAACTCCTCCTGGTAGGTTCCCCCGACACACTAAAAAATCTAGATGCCCAATTCAGTCACTGCACCATTGACTCCATCAAAATTCCTGTCTCAGATTCTGTCAAAACTCTGGGAGTCTTCCTGGCTTCCAGCCTATCCATGGATAGACAAGTCAACGCAATAGCCTCCGCAGCTGCATATCATGCCAAACTTATCAACGCTGTCAGACCCTTTCTCTCCAAAGAGAACTGCACCAATATAGCCAGAGCCATCACCGGCTCTAAGCTACACTACTGCAACGTATTCTTTCTAGGAACATCCAATAAAAACTTAGAGAGACTACAAGTAATGCAGAACGCCACCCTCCGGGCAGCCCAAGGCGTTACTAAAAGAGAACACATTTCTGAGGCCAGAAAACTAGCCCACTGGCTCCCAATAAAGGAAAGGATCGTATTCAAAGCCCTGACACTGACCCACAATTGCATTCAGCTCACTGCTCCTGCCTACCTCTCACAAAGGATACACCCCGTCTCCACTACCAGGCCAACCAGATCACCATACACCAACATGCTCTCTGTGCCACTAGTAAAAAGATTCAGAGCGGGCGAATCCAGCTTCCCTTATCTCGCACCCACTCTGGAACGCCCTACCTCCCACTATCCGAGGTGAGGCCTCCCTCACCACCTTCCGCAAAACTCTGAAAACTACCCTCTTCACATAAGGCCTGACACACCAGCACGAATACCTATCATATAAGTTGTAATATATGACCAAATGCAATATCTGTAACAGTATGAAGTTTTGACCATAATGTGTCAACAACCGCTATCATGCCTGTACCCTGTAACCAAGTTATTGCAAGTAACAGCGCCTCAATGCCCCTGGGCTGCTTCCGCGCTATATAAATATAAATAAAATAGTGGGGTGAAAGACTTCCATACTAAGGTTCCAAATTTGGTATAATGGATTTATTTTATTTTTATTTTTTACATTTCTAAAGCGCACTGGAGCCCGCGGGGAAGGCTTGATTAAGGGTTACAAAAAATCCGCCCCAGAAGTGTTCTTAGACAAAAACAGTGCTACATATGCAGGGGTCCTAGGTGGTGGACAAAAAACAGGCACATGGAGAGACACTTTCTTTACCTTGTAATAACCAGTTGATTTAATGTACTGTTCTCCATTGAAGGTCAATTCGGAATTGTATCCTGCACTGAAATATCATGCAATTTATGATGGGGTATGTCCAGATGTGGCAGGCCCACCTTGTTGGTAACGGTCCACAACCAAAGTTAAGGGTCCGAGCGCAGCGAGGGTCACGGGCAGTTACCTACATGTTTGGGCCCAGGCACAGAGGGGCCTACCGCCATTAGCACCCGTGTAGATCACTACTTTTTTGTTTTGTAAAATGAAAGAAAAACGTACCTTCATCTAGAACCCGACGCAGCACATTGCCTTCAGCCAGGACATCGGTCTTCAATTTTGATGACTGGTGTCATCAACATTGAAGGGGGGACTGGCTGGCTGAAGGCACTATGCGATGCCGTGTGGCGAGAGTACGGGTTTTTTTTAAAAATAAAATATCACCTCAATAGCACCCGTGTAGTGAGGGGGAGCGGGAAGCGCCCAGCGCTAATGAAAGTAATAGGAACACAGGGTTTCCATTGTGAATGCAGCCCACTTTGCAAGCATTTTAATTGACTATGGGCACCTCCCAGGGTGCTTATGTTAAATATATCAAGGCCAAATGCTTTAGACGAAAATGAACTTAACTAATGCATAGGAGTTTCTAGTTCAATCATAAGGCAACAGCCTAAACTGTGCAACTTCTGCTTTAGTCTCATTCTGACGTCTCACCAAGTTAGGCGGATTACTTTGTAATCGCGTTTTTCTGCCCACTAAACCCCTATATAGCTCCAAAGCATGTGTCCTCAATAAATCTGAACTAAATCTATGACCATACTTTAATCTTTTGACTTGGATAATCTTTCTAAAATTACCCACAAACAAATAAAGAAAATATGTTAAATGCGAAGAAGGGCACTAGAGTGAAAAATGAGTTCCATGCAAGATACAACGTCATAAAATAAACATAAAAACCTACAAAACAATCTCTCTCCCTACTGACCCCCACTGGGCCCTGTAGTAAAGTCATATCTCAAAGAACAGGCTGAATCATTGCAACCCAGGCAAGCTGGCTTACCAGTACAATCTAGCCGGAACTGAGAGCTGTCCGACCAGTGTTTTGTGAGAAACCTGCAGGTATTTTCCACTCTTCTTCCCGGGGATCCTCTGGTGGCCAGGGAAGGGCCATCATTTTTGGATCCCGACCGTCAGGGTGGAGACAAGTGAGGGAGGATCACCCCAGTGGGGCGCTTCCGGGTATTCTTGGGAGAGTACCTCAGGTTGAGACATGGTATTCCACCCCCCATCCCTCTTTTCCATCCTCCCTCCCTCCAGTTGTCATGGGCTACTTGCACTCGAAACCCCTCTCTCTCTCCCCAATCACTGGGACGAAGACGAACATGCTGGGAGTAATGGGGATTGATATTGATATTTTATTTCTATCGCGCTCGTACACAAGTGTTTCAGAGCGTGACAAGACAAGGGAGGCGAATAACTCGGTTACTCACTGTAGTGACCACCTTACTCCTAGTCCATAGTCCCCTTTCCTCCATACTTATGGGACATCCCCTCCGTCCTGTGGGACGGGACCGGAGCGCTTTGTAAAAGCATTCAAAAATGTAAAAAACATTTTTAGTCCTTCCCGTCCCCTTTCCTCCATACTTATGGGAGATTCCCAAGCACTCTTTACAGGAACTATGGGTGGATGGAAAATAACACTTACTGAAACAGGTTCTTCAGCACAGCCTGACCAAACTGGGCATCAGCTCTTGAACTCAGGTCTAGACAATGTTTACAAAAAGCCGATGGGGAGGCCCAAGTAGCTGCCTTTGCAATGGTCTCCCAGGGTACACATTTCTGAAAGGCAACTGCAGCTGCCTTGCTCCGCACCAGGTGTACATGAATACCTTTAGGAGGCTTCAGCCCTTGAACGGTGTAAGACTCCGTAATGCAGGCCGCGATCCATCGGAAGATGGTCGCCTTAGAGGCCTGCTTACCTTGTGGATTACCAAAGGCAGTGAACAGTTGAGAAGAGCTCCTAAATTCAGAAGCTCTGTCAAGATAGAATTTAAGAACCCTTCTAACATCCAGACAGTGTAGAACCCTTTCTGCCTCTGAAGCAGGGTTCAGGAAAAAGACTGGCAAGGAAATAGACTGGTTTAGATGGAACTCAGAAACCACCTTCGGCAAGAAAGCGGGGTTTGTCCTTAGGACCACCTTATCCTTGTGAAAAGCCAAGAAGGGATGTTCCACCGACAAAGCTTGGAGTTCACTCACGTTCCTTGCCGAAGTGACGGCCACCAAAAACGGTACCTTCCATGAGAGGTGCTTGAGGTCCACCGTGGCCATTGGTTCGAAAGGCATATGGCACAATGCTGTCAGGACCACATTTAGATCCCACGCCGGGTGCGGACTGCGAGGATAAAAGCACGTCAAGCCTGCAAAATGTCTCTTAACCACTGGATTGGACAGAGAGTACGAACATTGGTCCGTAGATATGTAGGCGGTAACCGCCGAAAGATAAGTTCTACATGACAGAACGTGAACTCCCGACTCTGCTAAGTAGGATACAAAGGACAACACTGTCAATCGTAGCCCGCCTTGGGTCCAACTGCTTGTTTAAACACCAATGACAGAACCTAAGCCATTTGCTTCTGTACTGGGACCTAGTCTAAGGTTTTCTGGCTGCCTGGATAATGCATATGTTATCCGCAGACAGGCTAAGATGTTCTAAAGACCTGAACTCAGGCACCATGCCACCAAGCTGAGTGATTGTGGGGGGGGGGTGCCACAGCTGTTGTTCCCCCTGGTGAAGATCGGGGGTCACCGGTAGCCTGATCGGCAGATACAATGACAGGTGTTGAAGTTCTGAGAACCAAAACTTGGCTGGCCACCACGGGGCTATGAGCAGAAGAGAACAGTTCAGTGATTCTTCAATTTGCAAATTGTCCGATGAACTAGAGGAAGAGGCGGGAAGGCATAAGCCCTCATATTGTGCCATGGAATTTCGAGAGCATCGCCCAGACAGGAGGCTCCTAGTCGGTTTCTGGAGGCATACAGAGGAAGCTTCTTGTTTGCCGCCGTAGCAAAGAGGTCCACTTCCAGAGTGCCCCAGCGCAGGAAAATCCATGAGAGGACCTCTGCCTTCAGTTCTCACTCGTAGTTGACGATAGTTCGCCGACTGAGGGCATCTGCCATGACATTCAGCTGGCCTGGAATGTGTACTGCAAGTAGCCAGACACCATGCTGAATCGCCCACTCCCAAATCTGGACGGACAGCTCCAGAAGTGGGGGAGACTTGGTGCCCCCTTGCTTGTTGATGTAAAACATCGACACCACATTGTCCATGCGAATCCGGACCACCTTGTTGGCTATGATCGGTCTGAACGCCTTGAGAGCTAGGAAAATCGCCAGGAGCTCCAGATTTATGTGCAGGAGCTTGTCCTGAGGCGACCAGAGATCAGAGACCTGAAGAAGTTCCAATGTCGGACCCCACCCCAGAAGGCAGGCGTCTGCCGTGACCGTTATCGTCGGGGCTGGGTCCTGAAACCCTGCCCCCACTGACAGGTTGCTGAGAGACGACCACCACTCCAGGTCCGCTCTCATGGAAGCCAGAATAGTTATCAACTTGGAGTCCGGATCCACAGCCTGAAGCCAAGAGCTCCGAAGAGCCATCTGAGTCTGCCTCATCTTGAGGCGAGAAAGAGGAAGCGCCAAAACGCACAAGGCCATGAGGCCCAGAAGCCTCTGAAACCACCAGGCCGACATGCTCTTCGACTGCACAAACATCTGACACGTGGCCAACAGATCCACCATTCTGTCCCCGGTCAGGTACACTCTGCAGTCGATTGTGTTCCAGCGAAAACCCAGGAAGATCAAGTCCTGAGAGACCGTCATGGAAGATTTCCGCCAGTTCACCGACAGCTAGAGGTGGAACAGGAGCTGGAGGAGAGACTGAAGATTGCAGGGAGCTTTCAGCAGACAAGGGCTGCGCAAGAGCCAGTCATCCAAATACGGATATACATGGATACCCTGCAGACGGAGATAGGCCGCGATAACCGACATAATCTTCATAAAGACACGCATTGCCGAACTTAGGCCAAAAGGAAGCACTCGAAACTGGAAATGCTCCTCTCCCACAGAGAAACGGAGATATCTCCTGTGTGGACCCCAGATCAGGATATGCATGTAGGCATCCTGAAGATCCACCACGCTGAGCCAATCGCCCATCTGCAGGGAAGACCGTATCTGGCTGGGCGTGATCATCTTGAATTTCTCTTGGGGTAGGAAAAGATTGAACTGGGAAAGGTCTAGGATGGTGCCCAGGCCAGCCTGGTTAGGTTTGGGCAGCGTAAACAGCCAGGAGTAGAAGCCCTCCCCTCGCTCCCCAAGAGGAACGTGTTCCACAGCTCTGAGGTCCTGCAATTTCTGCACCTCAGCCTTTAGGGAGGGTGATCCCGACTGCTGGAAAGGAGGGTTGAAGGGTGGGGTAGGGGGTAGAAGTAAGCAGAAGCCCGTCCGAGCGACTGAGGAGACCCACCTGTCCTCGGTGATGGTCTGCCACGCCTCCCAATGAGACACAATGCGTCCTCCCACCGGGGTCTCGTGCGAGCGAGGAAAACCCTCATTTGGCAGGCTTTTCAGTGGTGTTACCACCTGAACCTGAGGAGGAGGCTGAGGAGCGGGAGAAAAACCGAGTCCGTTGCTGCCTCTGGCGGTTATTACCCGAAGGAGTATCCACTCTGTGGGATTTCCGGTCTAGGAAGCCCCTGAAACCAGAGGAGGGCCGGCTCTGCGACAGCAGTCTCTGGGTCCTGAAAGGGGCTTTAACCAGGACTGACAAGGACTTAGCTGTCTGGGTGCTGTCCTTCATTTTGGTGAGCTCCACATCAGTTGTGGAATGAAAAAGCTCCTTACCGTCAAACGGCAGGTCCAACACCTTGCCCTGTAGCTCCCTCGAGAACTTGGTAGCATGCAACCACGCCTGTCACTACACCCAGCATAAGTCCCCGAGCCGATGTGTCGACGTGATGAGCCGCGACCTCAAGCAGATCCTGGGCCAAGACTCTGGCATCAGATAAACCCCGCCTTAAAGTCTTCCAGCTTCTCGACCAGAATGAACTCCTCGAACTCTGACAGACCTTTCCACATCTTCATATTCACCACCGCTAACACCAGTGCCGCGATGGCCTGCCGGAGCTGCAAGGCCGAGTTAGCGAAAATCTTCCTCCCAAGGGAGTGCAGGAGTTTGTCCTCTTTCCCCAGAGCCTGAGTCGCCGTCGAAGAGGACGCTGCAGGCGGCCACCAATGTGGAGGAGGGGGGGGGGGACAAGAGGACAGGGCCACCTCTTCCGAAGAATGCAGCTTGTAACGTGCGTCAATTTTCTTATTGACGAAAAGTCCAAAGTGTGGCTTTTCCCAGACCCTACGGACCTCGGCCAAAACGTCCTTCTGCAAGAACAGGCTGGTACGCTCCGAAGGAGACAAGGTGAACACCCCCGAAAGCACACACTGCGGAGCGGGTGCTTCGGGTACTGGAACATCCAATAGGCACACCATGTCCAGTACCCGGTCGTGAAACGCTCTAATAGAGCGGGGCTGGTCTTCGCTGTCCTGCTCGCCCTGCGCATCATCCGACAGGTCAGGATCCTGCTGAACCGTGTCAGACACCGTCTTGTCCACTGGGGACAATGAGGGCAAAGGCAGAAGGGTTGGTGAAGGCACCGTAGGCAAGGATGGCGCCGGCGGAACCACTGGTGGAACGGGTGAAGCCGGAGGCGCAGGCGGGCATATCTCCCTAAAAAGACCCTTGAAATACTTACTCATGGGGTCGGTACGCATGAGCATCTGAAATTTGCCAAAAAAGGTGTCCTCCGGAGACGGTTTTGGAACTGCCGGAGAAGGCCTTGCATGAGGAGAATTCCAGGGAAGCAGCGGGGAGGGTTGCCACATAGGCCCATCCCCCGAAGTGTCCACAAAAATCAAAGGTGCCGAACCCACAGGCAACGAGACATTGTGCGTAAGGGGCATCCGGGCGTTCCAATCGTAAACTGGACAAAACGGATGAGTATAAGGAATTTTATGTTCACCCGCGGAACCAACTCCTACACACCTGAGGCCGATGGCGTAGTTGTAGGGTGAGCGCCCAAAATGGCCGCTGTGGTCATGGCTGGAACAGCGGACATTTTGCCATCACCTGAGAGGAACTGCGGCACGTGTGGAAGTGAGGCAGGGGTCCCCGTTGGTGGGTCAGTGGTCTTAATTTTAGCCTTTACATAAGGAACCTCGGCCGAGCCAGTACTATGTGGCCTAGAATGTTTCTGCGACATACCAATGGCCAAACTAGCCTTCACAGGAAGGACCTCGGCACTCGGAACTTTCACTCCTTGCCCCCTCAACAGTTCTGGCATCGCCACAAGAGCAGGAATAGGGAGGAACAACTTTCACCTATAAGGCCTTGGCAGGCCTCTCAGAAATGTTGGTCACTTTAGCCTCTGCACGAGGGACCTCGGACCCAGGTCTGGTAACAGCCTTACTAGCGTGGGCCTCGAACATCCATTCGGTAACACCAAGCCCAGCCAAGGCCTCGGGGTGCACCCCGGTACTTTTGAGGGAAGCCGATAACGAGGCCTCAGAGCGAGCTCCGGTACCCCACGACTCAGTAGAACAGGGTCTAGAGGCAGCCCCCGCAGGAGGGGCCTTGGAGCGTGCTCTGGTATCCAAGGGCCCCTTAAGGAGAACCTCGGAGAAAACTCTGGTACAATTATTAGGCCCAGAAGGCACCTCGGGGCAATCCCCGGTGACACAGCGATCAAAGCTCCTCCCGTCCCAGGAAGAGCCCAGAAAGTTATTTCCCGGCCGTGGTGCTCTGAAAAGTAAAGAACTTACAGGGGGTTTCTTCTTTTCGTCGATAAACGCCTGAAAATGCGAAGGACGACTAAGTCGAAACACCTCCTCCCACCGCTCCAACCGGCGTTGAAGTGCCCGGACCGAAAGGGAGTCGCAATAAAAACAGGAGTCCCAACGGTGATCCGGACCCAAACACTCTAGACAAAGAGGATGGGGATCCGCCCTCGCGAAGCGTCGGTGCCACAATGAACAATCTGGAAAGTCTAGTTTCAACAACAGGCTAGTACACAATCGCTAGCGAGAGACAGAGAGGAGGAAAAAAGGGAAGATCTTCCGAGGATGCAAGCGCGTCCAGTCCCAAACGAGCGAAGAAAAGGACTGATGGGCGTGCAGAGCCGAGATGGGCGGGGTTATGGCCGTGTGCCGGGCCCCGCGTAGAAAGAGAGGAAGGACTAAATAAATGTTTGACATTTTTGGATGCTTTTACAAAGCGCTCCGGTCCCGTCCCACAGGACAGAGGAATGTTCCATAAGTATGGAGTAAAGGGGACGGGACGTAGGAGTACAGGGAAGAACAAAACAGCGATCTTACTAGGCCCAGTGGCATTGGGAATGCGCAGGCGCATGGGAGAGGGGAGGGGAAAAGTGCATGGAAGGGGGGAGAAGTAGAAAGTGCGAAGCAGAAGAGAACAGATAAATAATAAAAAATAAATAATAAAGGCAACAAACAGTGGTAGTGAAGCCAGCAATTTGAAAGTGCTAGGTTTGAGGTAGCAGACAGGGTAGGTCTGATAAGTGCAGGAAGAAAAAGGGGGGGGTTGTATGGGTACAGATACAGACCCCAGTGCAAGGGGTGGCCCGGAAGCAGTGCAGGAGGGTGGCAGGGTGAGCAGGTACCTGGACCCGGAGGACAGAGGGTGGCCAGGTGCACGGTGCCAAGACAGAACAGATCAGCAGGTGAGAGGGGGAGCGAAGGCCGAAGAAGAGAGGAAGGTCTTGAGGTGCTTCCAGAACCGGAGATGGTTCTCCTCAAGTTTTAGAGTGGCAGGGAGGCTGTTCCAGAAGGAGGCCCCAGTCGAAGACAGATCTACCCGCAGCTCGTTTCTTTGAAAAATGACTGAGCCTGAGGGAGTTCGAGGTAGAGGAGTGAAGAGCTCGAGAGGGGAGGTATTTGCAGAGGGATACTTGAAGGTATTTTGGACCCAGGCCCCAGAAAGCCTTGTGGACAATGCAGAGGGTTTTGTATTTAATCCTTATTCATAGGAATCTATAGGCAATAGATTCCGATGGCCATTCTCCATTTTGTCCCTTTAACAAGGCCGGGCATAGTCAGGCAATTTAGGTTGACCATCCACACATGACTCCAATTAACTTTCAAGGCAGGTATAAAAGGTGTGGTTCAACACAAAGGTGTGGGTGAGTTGGGAAGCAAGTCCAGAGCAGAAAAACCACAGTGCAGGGAGCTCTTGGAATGACCCCAGGGAGGGCGGCCTGCTGCAGCATCAATTTGGTGAGTGGAGAGAACCACTATCAGTTAGGGAAGCCGTGTGTCCCATGGACGGAACTCGAACAGCCAGATCCCTGCTGTTGCTTAAAGGACCAATGTTCGTTCTCTTTGGGCCAGAACCGACCCCAAGGATTTCCGAAGGGCAGGTGGTGGGACCCTGACCTTAGCCTCAGGCTGTCACAGGAAGCCGCTGAATTGCAAAGCCACCCGGTGAGTCGAGAGCGAGACTTGTGCAAGCAGGCAGAGCAGCGTTTAAGGAAGGTATCGGCATGCAAAGACAGCTGAAAGAAAGCGGAGTGTAGCGCGAGAGTGGCGCTGAAAGTTGAAACTCGAGGAAGAGTGAAGGATGAAATTGAAACGGGCAAGCAACCCAAAGAGGAAAGAAAGAGGACAGTAAAAGCGAAGAAGCAAAGTGGGTAAGCAGCCCGAGCACCAAAGGAAAAGGAAGCTAGAAAGCCGGACGAGCAAGTGGCCCGGGACAAGGCGAAAGGAGAAACAAAGGTGCAGAAGTGCATGAACAAGTAAAGCTGGGCAAGTGGCCCGAAAGAAGAGAAAAAGTAAAGAAGTAAAAGAAGGGAAAAGAGATGTAAAATAACCCAGGGCAAGCTGTCAGAGTAGTCGTGCAGGAAGGAAAAGAAATGCCCTGCGTTCTCGAAAGTCTCAGACAAGACCCCGTTCCCCAGGAACTGTATGTTGTATGAATTTGAGTTGAATAAGCTGAGACTTGGGGAAGGGAACCCCACAGTCAGTCTAAACTTGTGGATAAGACATTTTCTTTCAACATCTTTGAATATTTTCTTTGGAAAACAGCCCTAGCTTGGGGAAAGAACCCTGAGAGGTCCAAAGATATAATTTAAAAGAACTATGTATTGTTTTGGGAACTTTGGAGATATAGCACCTCGGGTGTGGGGAAAACCTGGGATACTTACAGTGAACTGTTATGGTGATATATTTTTGTTGTCAAGAGCTGGAAAACTGGGGGAAGCTGGCCTGGGCGATCCAAGAGCCAACCCCTCGCTAAGACCAGGAGAACCACACCTCAAAAGTAAGACATTGCTGAGCCAGAACTGGTACCTACCTTGTTTTTGCATCACTGATCATCACTGACAGTCCCCTTTTTTCACACTTTTGTTAGTTTGTAAGGACAAGCGTAGGTTGAGACACAGACAGACTTTACTTTGGGACTCACAGACTTTGACGGCCTTAGTTACATCAGTTGAGGGCCCTTTCCCTTTAGAGTTAGGGACAGTTAGGAGTTCTACCAACCTCAACATTTTATTAACCTTACTTGATGAGTCCGTGTCTGTCTTGATACCATGCCTGTCTCACTCTTTGCATGGTCTCGAAGTAGATTCAGATAACTTATTTTTATGCCATGTGTAATGTTGTTAAGTAAGCGTTTTATTATATGCTTTGGGCGTCTGGAATAAAGGTCTACTGTGAAAGAAACCATTACATATTTTCCCCACATCCTAATGCCTGGCCTCAACTTTACCTTCTCTCCCACCTCACCATCCCCGTGTTTTGGAACAGTTTGCTGAGCATGCCATAATTTACTAGACAGCCGAGATGGTTAAAATAATGCAAAACAAATAGTTTCTAGTTTATGCAAATTAGAAGCAGAGGAGTACACTGAATAAACCCAACACATCTCTAACACTTTTGTGGGGCTTTTGGAAACTTGAATTGCATGTGGGCATCACCTTATGGAATCATGTAGTATTTCATGTCGCCTAGCGAATCCTGCCACTGTGGTAGCAGCCAGCTTAATCTTTGCTAAAATACACTCTCAAAAAGCCACAACTATGTGGAAGCTGCATGCTGCATTTGGACAAGGGGCAGTCTGATGGTGCCTTACCACCCCTTAGCCTATGTTTAAAGAGGTGTGGTCCTGTTAAAAGACAAGCAATGGGAGACAAACTCCCTGTATAAGCTCAAGCAGCTCACAATCGGCACAGAAAAGGACTACCAGTTGTAGAGCAACGCAATACCAAGACGCTGCCTAGGGTTCCATTTTCCAGAGGGAAGTGGCGTCATAAGTGTCCCTAGAAACAGCTAACTGAACACATCACTGGGCCAGAGGAAACGGTCATGGGATGCAAAACATTCTCAGATGGGCACTCATGAATGAATAATTTGCCTCTGGTTAAATGAAAATTAAACACTGTAAAAAGGAATAAAATAAACACCAATTTGCTACATGATTTTCTATGTTTTCCAATTAAATTGACACTTGTATAGCACATCTGGCGATTAAAATTACCCAGTTTAATTAAAATACCACTCTCCGCATTCCTCTTTTCTCCATGTACTGCAAGTTCAAAGGGGCTAATGGAGGGAGAGTTCAGCAGTAACCCTCTCCGTCACTCTAAAAAGTATCAAAAGGCATGAATGGGAATGCCAGCCAATAAAATGTTCTATTTCAAATAATAGAAGTAATTAGAATGATACTTTTATTAAGCTAATATTCTGTTTGTCAAACACCAGTATGTGTTAACTTTCTCCATTCCTAAAAATGTAAGTTGTAAACATAATGCAGAATTAGAATATTTGTACTGTAAAACACTCCATTGTCTCCACTGCATACTACAACATTCCACTTAGTTTACCCAGTTCTCTGCCTGCTATGCCACTCCTCTACGTAGCCTCTAACCTTCCTCTAATGAACACACAAAGTTAACTAGATGGTTACTCAAAGTAGCAATCAATAATTCCACCTAGCCTGTACATCTCCATCCCAGATGGTGGCTCCGAGTGCTAATAGTGATAAATACAGCTTTCAAGTGTGTGCAGGGATGAAATTCTGCGCTTGGGCCTACCTAGCTTACCACCAAAAGGAGTATTCCATGCTATATTGAAAACAGTTTATATCAATGACCGCCAAGGGCCATATGGTCTACTTGAATTTGACAATTACCCTGCCCGTTTCAACACTAGGCTTTGTAGTTAGTCTACAGCTATGACTTTCCTTTAACACTCAACATTTTGATTTATGAAACTTCTGAACTACTCCTTACAGAGCAAATGATGGTGCAAGCTTAGAGTAGACGGGACACTGCCCTGTGCAACACAGACTTCCACTGAAAACTGTTTGAACCCTTTTATCATATCCTTTTATTTGTGTTCACTCAAGCAGCTCACCTTCACAGGCACTCATCTCACTAATGTCCTATATCAGACAAATACAATTGCTATACTGTTGCTCATTTTATGTCTTGGGTACAAATAACTTCTGGGGGGATTAAAAACATTAGTACAAAATTGCAAATGAAATAGGTTTGTTTCGGAACAGAAAAAGTATGCTTTTGGTACGCCGGTAATACGGGCTGGGATATTAATAGCAATAAGCATTACCACTTCAATGCACCCGCTTGGACAACCTCACTGGGGACCCCTGTTGTCATTTTCCCTGGAATGGACAGAGGGGAGGTGATCGGAGCCTACAGTAGATGCAATCAAAAAGGTAAATACCCCCCAAAAAACATGCAGACTGCCATAAATGAAAAGGACAGCAGTTAATAAGAACAGATCTAGGACGCAATGTTCTTTCTCTACTGTATTTACACATGAAATTGAACTATCGCCTGTAAGTGTGGAAGACAAGACTGCTAAAAATACATTCTTTATGGTCATACTATGCCATATAAATTCTGCATTAGGATTCAATAGGCGTGAAAAGCCCTTTACTGCTTTTAAGAACTACGTGAGTGAGCGTCCATCTTCTAACTCCCACCTCTGCCTGCCACAGAATATTCCAAGTTGAATGTTTCCCCTTCCCTAAAAGAGAAGTATATCAACACCCTCTCACATAAGGGCTGCCAGACGGAAACCAAACGGCCTACCTTTAAAGGTCATCCTTCATATGATTCATGCTCTATGAAATATGAATTGCTCATGATAAATGCACAATGCATAATGTAATAGCAATTTGATAAACATACATTCCAATTTGGATAGAAAGCTGCTTATCAAAAGAGCCAAGTGAAGGTAAAATGTACTCAGTGTTTCGTAACATGTGATCTATCTACTGAGTGAATAGACAAGTTGAAAAAAAGTACTTGAATTCAGACAAAAGAACAAACCTGATCTTAAAAATGTCGGAAGGAATCGCCTAGTATTAACAAAAACAGCTGAATTTCTAGCACTATTCTCAGGCTATGCAGTGCAACATGTGCTTGGAGTGGAACAGATGCTATGGTAAGAAAGCATGAATAGGTAGCATTACTCTGGTATAGCCACATGGTGGATCTTGGAGGGAAATATATGTGAAAGAAAAGATGGAAAGCAAAACTCTATATTTGAATATCAACATGTGCGCTGCAACCTGCGCACCGCATCTGAACAAATGACACGTGCAAGAAAATGTGCAATGTTAGCATCCCATTTACAGTCAGAAGGAGCATCTCTGTCTTGCTGGCATTCAGACAAAGATCATTGGCGGCACACCAATCTTGAATGGCAGTTGGGCAATCGGGGATGAGAGAGGGAGAGGATGGGACATGGCAGAGGACAGCCTGAAAATGAGTTGAGTGTCGTCAGAGTAGCACTAGAAATTTAAGCAGAAAGTGGCAATGCAGTGAGCGAGAGTTGCCAGGTATTGGTTGAAAAGCCAGGGTGAGAGGTTAGAGCTATGGGGAACACCACAGGTAGAGAGGAAGATAGATGAAAGGAAGGACCCAAGTTGGACCTGGGAGGGTCGATCTGAGAGGAAAGAGGTCAGCCAGGCCTGAGCCCGATGAGTGATACCCAGGTTTTCACAGAGACGGTTGAGCAGGATGGTATGGTTGACCATGTCGAAGGCAGAAGAGAGATAGAGAAGAACGAGGACAGAGGGAATGTTAGAGTCAAGGTTGGAGAGCAGATCTTCACAGTTTCCGTGCTTCTGGCAGCTCTGAAGCCAGACTGGTGGTCATGGAGACAGCCAACAGAATTGGAATGAACACAGGTAAGTGTTCTTGCTCGCTAATGCTGTTCTTGTTCTTCCAGGTTATTAATGGAATTCGGATCTGGGGCTTCAGGAGTGGGCCGCCGGAGAAGCAGACGAGCAGGAGCTGGACACGGTGAGCGATACGCTGCAGGAGTGCAGAATAACACAAAGCGTGTTCTGCTGTTTGGGTGTGGTTTAAATAGCCCAGGTAAAGTAGTTTCAGGCCAAGTAATTCCAGGCCCAGCCACTCCCAAAACACTAGACCGCATGGCTTGGTTCTAAAGAACGGAGCTGTGTAATAGGCCTCCATGTCGGATTAAGGTCCAAAACTGGTATTGCTTTATTCCTGATAATGAGCCTGGCGCCAAAGGCGCCAGGACTGACTCCATGTATGTTTCTGAAGGAGTTTTAAGGCCCTTGGGGCCGGTGCGAAGGGCTTTAGCCCCACTACTGGCAGGGGACTGTTATACCTGAGCGGGTCAGGGGCATGGCTCAGGACAACAACTCCTTGGAGTTGAACTAACCAGAGTCTCCTGCATTATAGAACAGATACACTATATACACAGTTAAACTCCCACATTTCCCTCCAATTCCCTCACACATCATCATCCAAAATACAAAGGGTTTAGCCCTGTACAAGGAAATCCAATCCACACAATCACATTGGGTGCCTTCACTGTACGACCATCCCCTTTAGACATAAAATTTCTTGACATTGCAAATACAGGCCCAACCCTCTGCTTTGATTTCTTCCTGGAAGACACAACCCTAACATGGCACACAATGCAGTTTTAGTACCGCTTCCACTTCGTCATAGACATGCAATGCTAAATCTGATACGCATGGTTTATGTTTTCATGAGGCTATAGAGGTATAATAAAAGGCTCCTTTGATTGGGCACCAACTTGTTTCTCCAAACACTGACATCCTGGGTACTTATCCTTGACGTCCTTTCATTATGCGTGACCACCATTTCAATGCATCTGTCCTCCGGTCCCATTATACTCTTTCTGCTAATTTACTTGACCCTCACACCCCAGTGGTCTTCTTAGCTTACAATTACCTTGCTACAATTTTATCCATTAACCCCAGATTGATCCTGCCAGGTGGCAGATTCTTATTTGGCTACTCGAAATTTCCAAGCTCAAAACCCTGGGCCCATCTTCCTTCATTGTATGTCAGTTCCAAAGCCTCTCCCATGTGGTTGCAGCTGTCCCTCTGCCAACCGATAACTTCCCCCTTGGCCAGCCAGTCTTCCGAATGTATGTGTATTCAGAACTACCACGTCCCCTCATAATGGGTTTCCCATTCAAAAGCCTTTTTCCACTTTGTATTAATCTTTGCGCTTTAATCTCATTGCGCTGTTGCAAAATGTGCTCCCATATTATGTTCACACAATCTTCATTATGTTGCTACATCTATCACACTACATGTATCGCACTAGACACAAAATACTAAAAGTAACTTTAACAACACTTAATTAACTATTCTAGATACATGCAAAACTACAATGTTGTAACAATATTACATCCATTATTAACAATATGGTGCATGCAACGTGAATCTCTCCTTATTGAGACAAAATCCATCTACCCCAACAAGTGTGACCACTGCCTTTGAAGCTTATCTATAAAAGTTTATGACTTTGCTTGGAATTGGTTCTCAAGCAGGTTTTGCAATAAAAACAAATGCTCACCATTTACTAGTGCCACCTGTCTGAGCTTAGGCCAAATCTCCTTGAAAATACAATGCCTTTCCCATGGGAAGTGGTCTGTAGTGGTTCCCTTTGGTAATCAAGCCATCTCCACCTCAATCAGCCAAGAAAAGGAAACATTGCGCCTTTGTAAACTGGATGTCTGACAAAGAATGGACAGATGCTAGACTTACTGAAGGGGGTGGAACTCTGCCCTAAATGTCCCCATCAGCTCTGTACTTCAAAGAGCTTGAACCATGGCAACCAGCATTGTCAGCAGTCTAATGTCCCAGCCCTGAGATGCAAAGGAACTAGCATGACACCAGATGCTACGTTACCTTGCAGAGGAACTGAAGAGGCCTTTTAATATTGTGTAGAAGTAGAAAGAAAAATGCCTTTCGAATTTTATATATGGAATCACATTTTCGCTTGTAACGTTTGTCCAAAATGTCTTAGAGACTTAATTTTTAAAGAAAATGTTCAGGGTAAAAAGCTCCATCAGCTGAATGCAAAACCATCTTTTTTATATTAGTATTATCACTCAAACAGCACACACCAACAAGTCACATATCCTAGCGTTCATGCTAGTGAGCCTGTTATTCCAAGGTGGAAATGGAATTGTGTAAAAGTATCAGAGTGAAAGAGACCCAAATTCGTAACATATCCATCACATACGCCGATGACAGACTTGCATCATTTGATTCGTCTGAGTGAGAAATCTGATATGATCACACCCAAGGACTATGCTATTTAAGAAAGTGATAACTGTTTTATGTAGAAATCTTCAAGATTACACCACATCAAATAGGAAGGAAACACCCATTAGACTGTCTAGTTCATTAATATGCCCAAGGAGTACAATGTCACTAGTGGTACATTGTCCAATCCCACACACTGACTAATTAGATTATACCTACCTGAGAAGGGAGTGGTTAAAAGTGGTTAAAAGAAAACCCTGGAGGTTCCGGGAACAGATACTAGCTCGCTCATTACTGGCTGACAGAAGTAGAAAAAGGAGAATGGAATAGATTTCTTTCCTGCTTTCCTTTTAGACCCATTTTTGGATTATTCACTACACTGTAAGAAAGGCCTTCCTGCAGCTAAAGTCCCAGACTTGCAATGGAAAAGACTGTAAACTGACCAAATACAGAAAGAAGGGAACTAGACTATGAAAGCAAGCCGACACCATCTTACTGACTAATACCCACTTGTTACAGAGGGCGATAATTGAGCCAGTCCCTTAAGAGGGTCCTCACCCGTCTGAGACAGCCAAAATAAACTCATATGCAAGAATAATCTTAAGGGAGATAATCCAGAGGGGAGCAATACTCTAAGGGAGAACAGAGTAAACCCCAGCCCCAGTCCTTTTAAAGTACTGAGGAGTGGGAGTCCATAAATGGACCTGTACATCCTGAGAAGTTAGGTTATATTTCAGAAGTGGCTGCGGTTCTGGAATTATATATTTGACAGAATAGGGCCTATGGTGTGCACGCTGGGAGATCCCTGCCTCCTCCTGTATGTAATGATCAAACACAGGAGAAGCATTCTGGGAGTCAAAGGGATATCTTGTGGTGCACATAGCTATAAAAATATTATTTGATTATTTATTGAGCGCGGACCTAGCTTCGGGAAGCAATTGAGTGCTTTAAATTCATACAGGGGGACGAACGAGGTTAGGGAGCAGAGAAACAAGGGAGTGAGGATGGGAGGTCAATTGTCAGCAATGGGTCTACAAGCATAAATACTTTAAATTGAAGTAATTTCCTGGCTACAGCACTAACCAGAGTTCTGTTACTGGCACAGAACCATTCAAAACACAGGCAAAACGGTTATTAACTGGTACCCGTTTCCCATCTTTAAGTTGCCCATTGAAAATGACAAATGTAGAAATCCTAGCTTTTCGTAGACAAGATGGCCACCGGCAGGGAGAAGACGTGGTGTTTTGAGCTCTGATTAGCAAAGGGTCTCCCGCAGTGACTAGAGCGATGCAACGCCTCCGACAGAAACGGACAGCAGAGCACACTAATTGAACCGAGGCAAACGATGAGGGGGTGGTCTGCCTCATGCTGTAGTTGGCAACAGTGAAGGATCAGCAACGGGGAACCTATGATGCCGAGTCCGGCCATTAGTCAGCGAGCGAAACTGCCTTGTCTCGGGGGACTTGTTGACAAGGCCGCAGGAGCTTCAGTGAGCAGGGAATCACACTGGAGAAGCAGCTTAGCAGTGAATCTGCAGATAGGGATTCCAGCACTCTACAGACGGCTGGTTGACCGAAGGTGAGACGGAGACTCAGAACCGGTCCACCCAGCCCCCAAAGGCCACTACCGACAACAAGTAGTAACAGCAGTTCTAAGTAACCGATGGGACAGGAGGGCGCCAGGCAGCGGTAGCCCAGCATCTATAGATATATCCACTGCATCTGGCAGACTGAACCGAGGTGAACCCATTAACATCTGGGTCCCAAGAGCTACGAGAAGCAGTGGTACTCTAGGTGGGATGGAGGAAGTACTTTAACCAGATTTTCTTTAGGGGCATACATTGCAGGGGTAAACGGTAGGCACAAACTGCCAGGCGGCAGGTACGGGCAATGCCCTGCAGGGTTCAGCAGTGAGAGCGGGGGAACACCTGGAATAGACAACGTTATCTTAGGGTGAGCCACGAGCACTCTCATACAGAACAGCTGCGCAGTTTGAACTCCCATGGTTAGTGCTGTGGTCAAAGGGGACCTAAATGCCGAGAACATTGGTGGGGATCAGGAATAAAGGACCCTGGGGACGGGACCAATCCAGCAGCTCTGTGTCCCAAGGCCTAATCAAGAAGGGTGCCAACAAGAAGGATGTATGGCTGCGACGAGGGAAATTGTGCCAGGGGGCGCAAATAACATTTTAACGAAGGAAGATCTCCAGGAAGGCCTAAAAGACTTAAAGGACTCTTATGGCACCCTTCCAGAAACACAGTTTGACACTAAAAATATATCGGACGAAATCCATTGCAGAGATTAAGGGTGAGGTCTCGCAGCTTGTCGAAAAAACAGACACAGTGGAAAGAGCACAGCAGGACACGTCGGATGAGGTACGTGTGAACAGTGAACTATTGGAACTGAACTGTGTCCCACAACTTGGAACTCCAGACGTAGTATCTGGAAAATCATTCCAGATGTTTCAACTTCCATATTAAAAATATGTAAGAAGAGGCTAGTGACAAAGGGCTGAGACGGCACATCCAAACTCTATTTAGCAAGATCCTTGGAAGTACGCTGATCGACTCCCCCTGGGCCTGGTAGTGAAGGAACTTGCCAAAAGAAGTGAGATACAAATGGACCTTTCCATTTGGCCTGCTGTTCACTTGAGTAGGAACTTCACGTCGTATAACATCTCTACAAGAAGGGTGCAGCATTTTGCAATTGGAAACAGAGGACGAGGGGGTCAAGGGCATTGGAGATGGAAATCAAAGGCAGAGGAGAGCATGGGAAAGGTCCACGGTGGCATTGAACATATGTAAGAGAGTTCCCAAAGGGCCTCAGCCTTGGGCCCACCTCCCTCAGCAGAGCGACACTGAGGAAAGTCACGATTTGCACATACCAGCAAGGAGAGAGGAAATTACAGTCCAAACATAGGAGAGGGACTGTAGTGATCTGTCGAGGTTGGAGGACTCTCAGGAGGGCCCCAGCAGAGGCTGATTATCTTCTCCTATCCACAGGGCGGGGGAGCCAAATTAGGGGTCTGGGGGGGGGGGAGAAATAGTAGGGTCCAATCTAATAGGGGGTGGACCAGAAGGCCTCATGACATTCGAGTCTGTCTTGATTATTGAACGGGGGTCTACCTTGGGAGGAGGGAAGTGGGAGATCACTCATCAAGATGAGGATCAGAATCCAGATATGGGAGTTACAGGAGAGGAAAAAAGGTGAGGTGGTGCGCCTCAGTGCTAATGGCCCATATCGTTTCACTTTCCGGTGGTTGAAACAATGTTAGAGGCTTGAATTCCCCTCTTAAAAGATAGAAGGGGGAACAGTGAATAAAGGTAGAATGAACCGGACATGGTTGTGCTACAGGAAACTAAGGAGAACTAATCCCACATTTTCCATACCACTGCAAAGACCAAAACGGCAGAGATTTCACTTGCATTTGGGGGGGGGGGGGGCACGACATACTGTTTGACGGGACAGAAGAGGAAAGGAGCAGCCAATACATCTAGATGAGGGAGTGCATGCAAGGTTTACACTTTACAGTGGCTGTGGTATACGCACTGAACAGGCCAGGAAACCTTTTTTTTTTTTTTTTTTTAAAAGAGTCCTTCCACATTTAGACTTCAACCTGGATTGGTCCCAAGACCTGGAAAGAAGTTACGATAGAGTACAGGGCAGCGGTATAGCCTTGACCGCCTTGAAAAATGCATTTGCAGCCATGCACCTGATGCATGTGTGGAGGGAAACAAAAGGAAAGGCACACAGATATACATTCTTCTCTAGCGTACACAAAACACAATCACGTCTTTTTTACATTTGGTTCTGATCATCAATACTGGTCCAGGGCGGAGAACACAGCTATAGGTCCCCTGAAGATCACGCTTCGGTACAAATGAGGTTGAAAATCCCCAGAGGAAAAAACCCCTATGGCAGGGGTCCATCGCTTAGGAGTTGTTTAGAGATCCAGTTCTTAGGGAGGATATCAGGATTAAAATAGGAAGTGCCAAAACAACGCCATTTATTGCTGAACAAATCAGATAAAATGCAGATAGGTGTAACCCAATCTCAGGGGGCTGAATGGATCCAAAATGATACCCACTATTTTAGATAAGAAGGGAAACGGTCACGAGAACAGAGGACAGCTCACTCCAATTTGTTAGTTCTATAGGATGCTCTATCCTTCGGAGATCCCACCACCTAAGTTGCATAGGCACCATCTGGAATGTCGCAATATCCCAAAAATTGACAAAGCAGTGAGAAATGACTGAGAAGCAGAGATCACGGAAGCAAAAGTATTCCCCCAAAATAAGTCACTGCGTCAGACATCCAGGTATTTAACTCTTTCCACTGCACAGGGCAGATCCCAAAGTCAATGGAGGAATCTAAAAATCACACTAACCCCTAAACCAAACAAGGATATGACTATATGCAGGTCCTACCTACCGTTCGCCCTGATTAATAGCGATACCAAGATATATACTACATTTTTGGCAAATAGACTAGCCATTTTCCTCAACGTTGATTCAGGCTGATCAATCAGGTTTCATCAAGGGTGGTTCACGTGATAGAAAAGGTGGGGCAGAATAATATCCCTACGGTCCGGCTATCCTTAGCTGCTGAGAAGGCATTCGACCGGGTGGAGTGGTCCATTTTCGTTACCAACCTGGAGAAGAAGGGCTTCGGAGAGGGATTTATATGCATGGTCAGAGCTAATTATATTACCCCCTCGACCTCCCATGATGATTAATGAAACGCACTCAGAGATGGTGGATCTACGAAGGCGAACCAAATAGAGATGTCCCCTTTTCACCCTGTCATTTCCAGCGTTTTTAAAGTCCTTTTTGCAAGCCGCTTGTACAACAGTGGACTCTTTGGAGGAACAAAACTTAAGGTTGCAGCGTCTGCCGACAACATGCTGGTGACCCTTACAGACCCACCAAGCTCATTAACACGTGCTAAAAGAATTAAAGGAACTCTGAGAGGTAGCAAGTCTGAAAAATCAACATTGAAAAGTAGGAGATCCTTAATTTAACACTACAGGGGGACAATGTTAAAGACGCTAAGGCTAACTTGCAATTTTATGTGGACTACGTAGGAGATGAAATATTTGGCAGGGAATACTCACAAGCAAACTCAGTAAGTTAGACTGCACATTTTACAGCAATCCTGACTCTACAGCAATAGGACCCTCTCGCCGTGTCCCGGCCCTGTGGCATCACCGCAATCAAAATCACAGTGTTGCCATGGGTTCTCTTCTCATTTCAGGCTCTTCCTGTCCCAATTACGAAGCAATTATTTGCCATGTTAAACCGCTTGGCACTCACGCTCATTTATAAAGGCAAGAGACCGAGAGTGTCGCATAAAGATTTGTCAGCTCCAAGTGGAAAGGGAGGACTTGCTTCCCAAACTTTCAAAAGGGTACTATAAGCCAGCACAGATCAGAATCATATGGGAATGGTTCTGTGGCGACTTCAGGAAACGGTGGGTGGAGATGCATAGAGCGGTGGTAAGACATCCCCTACAGGAGGTTCTATGGCTCCTGTGAAGAATCCTGTGTATCCCTCACCGAGACCCTGCCTAAAGTCTCCTAAGGCAGACGCTTCCTGATCCCAACCCTGGCGGTGGTGTACTGCGGGAGGATCACCTGGGTGGAGACAGGGCTCAGGGTATTGAGGAGATTTCTTGGGATGAGAGTATTTTTCCTCCAACAGGGCCACTCTTACCACTATGCCAGAAGAGGTCATGGCTTATCATTTTAATATATTTCAACCTCCAATTACATCTAAAGTGGTAAACCCTAAGGTTTTAACACCAGAGCATATTACACAAAACAAAAGAATCCCTTTGGTTGCTAAAATCAAATACCCTCCTCAGTACCAAGGCTACACTACAAGGAACGGTGGAAATGTTGTCTTCTCTAAACCATCTTCTACTCGTAAAAATACTAAAGAAGTGGAAAAACCTAATTTTCATCAAGTAGACTACATGCCCCAGAATCCTGTGGGGACTGAGACGAAGAAGAGTGCTGAAGTGGCATGTAGATCTAGTAGTCCGGCAATTAAGCCTAAACAACCTTTGCAAAGGTCAGACAATTGAAACTAATGGCTCACACCTGAAGCCAATTGCCAACCCTGAGAGACATAAAAGGCTGCAGCAGGAGAGGAGAGGAGAGAAGGAAGGAGCTTGAGAAGGTGTCGGAAGGCTGGCAGTAGTAGTAGTAGTAGTAGTAGTAGTAGTAGTAGCAGCAGCAGCAGAAGAGCATGAGACTGGCAATTCACGAGGAAGTGTGATCATAGAAGGGGAGAAAGATTTCACCTGCAAGTTCTGAGATGGTACTGTGTTCACAAACCCTGCATTGCCATGGCTGCACAGAGGAAGACGTGCAGAGTGGAGTTTTCCCCATGTGCACAAAGTAGTTAAGATTGCAGAGCCGTGACTATGCAGATACACGAGAGGGCAAGCTGAGGGACTGAGGAGTGAAGTATACTCCCAAATGGTGTGGCCGGACTGGAGGCACCCCGTGCTGCAGACTAAACCCTGTGCACATTTGAAAGTCTTTGATAGTTTAAAGTATATCATTATTGGGCAGAGCCTGGCTAGGGGAGACTAATTGAGTGAAAGAAAGGGATCGGAGCCCGGCTGAGGGGGTGATCTGGGGTGAGCCGCGGGTCACTTGAGAAAGAATGATCTGAACATAGTTTGAAAATGATCTGAGCCGGGAAGAGAGGGATCCAGGGCGAACACCCAAATTGAGTTCTGGAAAAGGAAAAGAACATTTCATGTTTTTGTAGACCAGGCCCTTTGAGTCAAGAGACTTGCAAGAAGTCAAGAGGCTTGGCACAGAAGGTCTTGAACTGTGATCATGGATCTGTATCCTCGTGCCGAAGAAGACAGGGTCTGCTTTGCTCGAGTGAACCACCTTGTCCTGTGCTGAAAACGTGGGGAAGTGAGGCCAACAGCCCGAACATCCTGATTTATAATTTTATGAACACTACTTTCTTTTTCATGTACATCTCCACCACCTTATTTTGTAAATTAGTGGTAAGGATTGGCAATCGTTTTTATTTTAGTATAGGCCCTTTTTAATTGGACAAGACTCCCCTAGGACTGCATTATTATTATTTGATGGTCGTAGCTTGCTCCCATCTGTAGATTTAGGTTTAAATAGGCGTTTATCTGACCCTTGTGAAAGTTCAATAAACACCCTTGAACGGTGGTCACTTGTCCGTCGTACTGTTGATACCATGCCTTCCTTACACCCTCCAAGATGTCAGGAAACTGCAACCTGCTCTCCCTAAAACTTAGCACAATACACACTAGCTCAATTCTTATCAACATAGTGTACAGGCCACCAGGGCCCCGAGGCTCATTTGAGGAAGACCTCCTACATCTCCTGAATACCAACCTCAAAGCCACCTCCAAAGTAATTTTTGTAGGGGACCGCAACCTGGGCCTGAATGAGCCTGTGGATGTTGCCTCCAATCTAGCAAAGGCTTTGAGTGCTCTAGGCTTTACCCACCAAATCAGCACCCTTACCCATGCAAAGGGCTGCGCACTTGACTGGCTCGAGGACCTTAACTGCAACGTCATTGTAAATGCCATCTCCCGTGCCCATGGTCCGACCATTTCCTTGTGAACTCCCATCATTCCTCAACGACAAGACAACCCACCTGCCAGCACCCCCATGCCACCCACCTGGTTCAACAAAGAAAGCATCACCCCCGCTCTCAGACTTCAAACCAGATCACTTCACCCACATGGCTAATAATCCAACAACTCTTGCAGATATTTACCTTAAGACCCAGACTACAGCAGTGGACAGTCGCACCTTTGGCCCCCAGCAAAGCTAAAACCATCTCCCACACCAATTCATGGTATACCAACATCCTCACTGACTTGAGGGCCTAAAAACGCCAGGCAGAAGCTACCTGGAAGAAATCGCAATCAGAAGCCCAAGGGTCGCTGTTCAAATCCTCTACCTAGGACTACAAACTTATCATCCAAGCCAAAGCCTCCTTCTACAATAACAGAATTGCTGAGGCCAAGTGCAACACTAAGGAATTATTCAATATTCTCAGGGAATTGGAAACTCCTGCCACCAAAGATGAGACCTGGCGTGGGAACATCCAAAAAGCCCTGCTCAAACGAATAGTCACCCTACAAGAGAAAATCACCTGGCAACCAAGTTGCTGTTAATACACCCGCTACCCTCACCCACGGAGCCCTCCAACTCAAAGATACCCTTCACTTCCAGCAGGTCACAACCATTCCCAAAAGTCTCAAGACATCCAAATGCAAAGGCAGCGCTGCCCCCAACAAAGATGCACGGAAGCCGTTATTCCATTCATCACCAGCTTCATAAACACCTCCTCAACTGTGCCCACCTGCCTCAAGGAAGCCTGGCGTCTGCCCCTTCTAAGGAAACCCACCCTAGGCCCTGCCATTCCATGCATCTACCGACCCCTCACTACAGTCCCTTTCCTGTTAAAAATGTTAGACAGGGCCCCCTACATACAAATCGAGCACTACCTGGAAACCAACCAGATCCTAGGTCCACACAAGTCAGGCTTCAGACCGGGCCATGAAACGGATTCAGTCCTGCTAGAGCTGAAATAAAAACAATTCGATGCCTTTAGAGATCAAGGCAAGCCAGCCCTTCTCCTGTTAGATCTCTCTGCAACTTTTGATCTGGTGGATCACAAAATTCTGTGCCACCATCTAAACTCTGCTGCTAATTTCGTGCCGGAAGCCACATCTTGGAGAGCCTCCTTCCTGGAAGGCAAATCAATACAAATTTTCTCTGAAACCGACAGTGCACCCCTCTCCCCTATCACATGCCGAGTGCACCACTCAGGGGCAAACAATCAGAAGACACCCACGCACTAAACACAATCTACCTATCCATTTAGGCGTGGATGGCAATGAATGGCCTCTGTCTAAATGATGAGAAAAACAGTTCCTGGTGGTTGGGTCTCCATCGGTCACCAGAACCCTCAGTCCCCACTACACTAGCTTTATCATAGACGGTCTGCGTATACCTGTGTCCACATTGGTGAAAACTCTGGGCGTTCACCTTGACTCGCTCTCCTCGACATGTAAGGTCAACGCCATTACCACCTCAGCCCCCTATACAACGAAGCTCATCAATGCAGCCAAACCTTTCCTCTCCCATAACATCCGATTCACTATTGCTAGAGCTATCATTGGGGCCTGGCTAGACTATTGTAACTCCCTCTTTGCAGGCATCTCGGCCCACAACATCCACAGACTCCAAGTGATCCAAAACCATGCAATCCGTGCAGCCCTCAACATCCCTCGAAGGGATCACATTTCCAAGGCTCGAAGAAATGTACACTGGCTGCCCATGAAGGATCATCTTTAAAACTCTCTCCATCGCGCACAGATGCCTTTCGAAACCCCGCCCCACCTTAACTCTCGCAATTCTTTGTGAGGGCCCAGTCAAACAGACATGTGAGAAGGGCATACACCCACAGACTTGTCCCTCCCAAATCCAAGTGAGCAAAAACCAGTGGCGCCATCTTCCCCTCTGTGGCAACTTACCTATGGAACTCTCTACCTCCAAACTTAAGAGCAGAACCATATTGGGTCTTCTGAAGGGCACTCAAAACCTGGCTGTTCACCTAGAACACAGACATTGTCCGCATACACTGACTTTGTCGCACTTTTTCTACAATTCAAGTGTACCTGGTTGTAACAGCGCCTTGATGCCCAAGGGGTTTTGTGCGCTTAAAAGTAAAAATAAAGACATTGGGCATCCAGTTTCACTAATAAACTGCTTTCAGAGGCCTGACCACCTTTGAAAAGTTTTTAAAATCACTCCGGAAGGAGCTAGAGGGTTGATCACATTAACAGAATTCTCTCCAATATAGGGAGCCTTACATGATTAAATGGGAGAAGTAGATAAATAGATCCAGTGGGGACAATGGGAGAGACATCCCCAAACCTACAAAAGCGATTTGGGTCCGAGATTAGTATAAACGTATGTTCCAATGGCATTATACGCCTGTTAGGCTCCAAGACATTTCCTCAAATAGCTCACACGTATTGGAGAGATAGCAGACAAAGGGAAACACAGATACACGTGGTGGGAATGTCTGAAATTGCAGGGTTTTGGGAGGCAGTTAGGAATTAGATCAATATTTCACACAGAATACTTTCAATTAAGGGGAAGTGGAGACTTAAAAGGCAGGGAAATACGAATTTAATTTGGTGTGTAACAAATGAAAGCTTTATCCTAGACCCTCATGCAGTTTCCAATCCATGATGCATCTGCGCTTAGGGGAAACAAAATGTAGGTATGGTGATGTGTGTTTTTACAAAAGCCTATTCAGGTCTACTTAGTACAGAAAAGTGATGTACAGTGTATTGATTATTCTTCATTGAAGTTGGAATTTCAGATGCATAATGTATTAATAAAAAAGAAAATTTAAATCATTATGAGTAGACCTTTTGTACAATCATGCGTGTTTGTCCAGAAAGAGAAGGCTGGCTGTAGGTAATCAATATGGTTAAATTTGGGTCCGAGGTTCATAAAAATAACTTTATTCAATAAATAAATATTGTGCATGTCTGGTTTGGGGTAGGTGTAAAATTCCTGCGAGTTCAATGTTGCTTGATTAAAACTTCCTACAATATTATAAGATTCCATTTTACATTGCAGCCTTCCAAAAAGTATTGACTATATATTTAGAAATGGTACAAAGCAGACCATTTGAACGAGCCCCAAAAAACAAAAAGGAATCAAAATAGAGCTGGGATAAATCGGTTTACTGGCTCCCACTGGTACAGATGATCCAGTCCATAACCCTGTGAACAAAGCAGGCTTGGTCTAGCAGCCCTAAAAATACTGCCCTGTGCAAACCCTACCGGACAGCAGCCATCACTGAAGAACTGAAACTATGTCACACAAATTGCAAACAGCAGAAATAAACCCTTTGCTGGAAAAACAGTCGACCCCACTCTGAAAAGTTGGTAGTGCACTTCGCAATGCAGCAAAAACGGCTAGGTTGCGAAAGTTTGCTGTGGACTGAAGGCCATTGGTGAAAGGAAAGGTCCCATCCATGGTGGAGGATGTTCCTGGAGAAGGGCGGGATGCACAGAGTGCTGCAGCCTACCCCGAGCAACCCATCTACCAATCTACTCATGACGGCATCAGACAGTTCCCTTCAGTTGGGCTGAAAAGCATGAGCAGGGAGGACATTTTCACGGGCACCTGCAGTGCTAAACCGTGCCTTCTCAGGAACCCAAGGACACAATTCCCGTCATGGCAGAGGAGTAGTTGAAGTCTGCGATTTTATAGAGTTCTACGGTACGTGTAGCAGGCCATTTGTGTGGTTTGTTTACCTCCCCCAAAGATGAATGAACTTCACAATTGGTGCACAAGTCCAAAACGTACACGCCACGGTTTCATAAGTACGCAACGGAGTCCAAAAGGACAGCAGGTTGGCACTACACTCAACACAGCAAATAAACGCCTACTGTGGGGGAAAATAAAATGCTTTCTGTGTGCCCGCCAAAGGCAGTAAACAGCCAGTTGGCGGCTGGCCTATGTGACAGACAGGTGATCTCATTGGGATTTTTATGAATGGCCGTATTGTGCTTTCGTGTTGCTGACCAGCAAATCGCACAAAGCAGGGACCCGCATACACGATGCATAAAGAAGCCAACCTTTAGGAAGACATCAATTGAAAGAAATGTGCAATTAATGGCTATCCAGGTCAAAAGAGTCCACATACAGAAAGGCCAAGGATAACGTATTGATAAACAGGGAGTCCAAAATAGAAAGAAAGAATACCTAGGAAATTAATGTACACCAAAGAGACTAAGAGGCAGCAGCAAACAGAACAGACACCTGCTAATGTATGCAAAGGAAAGCGGGTGGCTTTAAAGATGCAAGTACAGCACAGAACCCCCTACCCCTCTCCACCTGTCCCCTCCCCCCCCGCCAAAAATCAGAAAGGGGCAGGTCGGATTTACTCCAGGAAGTTTGCCCCTCTTACAAATGTGTATTCCAGTCTAGGACTGCAAAGCACAGAACATCCCAATACGCGGGCACGCACACCCCCAATTCTATAGCCAGAGAATCAACAACGTGGACCCATGTTCATGTATGCAGTAGAGTGGGGCGAAAGAAGCTAAGGGAAGGAACACCATTTCAAATTGGAAAAGGTAGGAGCCATGTCCAGCTCTTGACAATCGCATCCCAAACTTCGAAAAGGTGAGTGGTCTAACGTGCAAAACACTTGCATTCAAATGTGGGCAAACACTATACTATGGTTACTGAACAAGTTACTCTTTGTGTCCACAGGTAAGCATGGCATTCTACAGGACAGCCTGGGATGGCATCATGACTTTAAAAGAATCTTAGTTGGGCGATGCAATGCCACCCTGTTTGGAGCATCACCACAGTGATGGTGTGGCGGTCTCTTGGAGTCCGAGCCTTACATTTTCCATCCAGAAAATAACAGCCCAAAACGCAGTGTGTGCCAGTACCATGCACGATGCAAGACAGGCCTCGAGTGCCACCCCATGCACAGCACACGGGGTGCATGACTCGGAATCACAATTGTGCAGGCCTGCAAGAATGCACTCACAAGCAGGAAGGGCAAGGCACCAACGCAAGGACTGATTCGCGTGCACCGAATCATCTGCGAGGACTGAAGCTCACTGTGGCAAACACACCGCAAAACTACAGACAGTTTAAGCCAGAAACTATATATAGTCTTAAGGGGGGGTGGGGAGGCCCAACGATCTTCAACTTCAAACACTGACAATGTGTTGGTGCTGGGATATTTCACGAATTTCTGTCTGCAGATGGAGGGCTACTCTCCCCACCCTTCCTTACATTCCTGCTTAGATAGCGTTTGTGTGCCGTTCTCCCGAGGCCATGCGCAGCCCATGCCGGATGGGATATTTTAATGGGCGAATCAGCATTCCAGCATACAGAACACCAACACAGCTGCTCGCCATACAAAGGCAGCCAAGCATAGCATTCCAAGCGAACCACTCCCTGCTGTGGCTCGGTTCCATTGCTGGATGGCCCCCCTTCAGGATTAAAGGGGTTGGGGGGGGGGGGGGGGGGGTAAATGCTGGATTATTTACAGGTAATCTGCGTTACTCCCAGTCCTACTCTTCCTCATCCCCGTAATTACCTTTGCGAACACTCCGTGCTCACATGAGCTCTTTTTTTACGAGCCGGCATAATTTCACTTTATTTCGATAAAAAAAGTATCTTACCCTAAAAGCCAAACAAATACAAAATCAATGTACTACATAATTTTGCATATAAAACAAAAGATACATATTCGGCCTATTAATTAGATTAACGGGCAACTAGCAAAACTCAATCCAGACTAAGGTTCTTCCAAGCGGGCAATGTATGTTTTTATCTACTATGGGTGAAACGTCCATAGAAAAACATACAAGTAGTTGTAACTCTAGGCTGAGCAATAGTTCTTCAGCCTGTCCGGTAATGTGGACAGTTAGATACGTCATACAACACAATTTTTGTTCTTAAAAGAAGATTTCTGTTTTATTCTTCTGGAACAGGCCCGAATCAAAAAGCAACCCGTTGTAAAAGTAGCCAAGGGTACCTTAACAATCAAGCAGAACCCAAGAGCCCCAGCCACAGTTGTGACCTGGAACTGACTAAAAAGATGCTTTAATGACATATTTCTAAAGTCCTTCTACATGGGGCAAAGAAAGAGCAAGTCAACGCCATCTTCCCTGACCCCTGGGCAAATAGGACAATCTGAGCTCACGTTGGCATTCCATTTTGATTTGACGAACGCCAAAAGTAAAATGCCAAAGCAAGCTTTAAGAAAAAGAGAACGCATTGCTTTAGGTTTCATAATATCGAGATAGTCTTTGTATCCCTGGACCCGTTTAAGGGCCCAGTAGCTACTAAACTGCAATGATGCATCTAATCTCCCTGCTATGACCTCCTTTGGCTCTTCCCCTCTCTGGAGGTATAACCCCAGACTTTCCCACCACACAGCAGTAGATCCAAAGCCAAGCCATGGGCACTGTCTGCCCACAGGGGGGAGGGAAGTCCGTAATTTAAATACATTTATTGAGCATAAACCAAGGCCAGAAGGCATATGGGTGCTGGCAGCAAAGCAAAAAAAAACTACAGGAACACACACCTCAAAACAGGAATGTTGAGAGCTCATCAGAAGAACAGGTGATCCAAAATCTCCTGCAGGTAAGCAGGGAAAGAATTCCAGTGTCTAGGGGATGGGACGAGGAAGAGTGGGACTAGGTGTAATGAAGTTTACTGGCATGTAATCCGAGCATTACCTCCACATCCCTCATCCTCGTCACAGTACTTATGTTGGAATTGTACCAAAGCAGAAACGAGAAGGAAGCCCATGCCCACCACAAAAGACAGACACCAAGCATAATGCGAAACCAACCCAACACCAATGTATTCAAGGTACATAAGAAAGGAGGCAGGCAGACTTAGAACCCCTGCCACCACCTCCACCAGACACAGCCCCCAGGACTCCCACGCCAAAGGAAGTGGACCGGTGGCCGCTTCACATTGAGCTAGTAATGTCTAATGAAGGTGTTAGAAGTAGCCCAGGTGGCAGCCTGGCAAATCTCCAGCTAAAGCACCCTGCAAGCTAGCCCAGGAGGCAGCCACCCCTCTAGTGGACTGACCGTGGGCCCAGCCGGCAGGGCAGAGGCCCGCAGACTTGCAGGCCTGCAGAACCAAAGACAATACACTGGCTGATAGTGGGAGTGGAAGCCCGGCGGCCACAGCCCTTGCCCCAAATGTGACCAAGAGATGACCAGTGAGACAAAAGGTCTCATCTGGAAAAGATACTGTAAGACCGCCAGCTTGACATACAGACAATGCCAAGCCTCCTCCTCAGGAGAAGACTGAGCAGGAAAGAAAGCCGGGAAAATCACCTCCTGAGACAGATGGAACCGAGAGGAGACTTTAGGTACAAAGGAAGGGTCACTAGAGTCTCCTCCTGGACCACCAGAAACAGGGACCGACACATGAGGGGGCCCCTGATTTCCCCCAAAAGCCAAGCCGAAGTAACCGCAATCAAAAAGGTAGTCTTCAGCGTCAACTACTTCAGCTCCATAACCTTCAGGGGCTGAAATGGAGCACTCTGCAACATAGACAGGACCAAAGTAAGGTCCCAAGGGGGCAGGGGGAATCCCCAACCAGGCCCAAAGGACGAGAATCTGACATTGCTTTCAACAGCCTTGAGACCAGAGCCTCCACCCCTCCCCACCAGAGGGGGCAGGGAAACCCAAAATACATCAATGGCTGCCCACTGAGAGCAGAGACCACCAACTCCTTCTCAGCCGCCTCATGGAGAAACTGCAAAATGTCCAGCAGCCCACGACACCCCTAGGGGAACAGCAAGCCAGAAAATTAGCCCAATGACGGTTGTAAGGCTTCATCATAGAGGAACGAGGCGCCCTCTGGACCGTCCCAGCCACAGCGGCCGAAAGGCCCAACGCTTGCAGACCCCTCCTCTCAGTTTCCAGACCCCCCCCCCCCCAATGAACGAGAAAGGAGAAGGCAGAACTGAAACCCCGCAATAGAGATGGCCAACTGGGCAACACCCACGGAGGAGCCAACTGCCTCTCCAGAACACTCAGGAACACCCCCACTGAGGCTAGTAAGGGACCACCAGGATAAACACCCCCAGAGACACCCTGATCCTCCCACCGACCCTCGGAATCAGAGGAACCGGAGGAAAGGCATAAAGAAGCTCTGGCAGCTAGACTAAGGAAAGAGTGTCCAACCCCCACTAAACTGGGGACAGAGTCCGCAAACAAAAAAAGGGAAGCCAAATGTTGCAATGGGGGGAGCAAAAAGGAGCCTGCACCCCCTTGATTGTTGATATTTGTTTATTTGTAGAGCGCCGACCGCTCGCAAGCATCGGGGCGCATACGAGGAGACAGACACAAAAGAGGATCGTACATTGGACGTGACAAGTTGACACATAAGGAAGTTAGCAGTAGGTGGCGAGGGTTCTAATCTGGGATTACTTGAAGAGCAGAGTTTTAAGTTTTTTGCGGAAAACATGGAGATTAGTTTCCAATCTGAGACATGTCGGAAGATTGTTCCAGAGGGTTGCCGCGCGGGTAGGGAAAGCTCTTCCTAGACCTAGTTCTTTTTTGAATTTAGTAGTTGTTATCAAGCCCTTAGCTTCGGATCTTAATGTTCTGGTCGGGATGTAGGGTGTAAGTTTAGTCTTAAGGTAGGCGGGTGCTTTTCCATAAAGGCATTTGTGGGTTAGACACAGGACTTGAATTGTACACGGTCTTCCATTTTTAACCAGTGCAGGTCACGTCTGAAATCGCTAATGTGATCTCTCCTGGATTTTTGTTTGATGATTCTTATCGCCTGATTTTGAATCAGTTGGTACTTATGTAGGTTTTGCTTGCTGGTGCCAGCAAGGAGTGCGTTACCATAGTCCAAACGTGATAGGATGGTAGCTCTGGCAATGGTGGCACAATTCTTTTCATTAAGAAGAGGTCTAATTGCCTTGAGTAGTCTAATGTAGTAATTGCAGGACTTGGTGACGTACAAAGCTTGAGCATCAGCGTTGAGTGAAGCTTCGAGAGTCATAGCAAGTGTTTTGACCTTATCAGCTACTTCAATGTGGGATTCCTTGATTTGAAATGCCTTGTATAAGCCAGTGCTGCGGTATTGTCCATCCAAACCAGATCATCCTTCCCAGGATCGAAGGACAGAATACCACTAAAGCCCTCAGAACAGCAGCCAACTCCGTACAATTGGAGGACCTGTCTGTGTCCTGAAGAGACCACCTTGCCTAGTAAGACAAGTCCTGGAGAATAGGCCCCCAGCCCAGGCCGCTGGCATCAGTGGTAAGAATGATTAGCAAGGCCCGGGGGCAAGGGCACACCCTCCGGAGATGACCAACCACCAAAGACTAGACTTCCAGAGGGGAGATATGACCGGGATCAAAGTCGTACTGGAGGGACACCTGGCACCAAGGGGACATCAGGTGACGCACCAATGGTCACATATGCAGCTGTGCCCAGGGGACCACAAAGATGCAGGAAGCCATAGGATCCTGGAGACACGACAACTCCCTGGCTGTAGCCCAGTACTTACTCAAAGGACTCCGTAAGAGCGACTGGAGCTGGACCAACTCCTCCCTAGTGCTGAACTGGGCACTGATGAACTCGAGAGTCTGAGAGGGGGACAAATGGGACTTTGGCCAAAAAAAAGAACACTGGACAAGATCCTGGCAGACAACATAAGATGGACCAACACCTGGAGCCAAGATCCGGCCTTCAACATCGAATCGTCCAAGAAGGGGTACACCAGAATCCCGGCCAGGTGCAAGGACACCACCAGGGGAGCCAACAACTTTGGTCTCAAATCTGCTCTGCAGATCTTCACGAAGGGCAGAACATGGAATTGAAAATGCTCTGACCCCCACAGCGAACAGCAGGAAGCATTGATGATTCTGGAAGATCAGGACATGGTAACATGCATCCTGCAGGTGGAAGGAAAACAACCAATCCCACCGCAACACATACAGGATGATGGACTGCAGGGTATCCATCTTGAAGCACCATGTTCGAACAAAAGCATTCAGGCTCTGCAGATTAAAAAAAAAATGAGCAGGAAGGAGAGCAGCCCGCCCGCCCCCTCTGCTTGGAGACCAGAAACACCCTAGAAGAGAAACCTGTGCCCCCTCTGGCCCGCACACACCAGGAGAATGGCCCACTTCTGAAGGAGGTCCTGGAGGGCAGTGTGTAAGACCAGATGGCGACAGACGTCCCTGGGCAGAAGGGTCACCTTGAGACCGGACTGCAGAGGAGGAGAACAAAGTCCTGCTGGTACCCAGGGCAAACCTTGGAACAAACCCAGACATTGGAGGCCAAGAGGTCCCAGATCAGAGAACTAGACAAACGTCCTCCCACCGGCCAACAGTGAGTGTCAGGACTTCCGAGGGTTAGGAGGGGACCTGGGACAACAGAACGGCCCGGGAAATGCTGCTTCTTAGGAATTCCTTAAAGAGAGCCTTGAAGTCCTTCCTGAAGTCCTTCCTGGAAACACCAGGATCAGGAGCAGCCACTTTCCTATGCTTAATCACCCTGGGGGAAGAGGACGAGGCAAATTACCCAGGTTTTGTCTTAGCTGCACGTTTCCCCATCGTAAATACAGGCAGAGCCACCAGAAAACACTGCAATGGCGTCCTGACTGCCATTTAAACAAAATAGCCAGTGAAAATCCCCAGATGGCATTTCAGTTGCCCAGCAACAAGGTAGCATAGCCAGCACCACCCGAGCCAAACACACAGTCAGAAAGGGGCAGGTATGCCCTGCCATAGGTGAAGGGGCGCACAGCCGGCGTGGAGCTCAAATATTCCGGAGAGCTGCTGCGTCCCCTGGCCCTCCCTGACAAACCCCCACGCCAGCTTGTACCCCAGCAGGCACAGCAGCATGGGAGACAGAATCGGTGGAAACCCAAACGCGGGCTGGGCTATGCCAAAGGAGGATAGAATGCAGCCCCTGCCTCGGTGCAACATGAGCCGTACAGCAGCAGGAGGCGCTGCGGAAAACGCTGTGAAAACTGGGGAAGTCAGAAGCCCCACCACCGCCCCTCAAACGCAGACTTACTGGAGTCTCAGGATGGGGCACGGAACCCCTGGCCCAAAGACCAGATGTGGACCACGTCCGCCAACCAACAGGCAAACCCAATGTTAAGATGGATTTCTGAACTCTGACCTGGTGGGCAGAGGTTCAGGAGGCCAGCCTAGTTTCTTGGAACAGGGTAACCTTCTGGACAAGCCAGACCAATCAAGGTAGCTTGGCGGTGGTCAAGACTAGGTCTCAGGAGGGGTGAGGGTGACTGAAAGACCTCAATGAGCACACAGAGTAAAGGACACTTACAAATCACTCCCAGTCAGGTGTAGATATATTAAAAATACAAATCCATTTATTTCAAGGCCTTTGAGTTTCAACACACAAATCAAATCACAGAAATACTTATTAAAAACCAACACAATCCTATAAGAAAACATATATACAAAACCAATGGGGTCTAAAGGGTTAATGCGCGAAATGGGTCCATAACCTAAAAGGGGAAGGAAACAGGCAGTGCAAATAGTCTTTAACCCCTTCTGCTTCCAACACAGTCCTAACTAAGAGGCAGTCCACTTCCTAAGAAGATTGGCGCCTAATGCTGAAATGTACATGCAATGCCAGCGCACACAGTAGTTCAAATGGGCAAAACGGGGTCTCTTCAAGGGTCTGTAACAACTCAGGAAGGTGGGGGTGGCGATGAAGAATAGGTTCCCACTATTCGAGGAGGGTCTCCACTTGAGGGCAGAGTCGATTCCAAGAGTTGGTAATAGTTCGCTAGTTTGCACTAGCCGTGGAAAGAAGAGGGGTCCCCAGGGGCTATTCATCTGTAAAAATGGATGGAGGCGCTAGGGGCCACCGGTTGCGATTACTCACCGACCCCCGGCGTACTCCAGACCAAACTTCGTTTGCAGGTTCAAGTGCGGCAATTTGACAGCTCTGCAGCTTTCAGCGGCGAAGATACAGCGATGATTCCCAAACGGGACAATGGCGATTTCTCCGCTCCTGCTGGATGGATTCGGCCAGTTTCACTGCAGCAAGCTTCAGGGGTAAGAGTATCACAAATGCAGCGCACCTGAAAGTTTGTCACCACGGCTGGGCGACACAGTAACCACGTATGCTCTGTTTCTGGTGCACTCATCTCACTTCAGACTTGGGAACGCAAAGTGTACGAAATTCGGTGGGAGGGTGCCGTGAACACAGAGCTAGCTATATACCAAGTTTCGAGGGCCTCCTCAAAACGGTGGCCGTATCAGGGCAAAGCGTCTGCGTACGCGGCTCAGCCCACTGGTTGGCCCAGGGACACTTCCGAGAAGGCTTGCTTGCAGGGTTTGATGAAGGTGCCGAGAATAGTTGGTCCCACTATTCCAATGGGTCGAAGTGTCTTCCCAGATCTTCTAGGACGACCAGATGCAGAGGGGTCCCACGTGACAACAGCGGGCTCAGGGTGCCAAACCTTCCAGCGGGTCACCAGCGGTTCCCCGACTCAGCTTCTTAGTTTGAGGATACTTGGATCCTATCCTTCGTTCTGTGAGAACTCCAGAGATCGACATGGCATGGTTGTTTGGGGCCTTCTCTTATCCAGAATCTCCTTTGCGCCAAAACGAAGAGGACCCAATGGGAGATCTTCTCACAGAGGCCAACCATATGTGGACCAGTCACGGACCACAGTGATCCCAGGCATTCACATCACTCCAGACTCTCTGGCACCCAGGACGTGTATTGGAACCAGACGTTACAGCCCACATCCTGGAGGCACACTGACAAGGCATGAAAAAGCCAGCGAAAGCTTGGCGTTTCATGGGAGAATGCATGCCCAAATAAGGACTGACCTGGGTTGGCTCGACCTGGGGAAGGTGAAAGGGCAAGAAGGCCAAAGGACAGGACAAAAAACCTCGTGGCATGGACATTTTGGAGCCAGGCCACTTATTTGTGCCAAACGCGGTAATCGCGGTTTACATGGCAGGAAAGAGTTAAAAATATACAAAATGATAAGCTGCCACCAGCCCTGTCCAAGGCCCATCTGCACTTCTCCTAAAAAATCCTCGAAAGCATCTAGGGCCTTTGGAAATGACTAATAGACCCAAATGTAACGTAGCGACGTGGAGGTAATGGCCAATGGCAAACAAGTAATCAGGCGGCATGTCACTCCTTTCGGGATCCACCAGACATTACCCCACAGACCCTTCCAACGCTAGGCCACCAATATTTCTTACTCGGGAAGACGTTCAAAAGACCTCCAACGTGTCTTCAACGGGAAGGACAATCATCAAATTACTTTATATGAAAACTAGGACACCAGCCACACTTTTGTTGAGCGAGTACATGTCAGAGAGTGGTCAGACTTCTTGCATAACGACAGCAGTGTATAGTAAACATGTGAGCTCATCGACCCAGGCTCCACCCGAGAGCGTTCTCCATCAAATCCTACAGCAAAGCACACGTTCTGAGACTTTCGAGGACACAGATGTGTAGTGGATTTGGGTACCTTAATATCACTGGGTTTTACTCTTGGACCATTAACTACGCGAAAATAACCCATCAAACATTGCTATGTAAAAGTGTGCAATACAATTCAAAAGATGTGCGAATTGAACCCGGGATCCTGCATGTGTTAGACCGAGCCCTAAAATTAAAGCTTTTCACAGCAGGACAATTACACACTATCAAAAAGTTGAACAAGTGTTTTATGTTCTGCAAAAAAAAAAAAAGGGAAAGTATTATTGTAGCAACGTCCGAGTGGAAATGCTGAAGTGCGATCAAGTGCCACAATGCGCTTTCTTGCTTTATATCACAGAGCATCTTGACTCGCTCAGTGGCATTCCGCGTGCATAGCACCTGGAGCAATGGTGGCATGACTGGAGAGTGCAGAGAAGTTGCAGTAAATGCTGTTGTGCGGCGGACGATGTGTTTTTTTTTTTTTAATACCTCGCTCATCAACTCTCAACCACGGCATATAGCACTAGCCCGTTAGAGTGTCTGCCACTGCAAGGTCTCCTAACCGTTCTACGTTTTGCAGTGTGCTAGGTAGTAAGGGACAGCAGAAAACACACTGCAAACAGCAAATACATTGTCGTTGCTAAATAATTACGAGCAATTAAGCAAACGTTTGCCAGAAATTTTAGAGTCCCCAGAACTTTGAAGGGTTCTGCTTTTCCTGTTTAATTTTCGATTTACTGTGATGAAATTGCTGAATTTTCTATTCATTTTACTCTTCTTCCTCTTCAGTCTTCTTCCCTTTTCTTTGTTTTGATTTTACAACTTACTTGTAAAAATCACTTTGGTGATTAAAACTCGTAAATAAACAAAATTAAGCAAACGTAAAAGCAATCGTGCCTAAAATGTGCTCACGTAATATTGAGCGTGGTTGAATTTACAGATCTGAGCTATCAAAGCCTCCACAAGCCATTATCCTGCTGTAGCTTCAAAACATGTGTTGGTCCAATGCTCCTGCCAGTACTAGATCAGTACTGGCTGGGCTGCTGTATGGCCTGTAGCCTTAAACTCGGAGGCTTCCTGTACTCGGATCAGTGAAGCGTCACATATGTTCCAGAGCCTTGTACAGCGTTGAGCACCAGCATGGCGCTACATGAAAAAGCAAAGAATCACAGGCGAGGTAATTGGAACACTTTGCAAGAATAAAAAGGCAACGCAGGTCAGATGTTCACAGTAACTGTGCAAGGCCAAACATGTAAACCATTAATATGCCTATGCCAGGGTTATGGGGGGGGCGAGGGCGATGGCGATGGCCCACTGTGGTACAGGGACCGGGTGGGAGGCCCTCTGCCGCCCGGAATGGGGCTGGCGGCACAGCAGTAACACACGCTGAGACGGGGTCAGGTGGTACGTGACTGGCGCACGGCCCCTTTTATTAACTGGGTGACACGTGTCGCTGTACACGTGGATGAGCATGAGCCCAGGAGGCGCTTAAATCAGAACATCCCATGCCAAGAGTATAAAATAAAAGAAAGGCAAACACAACATGACACAGAATACATTATATACATTATTTACTTTGGCTGGGGCCAGTTGAAGCCCATTAAAAGGGAGGGGGCACGGTACCAAGGTCCAACATTGTCCATTGGGGCACTGCGAGGATCAGTACATTATCAGTCCGTGTGGCACTGGGCATCACACAGACAACGCAATTAGTCCAAGAGAGGTGAATTACCATGACATCCCCTTTTACTGGGCCCGTTTAAGCACTTTTTTCTTTTTTATTACTTGTACTTATCAAGATTACTTGATTTTACCAGGCTAGTCACGGGGGGTCAGTTTCTTCTTAAATTTTCTTAGGGCTTTGATTTCTGATTGTTGCTTCATGAGTTGAGCGATTGACAGAATTAGGGTATCAAGTCACTTTCTGCTGGTTCTGTGATCGTTTTGGTTTGCTGCATTCTCCCAGTGCCACTTATAAGATCTTTGCCGTGGCTATTGTCCCAGAAGTTTTATCTCCACTCATCAAACTGGGCCACCATTCGTCCTCGTCTCGCAGATTTGCTAGTGTGATCGCCGGGCAAGACATTAAGAGGTGGCGCACTGATTCGATATAATCAGTATTTTGGCACAGTCTGCATGTTCTTTTGGCCTCTGATATGAAGAATTTCGTTGGTGTGCAAGAGATTTAATCTCGCATTTAGGAAGATTTGCCTTAAAGGTCTGTCCTGAAATCTTCGAAAAAATTGCAGTGTTGCGTTCAGTTTCCTTGTTTGGGCTGGGAGGTGAGACAGGAGCTTATTTTGGTTTGCTTTTTCTAGCGTGGAAATCCAATCCAGCTCCGCTAGTTTTTATTTTTTATTTTGAGAGGATTAAGGATAAGGTCCTCTTCTGTGCATGCAATTTGATCCAGCTGTTTTCTTATCTTTGTTGCCCAGTTTGATAGCATTTTGCAGCTGCCAGTTTTTAGTTCGGCGTTGATCAGTTTATATAGAGGCAGGGCTTTGGGTAGTATCGTTTTCCTTTATGGGGAGATGGTGATGAAACCCACTGTAGCTTTGAGAGAGGAGAGTCCCAGTTCTCTTCTGATGGCTGCGATGGAGGTTGACTGAGGCAGATTTAACACTGATCTCCAGAAGTGCCCCTCTTTTTCCCAGAAGGCTTCTGGAATTGTTGGCATTGCATCTCTGCCATACGTTAACACGGGGACCACTTTTGCTTTATAAAATTTGAGCATCGGATTAGGGAGAAGCGACCAAATTTCTTTCTAGCACTCGGGCCTGGATTGTCAGAGAGCGAGTTTTTATCCAAAGGTGACTTTGCATTCCCAGTTCTGTTCTAGTGCTGTCGACTATTGCACCAAGATATCTGATGTTACTCACAGTTTTGATTTTGACGTTTTCTAAGGTCCATTGAAAGGGCTTTGATCTCTTCGCTTTCTTTTCCAGAATCAGAATCTTTGTTTTGGTCTCATCTCCAAATTTGATCGACTGATGACAGATGGTTCAGTTGCTTTTGAAGGCCTATCTGAGTCTAGTCCAGCAGTGTGATGTCATCAGCGTAAAGTAGTTGCGGCACTGATATTCTCCTGATCTTTGGAGGAAAGGCTCTTATGGACGTGGTCTATTCCTTGTAGTCACCAAGAAAGGTCATGAATAGGGCAGGGGCCCGGGGACAACCCTGTTTAACTCCTCTGCGCATTGGTATCTCTGCTGATAGAAGACCTTTTTGGTTCAGTTTCACCCTCATTGTTGTATCAGTGTGAAGAGCTTTGATCGGGGCCAGGATGTTTTCTGGGCAATTCCAGGACCAGAGCTTTGACCATAACATCGCTCTGTCCACTAGGTCGAAAGCTTGCATTAGGTCTGTGAACGCCAAGAACAGTCTAGTTCGACCTTCGAGAATTTTGCTTTTGGCGATGCTGAGCAGCATGATGTTGACTGTTCTGGATGAATTTTTTTAAAATCCGGCTTTAAAAGGGTCAGCACTTGGAGCCGATATTGCCCATTCCTGGAATCGCTTTAGTAACAGCATGCTGTATATTTTCCCGATTGTATCCAAGAGGGCAATTGGCTGGTAAATTCGTGGGTCTGCTCGGTAGCCTTTTTTGTATATTGGCACCACTGTCAATGAGGTCCATGATCTTGGAATCGTTTTTAGATTAGAGCACCTGCCAAAGACCAAGCGGATGAAAGGAACCCACTTGGATGGAAAGTTTTTGAGGTCAACGTTTGTTACCCCGTCTGGTCCTGGGGCTCTAGAAGATTTTAGCTTACGGATGATTGTAGCAATTTTGTCTTCATGGATAAGTCTGCCCAGGATGTTTCTGAGTCCACCTGGAGGATAGTGCCTGGGTTTGTTGGAGCTTGGAATAGCGCTTCGAAGTAAGATTGCCATTTTGCTTCGCTCACGCTATTTGAAGGCATGGTTTCACTCGTAGCTTCTGGAGATTTCATTAGTGCCCAGAATTCTCTGGTGTTTTTTCCTACCCCTTCTCAGAATTTCCTCAGTCTTTCCGATAGAGATTTGCACGATGGTTTTTCACCCAGGCTTTGTATTTCTTGGATTATGCGTCAAGCTGAAATTGGAGAAGGAGACAATTGCTATTTTTAGTTTGCCTCTTGTGGTGTCTCAATGCTGCTCGTTTGACGACAACTTGTTTATTATACTGGTGCAATGCCGGCTGTCAAGAGGCGGAATATATTTTTCAGTCTTCTCTTTGAAGGGACGCAGAAGGGGCTGGTAATCTACTTCCACCTCGAGTTCAACTTTGAGGTTGAGGTGTCTTTGGTAGTTAAGTGTCAATTGTTCGACTCTTGAGGCTGTTATTCTCAGTCGGTTACCCTGCATGTTGCGCTCAATGTTTAGCGCCATCGTTGGGTTAGAGGGGGTGGTCATTTTCCATGTTGCCAAGAGATTGTGATCACTGGCAGGTGTTTGGATGACTTTGAAGGTGGTGACTAGCTTAAGCATTTCTTCCGACACGAAGATGTAGTCAATTATTCCCTTTAGGTTTGCTCTCTCCCAGATCTGGAGTCTCACCGGATAGGGAACACCTAATCTATGTTTTGGAAGCCTTGCATGTCCATCAGTTCGTTCCAGAGCACTCCCCTCTTTTCAGATGGAGTCGGTTTGTTCGTCTGTGAGGGTGCGGTGATGCTCTTGCATTTTGCGTTTAGGTCGCCACAGATGATGACATGGGCAATCTGTCTGCGTCGATGTTGTCAATTTCTTTTTCGATCGTCCTCAGGAACATTCTGTCCACAATCGATTGTGGGTTCGAGTACGATGATTAATGCAATACGGATGTTCAATTATTTATGTCAATTTTTGGTCGTAGTTAGCCCAGTTGATTCGTGCAGCTAGGTGGTGTTTTGAGGCTGCTAAAGTTTCGTGGATGCTAATTCCACTCCCCAAACGAACAGCTAGAAGAAGTCAGCAGGAAGGACGCCCTTGCTTGCTTTTCGTTGCTGGAGAAATGACAATGTCGTACCTCAACCATGTGGTGTTTCTGCGTCAACCAAATTTCTTGCAGGGCAAGTATGTCAAACTGGCCCAAGTCAATGCCTACGGATGTCGTAAGGTGTTTGTATCCGCGAGTGTTCCAAGATGCAATCTTTAAATTCGTGGCTGCAGTGATCGGTGTATTTGGTGAAGACGTCTGAGCCGCCCCGTCCTCATGGGCCTCGGATTGCTATTTCCTCATAGTAGTGGATAAGACTTTAGGTAGCCATGCCCAGGGTTATTTTATCAGTGTGGAATGCTCCATCTTGTGTTTGGCATGCAGGTTCTTTTCAGCAGTGGGGTGGTTTTCAATTTCGGGTCTTCTCTGATCTCTCGATTTTTCCCCCCCCCCCCCGAGGTTCATGCTTTTTGTGCAGAGAGTTGTCTTTTGTTGGACGCTTTGCTTCTTCTCGGCATTACCCGACTGGGCTTCTTGATGCAGAGGATTCTCTTATAGGTTTATGAGATATTTTGTGTGATTTGGTTCTAGTGTCATCACGTTCACCTGCTGCGTCGTGACACAGCCTGTTGCTTTTGTACAGGGTTTCAGTCCTGGATATGTAATGCGTTCTTGCAGCGAGATTTCCTTTGCCATTGTGAGATGAGTTTTCTGGTTGACTTTTTCAAATAACTTTCGTCAACTGGAAGCCACATAGAAACAGATCTTCCTGTCCTTCTTTGAGGGAGAAACTGAGGGCTTCTGGTTTTATGCGCAAGTAGGACTTGGCTTTTTCTGCGTTGTGGTAAGGTTCCACTAAGATAAAATCATCCGATTGAGTTTTTAACGCCCTGTAAAGATTTTTAGGACCGTTCCTCTGCTCAATGTGATCACATCTTGGTTTCTCTCGGTTTGTTCCAATTTGAAGATTGACCTAGGAGTGTCATTTCTGATCTTTAATTCAGAGGCAAGTTTTTGGTTCGCTCTTATTGAGAGTAGATATGAACAATCTTGTCCTGTGGTTGGCTTTTTTGGTTCCTGACGTCTGGAGAATTAGGATTTTATTGAGTATTAGATGAGTGACTCCTTCTGGGTAGTTGTTCTGACGGACCCTCTTTTTCTTAATTTGCGGGGCGGCGGGGAGGAGAGTTGGTTGTAGTTTATCTTCCCACGCTGTTGGCTGAGGCTTCTCCGTTCATGTTGACTAGGTGTGTTCGAATGTTTTGTTCTGTCAGGGTTGGAACTGGATGTATTTCTTCGAGTCTTGACTGAAGATTGTGGCTTAGGATGGGTTTCCTTGTTTTTAACGGTATTTGGCTGAGGATGTACCGAGATGTTCATCAGGTTTTCATCAGCCAGAAAATCTTACAGAGTGATTGGGGACCCAGGTTGCTGGGGCAGCGGCGTGGTGCATGGAGGGCCCCCTTTCATTGTTTGTGCTGGTGCGTGGAGCATAGTTGTTAGGTTTGGGTTCACTTGTTGAACGGAAGTAACAATTCTTTTTGACTTTGTGGTTTTGGGAGCGGATGGTTTTGTGTATTTCCCCATTGTGTTAGGTTTTGTGCTTACACCGGTAAGGATTACCGGGCCGTCCAGTGCTGATTTTTGGGGTGGATCTATTGTGATTCATTCTGGACCTTTCTGGTCGGGCCTGGAGAGGTTTGAAGGTAAATGGTTCCGGAAAGGAGTAGCAAGGGCCGGTGCCAGTGCATTGACAGTTGTTTAATATGCAGAAGTTTCCTTGAGATCGTCGTTCTCTCGCTAATATGAGAGCCGATTTGGGCACCATGAAGTTTTCCGGAAACGTTTGGGTTTCAGCGTTTTGGGACATTTGGTAGAGTTTGACTGGGATTTAGCCGTTGTCTGGTCGAGATGATCGTTGTTGCTCCCCAGCCTTTCTATGTTCTTACTTTGGGCCACTATGGTCTTCTGCATGGCAGTCACATATCCCTCTAGGTATATCAATTTTGTATGCATCATGGCAGATATGGTTCAGCGTGTCATTGAGAGATTCGTACAATTTGCCGAACGGTGCAAGCGCAATAGTTACAGCTGACATAATTGTTAGCATGTCATGTTTTTTAGATGGCGTCTCTTTTCGGATATAGGTTGGCACTTCACTTCTACTCCGAGTCCGTATAGGAGTGCTTAGAGACAGTTCTAGATGGTGAGTAGTTTAGCCTGTTACATTGTGCCATTTTTAAAAACGGTTTTCTTAGGGTTAGCCTGTATATGTTCTTGTTTTTTTTTTGTCCCAGCGAGTCACTGATGACTTTTTCCCCAGACGATGGAATATTTTTATTTTGTTATTAACATCAAATTTGTTTGCAATTGTTTCTGCAATGTTTTTTAAGTGTCCATGTCTTGTTGCTGGCTTGATGGTGTGTTTTTTTCTTTCCAGGTGTTTTTCTTTTTAAAAAAATGTTGTCGCAGTTTTCGAAGGAATATTTGGGCCACATTCTTTGCTACTTATGTCGACCCAGACATCAGGGGACAAGGCGTTGGGAAAGTTGCAAGGGGTAGTAATGATCTTCTCACTAGAGTTATTTTGGGTACCCTTGGAGCCTGTGGTTCCCACTTCCACCAGGAGGGGGCTGCCATCGGCTTCGCCTGTGCTCACGTGGATTTCGGCGACTATGGTCAGAGTTCGGAAGGGTTTACTGTTCTTTCCTCCTGAGTGTCTTCGGGGGAGACACTGAAAACAGCGGCTCTGGAATCGCTTGAGTGGTTTCTGCTTCTTTGGCGAGTTCCGCGCCGGAGGGTAGAGGCACACCAACCGGCTTTCCCGCTGTCGCAACTCGGGCTGGGCCCTTCTCCGTCAGCTCTTTGGCCGGCGTCGGAGGGGAAGTGCCCACAGTTGAGGTAAGCGGAGTGTTGGTAGGTGAGGTGGACTGCTTTGCTGTTTTGGAACTCAAGAGTTTTGGGCAGGATGTCTGGTTCGTTGCTGGCACGCAGGCCAGTTTTTAATCCGTTCAAGCGAGGCTTGAAACGTGAGCTGGGTGTGTGGTTGAGCCCACTTCCACTGTCAACCAAGGATGTGTTCTGGATCTGCGGAGGCGGGGCGTTTTCCTCAGATTCCTGGAGTAGCCATGACTCTGATGCCGTTGTTAGAGTTGAAAGCAGGCAGTGCCTGAGTGGATGAGCAACAGCAGATTCACGAGGCATGATGTGGGAGCTCCGCAGGCATCTTTTTTCCACTGCCACCTTGGGGGGGGGGGTGGAGTTGAACTGAGCTAGGCAACAGCAAAGGCAGGGGGAGGGGGAGGAGGAGGAGGATCTGCTCAGTTCCATTTCCATTCTTCTCGTCCTGACAGACTGCAGTGACTGCGACTCCCTCAGCAACTGGCTCTGGTTGATGTGTATTTGTAGGTCCTCCCACACGTTAGCAGTGTAGAAACAGCAGAAAGACTCTGGAAACAGAAACAGAGCATACAGAGAGAGTGGACTGCAGGGACTGCGACTCCCTCAGCAACAGGTTTCCCCTTAAGCATTTTAGACATGAAGGAACACCACTTTTGCTGGGTCTTCTTTTAGTATGCAACACATGCAAGATCCCAAATTTGGCTGTGACCATTTTAATCCACTTGTTACACACGGGATCACAACTTTCCAAAGTCACCTCATGGTTCTCTGGACGAGGTACACTTAGGGAATTACATTGATATTAGTCTGGGGAGATGAAGAACACCTTTACCAGAACTGGGAGAGCTGCACCAGGACACGGTTCACATCAGCTGCAGTTCATTGGTGGAGGCGAGGAGACAGAAGTTACAATTGCTTTATGAAATGGGCAAGGGAAGGCAAACCTTGCAGCAACAGAGCAAGATGATGAAGGGCCTCTCTCCCGGGGAGGGAGCTTGACTTAATGCGGCCACATGCGTGTCAGCTGTGCAGCAGTACTCCACCAGCCCGGCCGCACAGGCAACCTCTAGAATGAGGGCCACGGCCCCACTCTCCTCTCTGCCCTGCGGGAGTTCGGAAAGCTTTTGTTCTCCCCCAAGCGAGGTGGCTGCTATGCCACTTTCCTTAATGAGGCGGTGGTCATGCTGCATGGCGCTCCACCGGGCTGGAGGTTCCCTTGTGCGGCAGCTTATTTGATAATGCTGCACTGTACTTCCTCTGCGCAGTGGCAGCAGAGGTTACGCCGCCTCTTGGTTCACACTCTGCGGCAGGGTGTCTGTGGCCATCCATGTGGCTGGCGCAGCATGCCCCTTCTCTCCAAGCCAGGAGCTTAATTTGTTTAAAGCTGCCCCCCCCCCCCTCGATACTTTACAGATTCCCTCTGTGCAGTGACGGCATAGTCCGTGCCACACCTGCTCGGGCGGGAAACATTTCACCCTTTGCCTCGGTGTAACCCACATCGTTTACTATTCAATCACTGCAGCAGTGTGAGCCGTTCTTTCGCTTTGATCCGCAGGGATTTAAAAACGTCACTGGCAGTCATTACCGAGCCACCACCCGGCTGTAATGGAGCTGGACAGCTTGCATGAAGCCCTCGACGGCCGCAGGTGGTGAGCTGATGCCACCTGTGCTGTGTGCCAAGCCGGGGAGACCAGCTAGTTCTTTTCTTGCCAGGGAGACTAGCGGACAAACAGGTGGGCGTCAGGGAGGCCAATGTCCAGGAAGGCTGGGTAGCTCTTATTGCCACTAGAGCTCCTCCAGGAGCAAGCTTGGCCATGGCGGCATCATGGCAGGGTGGGTGGTCGGTCGATCCCCTATCTGTTCGCGATCGGCAAGAGCACTGTATCCCATCCTCGTAGCCAGTTGTTATGGGGACCGGAGGTGCCAGTCAGCTCAGTACACGACCCGGCTTGCAGGCCCTCTGCCACTAGCATGGCGCTGGCGCAGCGCTGCAATAACGCACACAGAGGCAGGTTCAGATGGTACGTGACTGGCGCACAGCAATAAGTGCGCACCTTTGATTAACTGGGTGACACATGTACCATGTGCTTTTTGCTTTTTCCTTGGCCACATGCAGGGACCTCGAACTTACATCCCCGTAGACCCTAACAAAAAAAGTCGTTAGACTCAGATAGGAAAGGAATCACACTTAGACCATTAGTTATAAGGAAATAAAACGGCTAGTTATAAGCCCTTTATTCACTCTTTATACATACACACAACATATAAATCAATTATACATTAACATAGAAAAAGAGCTTCACCGTTAATAGGGTGGCAGAAGACACCTTCATCTCGGCCACCACAACAGTGCTTAGTCCCAGGGCAGGTAAGCAGAGAGATCACTCGTACTAACAGGGTCTGGAGTGGAGTGTCCTCACTCTCAGCGAGACTGCATCACCCAGGGCCCAAATCCATCTGCTTTCCCAAGAGGAATACCCCTTCTCTTTATGGGGGAGTCCCCGCCCCTCATAGGTTACAAGAGTGCCCTCGGCCGAAGAACAGACAATAAGCATGTTAAGTTATCTTATGTTATATTTTTATGTTATTGAAATTTATGAAGCGCATGCACACCCAGAGGTAAGCATGAGGAGCCAAGAGTGGAATATTCCAGTTAGAAGTGGAAAAACGCAGCTTCTCCTCCTTGGCGTCTTTCCCAGTACTCATCACTGAGCCTGCCGAATGCTCCGACTCCCTTTCTGGCTCGTTTTTCCGCGGACAATGTTTAGGTCGGTATGTTTAGACAGTGGGCGTAAGTAGATCTAGTGGGCCTGGTGGATTTTTTCTTGGAGAATTTATTCATCAGGTACTTGGGAGCGGATTTATTGAGGCACTTGTGGGAGATCATAAGTGTTCTGAAGGTAATGCTATCTTGGATTGGAAGCCAGTTGGCGTTTCGTCTGATGTGATTAGACCGGGGAATATTAAAGGCAGCCCCGAGAGCATTGTTTTGTAGTTCTTGTAACTTGTGCAGATTCCTTTGACTGGTGCCCAAATAGAGGGTATTACAAACAGTCCATTTGGGACATTATAAGGGCTCTGGCAAGGGTGAGAGAGATGGTAGAATTCAAGAATGGTTGACAGGCATTTATCAGGTTTGACGTGTATGCCATTGATGAAGCAGTGTCATTGATTTGTCTTTGGAGGTTTAAGGCAGAGTCTAGATAGAAACCCAAGGTTTTTACTATCTTGTCTACTTTGATGATGTTGTCATCGATAGTGAATGAAGAATATTTGGGGCCTAATTTGCTAAGTATTAGTTTGGAGCCGATGAGGAGGATCTCAGTTTTGTCATCGTTGAGACAAAGGCCATGATTAGCCATCCATCCCCGAATTTTGCTGTAGATTTCGTTGAGGAGAATGGTGTTGGCTTGGTAGTTGCCTGATCGAGTGATGAGAATTTGCATTTCGGCTGTGTTGTTCATGTAAAATACACATCAACATGATCAAATAATAGCTTTTTAAAAAATATATTATAGAGTGTGGGAGACACGCAAGAACCTTGGGGGACTCCACTTGTGATAGGGGATGGATTGGCTGAGGTAATAGGGGAAAAGTCCCTCATGGATCTGTCAGCGAGGAAAGAATTGACCCAAACGGCTGCTTGCCTAGAGCATGAAGCAGCTGTATTGAGATGGTTAGTTAGGTAAGACCCTGCACACAGCACCAAAATGTTTTCCTTTTTCCCTGGTCACGTGCAGCTACCTCGAACTTACATCCCCGTAGACCCTAACAAAACAAGGTATTGGACTCAGATAGGCAAGGAATCCCACTTAGACCATTATTTAGAAGGAAAGAAATGGCTTGTTATAGGCCCTTTATTCACTCTTTAGACATACACACATAACATATAATCAATTATACATAAACATAGAAAAAGAGCTTCACTGTTGATAGGGTTGCAGGAGACACCTTCATCTCAGCCACCACAACAATGCTTAGTCCCAGAGCAGGTAGGCAGAGAGATCACTCGTACTAATGGGGTCTGGAGCGGAGTGTCCTCCCTCTCAGCGAGGCTGCATCACCCGGGGGTCCAAATCCATCTGCTTTCCCAAGAGGAATACCTCTTCTCTTTATGGGGGGAAAGGGGAGTCCCCGTCCCTCATAGGTTACCAGAATGCCCTCGGGCGAAGAGCAGACAATAAGCATAAGGAGCCAAGAGTGGAAAATTCAATTTAGAAGTGGAAAAACCCAGCTTCTCCTCCTTGCCGTCTTTCCCAGTACCCCTTATAACTGCACCTGCAGAATGTTCCGACTCCCTTTCTGGCTCGTCCTTCGACGGACAATACAACTGTTCTCCACAGTTAGTCCGGCTGCCATCATTATGTGACCTTGCCTCCACTGCGAAAATGCACGTCTAGTTACTGAGCCCACGAAAACGTTGGCTTTCATTGCAGTAATGGAAGTGAATGTCCAAAATGGCCATGCATCAACGCCGTGTTTATTAGCTAATTTTTTGCACACGCACTACAACGGGTCGCCGTACACTTGACTGAGAACGGGCCCAGAAGGGGCTTAAGTCACAACAGCCAGGGGAAAAGGCTAGATGGACAGAATACACCAGTCTCTTAATAGGTGGATGCATTCTGTTCGAGTGTGACAGTGAACGTGTCGCGGTGGAGAATAAAAATATAACGCAGTCTGGGCCCCTTGAGAGGTGGGCTACTTCTGGATCACTAAGCCAGAGGTAGCATGTTTTAAAAAAATAAGGGAAGTGGTGCTATGAGTGAATAAGGTGATTAGGGCGTTGAGAGAACGGGGAGAGGAGCAGAGGGAAGAGTGTACAGGTGGGGCACTCCTAGACGGCAAAAGAAATTAGCAGATGCCAGCACCTCACTGACGCAAGCATGTAGGTTTGAGAGGAGAGCGGTCCAGGCGAAAACACCACTGCATGAAGTGCAGCCTGCATTCTTCCGCTAGTAGAACATTATCAGATAGCCCATCTGATCGGTATTCATATGGCCAAATGTGGAAGGTTTTAGTTACTGCCTTCAGGCCTCGGCACATGAAAAGTAATATTTTTACACCGAAACACCAACAACATTCTCAATAAGACATGACAATAGTTGAAATAGAGACTAGTTAATCAGGGGGTCCGCAACCTTTGGCTCTCCAGATGTTTTGCACTACAACTCCCTGTCAGCCATTGCCAGCAGTTAATGGTGAGAGATCATGGAGATGTAGTCAAAAACATCTGGAGAAGCAAAGGTTGCAGTCCGCTAAAAGGGACATGAATGACTGGTCCCTCAGTGGTTTGCTTTGTCCCGAAGTGGCATTTAAGTAGTTGTACTTTTTCCCCCTCCAATGTCCAGAGCAAAAGGGGAGAGGGATAACCATCTCCAGAAAAACATATAAATGAAAAAAACGAATTGCGTGCAGCGAACGTCAGGAGGACCATTTGCTGAAGGAAAACCTGGTTTCGCCCAATTATTAGTTATTAAGGAAGTGACAGTGAGGTGGGCCAAAATCAGGAACTAGGCGCCTGGACTCCAAACTAAGCCAGGGTATAAGGTGGAGCTTAACAATCCAATGACAGAAAAGCTCCAGGGAAAAGGTAAAGGAATATTAATCTAGGGAGGAGGGGCAATAAACATTAATCAGAGAAGGAATCAGAGAAGGAAAAATACAGACGATGTCCTAGCAAGACTAAACAACTCTCAAGGAAAAATGAGGACAAGGAGGATCTGGGGAGCACTACGGCTGGCTCCATGAAACAGGCTATCATCAAATTTATTTTGTTTCTAAATATGATCATGGGCTTCACTTTCCTCTGCAACATATTTGACAATCTCGATCACCACCATTCACAGCATCACACTTTTCACTCTAGCATCCATGTCAATCTTTGCCTACTCATCCAGCCCCTTGCTTATGCTCTTTCCATATCCACTCCATCAATGGAATGCTCTTCTGTGGGCATGTGCCTAGGGAAAATACAGCAACCTAGTAAGGGCAGCATAGTCACCGGAATCACAGCAAAATGCAGTGAGCCTAGATTTTATCCTATTTGGCTGGTCGACGTTTGCTTATTACATTCATTTTGTTAGGCCGACCCATGAGATGGTAAATCTAAAGTTAACCATCAAAGACCATGTGCACTTAGGGATTGTATATGGCGAAACAGGGGTTGCTAATTTACAGAGCTGTAAATAAGGTTACCAGAGAAACTTAGAAAGGCATATCATACAAGGAGAGTGGGGTACATGCACAAAAGCAATTAGTCTTTATATACTCTTGAATACCAAAACAAGAATGCTGAAACAAGCTGGGTCGAAACTACTGCTAAGAACCAAGGACATTTGGATGCGTCCCTTATTTAACATTAATTGGCTACCAGTTCTATTGCATGTTTATATTAAGGAATGTGTATTATTTTCACTTCGAACATTTTCCCTGTAGTCTAATCCTAGGGTCCTTCTAGATAAGCAAGCGTCGCCTATCCGTTTTCTGGGGGAAGAATGCATTCCACCCCCTTGTAGCTAGGGAGTTATTCATTTCCTTAGCCTTCTGTAGTCAGTTTCAGCCTCTGCTTCAACGTGTCCCACGCAGTTTTTTGCCACTAGGACTCTAGGTTTTGAGGGCACCTTTCTTGCACGTGGGAAGAGTGCCCCTGTGTTTAAATAGAGCTATCTAGAAACCTCTTCCCCAACAATTTTATCAAAAATAATAGAACGTTACCACTTCTAAATGCAAGATTTAAAAAAAACTGTAGCCCGAGCTTAGAGCGTCTCTTTTGAAGGTCAAACATTTGAGCAAATGCCCCCGGCTCTGCAATATATTTTACTACCTATTCTATCCCATGGATTCGGTCATACCTTCCTAACAGTCTTGGACCTAGAAACGCAGAGGCTGTTTTCACTTTTACCTAATGCCTCTAGACTCTGGCTCCACTTGATGTCCAGTGCTAGGATACATGTCAACAGATTTTGTTGTAGCGTTTTTAAAACAAATGTGCGCAATTATATAGCACTTCATGCCAGATTCCCTGTAAGCGCTGTAATAACAGGTTGAATTTGTACCCCAATGTTATGGTACTTAATTGTTCTACCTCAGAAGGAAGGATGTAGGCCTTGCCGTGGAATTCAAATTTACAAAGTTCACACTGCCCAAGTGTTAAGATTTACATGTGAGCCATCGACTCAAACTTCTTCTTACAGTGTCCAAACCAGAACAGGATCTTGAATGAAGGTTAAGATTTATTTGCAGGCATTACCTTGTAGTTGTCAGTGTCTGCCTATTGCTCTCAGAAGTCATAAAATATACTGACATTGGCTTACATTTTTAGAAGGATGTAATGGCCTTCCCAGAAAGAGTCTTATGGTGTCCACTCGTCTTGTATGGCTACTACCCTTCTAAGAACAGCAGTGTACCTACGTCAGTCAGCTGATGGAAATGGTCCATGTATTGCTACTCGCAAAGGGACTTCATCCCACATATTTTCTTGCTCCCATATCTCTTTCCTACCACCCAAAATAGAGTATGGTTACAGCAAGCGTGGGCTGTCCTACCCTACTATGGCACGTTCACCATTAGGTAAGTTATGAAAAACTTCATCCAGCAATAAAAAAGGGTTCTCTGAAAGCCTTTCCTTTGCTGTATCTAAATAGTGTGTTAGGGACATTTACAATAATTGTTTTTCAACTAACGTTTGAGGGTAAGGCAACAATTTTCAGTGCTGAACATTTCAAAAATAGGTTACTAAAGGACTCGAACTGCGAAACTACACGGCAACTTCCAAATGAGATACTAGAACTTTTGAGTGCAGTACATATGATACTTCTAGAGATTTACTAATACACCTTTTATGCAAATCCCCATTGAATATGAGAAAGGTATGTTTGTGTGGCACCATTGGGCTTGGGGAGCCAAAAGTATCTAAACTACAAGCAGGAGCTAAATGGCTCCCAGCTCCCCTCAATTTCGAACTAATATATGAATATATACAATTCTTGAAACTAGCTCTGCTTGTGGGCCAGGTGATCATGTATTTGTGATACTTACTTACCCCATCCTTGGCAACAACAGAAGTGTAGTACATGTGGAACCAACCAACACATCTAATTTTGCAGATAATTTACTTGTTCAAGTTGGTTTGAATTTGTGCAACAAAATTTCAGAATTGTTGTTTCACCTAAATGGAGTGCAAGAAAACTGAACAAACTATGCACATTAATAAGTTGTGTGTGTACAGACTATCAATTCAAAACGTAAAAACTGTTTCTAAGGAAGCAGAGAAAAAATAGCAAGACCACTCCAGGATAGGAATTGGAGACCATAGGAGTATTTAAAAACAGGTTTGTAGAAACTGGATTACGCAACCCCATCCGGTATTTACAATAAGTCTACACTGTGTGACCTCAAACTATGCTGTAAACGTGCACTTGGTTTAAAGTCAGTGCCTGCACATCATGTTACAGGAAGCCGTTGGCAAGCGTTTCTCAGTCTGATCAAGATACGCCTCAGAAAAAGCACCAATATCCAGGCAAATCCCCAAAGAGCATCAATTTGAATTCTCCCATTAATCGCAAAATGACAATCCTTAGACATAAAAACCTTTGGCTTTTTATTTCATTTCGTCTTCACACAAGTCACATAGCCAAAGACCATAGCCACTCACAATCCCAGTACCCACTCTATTCTACCCTTCTTTATGAAAGCACTATAAAAGGAAAATACAGGATTAAAAAAAGGCACTGACAGTAGTCAGAGTGGTTAGAAAAGACCCAACCAACTTTTATACATCAGTTGAATGGTTCATAAAATAAAAACTACTACTTGAGCGGGGACATATTTAGCGACAGGTCAGGCAAGCATCCGACTGGCTTTTCCCTCGGCACCATCAGTCTTTTACAGATGCAGGAATGGCAAAACAACGTACTTTATGCATAGGTAAACCTGTCAAGTTGCAAGATACTTTTCAGCGACAAAGTCACTCGCACTTCTATTCTGTACATGAACACAGCAGGCCATTTCTTTTTTGCCAATACCTAGTGCACATTTTCATGCCTGCTTTGTGTTTAAGCAAACAAGCTCAGATTAAGAGAAGAGATAATTTACAGACTTGGGACTGGTCTCTGGTGACCTGAGCTTTAAACCCGCCTTGCTCACTTTACCACATTTCTCTTTTCACCTCTGTGTACCTCAGACCCCTTATCTGTCAAACAAAACCAGAATAGAAACAGTATTACAAATAAATTAAATATCAAATTAAAATTTCAATTAAAAGAAACCAAAACAAAAAGTACAACATAACAAGCGAAATACTTGTAACAAGGGTTGCGTCAGGTGTTCCATTCAGCAGTACAATTAAAATATGAATATACCCTGGTCCCTCGTCCCCACCCAATTGTGTATTCAAGAGAAACAGCCAGTTCCTTTTTGCTGGCACTAAAACCCAAGTAACAAACACCAACCCAAGCAAACATTGTACTTGTGTACCTTATGCAATATGAGAAACATTAGCCAGTAATAGTATTTTTGGTGTTTGTATCTGTTTTGAATCACATACCAAGCATATTCGCCATCTTTTGGTAGATCTGGATTATTAAAAGTAGTGGTTTACCTGCAAAATAAAAAGTAGGCATTTCCACAGGATTACATACATTTACGAAGAAGTTCAAACTAGGGAAGCAAAGTCTGTGCAGGAATGTGTTTAGATTTGAAGAGCAGGGTTAGCAACTGTGGGTAAATCGGTTACACTCCTTCCATGAAGGCTTTCACCATAACATGTGGTGTGGTATATGCAGCTTAAGCTGGCAAGTGTACAATTGTACCTTTATGGAGTTAAACACTAGCCTGGAATTTAAACAGATAAAGTAAATATTAGGATCTCTGGCAACTATTGGTTAATGGATTTGTTTGTGCACCAAAGGACAAATGGTATCCACTTGTTGATGTAACATTTACATGCATTTGGTTTGCATAAGTCCCCCCTCCCCCAGATGGCCATGCATTAAATAGCAGCAGATAATTACCAAGCCGCCCAAGTTCATAGTGTGACTTTGGATGTGCCATCTGTTGCCTTTGCACATTGTGTGCTGACTGAAGCTTGGAGGTTCCATGTGTAATAGGTGGCGCTTCCACAATTGGCGTGCCCATGTTGGTGCAACTAGGATTACAAGGTGTTCTAGTACCCGTTTCCCGAGCAACTGGTGTAACAGGTGTCGGAGAGAGGAAGAGAGCGTTATCCAGAATATGCAAATATCTCCGGACAGGTCATTCACAGCGCATTGCTGAAGGACCCAGCATTCAAGTACCTAGATGCAAAGCTTGGGTATTTTTTGTTTGTACCTGCTGCAAAGACCTATATTTGGGGTTCCCACGTTTCCTGAAATTACATGCTTCTGTGTTCAATTCGCAATCTGATTTATGGTGAACAAGCCTGCTGAGATCATCTGCCAAACAATTGTCCTCTTCAGAGACAAGTCTCTGAAGCCAAATCCTTTGGCATATGTACCATTACCATCGCTGCAGTGTCACCTGGTATAGTTTTAAGGAGTGTGCCACTCCCCTTATTTGCAAGGATTGTGTGGTGTTGCCACTTTTGATGGGGAGCTACAATATGTTGGTGTAATGGAGTCTGTTGTGGGGTCCACCTCCTTTTCATGCTAGAGGAGTGCTTCCAGACCGGTTAAGGAGGCGTCTTGGCTGTGACAAATGTTCACTAAGCCACTGATGTGTGGTCACATGTGTAGTCGTGCATCTGGGATGAAGTCAGTGATCTTCAAACTTTTTTGGCCTGGGACCCCCCTGAGCAAAATTTGGGCAGGCCAGGCCCCCCAAAAAATGTCAAATGGACAGTATGTACATATGGCTATAAACTATTGTGCGCTGTCATCCACCAGTATAGTCCCTGGGCTCCCCCACCTGCTCCAATTACAGTCGCTGAGCTCCCTCATCCCACTGCTACCCAGTCCCTGGGCTCTCTCCACCCATCACAGACCCTAGGCTCTCCCCACCATGCTCCTACCACTATCCCAGTGCTCCGCCCATCCTGCTCCCAACAAAGTCCCTGGGCTCCCCACGCCCCATTCCTAACACAGTCCGAGGGCCAGTGGGAGCTGGTGAATTTTTTTAACTGGAGGAGCATAAATATTTACCACAAAAATGCCATAGCGACCGAGCGCAGCGAGGGAGCCCGAACCAATCAAGTGGAGTTCGGGGGGTGGGGGTTTCCCCATGAATTTTTTAAAAATAATGGGTTAAAATGTTGCATTTTTTAGCATACGTTTAGGAAAAAAAATGGGTAAAAAGCCAAACAGTTCACAATTGGCGCTGTGGGCCCAAGGGGGAACGCATGGTATTTTTGACTGGACATCTATGATGGATAAAATAAAAAAATACCATCCCTGCCCCCTGGGCTCCACAGCGCCTCAGGAGAGCAGATTTTGGCAGCTGGGTGGGGCATTATGCAACAAAGGCATTTTTAAAATGCCTTTGTTGTACAACCCTCCTTCCACCCTTACCCCCCCCCACTCACCAAAATCAGCTCAACGGACCAAAACAAACACACACCTTCACACAGCAATCACCATCATTCATACGAGTACCCATCACCATACACTCACTCATAACACAAGCATACATGCATCCATACACATTTAAATTTAAAAAATAATAAACAAACGTACCTTCTGCAGGGACCTGTGCGTGGGTGCTCTGTCCGTATGTGCGAGGAGGTGCAGGAGCTCCCCTCACAAATACAGACATGCAGTGCCCCAGCCAGCATTTCCAATGAGCTATGTAAGGCTGGCGAAGCAAAACGCCCCCAGCCTTGCATAGCTCAGCGAGCATATGCGGCTGGGTTACTGAACGGTCAAAGGGAAACTGTTTCCCTTTCAGCCAGCCCAGGAGCACTCCCTCAGCTGGAAAAAGCAGCTGAGGGAGTACTCCGTGTTTCACTGGGCTGGCTCCTCAATAATGGGTGAGGGGGCCACTGGGTGGACGCCCCCTAGCCCATTATGGATGAGCCACCAGGCTCGGACTGGCCTATAAGGTAATAGGGCAACGCCCGTACCAAAAACGCAAAATGCTAGTGTAGGCCAGTCAAAATTGGTCACTCTTTTTTGGCCAATGTTGGCCAGTTTGATGAGTTACTTCACTATGCAGCTAGTAGTTTTGACCATTGTTGCTAATGCTTAATAAATATCCTTTAATATCACAATTTGTTTACATTTTAACAAAAAACACCCCCTTGTGTACTATTCAAAGATTCTGTGCCTGAAGGAATTACTATCCTTTTGCAACTGCGGGACACTTTCATTGGTGCCGGAGCTGTTTTAGGGTCTAGTCCGACCATGCGAGCAGCCCCTGCCCATATCCTGCAAAAAACTTTTTTTTTTTTTAAACATTTCATGCTGCGCTCTCGCTACTCGGTCGCCTGAGAAACCCTACTGATTGAGTAATGTTATGGTCTGCGTATGCTGGTCGAACTGTTTGCCCTGTTAAGAGTTCCTCCTCCAGGCAAGGATGGAAGTGTATGCCTTTCTGGGACAAGCGTGAGGCTGCCATGTTCAATACCTCCGACTACATGTGGTGCTGATGTTCTCCCAAAAGGCAAAAATAATGGACATCTGACCTTGAACTTCGAATATTAAGCCTTATATTTGCAGCGTTTGTGAAACTTGCAAATAAGAAAGTATACATCTTTCATGTCCATACTGGCCAGGCAATCTCCCTTTATTAATAATACAATTATCACTTGTGGTGTCAGCCGAAATGTTTGTACTCCAACAAGCTGGTTGATTTGTCGGCGGTACAGGACTGGGAGCACTGAGGTTTTTTTTGTGAACGAAAAGTAGACTGAGTAGAGCCCTGCGTGCCATTCATGTGGAGGGACCCGCTTGATGGTCCCCTTTCAAAACCAGGTCGCCACCTCTGCTTCTAATAGAAGACAAAGCTCTGGCATTTTCTCTTTTTTTTAAAAAAAAAATGTTTTTTAACCTTTGAGTGGAATGCCGAGTGGAATTCAGTGAAACTACCTTGTAGAAGACCACCATGTCAGTCTTTATGCCCTCCCATGTGTGGGTTTAAGGTAATATTCTCCCTCTACAGGGAAAACACGGGAGGGAACCTGGTGTAAACGGCCATGGCTCGAATGCTGCTCCACCTTTGGTGGAGGTGCCTATACGATTACCCCAGCCTCTGCAAGCCTGCCTCATGCCTGCACTGGTCTTGATAGGTTTCCCCGTACAGAAATGTTGGGGGAAGTCTCCTGGATCCCAGGACTAATTTAGCGCTCTGGCAGGTCTACTTTGACCGTGGAAATGGGAGTTCTATAACCTATTCTGGAAATGCTCATTCCTTTGCATCCAGAAAGATTGTCCTCACACCTGGTCTTGCTCCTTTTAGCCCTAGAAGCTTGTACACCAAGGTGTTCCCCATGCGGCTTGTTGAGGAGGGCAGCCTGCATTTCAGGTCTGAATTGAGTCACCAAGAGCCTGGAATGCCACTTAAGTAGGGCAGAGTGTGTGGCTTGGCGGTATGCCATCTCCGCCGCATCTAAGGTGCCTTTACGTCTGCATTGGCAAATAGTTGTCCTTTGACACTGTTTCAAGTCGGTCTTGGAGATCTTGCAGGACATCCCACTGGGCCATAAGCGCCGTTGGAGAAGCAAACATTATTGGTGTCAAAAGTTGCCACTGTCTTAGCCACATGGAGTACTTTTAGCCTCGAGTTCATGGTTGAACCTGCACCTCCACAATGCTTCCAAACCTTTTCTCTGAAAATGTAGCATATGCGAAGCAGACGTTTTAACTAGGAGTGGGTTCTTACTCAACTGCTTGTTCATTCTTATATGCGGGTGGTGCCGCCACAAACAGCTTCAACTGGCAATGCACAGACCGCATAAGTGGTATTAATTGAGCAAGGAGGGCTGGGGGGGCGACAGGTCTCCTCCAGTGAGTCAATTAAATCCCATTTTTCAGGATCCTGCTAGATATATATATTAAAACCAGACATTTTCCACTGAGGAGGGCCGCATATTTTAGCAAATGGGGGATGTTTTTACACGATAGAAATGAACAAGACAAAGATACAGGGAGGCAGATGCTCGAATGAGACACAGTCCTGTTGCGCCAAAATGATAAACACTGTATATAAAATAAAATTGCTCCCGAAATCTAATTCTGTACTTTAACGCTAATTAAAATGTATTGTGCATTCCATTTCTGTAATGTACCATCCCTTTGAAATGGTTTTAAGCAGAAGGTTTACAACATGCACTATCATTTCTCTACATGATATGCCATTTCACACAAATTGCCATCTGCAAATTAAAGTGTGCGTGCGCAAGAACTGTCCAGTAGCCTTTAGAAGAGTAGAACTGGGATCATCTTCTAGAAGCACAATAATCAAGACAAGAAGATCTGCAAACTACCTAAAGGTTATACATGTAACAAATGACAATAGCAAAGGTCTTCTCTGCAAGGCTATAGACAAAGCTTATAACGCAGATCAACAAGTTTGCCCAATGTAATGAGGATTATTTAGTAAAAATAGAATGCATTTATGATCAATAAGTACCACTGCATTTAAGTCCTAATCAACTGAAATATAAAGCAAAACTATGGGAGTGGATCAACAACATGCGTTACCTAAAAACTAAGGAGCACCTTCGAAGAGTTCTACAACTGCATCCCAAAATGTGGGACACTACATTGACATAGTAAATGTTTCCCAAATAGCAACTACAGAATAAACAGATCTAAAGTTTAGGTTCAACTTGTTGGAAACACTCCAAGTAGTAGGGGCCTGGCTTAAGATGCAGAAAACAGCGTGGTACTGTAGAATCTGCAAAAACCCTGAATTTATGGAAACTTTAAAAACAGTTTCTTGAATGGCGAGCTACATTTAACAAAAGGGTTCAAATTTGTGTTAAATGCGTTCATAATATGTGGGGACTGAGCAAAGAATCCTTTTGGTATGCTGTATGGAGAGTAGACGGATCTGTATCATTTAGTCAAGATGAACTTCTGGTTGACACTTGTCCCATAAGAGAACGTAACGTTTGGTAAGAGCGCTGTATTTGTTTGAGAAATCAAAAACAGATTTGGACCGTCGATAGATGGAATCTCCATTGGAGCAAAAGTTGCATAAATCCAGCAACGGCTAGTGGATGGCGCTGTGACATTCACATCCAGTTCAGAGCCAGATAGACAATGCGTTGTGTGTATGTAAATTGGCTCAAATGCACATCCTTTGCTCCAGGAAAATGTCTTGGTCTATAGGACAGTGCTATTTGAGACATCACATTATACCCTTAGTCTAGCTAAAGAGCCAGAGCAATGTACGTTAATGGTGGTGGTGATCTTATTGTATTCGTAGGCTGAAAAAGTACAGGACTACAGATTCTGGAGACAAAACAATGTTGTATTCAATATGTTGGCCACTGTACTGTAGAAAATACCAAAAAGCTACAAAGCTTATGCATTTCGGACCAGTGGTCCATCATCATGGCATATAGCTGTGCATGTCATTAAGAAGGCCATCGGGACCCCAAACAATCAGTGGAGCAAGGGAACCCCCATGCTGATAATAGAAAGATAAATCAATAGTGAACCATGTGGAAACGTCGAAAAATGCATTTAGTCGTTACATCCGCCACCGCAATTACATATTCGATATGTCAAACAGCATGGTTAAAGAGACAAAACGTCTTGAAAATGTCCGTTATCACATGTTCCAATAAGACAATATTGTGTAGTGGGCATCAATAAATCAAAGCAATGAGAACAATAGAAAAAGGAAGTAAAAGAGAAGGGAGAACAATTAAGTAATGAACCGTACCAAATTCAGTGCTGTAACGGACCTCATATGAAATGCACCACAACTGTGGCTAATGTTGCTCAATAACACATTTACTGCATGATTAAATCTACCAGGCACATAGAATGCGCTGGTGGTCAGGGTGTCTCAACTAGTCACAATCATCAGCTGCCCATCTGGCTGCGCTCCCAGTGGCGTGTGCTTGCCAATGAGATCAAAAAGTGAAAGAAAGGGGCATGTTACATCCAACTGCTTCTACTGCTGCAAGTAAGATAACAAAATAACACAATGTTATCACTACAGTGCAACCTGTACTCAAAACTAATGACACATGCTGGGTCCAACATCGTGACGAAGCCGGTGCCGGCAACCAGGCAGCCGATCCTAAAGTCGGGGCCCGTCAGCGCAGAGAGACCTTTGTCTCCGTCTGGAACAGGCCCGAACCCTTAGGCACACAGGAGTGATGTCCAGAGGGCACTCAGCCTGAGGCAGGAAGGAGCTGGGGGTGGAGACGCGCCAGAAGATCTCAGCAGCAGCAGTGGCCTTCCACATGGTAATGGTCTGCAGCGAACAGAGAGCTCCATGGTTAGGAGGGAGGACCACCCAGCTAGGGCTCTTCAGCCACCCTCCAACCTCCCGACTATGAACATGTCCAACTCTCAGCCCGATGGAAGCGACCCGGAAAACCTAATGTGGGAAAAACACACTCCGTGGACTGCCCCAATACCAGGGTTCGAAATTGAGGGGAGCTAATTAGCTCCTGCTTGCACCCTAGAACAGCGTGGTAAGCTTGACACCAACACATACAAGTAGCTACTTTTGGCTCCCCAGGCCAATTGATGCCAAACAAACGCCTATGTGAATTTAACTGTGCATTTGGAACAATCTATAAAAAAAACATTAGGACACCTCTGTATGACATTTAAAGCATAAGGGCTCATAAATAATTTACAAAATATTAAGTTAGATTTGTGCTGTGCGTGCTATGTGCTAGCTCCTGGTTCACCAGTGGTAGCTCCTGGTCACTAGTTAATTCTAGATACCCAGGAGTTGCTTTTATAACCTGCTTATCGAATCTTAATTTCGATCCCTGCATTACCAGTGGGAACATCACATAGTTCTCAACACAACTGATCAATTCAGTTGAACAACTCTGCATCGACCTTCAAAAAACAATAGCTGATGTTACTCTACAACATTCGCAAGATCCGATCCTCCCTCACCTTCCACGCTTCTAAACGCTTAATATCCTCCCTCATCTTCTCCAGTCTCTTCTACTGCTCTGCTCTTTGGACTCCCTGCCTCTCATCTGACCCCCCCTTAAATCCATCTGCCACTCCTCTATTGTACTCTGTCTCCTTGGTCCTCGCGATTCTATTTCCTCATCGCTCTCTCAACTTGGTTGGCTTCCCTTCCCCTCCCAACTTAAATTTAATTTCCTATGTCTGTTTTTCAAATCTCTCTATGACCTTGCTCACCCCCCCCCCATCTCTCTTCGCTCCTCTCATTTTACACTCTCTCCCGTTCTCTCAGCTCTGCTGACCTCTTCTTACTCACTGTACCCCCGTCACCATGTGCCTCTTCTCGCTTCCGTTCCTTTCAGCTCTTGGCCTCCCTACACTGGAACTCCTTACCTGTCTATCTGCTCCATCCCCACCTACACCTCCATCCCCACCTACACCTCCATCCCCACCTACACCTCCTTCCGCACCTCCTTGAAAGCCCTTCTTCACTCCCCCTCGACTTTCTACCATCTCTCCTTCCCATCTCCCCCGCCCCCTCCTATCCCCTCATACCTTCCCCTTCCCCCTCACACCCACTTGAAATCACATAATTGAATTATTGTTCCTCTTCCCTGGACTACCTCCTCTCCCTTCCTTCTCACCTTTCCCTCACCTCCACTATCTAAGGAAACTCTTCTTCATATTGTTTCACTGGTTTGTCTCATGATTGTTAACTTGCTTCTTCCATTATTGTACCTTGTTGTTATATTGTAAAGCGCTTTGGATTAAAGCGCTATATAAAACTAATAAACATACTTATTCAGAACTAATTGGGGGCAGGGGGGTTATCAGGTTTGAATGGGGGTGTCCATCGATGTAATTTCTATTCCACAACAAATGGAAAGCACCTGTTCTAAAAGCATCCCCCTACCCCCCAATCACAGCCATGGGTGAAAATATTGATACAATCATTTTAAGTGGTCACCTCAGAACGTCCCCCCAGAAAGATGTGTTGGGGCAGAGAAAGATAATCTCCACACTGCACAAGCACCCCGAGCAATGAAGGTTTGGCGAGGAACAAAAACAACATCCGATCCCTGGAGACATCTCCGAGATTGGATATCACTCGCTGATGGAACCAGGCAGCCTAAGAGCACTGCAGGGGGTGTTGAGGGCAGGTTGGTGAATGAACCCTTGCCCAGTCATGTGGGTCATAGGCAGAGGGAAAACCCTCCCATCATCTTGGATAAAAATACTAAAGCTCTGAGAGTGGTGGCTCAAGTAGGAGGGGAGGATGGAGAGGATAAAGTGTCTCCACTGGAGTCCTCAGAAGTTCTTCCCAACTCCCATGACTCTCAGGCATGGAGGGGGTGAGGGGAGGGTAAGGGCCGCTAGAAAACGCATCCATACCTGCGAAGGATTCTCGATGGTAGAATCACATAATCTGATGTGTATGTTAACTATCGGAAGTATTTGGGCACTAGGGTTTTGAATCCACTTGCGCTACACTGGGGTACTTCCTGATGTGTTTGATTGAAAGCATTGATTTTGTAGTTTAGCTGCGAAATCATAGGTTGTGGAGGTGTTGCCCACACCTCTGTATACAATTAGTTTTTGTTTGTTTCCAGATATCTTGTGCATAAAGATAATAAGAAAGGAGGAATGCTTATTCCTTATGTTATATGTAATTCATTGGGTTTTTATTGATGCAATGATCTAGGTAGTCAGCCAACACATGTTTTGACCTCTGCGGGCCTTTATCAAGGCCGGTGCACTAAAGTCCATGGATCGGTTGGTGTGGTGAATCAAGAGGATTGGCTGTAGTGGGCGTTTTCCACTGCAAATCCTGGTGGGCTGGGACAAGAATTGCCCTCATTGGCATGGGTCTGGCCATGTGGCCTTTAGCTCTTTGTAGAACCTCTGGGAGTCCCAGCCCACCAGGATTTGCAGTGGAAGACATCCACTACAGCCAATTTACAGCCAATACACCTTTGAGAGTATTGGTGGACAGACAAAGGGGGTTAATGAGAGCACTTGGGGCTGGGAGTATCCAGAAATAAAATGGGCCGGAAATTAGATCACTTAGACCCAGTAGTCATCAAGCTAAAAGAAGGATTACAGGGCATGGCTCTGTCAGCATAAAGCAATGCTGATTCAGTAGAATGTAGAAACGAGGTTAAGAGCGGTGTGCAGAAAAGATAAACAATGTTTTGAGTCTCACTTCAAAAATGTATACTTGCTAGAGGAGTAGAGGGAGAGAGTGAGTAAGGATCCAGCACTTTCAGGAAAATGGTTGTTTCGCTAAGATTATGATGACATCAGGCCCAAAATACTTTGTGCTAGTACATCTAGGGCACCCGGTCCAGGTGGCTGCCATTAACAGGAACCGGATGCCTGAGCATCTTTCCTGACCATTCTGTTCAAACAGATAGAGACGTGGATAATCATTTCAGACTCATGGAGGAAAGCCTCAGTGATAATCTTCAAGAGGGGCAGTAGGGATGACCCAAATAAATATCACCCTAGTGCCCTTTTTGACGTGACCGGTAAGATCTTTGGCTGCCTGTTGCTCACCCGGTTAAATAGGTGGTCAATTATGGAGAATTACTGTGATAGATTTCAAACAAGCTCTTTCGGAGGTCTTGGCACAAGCCCAAATATCGCAGGGCTCTCCATTCTAAAAGGGACACGCCTTGCAAGGCAAGGCAAAGTCGTACATTGCAATTTACAACTTAGTACCAGTATTCAACAGTGTAAACAAGTCCAGGTTATGGGATAAACTCATGAACTGGAACAGTCCCGCTGACCTGCTGGAGTAGTTACAGGCCCTCCACTCCGGAACTTCAATGAGGGTTAGATTAAATAGAGATGGAGATCTCTCCGAGGACATTCTGACAGCTAGAGGGTTGAAGCAGGGTTGCCCCTTAGAACCAGGGTTGTTCAACCTCTTTGTGTCAGATATCGGTGACAGTTTAGCCAAGGCAAAAAAGTTCCACCAAGAATAGGAACTAGCAAAATTAGTTAACTGCTTTACGCTGACAACCTCCCCTTAATAGACCAGACAGCGATAGGTCTGCAAAGACCGTTAAAGAAACTAGAGGAATACGTGGAGGTAAATGACGGACAAATAGTGTAAAGACCACAATTTTGATCTTGGAAAAGATACAGCATAGGAATAAATTGGTGGTTGGTTGGGTTGGGCTCAACACGTATTGAGCAAGTGCCAGAGTTCAAATACTTGGGTGTCTTGATTAATACGAGTCACACAGAAACCAACACAGTAAAAGCATTAAGGATGAAAGTGAAGATGACTAATGAAGTGAGGCTCGGAAGTAAGAAATTGTCGCCTCGATGATTCCGATGTAGAATTCTACAAACTTAAGGTTTTCGGCTACACTCATTTATGGTATAGAGTCCTGATTCGTTGTGAGCCATGGGAGGGGGGCTTTTTTGGAAGAGGGTCTTGAACTTTCCCGGGGCAACCCCCATCATTCAAATCATTAGGAGAGAACTGGGTTTGATATCCCAGAAAGCGAGGGCTGAATGGTCCTCATTGGGCTTACAGGAAATGCAGCTTAGATGAGGCATCCCCGATCTTTGGCATTTTGAAACACGAAATAGACGGTGGACATGGTAGAACTTTTCTACAATGGGTAAATAAATGCAGGGCCCTGCTTGAAAGGGTTTGCTCCTCGGAAGAGAAATCCAGATAGGGTAAAAGTTGAAATAACTGGATTTTTACTTCTGAGGCAGCAAACCAAATCAAACTATTCTACTATCTGAGGTAGGAGCTCAGTTTAGGAGGCTACACTTTAATGTAATGCCTACAAAATAAACACTATCCGTTAGATTGAAGCTGACACCAATAAAGGCGGATTGTGGCTACTGTAAAGATCAGGGAGAGACTGGAACTTTAAAACACATACTGCTCTTTTGCAGAGGTTGGGCCCCCCTGAGGTCAACGCACTTTAAGTTCTTTTTGGACTCGACACCATCCTGATCTCCAGAGGAATGGTGGCTGCTTCTATTAAATGGTGAACACACTTCCTTAGTGCTAGCCACAGTAAGTGTTTTAGAGGTTCTCTTTAAATGAAGATAATCAAGCGTTTAGTTCATGAACCTGGGGTTTGGTTGATGTTTTTGTATCGGAAAGCTTTTTATGTATAATGAAGTGATTAATTCTGTTAACATGTAGCTTTCAAAGCATGATGTATTGCTTTTCTCTTAACTGCAAAAAAAGGTTTGCAATAAACCAAATGTTGCAATAAAAAATAACAGTTACAGACTGTCAAAGTGCAGGTGTCTCGAGGACATTGCCATAAAAACCATACGAGTCTGCCAAGGATTTTGTAGATGAGGCACATTTTCAAAATGGAGCCTGTGGCAACTACTCTCCTGATACCGGTTTTTCCAGAACGAAGACCTCAAACCCTTCCAACTTGGGGAAAGTAACCAACCTCTGGGAGGCAGGGAATTCTACCGCTTCATTATGTATTTTGGGTGGCATTACATTCTAAGTGAAAGACACATTAAAATCGTGTCTTCTCCGGAGTATCATTTACGCACCAGTTCAAAGCAGAGGGCAGTGCAAAGGTCAGGTTACTTGACAAACAATAATGCTTCTTTTAATTTGTATCTACATGGGTGAAATTGCAGCCCATGGAGAAAAGCCGCTGAAACAGGCATTTCTTCTCTGAATCCTTTCAGAAAGAAACCACAGTGATCCGTGTTGTGTCTAGCTGCTCATGGAGCAAACAGAAGCATTGTGCATATTTATTTTCCTAGCATTTTAGGATCATATCATTAATAAGATGGAAAACTGAGTTACCATTGAGAATTATCTTGTGGAGCAAATTATGCCCCCCCCTTGAACCTGTATTGCACACAAGTAGCTTTCAGAGTTCCTGTGCTGTAAGCATTTATCATCAAGATGCATTTATATGGTGTGTTAATACACATTGTGTAGGAGAAGCAGTGCTTCAGATAAGATTTTGACATGGGAGTTTTTTTTACTCCTGACTTTTTAAAAGTTGGGAGTTAAATTATGTTTTAGTGAGTAAAAATCCAAGTACCATTCCTAGTGGGAGTATTTAATATGCAAGTAAAATAGGTTTTACCTGTAAAACAAAAAATGTTTCGTAAGAAACATTTCTTTGAACGAAGTTATTCATGTACATTAAAAAAGTAAATTCTTATCTCTTCAAATCAGGCAGTAATAGGGGAGTTTCTTCCTGTTTACGTGCAAGGGAAACTCAGAGTGTTAGTGCTCATGTTTTCCATTTGTGTGAGGGTGTTTTGTGCCACTGCACCTTGCACTTTTTCCGTTAATTGTGAGATAAACCGGTGTTTGTCTCAATGCCGAAAGCTGCAACATGGTCATTATTTATATAAAGTTGTCGGCTGGATATCGGCATACTTTTTACTCTCTTGAAAAGGAGAAAACTAATATTTACTCGTAAGAAAATCACATTTAGTCTCAAAGTTTAATCATATGGAGCACTGGGCCCCTCAGATCCCATCATTAGAAGTCTGAACATGGCGGAGGATTTGAAACTCATAGAATCAAGACAGACGATTCTTAAAAGACTACGGCTTCTGTAAGCCACATCTTCCAAGGCCCAAACTTTCTGAGAGCGCCTGGACAAGATTGACTTATTAGCTGGGTGCAGGGTTATCAAGGACAGTAAATCAAGGTCTGTACCAATATCAAAAAAAGTTAATATCTGTTCAAAAATGGTTAAAGTCATTGCCTTCGTAACAAGCCCCATCATAAGCACCACTTTTAGAGGTTAGTGGGTTATCCCGTCGTGCCTCAGACAAAGGATTTAGCAACACAGAAATCTTCTTGGACCCATCGGGTATCTGAAGGTGCGTGGTCAGTGGATTCAGCAGCATGCAGCCTCAGTAAGGGGTAGCAGAGCGGGGCGCACTTCACTGATACACTTAGTATTTTTCTGTATTCGGCCGAAATGGCCGAATCCAATTTACCTACCCCACCAAAAGACCTAAAACACATACCACCAAAAGTTCAAACTACAAAAAGTTCAAAGCTTTTGTGGCATGTATGTTTTGGTGGGGTAAGTTAAAAAAAAAATTAGAAAAGGCTGTAGGGGTGTCCCCGCAACTCCTGCTCACTATACTGTTATACTGTGCAGTATAGTGAGCAGGGGTTGAGGGGGAGACCCCCGAAGCAGACCCAGAAAAAGAAAAGAAAAAAAAAATAATAATAAATAAATAAATAAATAAAGGGGAGAAAAAAGCAAAAAAAGACGACCCTGCAGCGCAGGTTCCCAATCACAGAAGTGAAAGGGAACCAGCGTCGCTGGGAAACCGCGCTTCGAGGTGAAAGGTAAGTACGGGGGGGTGTGTGGGCAGGGGTTAGGTTTTGGGGTTGTTTCACAAGGAATGTCTGCACGAGAAATGTACGAACATTTATGTATATCATACATTTCTCATTCTGTCATTTCCGTTGCGGACCTTTCCGCCACGGTAAAACAACCCCAATTCATTTTTCTGGTGCAAGAGCACTCAAGGCATAAATAACACAGCACAGGTTAGTTGATGCTTCAGGATAATGCTTAGTAAAAGGTATATGGGCGTCTCAGTGCGGAGGGCTAGGACAAGGTAACGCCTAGTCACTCCCAAAATAAAATTTAAAAAAATGCAAAATAAAGCGGTGCGGTGGAAGACTGAGTCTCGAAGTAAAGTACTGACCTTCAGCTTCTTGTCCCAAAACACTTATACCTCTGTGGTGTGTCAGTCGAGCAAATGTGTCTGGGAAATGCATTGCACCCGTCATTTCAGTGCCTCTGCTTCTGAATTGCTCTAGAACAGGGGAGGAAGCAGTCACACTGATGTTTAATTTGTTGGAGTAGTAAAAGTGTGGCTCTCATAGCAGACTCGCTTACCAGAAACCTGTTTGCAAGACCACAGGGACAAGGTTAACTGATCACTGGTGTGGGCTGTCATTTACTGCCCTCCAATTAAAAAAATCCACCAGACGACACTATTTCCCACAAATATGCCCAAGCAGCAGGACATAGTGAGATCGCCTAAACTGGCCAAGGGGGGGATTTGATATGGTCATTTTGAATAATGGTTTTAAATTGTGCATTTTACAGCACGCCAATTGAAAAATTGGGTAAAAAGCCAGACAGTTTACAAGGGGGTTTTATAGGGTAAAAAGGTCAACAGATGCAAGTCAAACAGTACACAAGAGCATTTCCCAAAGCATTTTTATGACGCCTTTATCACAGTGTATGACAGCACAAAAAAAAAAAAAAAAAATTCATGCTGGATGCGCCCACACATTTCCATGTTGGTTGAACATAGTCCTATTTGCTTTGCATATAGTATAACTGGCATTATGCGCAAACAGGACCACACTGATTCTTATCCTCAATGGACCAAGCAAGGCTGGGCAAGCAAAACGCTCCCGGCCTTGCATAGGCCATTGGACATGCGTGCTGGGGGAAGGGCTGGGTGTCCCTCAAGGGGAAACCAAGTTTCCCCTTGATAGTTTAAGCCACTATTGGAGTGCTCCCTCAGCTACCACTCAGCGTTGGGTCGCCAGCTCCTCCATAATGGGCACGGATTCTGGCAGGTGAGCGCCCCTTGCCATTGGCAACAACTTCCAATTCTCCAAAGAAACAACCGCTTGGATTAAATTGTTCCTATCAGACAGCACCTCTAAGGTAGCCATAGGAGACGTCTCAGCTGACCCCATCCCAGTGCCGCTGGGAGTCCCGCAAGGTTCACGTTTGTCCCCAACGCTTTACAACGCATATACTAAACTTCTTTTTGCTACCCTAGATGCTATACTATATACCAACTTCGCCGATGATACTCAAATACTAAACCCCATATCTGCCAACCTCGAACAGGACAATATGCTAGTGAATAAAATCTACTCCATCATCCAAAATTGGATGGCAGCAAATGGCCTCTGCTTAAATGGGGATAAAACTGAAATTGTGATTGTAGGCGCTCCAACTAAACTAGCCAAACTTCACCCTCAATACACAGCCATAGTCATTGACGGCACAGACATCCCGATCTCCAACCAAGGAAAAAATGCTAGGCGTCTACTTGGATTCTAGCCTCACTACGAGTAAACACATCAGTGCCCTATCATCATCTACTGCATACACTGCCAAACTCACTGCACTGAGTCGACCTTTCCTTTCACAACAAAACTGCATCACTCTCGCCAGAGCCCTTGTACTTGCTAAAATGGATTACTACAATATACTAGGCACCTTTAAAAAAAAACAACATAAATTGCAACTACTGCAGAATAAAGCACTAAGAGCAGATATAGGTATAAAAAAGAATGAACACATATCTCAACATAGAAGAGAAGCACATTGGCCCCCTATTCAAGCGAAGATTCTCCACAAAACCCTTACACTCTCACATAAATGTGTCACAGGTAACGCACCCAACAATCTCAGCAAAGGCATCAGCTGTAAAATCACTACCAGAACGCTTAGATCCAACAATAACACTCTCCTTCACATCCCAAGAGTCAAGAATTCAAGAACAGGTAACTCCAGCTTCCCAATAGCAGCACCCAGAATCTGGAAATCACTTACAAACTACAATCAGTAATGGGCCTTCCCTTATCAAATTCAAGAAACTCCTCAAAATCTGGCTATTTAACAAATATTAAAGTGCTACAGATACCTAGTTCCATATCAGCCCGCCACTGCAGTCATCCCCAGCATGGCTACACCATTTGCACTCCACAACCTTTCCACTGGAATTAAGATCAATGCCCAAGGAATAAGCTTGAGTCCTGAACCTGCACATTGTAACTCAGTTATCTGATCGTATGTGTCTTCTGCTTATGTCACTTTGACATTTTCGTCACTGTATTGTAGTCACTGTATTGTAGTAGTGTATCTGTAACTAAATCCTGATTATGTACAACTACTATGTACCTTCAACTGCCAAGATTGTTACCAACTAGGTCTGTATAATTACGTCGTGATATCTTAGGGTTTGGGCGTACAACAAATGCAATAAATAAAAAAATTAAAAATTAAGGGCACGCTGCGGCTGGGGCATTGGCAGAAACGCATGCAAAAATCAGGCCTTACTTGGAGGTCTAAAGCAAGCAGACCAGGGAAATTAAACTGTGATAGGGAGAATGGTGTGAGGTTGGGAGTAGAAATCCAGGGGAAGAATATACTAGCAAGAATAACTGGATCTCAAAGCAGGAGGTCTGCATGTGTAGTAGCCTCCTTTCCATTATCCTGTGGCACGGAGCTTTAAATATCCATTGTTAAGAAACTCGCACCTTTCGTGTGTTCGATCAATCACCTAAAATAATGTATGGACGTCTTAATATTCAGGAATTAAAGGTTTTGAATAAACAAACACATAGCCCCTGTTTCTGCAATACACTTTGCCGATGACAAAGGGATGGCACTGTGCCAGTCAGTCGCCATTTCCACAGAAAGCATCACTAAGCTCCAAATACAGTTCACTCTCTACAGTATTCATGCTGAAACGTAATACGCACATTCACAAAGGCAGACCTGTACTCGGAGCCATTCGGAAGCTCTTTTACAGGAACTAAATTATTTAGACAGGCAAATAAACATTGCAGTATGTTCAACAACACGACTTCGGTCCACGGAAAAGGCTGATCAGACAGGAGCACAACTTGTCCCTGTAAGCATTACACACAGAAAAGTTAGTATAACATGATCATTTTTCCTGAAAACGTGTACGACTTTACAAAAAGGTTGCTTCCCCTTTCTAAAATTAAGAAAATGTCAACTTGCCAGGACAGTATTTGAATTTAATGCATAAAAAAAAAATAAAAAGTACAAATGTGAGTCCCAGCTTTTTACAGTGCACAGTAAATTAGACGTGGAATTAAAACAATTACTCAGCAGAGAAACGCAGGGCTTAGCAGGCAGCTTTTGTTTCTACAAGAGCCCATTATGTGGGTTACTCATACAATCTTGAATAGACATTTCCTTGAAGTAGAAGGGTATTCAGGTGGCAGATCCTCCATAATGGTCGAGGAGGTACAGACCTGCTAGAAGCCCTGCCCTTTATGAAGGAGCCAACGAGCCAGCCCAGTGTAAAAACTGAGTGCTCCTCAGCTTCTTTTTGCAGCCGAGGGAACACTCCTGGGCTGGCTTTAAATGTCAAAGGTAAACGTGGCTTTCCTTTGGAAGCGCCTGCGTGGGTCCGCCCACGCTTTCGATAATTTAAAGAAAGAAGAAAGAATTTCCCTTGACAGTACCCCCACCAACCCACACCCCCCCCCCCCAGGGCATATGTCCAATGGGCGAAGCATGGCTGGGTGAGTTTTGCTTCCCCCAACTTTGCATGGCCCATTGGCTCCTGCATCTCCCCGCAAAAACCAATAGTTTAAGGTTGGGGAACTGTCAATGGAGCACTCCAGCTCCTGCAAGCATGTGCAGGAAGCACTCTTTACTTTCTGGTTCCGGTTCGTGCTGCGTATGAGGCGCTGCAGTGAGAAGCATCAGGACCGGGACAGAAAGTAAGAATTCTTTTAAAGTTTGTGTATGCATGAGTGTATGTTTGTAACAAGTGAGTGCATGTTGATGGGTGCGCAGAGTTCGAAATTGATGTGAGCTATTCATCTCCTGCTTGTAGCTTATGTAAGGAAGGCATGGTATCAACAGTAAGACAGATAAGTGACACAGTTCAAGGGTGTTTACTGTACTTCAACAAGGGTATGATAAACGCCTATCTAACCCTAAAGCTACTGATGGGAGCAAGCTACGACCAAATAATAATGCAATCCTCGTGGAGTCTCGTCAAAATAAAAAGGGCCTATACTAAAAAAAAAAAAAAAAAAAAAAAGAAGAAATATTGCCAATCCTTACCTCCAAATACAAACAGTGTGGGGGTAGTGTTTACGAAAAAGTATTCACAAAAATGATATGTCAGGATGTGCAGGCCATTGGCCTCCCTTCCCCAAGTTTGCAGCGCGGCACAAGGCGGTTCACTCGAGCATAGCACACTCTGGCTTCTTCGGCACAAGGATACAGTTCCATAGGGGGGCGTGGCTACAGAGCCATGAGCTAGGTTGTAGTTCCTGAGTGCTCCCGAGATCCGCTGATGATCCATGAAAAAAAAGGGCTTTGTATCCATACTGTAGCAGGTGAAATTGTGGTTGCTGCAGTATGAAGGTATAGAGCATGTGTTGGACTGTCATCCAAAGATAACAAAGCCTGCTATGAGCAACAGGACACCAGGAATGTGCAGCGGTCTTCGCGACCGAAAACAAAAGATGGCGCCTGCCTGAAAAGAGCAACGGAACTCAGAGTCGTAAGAGGGCTGCACTAGACTGAGGCACAGCGCGGACGAACACACAAAGCGCCACGCTTAAGGAGAAAGAAGGTGGAACACCCGGCATGCCTGCAGCTGTACTACTGCGGAGCGCAACGCCAAGATACATTTCAATACGGCTAGATACATTGTATCAACTTCATACCGTGCAGCGAGCACGGACCAGAAGCAGGAGACGAAGCGCAGGGCTGACATGAGAAATATAAGGTGGCACACTGGAAGAGCAGATGCGCGTGGCGCACAACAGGCAGCAGAAACTAATTGAGCCACTAGAAGGATAAAAGAATCCATGCTTGCCGGAATTGAAGCGCACCAGAATCCAAGATGGCGTCGGCCATCTGACCAGACAAAGGCTCAGCATCACAGTGAAGGAAGTGGCGAACAGCCCCAGACTTACAATTGGGCACTGCTGAATGGTATGCCAAGGATGTAATATGCTGGCATGTGGGCAGCGGCGGGCATGGGAAATGAAGCAGAGGGGCACGAGACCTAGCGGACTACACAGGGACACCAAAGAAGGGTTTGGCAGCAATCTGGTAAGCAACACCGGAATAGAACATGAGCGGGCTCACAAGCGCTGAACTGGGAGATAACCGAGCTACCAACCTATCATAGTGCCACAAGACTCCCGGGACAAAGCGGAACTAACGGGTGGCGCACACTGAAGACGAAGTTCAGAGTTGCTAGACAAAGAAAGGGCATTGATGCAGGGGCCCTACCTTGGTCACGGAAGCAGCTTTGGAGAGGGCAGTCAGGACAGCAAGAACGTCTGACCCAACAGGTTCAATTAATAGAGTGGTGGGCTAATGTGGAGGGCTCCGACACTCTGGGACAACAAGATTAGCCCTGCCAACATGGAGCAGCTGAGCGCACGCAATTAATAATTAGTACCACAGAAGGAAATGAGCATCACCAGACTGTGGAACGCAATCATTTGTGAGAGGTGCATAGAGAGAACGGACAGGCACGCAAGACCCAGGGTCCTTCAGAGAAGGGGTGCCAATGCTAGATGGTAACAAATACAGTTATAAGAGAGCTGGGCGAAAATAAGTGAAATCGAAGCAATTGAAGGGCATCCTGGCGCCCCTCCATACTGAATACAGGACTTCCAGTGGAAGGTATTGACCGCTAAGACAATAAGTACTCGGTGCTGAGAGTACGGAGTTGAGACAACCGAGTGGCCCGATATTGAAAACAGAGATCATTGCACCCCAGAAGTGGACATGGTGGGGGCAAACCAAAAGTGAAACAGACAATGCAAGACTTCGCCAAATCGTTTCCAGCGGGGGAAGTGGTGAAACCCAAGAAATCTGATGCACAAGGCGAAGGGTCCCACAAGCGTAATGATCACCAGATCCTACAGGCCATAGCGTAGCGGAAGACGTCGTGGGAAACAAGATTGACGCGGCTATGGCCGAATTGAGGACTTCACTGGAATTGAAAATTTACGCTGTGAGCATAGACGTCAACCTGTTGCGACAGGATGTCAGGAAGCTAGGAAGCTGGCAGAGCGCACAGGAGCACTAGAAAACAATGTGAAAATCAACACAAACACCTGCACCGCGAATGCGGAGGAGGTCGCAGTACTGCAGCAACGAGTGTGCAACCTGGAGGACAGAGGAGGTGGAAGGGCAGGCACGCAGGAATAACATTCATATTGTGGGGCTCCCGGAGGGAGAAGGCGGCTCGGGCCCAACCAACTATGTGGAGACTATGTTGCTACAGGAGATTAGCGGGGGAGCACTCACCCAAGGATTCACAGTGGAAAGAGCGCACAGGGCCTGGACCAGGCGGTCGAGACCAGGAGACCTCCCCAGCCGCTCATAGCAAAAATACTGAATTATAAAGACAGAAAGAAGATCATGACAACTTCTGCAAAGGGGGGGGGATCATAAGCAGAGGATCGGCGACTGTGACGGCATACCCCGATTATACTTTTCTGGTGCAGCGACAACGCTTGAACTATGTGTCCGTTAAGAGGAGGCTATGTGAGGCCGGATAGAAGTATATGTTGCAATACCTGGCAAAGCTGAAAGTGATATACAACAGTAAGGCATATTTTTTTGACACCCTGGATGACGCGATGACATGGCTGGATGCGCGGACCTGCCCGGCAGGAGCAGAGAAGCAGGCGAGGAGCAGAACAAAGGAGTAAAGCCGAGTGACCCACAGGGAAGTAAGGTGATACGTAAGAAGAGGTGGGCACCTGCTGGGATGGGACAGACTTTGGACTAGATTATAGATTTGCAGAATTGGGATCTTGTAGAGTACATGTAAAAAGCCAGAGTTAACTGTTAGGCTGTAATGGGAGATACCAGAGGAACGCATTAGCAACCTCAGTATTTAGTTTAGTTGGGCTACTTGTAGGGTGGTATGTCCCCACAGCTCTCAGAGTATCGGCTAGGCCCGAGAAAGGGACTAGATGTGGGGTAGCCTGAGATCCAGGGATGGAGCTGGGCAACAGTTGGGGTGGAGGGGGGTGTTGGGTAGTTGGGGTGTTCAGGGGGAAGTTGGGCGGGAGTTTGGAGTGTTCAGGGGAAGAGAGCCTACAATCACAAGCCAGTGACTAAGAAAAAGAGGGCAGGGGCGGAGTCGGGCAGAGTGGGGTACGGATGAGATGGGAGACCTAAAGATAGTATCCTGGAATGTGAGAGGGTTAAATAACTATTTAAAGCGAAATAAGGTCATGATGTACTTAAGGAGACAAAACATAGATATTGAAATATTCCATTGTTACAGGAGACTCATTTGACTAGAGATAAGCAAGAGGTGGTGGTGAAGAAATGGAATGGGACTACCATAGGGGCAACTTACTCGACGTATGCCAGACGAGTTATAACGTGGATAGCGCATCACGTCTCTTTTCAGCCATTACAATCTAACACGGAGACAGACGGTAGGATGGTGTTGATAAGAGGGATAATAGAAAATAAAGAAGTAAATATCATTAACGTTTATGCCCCAAATCATGATACCACGTTTACTTCAAGAACCTATATGCAAAGATTGGCCTTTATATGGGAGGGGCAGTTATACTTGGGAGGGGGGTCTGGTGGGGGGGGATTTTAATTGCACACTGGACCCCAAGCTAGACAGATCAGATGAGAAGGTTGTTAGGCCTACCCTGTGGCGAAGACTCAAAGCTCTATGAAGAGATTTTCAGTTGGCGATAGTGTGGAGGTTTCAGCACCCACAAAACATATAATACTCATTATTTCGCCCCACAAAACTTATACACAATATTAGACTATATATTTGTTGCAGCAGAATACAAGGTGGGGGTCCTCTCAGACCATGCTCCGTTGGGGGTAACGTGGCAATACTTGGCGCCTAGGGCGAGAATCCCAACATGGAGGCTCAGAGCTGAGGCACTAAAAGACAGTGCTTAGAGAGGATTTGAGGAAAGAGATACAGGAGTATTTTGAACACAACACTGGAAGCGTAGAATCAGCTGGCACGTTGTAGGAGGCATTCAAGGTGGTGGTGAGGGGGGGCGGCAATAGCTAAATCGAAAGGATTGCAAGAAGATCTAATACAGGAATTGCAGGACACAGAACAGAAGATAGACACTGAAATGCAGAAAGGAGAAGGCGGACACCATACGCCAACTACAGGAAGATTGTATGGGTCATTGGGAGAGATTATGCAATTTAAACTATAGGTAATATGTGGAGAGGCAACATGCAGAAGGAGATAAACCGGGCATATTATTGGCCTGGTTATATAAGAGTGAGAACCCCAGACAAGCAATCAGGGAAATACAAGGGATGGATGGGCAAACACAAGACACCCAAGAGGGGGTGAATAAACATTTTTTGAGTACTATCAGAGACTATATGCGGATAGGTCCGAGGAGGGAGAAATCGATGTGCTATAAGCATTGACGGAGATTACCTTACCCTCACTTGAGGCAGCAGAAAGGGAGGATTTGGATGCTCCACTTAAGTTAGAGGAGTTGGAACGAGTGATTGTCATTGCCCACCAATCAGGCCCCAGGGCTGGACAGACTCCAGAGTGAATTTTATAAAACACACAGGTCGGATTTGCTCCCCCCGATGTTAGCTATGCTCAACGAGGCGTTTGACAAAGGTCCCTCAGATAAGCGATCATTATTCCACTCCTCAAACTTAACAAACCGAGCACAGACTGCAGATCTTACAGACCGGTATCAAATCTCAATCAAGACATCAAGATACTCACAGCAGTGATGGCCAACAGGCTGAGTCCGGTTATAAATAAGCTAATGCACCCTGATCAGACGCGGTATGTCCCACGCAGGAGCATATCCGATAACCTTTGAAGACTTCACCACGTTACAGACCAGACGTAGGGGGGCTCCCAAGAGGTGGTGGTGGTCTCGCTGGATGCAGTGAAAGCCTTCGACGCAGTCAAATGGCCTTGGTGGATGCGGTGTTGCAGGACTATGGGTTTGGAGCTGTGTATTTGAAATGGGCTCAACTGCTATACAGCAGACCACTAGCTCGAGTCAGAACAGGGGCAATCATATCGGATCAGTGGGTACTTAGTAGGGGTACCAGACAGGGATGCCCATGATTATTTTGGCACTCGAACCCCTGGCAGCGTATTTGAGGCAACAATATGAAGAGGTTGGGATCAGCACTAAGAGGATAGCATCTGATATCACTGTTTGCGGATGATCTGTTGCTATATTTGAAATATCCTGAGGAGAACCTACAATATATACTGGAGGTTATGGAGCGGTACGCAATGCTGTCGGGCATTACGGTTAACCCCAACAAGTCCAGCATATTTCCCCCTAGGTGGATATGTTGGCATACCACGAAATGAACTGCCAGTATGTTATGTACATGGCATTTATATAGCGCCTTATATATCATTGGTATGACCGAAAAAGCGCTGGTAGGTTGAATGCCCTCAGGAACCGTAGTTCAGGTCAGTAGAGAGAGATAGTGTTGTATGGTGCGTCGGTACATTGGATGTGTGTGCAGCTGGTGTAGTTGTCGGATGATAGCTGCTTCCTAGTGATAGGTGTTGTGCTGAAGATATCAGATGGATGTGTGCAGTCTGATGGGTGGACACCCAGACTGGGTTATGGCTGCATTAGGCCGGAGGAACGACTATGAGCAGCTGGCCGGAATGGGCTCAGCGAGCTGCGTTTTATTAGGGTGATGACGTGTTTGTGGGGTCGTATTCGTATGTGGACAGCTAGGCCGAATTATCAGGGGTATAGCTGTGTTCTGGTTGAATGATGGTGTATAGTAGAGAGTAAGCGTAGTGGTCTGATATAGTGGTTATCTGTATAGCGTCTGAGACGAGGCACATGAACAGGATGGTGGGGACATACATAGCGACATATGTATATATAGGGACACGGTCAGTACAGGTTTATATGGGGATACAGATATGTAAGGGGATACAGATATGGAGCAGATTTAGGGGATACAGATATATAACACGGGAGCAGGTGCACAGTGAAACAACGCGTGGAGTGAGTTTCGACAGGTGCCACTCATTCTATTCTTCCCCATTCCTTCAGTCTACTCAGACCATTTTTCTACTTTGTCTACTCAATCCATTCCATCTATGTTATCTATGTCAACTAATCCACCTATACTATTCACTCTACCTATTCCAGTGCAAGATATGCTATCATTCATAATTCTAAGTGAGAGGTATACTACCAATCATAATTACATCTAGAAGAGGCGCATGCTATCATTCACAGTTCCATATACGTGATGCACATGCTATCATTTATAATTCTAAGTGAAGGATATACTGTTGTTAGCATGTCCCACTCTTGTGTCAAATGCCATCATTCATAAATCAATCTAAGTGTGGCACATGCTATTCTTCACAGTTCCATCTAAGTGTGGCACATGCTATCATTTACAATTCCAACTAAGTGAGGGATATGCTACCAATCATAGGTCAATCTAGGTGAGGCACGTTATAATTTCTAATTCCATCTAGGTGTTGCACATGCTGTTGTGGCCAATTCTAAGTGCAGGATATGCTATCATGTCTGTCTAGGTTTGGCACATGCTAACATTCACAATTCCATCTAAGTGTGGCACATGCTATCTTTCAAAATTCCATATACGTGTGGCACATGCTATCTTTCACAATTCCATATACGGGTGGCACAGACGCGATACAGGACCCGGAATGCATACGTCGGATGAGACGGCACATCCAGTTTAACAACGCGGTGCCACAATTTGGCTGCAGACTCATGATAGAGACCTGGTGAACTAGGTGCCCTGACTGGGTGAGAACATGATTGGCAACGCGTGAACTAAGTGCAAGCCACACACGCATTTCAGACAATGACCACCTTACTCTGAGAAACTGTGATCAACTTTCAGACAGGTGCAACCTATATATCGTTGCAATGAAGTACGATCAAGCACCATAAGTAAGAAGCTACCATATGTTTTGGATAGCTAGCGAGGGGAAGCTACTCTATGAAGTTCTCTACCCAGAGTTCCATGAATGTAAAGATTGGACAGCTGATGAAATTAACCAAAGCATTTGAACTTTGAGGAAATCCATTGATCGCAAGAGAATCTAAATCACTGTTGCTATGCAATGATCCCAACTTTAATCCCGCCCCTGATGAATTTCCATGGAATAACCCATTGAGGAAAGAAGCATGTTGGGCTTGTTTTTATTACTATCCAAATGTATTATGTGTGTATGAATGAATAACAATTCATGAAGGAGTGCGTGTGGTACGAATGACGATGAGTGGGAAAGTAAGAAATTGAATTTTGATTATTATTACATTGTATAAACCAATTTACCATATAGGCCCCCAAGATTGGGACCTATATGGGGAATTACACTGCATTAGTTTTTTATAGTGATGCTATTTCTTTTCTTTTTTTCTTCATTAACTCTCTCTTGATTAACTCCATGAGAGGCTATCTATATTGTTTGTGCATTTAATTTGTGTAATGCATTTGTATCTTTCATTAATTAAAATATGGAATTGTTTTAGATCTTTCAATACTGTTGTCCCTCATCTTTGATGAAACCAACAAAAATTGAGGATGTGAAATAGTGCTTCCCGTTATTTCAAGAAAGCGGTTACTTTTGAGTCACAATTCCATATATGTGTGGCACATGCTAACATTGTTACACCTGTCTCAATTTGAGGCTGGCTAATTTTCACCATTGTCTCTGGGAGAGGCACTAGTTAATTGGCAAGTATGTTAGTGTGTTATGTAGGACAACGTTTACAGTCCAGCCTTGAATTAGGTTGGTTGTCAGATCTCTCTAGGTGTGCATGGTGTAAGTCTTTGGCATTTTATGTTATGGGGAGATAAGCTAGAGTGGCAGGGCTTTCTGGAGTAGAGTAATTGCTCTACACCCCACCCATGCCACACAGTTTTGTTGGTGTCTGTTCGCTGCTGTCTTCACTGGCTTCCCCTGCGGACACCTGGAGCCGCAAATGTTGGAGCCGCAAATGTTGGAGGCACCCTTTGCCTTGGGCCCTTAGCCAAAGGGGCTGCCGTGCAGAGGGCTGCCCAGGTCAGTTCAAAGATAAGGAGATGGAGGACCAATCAGGGCAGGGGGCAGGACCAGGCAGGGGAGGACTGCAGCCCGGGCCGCAGGATTTGAAAAAAAAAAAAAAGAAACGTGACTGAAAAGGGGGGCAGGGGGACCATCAGACCCACGCTCACTTGTTTGCCAAGATGGAAATGACCTTCCTCCTAATATCAGGTGTTTTTACAACTGTTTTTGCAATATTCATGTAACTGTACTTTTAAAGCGCCCAGATACCTCTGGGTCAGGTGCACTATATAAATAAAATAAAAAAACAAACAATCAGGCGGGCTCCCTCCTGAGATTCAGGAGAGAACTGAAAACTTTGCTCTTAAAGGAACATTTCACTGACAGACAGGTCTGAGAAGACGGCACTTCTCTCTCCCCGACCCAACTATGTACCTTGGGAGGATAGCTGAGGGGCAACGTGCTCGCCTTGGAAGCAAGTTCGCGCTTAGAAACCTCTGGGTATTAAGTGCGTTATAAATAACCCATCATATCACTCCCTCTACTGTACAACGCTCCAATGCTTTTCAGCTAGGGTTGTACTATCGAAATAACCTGCATACATGCATACAATTATTAGAGAAAAAACTGTGAAGGATATATTTGGGTTAAAGTTCTAGTGTCTCTTTCATTCACCTCTGGCTAATTTATTGAAGTATTATCAGATTCGATCCTGATAAGCCACAGAACGGTGGTTGGTTTTTTTTCAAATACTTGGATTCCGAGCGAATGCCACAGTAGCGAGGAGGGTGAACAACTATGTAAGAGCATTCTAGTACCAGAGACAAAACCTGTAACACATTCAAAACAGGACTACCGCAAACTAAACTGCCATCCCTGGCTGGCAACCTCAGCGCACAGCAGACAGTGGTGGCCAAGAAGCAAGACACTCGTACTATGTTTGGAGAAGAAAAAAAACAAAACATCACTATGCCAAGATAGCATTGGTGGGAGGAATACAGAATATCATGGGGGCACATGTTTATCCTAACATATTGAGTATAAGCTTAGAACAGTTATATTGGCCAAACCTCGACGCACCTTTGCATAATGTATGTACAGTACTCCAAGTTAAATTGAGCGAGTCATAAACAAACAAAAGACCTAAGTGAATGAACTTCCCTTCTAGTGCGAGGCGCGGGAATAACCTAGCCCAATTTGAAGCGACCACTCGAAACGTAAAAGATAAAGCAAGGAAACACTCGCTTTCCCCTGAAAAGTAAAACTCATGTTCAAAAAAGCAATGCTCTCAATAGATAACCTAAGCAAGGGACATATTCAAAGTGAAATAGTGCATGCATTCGGACGTGCATGTGCATAACGGGCTGTGCTGCAAAGTGGCAATGGTGTATTAACCCCACCTTAGTCAATATTAGCAAATACACACAACATATTGGAATTACATGGCAAAGAATGCCCTGGAAATGGCGGGGCGCTGGCGCTATGGGTAGTAAACAAGGAGTTGTCCATGCAAACCTTTCCAACTGGATTGCCCCAGATAGGCAATAACCACGACCTCAAGCGCTCGATCAAAGATCCCTACAATATCTCCCATTGCGTTTATGTCAATTTCTGAAAATGTTGGAACGGGCACTCCACCCAAAGAGGAGAAGTGATGAAAACCCATCAAGAATCTTTAAGCATACAGCAAGAACCTATACACTTCCATCCATATGATGCTGGGTTCTCTTTAAATAGCACAATTAAGACGTCCTCTCATCAGATGGGCAAAGTGCTCACTAGCTCTTGGTGTAACCGGAAAGGCAAAAGTCTGAATCCAACAATGGAATGGAACCTGTTGCAAGCATTGGAAGCGAGTGGTATTCGTCCAAACCTTCGATCCTTCACTTTTGATGTTTACTCTGATGTAGCAGGTGTGCTTAGCCATGGGACCCTTGATCCCTGTGCCCAGGTAATCCAGCTCGTGGTGCAAGCCCCTAAAGCATGATGGAAGTAATTCATTACCAGTGGTTATGAATAATTCAAAGCTTACTTCAACCACTTGTGCGCTGTTCATTTAAACTAGCAGGGCCACGTCAGTCTGATCCTTCAAAAGTTGATACAATGGCATCTAATGGACCATTGATTAGAATAACAATGAAGCAATATTGTGGGACGGCGGTAGGTTAGGGGGACTAGTCTGGTGGGGGTATGCCTGCCATTAGGTGCACAGAAAACGAATTCGAGAAGCGAGGGCCATTGAAGGAGATTGAAGGGCACCCAATGGAGGATTTTAGCACCAGACTCCATTGGGCTGAGCAGTGGGCATGCCTAGGCAAAGAGTGAACACACACACAACACATTTTCTTTTGATGCCAAACCAGACACATTTTTTAATCGCACAGCAAATCATAAATGCACTCCCAAAGAGTTGACAGTACATATATACATAATATCAACAATTCCTACATAATTTCACAACATTTCCTGGCAATTTCCAATCTTCCAAGCAGGCTCTTTCCACATCCGGGAACAGCACAGTAGCAACGATAACAGGGCCACGGTGCGGGGTAGCAAAGAACTCCAAGGTGGTTCGTGGGCCCAGGCGACGGTGCTGGCACGGCGGTAGGACGAGGCGAAGACCTATGCTCACTTCCTCCCCCAGGGCTCTATTACAGATAGGGTAGGCAACTCAGGGTGCAGAGTGTATGTAGGGGGTTTACCTGGCATACTACTAGGAACAGAATATCTTTGTGGAAATTACAAAACCCATACAAACAAGGGGACATCAGATTACCTAACTTTGAAGTATATTATTTTGGCTAGCCAACTCCAATACATGGCAAGGTGGCTGCCGGAAGACCCCACACCGGAGGCCACATTGTTGAGAGCCGAGTGTACTCATTTTCTGAATGAATGGATGTGGTTGCGGAAAGTGCCAAAGGGAAAGGGGACCAGGCTGCTCGATTTGGCAGTGTAAGTGTGGCAGAGAGCCTGTCGGGTAATGGGGAATCCAATTCCATGCTCCCCACAGATGCCGCTAGTACCACTGGATGGGACGGATGAGCAAATGAGGGAGGACTATCAGAGGGCAATGGGAACCAGTGGGAATATTGACCCTTGGGGATGTGTGGCAAGATGGGAAAGTCACAGAGTTTGACACACTGGGGGGGGGGGGGGAGGGGGATGGGTGGGGGGTGTCGGACACCGGGCTACATTGGGGACAATATATTACATATGCTAGGCTAGTTAAAATGATAAAAATGTATGGTCAGAGGCAGAGTTGGCCTGGCAGCCAGCTGCTTCCATAGAAACATTTTATGATATGTCGGATGGAGGCCAAGAGGTCTCCCGGTTATACAAACTAGTGATGTCTAAAGTTGGAAAAGAGGGTTGGGGCTGGGGAACTGATTGGAGATGGGCTGTGGGTCAGAGTACAGGGTTACCATAAGAAAGTATCGAGGAACGTGTGGTTGCAACAGATTCAGTTATATTGTTACCCGCAAGGCATACATTACCCCGAGGAGGATAACCAAGTATAAGGATCCTGGAATACAGACATGCGGGGAGGAGGATGCGGGTATGGTGCATATGTTCTGGGCATGCCCTGAACGAAGGAGATTCTGGAAGGAGGTAGCTCACCGCTTGGAGGAGAAGGAGATAAGTTTGGATGTAGACTCCCTATGGGTGTGTGTGGTAGGTGGCTTCCCTAGGCTGTGTAAGCTTAAACATGTGTGCAAACTCAAAGACCTGGCATACATATTGGCTAAACGCAGGATAGCCATGGGCTGGAAAGCGAGTAATAGACTGAAAGTGGAGGCATGGTGATGGGATCTCCAGACATGGGCGGATGCTGAAACAGTAGTGTGGGGTGAAGCAGCGAACAGGGGAGGGGAAGACAAAGTGGATACGCCAACAGCTTGGAAACATTTAGTTGCCACACTGTTTGGGCCGGAACAGGCAAGCCCGGAGGAAGACAGCCCCTCGGAAGGAGAGTGGGGTGGGAGGCCCATGGAAGAGGCTGAGGCGGTCTAAAGGGTGAATTAGGATCGGGGGGTTGATGGGGAGTAGTTCGGGAGGGACAAAAATGACATGAAACCGAATACAAAAACTTAAATGAAATGCATCCTTGTTGTTACACTGTATGGTATTCAAGTCGAAATCAATAAAAATTCTTTAAAAAAAAAGATACAGTTCCATAACCAGTATCGGGGCCTTCTGTGCCCAAGTCTCTTTCTTTATGAAAGTCTCTTGATTCAGCAGGCCTGATGTACAAAAATAATCACAAAGTTCCTTTCCTCTTACAAGTACTTAATTCAGGTGACTCACGGTGCACCCCGGATCAGCCGGGCTCAGATGCATCATTTTACACTATTAGTCTCCCTCAGCTGTGCTCGGACCAATTTCAGTTTGAATTACCTATCGAAGACTTTCAAATGTGCACAGGGTTTAGCTTGCCCAGTTGCAGGACCACTTCGATTTTACAATTCCTTTTACATTTGCCACCTCTCAGTTGGATACCTAAGAGACCTTCGAAAGAGCACCCATGTGGCACCAGACCACTCTGTATGTATACGGCATCTATCTTGGCTACGAAAGTTCAGTCTTTCCTTTAATATTCAATTATATTACACACACTGTTCTCTTCAGATTTCTATCATTGTGTAGAGTAGGTACCTGGGGCTCTCCCGCGTCGAGACGCGGGAGAGCCCCAGGTACCTACTCTACACAATGCAGGTTTCTTCCAGATCTTATGTTTCTTATTCTCGAAGGCTCATGAAAGTAACAGTTTTCCTCTGACAAGGTCAAGGTCACTTCCCTCCTTGCAACCCTCTCTGGTCTTGCCGTCTTTCTCCTCGTATTAAACTGCCATCTTGGAACTGCTGCTTCCTCGTGTGCTTTGCCTTGCTCAGAGTGGGCTTTCGTGCTCTTGCTTTTACCCTTGTGGGTGGGGGAGGGGGGGGAGTGTGATGGAGGTCAGGTGTGTGTAATGATCAGTAATTGCCCGACTCTGCCTGACCATTGTGTTGGGACATGTCAGGTATATACAGCTCAGGTACAAGTCCATTTGCTGTCCGTGAGAAAGTGTTTGTGTCGGAAAAGCGGGAGGGGGGAGTTTGTATCGGGAAAGTAGAGGGGGGTTCAGTTCTTACATATCCTAGGGGGAAAGGTGTTACAGGGAAGGGGATACTGCGTCTCACCATCAAGAATCCCACTCCTCGAAGACCCCTCATCCAGGTGCTCCGCCCACACTGGTCCACCCCAAGGAACTGGATCCAAAAGCGATGGCCGTGTGCTGGTCACCTGGATGACAGATCCCGGGGACTAGCAGGTGAGACACCTTTAGGTTTCTCGCACTTAGGAGAGCTTGGTTAGTTCAAAACCAACCGCACCTAGGAGCTTCTTTCGACTCTGAGGCACATGGGGGTCATACAAATAGTGTTATCAACTGGATAGGTTTAGGAAAGGCCACAAACCTAAAGGACATATGAAGCAAAATGGATAATGTATAAATGCACAAACGGTTAGAGTTTGAATCTTGTGGACAAGTTAGATTTGCTATGCACCATATATCTAGCTCCTGGTTCCCCAACAATAGCTCCTACACCTAAGCACTGGTGCCTCATGCTCAGTAGCTGCTTTTAGCTCCTGCTCATCAAACCCAATTTTGACCCATGGGCAGGTGCGTCACTGAACAAGTGACTATGTGGATTGGTGAATTTGTGTTGGGCATAACTGTCAGATACAGCACTAGGATTTCTGCACCACACTTCAATGCCATCTGGCTTTGATTTTGGACATGCCTGCCTAATAGCAGCACTTCCACTTGTACCCCTCACAGAAAACCGGGTACACTTTAGCTGCCCACCTAATGACAAGTCTCAGTCAATTAAACTAGATTATCCAGACTGTTAGGGGCTGCCACTGACAAGCTTTGTAGCTGCATACATTCAAGCTAACTCGGCTACAAACCTCACCTCAAAAAGACTTTCCAGCAGCCAGATTATTTTTTCTCAATTCAGAAAAACCTAAAACCTCCAAAGCCTGCTCTACCAATACTTGTAGGCCATGGCCCTTTCCATTTACTATGGTTTACCACCACCTACCAAATCGGCATACCCAAACTCTAACCGAGACCTCTGCATCCCACCTCTTTGCCAGCATAATATTGCCTACACTTCTGGTTATTACTATGCCCTAGTGTAAAGTGCATTCTTACCTTTGCAATTGATTCTGTACTGCAACCATGCAATTTAAGCACAGGGGCAAGAATATCAATAATGTGCACATTACAAACAATACATGTACCAACTGTTGACACCAGTTATAGTTGAATAGCACCAGTTGCGTGGGGAGCCACATGTCACTTCTGGTAAATCTTCGTGTCACGCTAACCAGGCACTCTTGGACTTGAAGCGGGAGTTAAATAGCTTGCAGCAATTCCGAACCCTGCAGTATGTGGTTGGTGAGCTACAGATCACCGGGAGCTCTGCTTAACATGAGCAACGGTCCACCCTCCACCACAAGCCAGTACACATGTCATTAGGTCTCCCTGATAAAGAGTTCGAACATGGGTGTCTGCGCGAAAAACATCACACATCCACGACACGTGTTTTTGGAATGTGCCAACATTCATTGGCGAATGCATGGAAACATTGAAAAGAAAAAATAAAGACTCCATGACCTTCCGCGTACCTGTTGAAAACGACCATTGTACGCTTTATTTTAAATATTGGACATTTGTATGGCACCTTTACAGAGGCGGTTCCAGGCGCCACCAGAAAAGAAGGGGACGAGGCGGGGGAGGCAAGACAAAGGGAATAAGAAACTATCGATAGAGAACGGTTATATTGGCCTTGTGACAATCCTACCGTGCAAGTGCATGACAAGATGGTAAGAGCAAGGAGGCGGGGGTAGAGGGAGAAGTTCCAGAGTGGGGTACCACTAGGGGAGGGGGAGGGCAAGTGCTGGGAGTGCCAAGGGTGCAAGTGCCAGGGGAAAAGGGGGGGCAGGAGGGTGAGTGCGGTGGACAAGGGTGACCAGTTGGGCTAGTCCGGGTAAGGGAGCCAGAGGCCAAGTGCTGGCACAGGATGCTGGGGGGAGGGAGGGGGACTGATCTGGCCCCTGTATTACTCTGAAGGGACCTTGTCCCAGTTGAAGCGGCAGCTGGCAAGTTTAGCACAGGAGGGGGAAGACTGAAGGAGAAACAATGTCTTGAGAAGTTTACAGAACTTAAGAAGATCCGGCTGAAGTCTGAGGGGTGTGCCAGTTGAGAAAAGGGATCTGCCTCCGACTCTCTACTTGGAGAAACGTTTGACCTGCAGAGAGTTGGAGCCAGAAGACCGAAGGACTCTGGCCAGGAGGGATTTTGGGAGGGAAAGCTGGGTGAAGTATGCAACTACACGATAAGAGGTATGAACTCGCTCTTTATTTACGCATATATAAGTCATATAACCGGCGACCCGCATTGCAATCTCCACCCTCACTCGACATCCCTTATCAACTGTCAACCTCCACTCACGTCATCGTTTATCAACATTCTCTCAACACACACAGGCTGGAAGCCGCGAGCTAAAAGAGCCACGAGCTTTCACGAGATACACTCATTAGAATACTACATCATCCCCCATAAAACATTTTAAACAGGAAATAAGAACTTATGATACCCACAAAGCATTAAAGAACAACTCAGAAGGTTAATACCACATGTGGAAAACCCAATGAATAAAATTACATTTATGAATGAATGTATACTTATAAAGCTGTAAAAGAACCAATGGAATAACATAGCTAAATGCAATTGTAATATATATCACATGTCATAATCCCTAGACCAAAACGGCAATCTTCTCTCTCTTGAACTACGCACACTCCTACTTCCAAACACCTCACCTCCTTGTTGTCGTTGTACCATATCTTCACCAGCTTGTCTCACCAAACCACCATTCACAATATCCATTCCATTTAGAATATAGTCATCACCAAATAAATCACTCCCTCGTCTCTCCACTTTCACTTGCATATGTGCTCCATTATTACCTTTCCACATCCATTTACTAACTCTATCCAGATTCCATACAGATCCTCCTGCAACTCTAACCGCTCTCCTGAACACTTGTATCACCTTGACAGGCCTGCTGTATTTAGAGTCACCCTTCTTAACATTCCGTCCAAACTTGATTTACACGAAATCTCCCAGCAGTATTCTCAATTTAAACTGTTCAGGAGGTATGTTAAGTAAGTTAAGTATTTCTTGCTGTTTGTCAGGACTTTGTGATCCTGTACTCAAACCTTTCCTCCGATTAACCCATTCCGGATTTAGTAACGTATTGGGAGCTCTCCCCCTCATTAATTCAAAAGGGGAAACCTCCATTCCTCTTTTAACTGACATCTTAGTACTCCATATCCTCTCCTTAAGAACTTCATCAACCGGTATATTGTTACTCAACGCCAATTCCACTGCTTCTACAATTACACGGTTGTATCTCTCCACCAACCCATTGGTTTGTGGGTGGTATAATGACAAAAACCTCCATTCAATTCCCGTCTTCTTGGCAAATTCTTTAATTTCACTACTTTTGAACTGAACTCCATTATCACTTATTATTTTAGGAAATCCTTCGCTTCTGCATATCTGCATTAAGAATTTTACTATCTCACCTGTATCAATTTTCTTCACCGCTTTGACTTCTAACCAATCTGAGTAATAATCCACTAAAACTATCAGGTACTTTTTCTCTCCAACTAACGTCAAATATGGTCCGATAATATCAATTCCTAGCATCTCCCATGGTGCATCACCTTTGTCAATGTTAATTGGCTTGGACTTGACAACCCTACAACTCTTATCACTGTTCTGACATGGCCAACAATTCCTGATAAATCTCTCAATCATAATATCCATGCCTGGCCACTAGTATTTCAAACGCACATTATTCTTAGTGCCTGTGATGCCAGGATGGCCTTGGTGCGCCTTCTCAATGAGCTCACTCCAAAACTTGTGTGGGGGAATTCATTTATCTCCTCTCACTAAGAATCCATCCTCCATGGACAATTCATCCTTAACCTCCCAATATCTCCTACAACCTTCGCTGATGACCCTTTTTTCAGGCCAACCAGACTGTGTACCTTCTTATCTCTTGCAACTCATCATCTTTAGCCAATTCCTCCATCCACATCTCCTTGGACGTGACCTCAAAAATGACTGCCACTATGCCCTCATCTGAATCTGCACTTGCTTCATCACTCTTCAATGGCAATCTAGATAAATAATCGGCAATGATATTCCTTTATCCTGGCACATATTTCACAGAAAAATTGTAATCTTCTAGTTTTAAACTGAGTCTAGCTAATCTCGGTGAAGCTTTACACATCCCTCTCACAGTGAGAACTTTTATCAAATGTTTGTGGTCAGTTTGAATTATAAATTTGTTTCCCCACAAATATTTTCTGAAATAATTCACTGCCCATGAACAAGCCAACAATTCCTTCTCGATTACAGAATATCTAACTTCCGTTTCTGAAATAGCCCTTGAAGTATGACTGATTATTTTCTCATTAGCATCCTCATTTATCTGTGTTAACACTGCTTCTAAACCATTCCCACTAGCATCCACTGTGACCTTGGTCAGCCTCCCATAAACAAATCCTCCCAATTCTACAGAGTTACAAATTCCTTCTTTTATACTTCCAACTGCCTCACCACATTCATCACTCCAAGCAAATTTTGCATCCTTTTTTAATAATTTTCTCAATGGTTCTGTTGTACTTGCAAAATTCCTTACAAACCTGTTGTAATATTCACACAACCCCAAAAACAACCTTAATTCGTCCTTGTTTTTAGGTTCAGGTGACTCCTTGATAGCTTTCAAGGCATCTCTTTTGGGTTTATAGCCCTTACCATTCACTGCCTGTCCTAAATACTCTACCTCCTCTACTCCAAATTTGCATTTACTATTTTCAATTTTCAATCCAACGTCTTCTAGCCTCTTCAGCACTTCCTTCAATCTCCCATCATGCTCCACAGATCCCTTGCCGAATACTATTATATCATCTGGATATACAAGCGTTCCACTCAAACCCTTCAACACATGCGTCATAATTCTCTGAAATACTGCTGCTGCAGACGCTAGTCCAAACGGCATACGTTTGTATCGATACAACCCATGTGGTGTAACAAATGCTGTAATATCTCTACAATCCTCTGTCAAAGATATCTGATGATAAGTGCTCGATAGGTCTAATGTAGAAAACACATCAGCATTATCAATACGATTCAACATTTCAGATATGATAGGAAGTGGAAAAACATCTGTTATAATGTTCTGGTTGACGTCTCAAATCCACGCAAAGCCTAGCCATTTTTCTTCAATGCAACCACAATGGGGCTCACCCATTCGGATGACTCAATTTTCTCTGTAACTCCTTCAGATTCTAATAAAGTCAATTCCTGCTCAACCTTTTCAGCAATAGCAAACGGAATAGGCCTGGATTTCGTGTGCCTAACAGGTGTCGCTCCCTTCTTGAGACGAATTCTGTGTGAAAAATCTTTTAACAAGCCCAATTTAACTGCTTTGCCTTGTTCTTTTTCCTTGACTTCCTTACTTTCAAGTGCTTGACTTTTGTTGACAAGCAAGATCTGCTCTTCATTACATGGATCCAACCTGATTCTCAGTCCAGCTTGATCTCTCCAACCCAAAACATCTACTCCTTTTTCTGCTACGTATACTTTTACTTGAGACCGTCTGTCTTTGAATTGAACAATACTCGAGAACCAGCCAATCATCTTGATTTTGGATCCCTCAAACCCACCAGGATTTAGTATGTCTAATTCTTCCATCTTAGTCTTGAGGCCACGTGTTACTAAATTCTTACATGTTTTCTTGGTAATAATTGTCCATGGCGAACAACTATCCACTTTCACCTTCAGTTTCCAGTTGTCCAGGAATACATCACAACTCGGGCATTTAAATTCTATCAGGAGCACCCTTTCTTCATCCGATTCCTCTTCTTCTTCCATAATGGCAGAGACTTTCTTCCCCCTTCTACATGTGACTGCAAAATGACCTCTTATACCACAGTTTCCACATTTTTTGTCCCAATGCGGGACAATGTCTTGCATAGGCATAATTACCAGTTCTGCCACAATTGTAACATCTGTCTCCTTCCCTCTGTTGGTTTTACTGAACCCTCTGATCATTTTGAGCCCTGGGTTCATTCTTCGCCCAATTCTTCCCTCTATATGAATTCCCTCTTCGCTCAAAATTCTTTATTCCGTTATTTCGTCCTGCATTGACTTCAACTTTCTCTTTGTTCTTAACATTTGTCCCCCCTCTGTCTTTAGGTCGAATTACATTAACCTGAGCTTGTTCTTCTGTTTCCTTCTCTTGCATCTCCTTGCTGCTCTGGCTATGTTTTTGCATACTTTGTACAGCTTCTTCTTTCTTGCTTCTCATCTCCTTCAAACACAATTGAGTGTGTTCCACTCGCTTTGCTATCGCTATGGTTTCCGGTAGGGACGGATTGCCCACCATCCACATCGAGTGGATAATGATTTGGTCTCTGATCAACTCATCCAAGGTGATGCCATTGCCAAATTGGCATGTCCGTGATAGTACTCTCAATGCGGAAACATATTCGTCAATGCTCTCATGTTCCTTCTGTACTCTAGTATAGAACTTGTACCTGTTTATGGCCACATTGGTTTCTGGAGCATAATACTTGTCCAATTGCCGAATAGCTCCATCATGTTCATCAGCGTCACCAGCTTCATCCACGGTCAATTCTGGCAATTCTCTTAACTTCCTTTGTCCTTCCAACCCCAATGCGTGTAGCAGTAGTAACTTCTTTTTTCGGGATGCGAGTTCCTCCTGTTCTACAGCTTGAATATAATTTAACCAGAATTCTTTCCATTCTGACCACAGGACCACTGGTTGACCAGGAGTTGGAAGGAAACTTGCCGGCGGTTGTATACTGATGCCTTGCATCATCCTGTAGTATTTAACTCTTCTATCTTCTTGTGATGTGAATGTTTCCTTTATACACTTAGAATTACTAAAAAAAAAAAATGGGTCTCTGTCAATTTATTTGCCTACAGTACTTTCCTCCAAGTACTGTGAGGAGGAGGAGTGGATCACGTCTGCTCCTCATTCTGCCTGGATGTCAGGCAGATCACGTGACTTGGATTCTTGCGGGTCCTTTCTTCTAATGTGCCAATCATGCTGCAAGGACACGCAGCTTGTCATATGAGGGCGGGGCACAGCTCAACACAAACCAACGTTGAGAACGTCAGTTTGGAGCACCCGCGCCTCGCTTTGGCCCCACTGTGGACCCGAACTGTCTGCACAAACTAACGCAATGCCAATGCGTTAGTTTGGAGCGTCCGCTCTCCCTTTCAGCACAAGCCTGCACAGCGTGGTGCAGCGGCTCGGAGCATCCGCTCTCCATTATTTCTTGAAGTGTGCCGGTAACGTCAGCACCTCGACTCGAATCAGCTGCTGTTGCTGCTCTCGCTTCTATCGACCCGTGGGCTCTCAAGGCGCCGGCATCCTCGTCGCCATTTGAAGTATGCGACTACACGCTAAGAGGTATGAACTTGCTCTTTATTTACTCGCATATATAAGTCTTTATAAATATAATCGGCGCCCCGCACTGCAATCTCCACCCTCACTCGACATCCCTTATCAACCGTCAACCTCCGCTCACGTCATCGTTTATCAACATTCTCTCAACACACACAGGCTGGAAGCCGCGACCTAAAAGAGCCACGAGCTTTCACGAGATACACTCATTAGAATACTACACTGGGTGTAAAGAGGTCCCAAGCCACAGATCGCCTTGTGGATGATGCAAAGGGTCTTGAATTTGATCCTTGCGGTCACCAGAAGCCAGTGAAGAGATTTTAGGGCGTGAGAGATGCGTGCACTGGGCTTCAGGCCAAGGATTATTCTTGCAGTTTTATTCTGCATTAGTTGAAGGGGGTCGAAGGGAGGAACGAGGCAAGTTAAGGAAGAGGCTATTTCACTATTCAAGCCTAGAAAGAACTAGGGCTCTGGAGTCATTGAACTTCTGGGGGAAGGTGAGGAAAGGTACAACGCCCCTGAGGAGAAGAAGCTGAAAACTGGACTTCTTGGCAATGTCCATTATAAGTGGAGAGAAAGCGAGGGGAGTCAAAGATGATTCCCAAGGTTTGTTGCCACACAAGTGGGTGAGGGGAGAGGACCCATGGAGTCTGACCAGAGCAAGGGGAAATCAAGGGGCAGGCGTCCCAATGAGAAGGATCTTTCTTACTGGCATTAAGGCAGAGATCATGGCCAGAGCACTATGCCTGAATAGAAGCGAGGCAGTCATGTATGAGGGGAGAGGATGAGGTTGGAGAAGGCTGCTTGAAATAGTGCTGTGTCATCTTATTAACACTGGAAATGGGGAGAGAAAGTGGAGATCAGGTGGGCTAGAGGGGCTAGGTAGGTGTTGAAGAACCATGGCGATAGGCTAGAGCCCTGAGGGATGCCACAGGTTATATAGTGAGGTGGATGAGAAAAAAGGACCCATTTGCACTTCGAAAGGTCTGTTTGATACATCTACTAGTCGTGGATGCCCACGTTTGTGCACTTATGACACTGCAGACAGCCGGTCACCAAACCATTAGCAACCTCCGGCCAGCACAGCAATTGGAGAAGGAAATTACCACCAGCCAGCTCACAGTCTCTACACCTAAAGGGGACACAGCAAGCAGGAGGAGGAAAATGGCTCACTCTGGTCCATCTCACAAAGTACTGGCGCTCAATTGTAACGAGCAGCCAGCTTTGGTCTAAAAGGAACCTGGCGTTTACACAGTTGCAGTCTGAGTCCTTGAATCGCCTCCCTCAAAAGGGACCCTATCCAACTATTCTCACCACCCCACACTGTAATGGTAAACCCCTAGCTTGTAAATTACTGCATTGTGCAGTGCCTCCACCCAGGTCAAATTGCTACTGCCCTCATTTAGACAAGTGCAGGGAGAATGGTGTGCTGTAGATCCTAACCTTGTAAAACACTGCCCCCTCCCCAACTCCTTACAGAGATGTAACATTCGTTTTGGCTTTAATTTATCCTCATGCAGGAGGACAAATGTAATAAAAACATGCAAGTTGGCATTGGACGTGGCAACTATCGCTCCATTCTTTTCAAGCTGGATGTTTTTCCGTTAATGGGTGTGACGGTCACCATAGCTGGTCCTCTACTGGGGCATAGGAGGGCTCTAAGTAGTGGGGATGTGCACATGTAGGGTACATTGGTATGGTAGTAAAGGGGGTCGGGTTGGAGGGGCGCTCCATACGTCCCAGGACATCCTGCATCTTGAGATCACAAGACATTATACAATCCTTACCTCGCAGACCTGGGACTGGGAGGAGAAGGATGGTCTCTCTGGTCCAAACTAGCCATCCCCCCGCTTCCCCGAGTAGAGTAGAGACCTACATAGCTACACACCCAGTGTTCATCTGTAAAGGCTGAACTAAAAAGGAAAAGTTACTCACGTCACCATAGTGACTACTGTACTCTTAGTTGCCTTTCGTCTCCACTGTTTGGGCATCACCCAGAGGGCACGGAGAAGACCAGAGCCATTTGCACCACATAGAGCATTTTCAACTATTAAATTTAAAGGGACATGGCTGTCGCCATTTCTTCACATGGCAAACAGACACCCTTAAATGCACCTCCTCTTCCCTGCATATGCGCAATGGGCGACTACAAAGCAAGAAGCACCCCAAGGAGGAGGAACCTTACTCTGGCAGGTATTGAAGCATTTCCTTTTAGGATAACGGCAGCATTAGCAGCTATGCAAAAATGGCTACAAAAAAACAAACAAAAATAAAATGGGAGGGCATTGCCAAGGTGGCATTTTGCTGAGGAGAATCTGAAGACCAGAGACTCTGGAAGGTGACAATCGTAGCCTTTGTGCTCACTGAAAGCGCATTCATACACTTGGGCAGAGGTACTGCAGGATATGTTGCTTCTGCACCTTGTATGCTTCCAATGAACACCACCATTCACCTAGCAATGGAGGATTTGGTCATCTTTGACCTCCTGGAGAGACCTCCATAAGTCAAGCTTCTGAAGTTTTTATCATGCAATGTAAAACCCATCAGCCTCTGACTGTGGGTTTGGGAGAGGGAGAGAGAAAAAGAAAAATTCTAAGACAAACATTCCTGCTCCACCAGTTTAGCATCCAATAACCCAGCTTTAAAGGCTGCTTGCTACTTTATTAAATTCAGGAAGGAAGTTTGCAATTTATCTGCTGCAACAGCATACGCATTTGCTGATCTAAGGTGTAGCGCATCTAAAACATTCTAGTAGTTGTGTCCCCTTTGCCCACCACCAAGGCTCAGAACGAAGGCATGCCCAATGCAGAGGGCTTGGCATAAAGTGAGGCTGCTGCCACCATCAAGGACTGGTGGCAGACAAGACCGTGAATCGTGGCCTTCAATGCCCTACTGCTAGTGCAAGACTTCTACCTTTTTGCTTGTCTGCAGGACAGTGAGGCTTCGGTCATATCTTCACTGCCATTCAAACAACATTTTGCATGGTATAATGCCCGTAATCTAAAGATCACGGGCACAGTTGGCTGAACCGAAGCCTGAGGAGCTAGAAGGCTGTGCCATGCCCCTGCACCAGACACGAGTGAACACAGAGGCTGACATGCCCAACTTTGAGGCGTCCTGGAAGAGAAGGCAAGTGTTTGTGTATACATGGATGTGTCACTTTGAGGGGCAAAAGGGGGGGGGGTTCAGATTTCAGGAGTGGATGGGCAGCGGGTGGGCAGACACTCCACCCCCCCCCATTCCCCAAAATGGCCATTTGCCGCCCATTGAAGACCGCAGAAAAAATCACCCCAATAAAACACCCTTTTTTCTATGCTGCCTTTAATTGGCAGCATTCGAACATAGCTTTCGGGTTAGGCCTGCTGGGGGGAGGGGTAGAATTCCTAGAAGCTCTGCCAGGTCCGCCAGCCTATCATGGAAGCACTTACAGGATGACAAATCCCCCTCTCCCCCTTTTGTCTGTAAAATCACTGCCCTAAACATCCCGTGGCTTGTCTGCTTGGGCATTACCACCACTAGATCCTTCCAATCCCTTTTTGCTTGTAACCGCTGTTCTATTCCTGTATGGTTTCCATGTGCAGAGTGCTTTAAGGGAGCACCAGGGTGCAAATAGCCATAACTCCCTTGCTCTGAGGCGCACAGGGCCTGTAACATACCCGAGCCCTGACTTGTGCCTACCTAGGCTTGGGTTGGCAATCAATGCAAAGGCCTTGAAAGCTAGTCTTCCTCCTTGCTCACTTCACAACCGACCAATGGTATTACAAGTCCTGTGGGTAGCAAATGCATGGAGCTCATGGTACACCCTGGTCGAAGCCTAACTTTTCAGTTTAGTAAACAAGCTTAAATGTTCTGGATCTGACACTAGATGGCGGACTATGCTGGTCACTTAGTCACTGGCTTGAGAGTAGTTTCAACTGAAAGAGAAGATCAGCTTAACAAAAGATAACAGCAATTTAATTGAGATTCGCGCATGTCAGCATTTTAACTCAAAGAAGCCACCAAACAACCAGTCCTCAAATCCACTCAGCCCATTTCTCAAGCTGCAAGCTTCTACTCCTAGTTCGAGCGAGATGGAACTCGTTGAAAATTAAAACAATAAAGCATTTGCAAGGACGCTAGTGAAACCAACACAAATATTGTAATTCACAGAGGTGAACTTGTAAGGCACACTTCCAGCTATGGATACAGTATGACGAGATCTAGCATAGCTGTCCTACCAGATGATCCAGCGTCAGTGATCAATACTTCTGTAAATGAAGGCTTACATGCATAGACTGGTTCCCCAGCCTTTGGGAAGTAAAAAGGGGCTTGAATACCACCTTATCTAAATGGCATAGGGTGCCTTTCCCTCCCGCTCCCTCCATACTGTTTGAATCAGAAACTCTACACATTTGCAGGTATGCATGATCATCCACCAAGAGCACAACTGAACCCAAACCAGCCACATAGTTGCTCACCAATATTGACCAACTGAGTTACCAATATTTCCAAGTCCACCACACAAAGTCTGACAAACGCCACTCTCCCATTCAGGGGTACAAGGGAACAACTGCCTTACTAGGCCACTCATGGGGAAACCTGTGGACTCGATTGGGGCGTGTTCCTTCAGGAGCCACACCATTGCAAGGCTCGAGCCTACACTGACATGGTAAGAGAAAACCAGGATACAGGCATTCTCTTGCACTAGCCCAAACTACTGGAATGCCATCCAGGTGACAATCAGGGATGCTCCTGTAGGAAAGAATAAGACCCTGCCCTTTGGGAAATACCTATAGGTCAACTAGGAGCTGCTACTCCTAGGTCTGTACCACCCTGTAGTAGGAGTTATCCAGGCTACAATAACCTGTAACCACACCTACTGACCGACTTGAACCCCAACTTAATTCACAACATGCTGCTACATCCTAGCTGGGTTTGCACTATATAAATCGAAATACAACAGGAGTTACCATTAACAACTTCCTGTGTAGTTGTAATTGGTGAGGCTTTTAACAGCCTGCACCCCATAATGCCTCCCACATTACTCCTTACCAGAAGAAAATATTGCAAACAGATTTAGGTACAGTGATAAACCACAACCCAGAGTCACCCATAAACCAGAGACATGCATCAACTTAGCAGCTCAAGTAGCCTCTCCTTACAACCTCCAAAGGATAGCCTTAGCCTCCACTTGAGTGAACCGAGACTTCTTTTGTAGTCCCTTCCAGTGCAATGGCAGTCCCTTCCCACAGCCCACATGTTGGAAAGGTCTTTAAATGCCATGAGGGCCCTCCTCTCCCCAACCAGGAATTCCCACGCGCTGCCGCTGACAAGGAAAGAGGCGCCCGTGGCCAGCCCGAGGAAAGACCCCTTTACCAATTGCCCCTTGAAGAAATTAGCTCTTCAGATGAGAGATTCCCAAAGATCGCCACCAGTCTTCCTCACACCCCCGCCCCAACCCATTGTCATCGCCAGCGGGCCTCTTATGGCCATGTGCATCCATCGCATTTCACATCAAATGCACCTAACAGTGTTCAACACATTTATAAGTTCTTCTGCCATAAATGAAAGTTACTCACCTTCGTGACTAGAGTACTCATAGTCCATAGTCCCCTCTCTTTCGTGCTTGTGGGTGTCTCCCAGCATGGGGACGTACCGTAACCTATGGCAGCAAACAATTGAGCCTCCCTTTAAATGCGGTATGCCGCGCGGGGGCACAGCCGTGGGAAAGGGGCCCCCCCCACACCAAGGCCCACCCACACCCCAAGGCCCCACCCTCCGGCACCTCACCTCAGTACCCTTTTAACACATCAGACATTTAAATACCTGGCTACACTGAATATATTAGCCCCTGGAATTCAAGCGGGGGGGAAGGTGGGTGGGACATATGTAGGAAAGGAGACTATAGACTATGAGTACTGTAGTGATAATGGTAACTTTAATTACTCATACACCCAGTCCCTTTTCCTCCATCCTTGTGGGCGATTCCACTAAACAAAACCATAAGGTGGAGCTGTGACAACCTGCCTCATACCTAGGACTAAGCAAAAAGGTTCTTTAGAACTGCCTGCCTGAACTCTGCACCGTGCCCGGAGCTAGTATCCAAGGAATAGTGCTTACAGAAGGCAGACAGAGTGGCCCAAGTAGCCACTTTGCTGATGACATTCCAAGAAGCCTGACCGCATGGGCTAGAAAACCCTCAGGTTTGCCCATGGCTGCATACGCCTCCGAAATGGCCTGGACCATCCACCGGGTGATAGAAGTCTTGAGAGCCTGGGTGCTGGGAGACGTGCCCCAAAAGTGATGAACAATGCCTCAGACTTCCTGAAGGATTTTGTTCGCGATAGATAGAACCTGATGACTTTGAGGTCCAAGGAATGCAAAGCCCTCTCTGTGTCCCACTGTGGGTTTGGGAAGAACACTGGCAGGCAGATTTCCCGATTCAAATGGAATGGAGAGACCACCTTGGGCAATACATTTGGATGGGTGTGCAAAATGACCTTGTCGTTATGAAACGTGGGAAAGGGCTTGCATGAGGACAACGCCTGCAGCTCGCTGAACGTGCAGGCAAAAAAAAAAAAAAAAACGAGCACTACCAAAAGTACAGTCTTTAGTGTCACCAGGCGGATGTCCACCAAAGTCCTCGGCTCAAAGGGCTTGCACTGCAAAGCTGCAAGAACCTATTGAGGTCCCAGACCGGATGTGGCCTATGCACCAGCGGAAAAAGCCTCGACAATCCCTGGAGGTGGGCCTGAACCACCAGGTTAGCTGCTGGAAAAACGTGCTCTGGGGAATTCTTGTATGACACAAAAGACTGCCAAATAGGTATCCGCCTGAACAAGCTAAATGTGCAGAGAATGCCAGCATGTAAAGGGAGCAGGCGATTGGTTCCATCCCCTTGATGCGAGCCAAGTGGAAAAACCTCCTGGCCTCCTGTATGATGTCCCAGTTGTCATCCGAGAATTGAGCATGCTGTGTTCTCAGTTGGCTAGGAACCAGGCCGCAAGTGTCAGCCTGGCTGGGTCCGGGTGCTCCACAGCTCCGCCCTGCTGCGTCAGGAAGCCCCTGCTGGGAATCGGAGGATGGAGAGGCCCCTGGGAGCACAACTGCAACAGATCCAAGAACCAAGCCCTCAAATGCCAGTGGGGGGGGCAATCAGAATGAGGCTACAGTCCATCAGCGCCCTTAATTTGTGGGGGGTCCTCTGGAGCAATGGAGGAGAAGGCAATGCCTAACACCTGCGGCCATGCCAGCAGATCTGGAAGGCGTTTCCCAGAGACCCCTTAACCCCGTCCTGCCTACGAAGCAAACCAGGGGAACCTGGAATTCAGAGGAGATGCAAATAAGTCCAGATCCGGAAACCCCCAGCGCTGGAACAGGGGCAACAAGGAGCTGATGTGTAACTCCCACTCGTAGTAGTTGAACCCCAAGCGGCTCAGCTGCTCCGCTTCCGCATAGCTGTCCCCTGGGAGATGGCCAGAGGAAATCCATATCGCCTCTGTCAGGGCCCATTCTCAGATCGATACTGCCTCCATGGACAGGAGGAGGCAAGGATGAGGGGGTGTGGGGGGGGGGGGGGGGGTTGCCACCCTGCTTGTTCAGGTAAAATATTGTCATGGAGTTGTCCATTGTGACCAGAACCGCAATGTCCCTGATAAGGGGCAAAAAAAGCCTTGTATGCCAGGCCCACTGCCACAAGCTCGAGCAGATTGATATGCAGGAGGGCTTCTGCCCTGGACCATGCACCAACAAATCGAGTAGCCCTCCAGAGTAGCCCCTCAGCCCGAAAACAAGGATCTGTTGTCACCACCAGAGTGGGCAGGACAAAAGGGGCTCCCACTGCCACATTGCAGTGCATCAGCCATCATCAAAAATTGGGGAGGAGGGACAGGGGAATTGGGACCCTGTCTGACTGTGAGCCAGATTCCTGGTCCCAATTGGCCGACCGGTGAAGGCGGCTCATCTTGACGCGGGCGTGCCAGACCGTGAGTACGCAAGATGCCATGAGTCCCAGAAGGTGCTGGAACCATCATGCAGAGGTGGCCGAGTTGGCCAGGAAGTGTCCAGTGCCTTGCGGAGGGAGAGGAGCCTCTCGGGCGTGGGGAACACCCGCTGTATGGCCATGTCCCATCACACTCCAAGGAACAACAGCAGGGCCTGTAACGGAGGAGGAACAGGCAATGGTACTGGACGATCCAGAGGGAATTCGCAGGTGGGCCCAGAGGTGGAAGCCTGGTCGGCACGACCTGTGGGAGCACCTCCTTGACGATACCCTTGAGGAGCCTCATCATGTGCCGGGAGAGCATGAGAAGGAGGAAGCGCTCAAAGAAGCGGCTCACGCAAGCCACCAGATCACGAGGGACACAGCCCTCAGCGGCGCTGGGCCTCCTTTCCGGATCAAAATTCCTGAGAGCCTTGGGTGTGTAGCCGTAAGGCTGCGAGTGGTAGATGCAACCCTGCTGAGACCACCCGCACCATAAAGTCTACAGCTTCTTCCCGAAGAAAGGGCACGGGAACATTCTTGCATGGCACACTCAGTGGGTGAAGGGCTGGGAGGAAATGAATACAAGATGGCCACTAGCCTGGCAGGCTCTGCCACGTGCTTGTCTGACATCTTGGGGCCTTGCGCCACGCCCTGAGAGGAAGGGCGCAAAAGCCTCATGCCATGTGCTGACTCAGACATGGAAGAGCACTCCTTGGCCCTGGAACCTGAATCAGCAGTGTCGACCTAAGATGCCTGCAGTAGGCTCAGAGCCCTTAGTCCGCAGGTTGGTAGTCGAATCGCCCTGGGCAGCGACCTCAGAGGTGATTTCGGTAGACTGGGTGCCCTCAGCCACAGAGCCGATAGTCGTGGTGGATCGTGCCAAAGCCTGACTCTTGGAGGTAGAACACAACAATTCTTTGCCCACTGGGGCTGAAGAGGGCGAACTTGATCGCCCCTCCGTGGACCGCCCAGAAAAGCTCCCGAGCCCTTGGGCTTGGGAGCCGGTAGCCTTAACGTCTTTGGGTCTGCCAGAACCCGAATCCAAGGAACCATTTCCTGCGGAAACCCACTGGAAGGAGTGTTGCTGAGGAGCTGTACTAAACAAAAGGGCCTTCCTTGTCTTGACGTGGGGTCCAGACAAACTCTTTAAGATGACTTGGAGAAGCATGAGAGAGCTCCCTCAGCGAGAAAGACTATTCTTCAAGGCCCGGTGACCGAGAGCGCTGCAAGCCGCGCACGCGTCCCAGCGGTGGTCGATCACCAGGCACTTAAGACAGAGACGGGAATGAGCGATCGCAGGATGCGCATCTCGTGAAGCCTCCTGCAGCCGGCATGCGGTGGGGAAGCTGAGGCACCGAAAGCAGGTAAAGAAATTGAAAAAACAAAGAACGGGGAGCAAGCAGAAAGTTAAAGTCTCTGCGCCTAGGTGCCAGGTCCGACAACGTCTGTGTGGAAAAAGGCACTGAGGTGAGATGCCAGTGGGCGAGGCCTCTGGGTGTGGCCGCACGCTATACTAAATTTAAAGGGGATGCTCAAATTTTCACTGCCAAAAGGATCCGGTGCCGTCCCCATGTTGGGGGACGCCCACAAGGAAGGAGGAAAGGAGACCGGACATACGATTACTCTGGGGAATACTTCCGAACTTTCAAATAGTCCGCCTTCCTGGTATTTACCAGGATTTCAATTTTGGTATCTATGTTAAGTACACACTGAATAGCACATTCTCAGGAGCATACTCGCAACAAACGGAAATGGAGAGCAAAAGATATGAAGCCAGTCGGTGTCTGTACCTGTACCGCTTCAGATCAGACAAATTAACAGCCTGTTCAGCAAAAAGGACTCTGCTATATCGTTACCGGATGGCAAGATTGTCCATTTAAAAAAATGCTTTATTTACAGGCATTGCTGCTACCTACACAGTTTATTTCAAGCAAAGTACATTTTTTACTTGCCCATGAAGATACCAACTGGGAACACAAATGGCTTGAACTCCCTGGCAAATTCTTTTGCTCAGAACTTCCCTTAAGAGAACACAATACTTTGATTTCACACTCTCTATCTGGCGCTTTGAAAGTAAACCTTGCAAAGGGAGACAATCAAACGAATGAAGTCTATTTTTTTTTTCTTCTAGTTCTGGGCGAAATCGGCCCAAGATTCAGACTACCATTTACAACCAAGGCCCCCATCCCCTCCCCCACACCCCATCTTGCAGCTTTGGTAAATAATCCAACCTGCACGAACCCCAAATGAGATCTCTAGGTTTACAGGGCCGCCCAGTCATCCACAAATGCCAAAGGGGGTGGCGGTGAGAAATACTCTCACTATGTGATGCTACCCAATGTGATGATACCCAAATACGATATATACATTGGCCATAAAGTGGATTTAATACCTGGTTTATGGTTGGCCAGAAGAAGTTATGTTAACTTGACAAGAATACACGAGGAACCTGCCATTAAGATTGCAACAGAATGCAGGTTTAGTAGGTTTGCCACATACTGAAACTTCAATTTATGTTTGAATATAAATGGAGTGAAACAATGATTCCTCTCAACAGGAATGACGCATTGGAAAAATAAATCTGGTTTTAACACGTAATGACAATGTACTTAAATGCAAATCGTGTGAAAAGACAATTGACACCTTTTTTCCAAAAGTGCAGTGTGCCACCAGACATTTCCCATTTGTTGTGAAGAGGGGGTGTGGGAGACAGGGGAAAAAAAGAAAAAAAAAAGTTTTTTCTAAATAAATGAATATTTGATATGTGCAGACAACCTTTTGGTGGGGTATTCGAATAGGAAAAAAAACAAAAAGTAATGCTTAGAGAAATTGGTTTCTGTGAGAAAAACTCGATAAAGAAACAGTCTGCTTGAAAAGCTTGGTCCGGTTTAGTATGTGGTGGAAATGAAACACTTCCCGTAATCAGTGGAACAGGACATGCCATTGCTGAACATTACATGGTTCAAAAAAGCCAAGCGCACATTTTCAGAAATTAAACCTCCAGTTTTCACCTCAGTCTACTTCGGAGACTGTTCGAAAGCAGACCCAAAAATGTGTTTGGCTACAAAAAGACTTCTGGCTGAACAGAAATTAAATAAGCTTCTGCATTTTGGACTGGATGTAGCTGGCCTGCTTTGGAACAGTGGCCATTTCTAAAAAGGAGACTATGGCTATCTGTACACTCATGGCAGTGCCCTAAATTTCTGCTCTATGTGAATACACGGTCTACAAGAGGCGTGGTCAGTAAAAATAATTAAAAATACAAATCAAAACTAGATCTGTGGATCCACTTATCGAGGGACAGACACCAGCCTACATTCAGGCCTCAGCTCATTCCTCACACCACTGTGCTATCTTTTCAAGTGTATGCTACTCCTCAGACAATGCTACAACCTGCTGGAAAAGCTCGATTGTCCTACTTGGTGCCTTAATATAAAGCACTTTACAAAAGAAAGGAACCGTGGAATAGAACTGAACCATTACAATACTAACACCTGAATAGTACAACAGAATGTGGGGGTCGGGAGAAACAAATTGCATTCTCAATGAAGTCGAAAGTACTATTTGAGAGATCACGGTCAGTAGCTATTCCTGTAAACGGATTTAAACACAGTGACAGGGTAAGGAGGAACGGATCCACCAGATGGAAAGTTTGGGGGCCATAAGTTGAAATGAGTAAAACTAGAAGAACAAGGCAGACAAAAAGCAGCAAGAGATATAAAAAAGGCCAGAAGGAAGCAATCCAGAAGGTTGGTAATGAGACTGAACCATAGTGATAGCCACAAGCTAACGCGTCAACACATTCAGATATAAAACATACAAACAAAATAAAATACCCTGAGCCCCATAAGAACAGAAAACCAACCAAGTGGTACTAGATAAATACAAACTGGAATAGGACCAGCAGAACGCAAAATATAACAGAAGCAAAAGACCCAAGCAACGTTTTCAAAAACAATGTAGTTGTGGAAAAAGTCAAACGTTGGCGGATTTTAAGAATGTTATGCAATTTAGAACAATACCAATTAACTATGGACAAGTTATAAAAGGTCAAGTGGTAAACAAATGTAATCCTAAATTACGTAAATATTTTGAATTCGACAGTGAAAGATGAAGAAAAATTGTGGAAAAGGAATAGCAGCAAAAGCTGGGAGGGTAACAAATATTTTCTTGGCATTTAAATCATAGAAGATGTATTTTTGATCCATACAAGTAGACAAATGATTACAAAATATATTTTTAACTAGGGAATTCTGGCTCATTTTCATATTTTTACTGCCCAGGGAAAAAAAAAAACTCCACAAGATCCAAGCTGCTCTCACCCCATTGACAGGGGGATTGTGGGCCATGATACAGAAGCACAATTTAAAATAAAGGATTTTTAATATTGTGTATTTGGTTTATTACAAACAACCACATTATACACAATAACACCATCAAAAAATCAATTAAAATATAGCAATTAAACAGTCATTACAGCAATGAAATTACAAATCATACAATCATATTTTTCAAACTCTACCCATATATAACGTGCAGCAGCAGTGGGGACTAGGGACTCACCCAAGTAGATAGCAAGGCATAAATTAGTTTTGAAGAATTGATTAGCAGAGTTTGCCAATTAAAAATGTTTTGATTAGCAAACAGACCCATTTGATTAGCAATTTTATACTAATATTGTTAATGTCATCAGAAGTTATTTGTTCCCAAGACATGAAATTAGCAACAATATAGGAGTTTTGCACACGGCTGAAATAAGACATTAGTTAGAGGAGTCAGGCATTGCAAATTCTTAAAAAAAAACAGCTAGGTCTGCAGGTTGGGCAACTTATTATTCAACCTAAGAGAAAGGCACTCGACCCATAGCAAAGGTTGACAACAAATTTAAAATGTGATTAGTGTACAATGGTACACCTCATTACAAACCTGCTTTGTTTGGCACACTGATGCCACCAATAGGCCAGCCATGCACAGTAAAACTTTTGTTTGACATTTACTGCAAACAAAGTAAATGTTCCATGACAGTTTCAAACATCTCTTGCAAATGCTACTGGCCCGTCATAAAATGTACTCGACTATGCTAGTGGGCAAAAAGACTGCGAGCCACAGCGGAGTGTCTATAAAATGTAAAAGGTTATCTAGCTGCATTAATGGGCACAAATAAATAGATATGTTAAAAAGGCTCTGAAAACAGTTTGGCCAGCTGTCTCTTATAGGTGATAATATATATTGCAGTCAATCCTAAAGCAAAGCAAGCTCTGGAGGCGAACTACAGTGTTTGTTATTGCAATAGATCTGTAGATGTACAGATTGGATGGAACTATTGATCACTGCTTTGCGTAAGCATCTGGTTTGCTTTGTTTATTCATTATGTAAGAGGAAAGAAAGACTTTGCAGAGTGGATTGCGTAGCAGGCAGAGAACTGGGCAAACTAGATGCAATATTTTAGTTTGTGGTTATCTCAATTTCAAGGTACCTGGTATCAAGCAACCTGGTGATAATATACAATGCCAATGAGTGTGGGTTGATCACCAGTTGCAAAATGTATGCAACCTGCAGGTTACAGAACTAGGCCATCAAAAGCATTTTATCATGTGGCCATATACATTTTCAAAAGTGTTCACTCGTCAATATGATGCATCTTTCCCAACAAAATGAAATATAGCCGACAATGAAATTTAGGTACACTAACCTAAACATTACTGTAAAGCATGGAGATGATGCAGTGTTTTACAGTAGCAATACTCTAATCATGCATTATGTAACAACCTACATTTTAGGAATGGAACTGCATGACTGTCTTTTAAAAAAAAATATATAAAGTTGACATATACTGGTCTTTGCCAGACAGAATACAGAAAGCTTAATAAAGTAGCATCCTGATTATTTCTGGTTTGCAATTATTTGAAAAAGAAAAAAATTCTTGCATAGCACTCCCACAAATGCCTTTGGCACTTGAGAGTGGAGGAGATGATCACTGCTGCACTTTCTCTCCATTGGAACTTTAAGTGAACAGAGAAAAGAGCACAGCGGACAAGAGGAATGCAGGGCGAGGTATGCTTTTATTGAAGCGGGAACTTAAATAACTATCTTTGCTACACAAGGGTCCATTTGATTAGCAAACGGAAAGAACTGCATAGCAAATTGCTATGCGAAACTGCTTATTTTATGCCCTGGATAGTACTCCAAAATTGCTCCAACTTTATATTTTCTAACTCAAAAGTAAAAGATGCATAGCATCTCACATATAGAGAACATAGTTTAGGACAATTAGCAAGTATATAATGAATAAATTCAACTTTGGAGTTACATAATCTCCTAAAACGAGGAATATTTCAGAAGTATGGAGTTGATTACATCTCAGTATGCATAATGAAGTGCCTTAAAACAATATCTTGAATTTTAGATGAATAGCTAAGAGTAGGAAAACAAGATGCCTTGCTTTACAAATTCCTTAAATTTAACATTTGACAATAAATAATCCAGAAGCTGCCTTCTGTCTCATAAGTATGTTTTCTTTGTCATATCACTTAAAACACAGCTCAAACTGATCGGCTCCTCAATTAAAAAGCTAACCTCTTCATGAAACCTCATCATAGATTCAAATTTATTAAAAATAAAAAAGGTCTTAAAAGACAAAAAGGGTTTCATTAGTGAGGCAGTAACTGGGTATCCCGCCAACATTTTCAAATAACAGGTTTTTGGCCACCCTCCAAGATGTCAACAAGGAGGAGAGTCTTAATTCACTACATATTGTCTCTACTGGTATGCAACCCCAGGGAGCTTCTCCAAATGTTGCCATCCAAAGCATGTAGCCAAGACACTTCCTTCTCTTCAAAAACTTGTAATCCATACAGGATGCTTGGAACAATGCTGCTTTTGTAAAGCTTTATGAGGCCAGTTACAGAATATCCCACCTTATTGGTGAATGATTTAATTAAGCTAGTTTTTCTCAGGTATTTTAACGTAACATACCCAGATAGCATGCTCATCTTCATACAAACGGCTAATGGTTATACCCAAATAAATATATTTGTCAACCCCCTCAAACTGGATCCCATAGATTTTCCATACATATGTACCTTTTTTGTAATACGTTCTCCCACCACCATAATTTTGGTCTTTTTAGTATTTATGGTAAACCGTTTGTAATAGAATTATCCACCAAGGCATTAATGGTACGTGAGAGACTGATGCAGTTCTTTCCAGGAGCAGGGTGCCGTCAGCATAGGACAAGCACACAAGCGAATCGACACCAAGTCTTGGAGGAAGGCTGTTGCAATTAAATAAGCGCTTTTGCATATCGGACACAAATAAATTGTAGAGCAAGGCTACCAATTCACATCCCTGCTTTGCCCTAAAATTGGTCTCTATACTAGAGGAAAAGAGACCATTCTGGCAAGTCTGATACCAACTGATGTGCTCTTATAAAGTTGTGTAATGATAGGAAGCAAAGATCTATCACACCCCTAACGAGGTAGCTTTTTCCAGAGTAGGGTACATTATGCCTAATCAAAAGCGGCTGAAGCGTCTACATGGCATATGGCATACATTACTTACCGTAATCGTATTTCTAGTGCTTGAATCTGCTTCGATGCACCAATATCCCTGTTCTAGATAGGCGGACCATCAGCACCAACTAGGGCTAGTGAAGATTTGTGTTGGGGTAGTTAGACTTTCCAAGAGGGAAATAAAGTGAGATGTAGGCCACTAAAAAGAAAGAAGTAGTAAACAAAATATCAAAAACCCTCCCCTGTGTTGTGTTAAAAATTGATGAGCATCAGGAGGAAGTTGTTGCTCTCAGGCCCATGTTTAAGACAGTGTGTTTTGTGCACTTAGTCCGACATCTAGTGTTAATCACAGAGTATTGCATCTTGTTTTCGAAGTTCAAAAATGGACGTTGACCTGGGCGTGTTTTTAACACCATCCCTACTGTGTCGTGTAGTGTAGCCATGAACCTTCACGTGTCGAGGCCCACCCTGACCCGGTTGTTTTTATTGTGCCATGAGGGAGCCTGAAGAGAATGCGCGAGTGAGTACAGAAGGATAGGAAAGGTGTAAGATGTCAATGTTCCTTCAACTCAAAGCAGGGAAGAAGGGTGACCGCATGTGAATCCAAGCAGATGCAAGCACCAGAAATATGATTATGGTAATTAATGTGGGCCATCTGATGCTTGTGAATCTGCTTAGAATAACATGATGTGCATAAACTAGCAAGCAGTACCAGGAGATGACGGTGGATGTTGGAAGGAACATCAGCAAAAAGAGGTCTTACTGCCGGACCCACCCGAGAATCCATCTTAGAATGTGTATCTAAGCAATAATGTTGTGTAAAGGTGTGAATAGGACTCCAGGTGGCCGCTTTGCAAATAGCATCTAGAGGAATATTAGTAATAAAAGCTATAGTAGCTCCTGTACCTATAGTAGAACGTACTCTAGGCGTAAAAGGTAAAACTCCAGTTGACAGAGTAACATCTGGATACATTAACAATCCTTTTTGAGATTGCAAACTTAGAGACAGGATCCCCTTCTCTACCAGTGGCAATGGAGACCAAGAAGTGATTGGTCTTCCGAAGTGGTTTTGTTTTATTGAGGTAGAACATCACTGCTCTCCTAACATCGAGTGTATGGAGACTGCATTCAGCTGAATTAGTTGGATTTTGAAAGAAAGCTGAAGGTTCTATGGAATAATTTACATGGAATTTGGAGATGAATTTAAGTGCAATGCGTGGATGTGTGCACAAAACCACTTTGTCCTTATGAATGATAACAAATGGGTCTTGAACTAAGAGTTTGCAGTTCACTTACCCTCGTAATGGAAGTGAATATCTACCAGAAAAACAAACAGTCTTATAGGTTAAAACCCTAAGACTAGTCTTGTGCATGGACTCAAACAGAGGGACCATAGGTTTAGTAAGGATGACATTAAAGTCCCACCAGGAAGTTGATTAGAAATAGGGGTATGATCCCTTCCATAAACGCCTTGATTACAGGGACGTTCCAGCAGGAAACCTTGCTTTGAGTGGTGGTGTAAGCAGAAAGGGCAGCAAAGTGGACCTTCAGTGAGTTAAAAACTAGTGCCGAGTGGAAGAGGCGACTTAAGTAAAGGACAATGTGTATGGGAGAACAGTCAATTGGGTTGATGTTACGAGTACGACACCAAATGAGAGTTTCCATTTATTGAAAAAACAATGTCTAGTATTTTGGATAACGTCCTTCTTTAAGAATGTCTGTACATCTTTGAGGCAGCTGAAGATGTCCGAACTCAAGGACCTCAGGAGCCAAGCTGCTGAACTGAGTTTGAGGGAATTGGTGCAGTGTTGTCCCGTGATCTTGGAATAGCAACGCAGTTCCACTGGATTGGAAAGTGACATTTTCATGAGATGCAAGAATCGTGGCCGACCAGCCCACATTGGTGCTTTTAGGATCAGTGCAACTTGTTCCTGGTGCATCTTGTGAATTATCCTGTTGCAGAGAGGATTGAGGGGGCTTGGGGAGGTGGTGTGTACCAAATCTCCCTGACCATTTGATCCAGAGACCGTTCCCCCCTCTAGCACATCTTTTGAGGATACCTGGAGGTGCAGTTTGGGAATTGTGTGTTCTCCAGTGTTGCAAAGAAGTCGATGTCTTGATGCCCCACTTCTAAAAGGACATTGTGCAAAATGTGTGCGTGTAAACACCACTCGTGTTCTACAGGTAGTTGAACATTTCTGCTGAGCATGTCTGCATAAAGATTGTGTTACCCTAGCACGTGTTTTGACAGGAGGAACATGTGTTTGTATGCCCACGTCCAAATGCTTTGGGCCAGTTTGGACAGCCCTGGAGAGGAGAGTGTCCCTTCCTGCCTGTTTATGTAAAGCATGGCCATGCTACTGTGTAAGGACTAGTACAGTTTTCCCCGGCAGCTGATGTTGGGAGACGTTTAGGGCTTTGAACATTGCTAGAAGTTGCAACAGGTTGATAGGTTTGTTCACCATTGTTTGGGACTATGTGCCGTGCGCTGTCTGATGGAAAAGGTGTGCTTCCACCCGGACAGTGAGGAGTCTGTGGCGAGTGGCCTGTACTGCGGGGGTGGTGAATGATTCCCCTTTAAGGTTTACCCTTGTCCATCACCGCAGTGATAGTACAAGGGGTTTTCAATAAAACCACTAGATCGACCCACTGACCGCTTGCTTGACACCATTCACTCGAGAGCCACTCCTGCATCGGACGCATGCACAGACGGGCGTGTGGCACCAGAAAAATGCAGGACGCCATCATTCTCATCCGTAGCATGGCTTTCCGTATGGTTATCTGACGACCAGCTACATATTGGGGTATTTGTAACAAAATGTTTTGGATCCTCCGATTGGAGTGGAAGGCAAGCCCATCTTTGGTTCCGAATTAGCTCCCAGAAATTGTTTTACTTGGCTGTGGACAAGGCTCGACTTTCTCGTTGATGGAGAACACCAGTTGGAAGAGAAGGTCTACAGTCTTTTGGGTGTTCACTAGACATGCTTGATGTGCGTCTCCTGTTATTAGCCAGTCGTCTAGATAAGGGAACACTGCAACAAACGGTCTGCATACGTGAGCTGCTGCCACTGCCAGAACCTTGGTAAAAGCCCTTGGCACTGAGGCAATGCTGAATTTAAGGCCTATGAATTGATAGTAGGGGGCTCTTCATTTGAACCTCAAATATGAAACTATGCACCTTTCATAACCAAGGTCACCATGCAATCCCTGTGCTTTAGCAGTGGACCTACCTCCTGCAGAGATGTCATCCTAAACCGTTGAGGCTTGAAATACTTGCAGGACGCAAATCTAATACCGGGCGCATGGTCCGATCCTTTATTTTTGTATTTTTTTTTTTTATATTTAATACAAGGAAATATATTGAATACATACCCTTGTTTACCTGGTGAGCAGGGACGAGTTCCATCACTCCATTTTGCAGCAGGGCCTCCACTTTTGCTTGAAGGATAAGGAGATTGTCTTGGGTCATTCTTCTCATTTTTTGGCCGGTGGTACCGAGGTGTCAGTATCCCTCAGCCAGTCTTGAGCAGCCACTTGTCTGAAGTAATTGCCTCCCATACGTGGGTGGAAAAAGGTTATCTGACCTCCTACTGGAGATGCATGGGAGGGGACACCGAATGGAGAGTCATTTGTTGGCAGCGGTTGGGGAGCCTCCAACAGCTGCATTCCTACTTCTTCCTTTGCCAGAGTGAAAACCTTGTCAAGTGGTTTGATAGGTGCTTGGCAACCCTTGGGTGGAATACCAGGGTGAACCTCCCGAGGTGTAGGCAGGCCTGTAAACGTCTAGAAAAGGACTTCCCTTGAAAGAACCGGCGGGTGTTGAAAACCCTGCTCTGCAGGTACTGTTTGTTGAATATTTGATTCAATGACTTCGATGTTTCCAGTGCATCATCAGCTGCCTTCCCAAACAAAGCAGACTCCACTAGGGCTAATAAGGGAGGCCTGCGTCTCTGGTTTGGACCCCAAGTTCCATAACCATGTATGTCACTTGCGTAGAGTGCCTTCAGCGAAGACTCGCCAGCTGTCTAATCAGAGTCTAAGGTGTTTTTTCAAATATTTCAGGTGACCGGTCTGCCCTCTTGAACAATAGGGAGTAATTGCGACTTGGCTGGCTCAGGAACACTTTCCAGGCCTTCCTGTACAAGACCCCATCGCTTGCCAGTTTTAGTGATGTTCAAAGTAGTAGTGTTTGCAATACGGGTAGTATAGGCCGCTGAAGATGTGGTCCTATTGCCTAAGTCATACAACTTCTTATGTTCCTTATGGGGAGGAGCTTCAGCTGAAGACACACGCTTTGGTTGCAGTAACAACCAGAGAATCAGGAACAGAATGTCCCGAATCTATAGGGGATGCGAGACAGCAGGCCTTAACATTTTATCAACCCGCGGGTTGACTGCTCGTGTCAGGGAAGGCATAAGAACAGAAGGAGCAATCCGCTTCTTTATGGAGTTAAGTAAAGGAATGGATTGACTCACTGGCTTTTTGTCTTCAAGGAGATCCTCAACAAAGTCAGGGTTATGCAATGCCTCCTGAGCATGTAGTTTAAAATGAGCTGCTGCTTTTTTCAGAATATTACTGAACAGCAGCTGATCGATTGGGGGAATGGGGTGTGTTGAGGCTGCACAACAGATGTAGCGACTGTAAACGGTCTGGCTCGGCCTCATTTGTTGGGATTGTAGGCCAAGGACCCTGATCATGGTCATCAAGCCATGTGTCTGGATCCTGAGTAATAGGATTCTAGGCGTCGTCTCCATGGTCTGAGACAATCTAAATCTTCATCCTGATCGAGAAAAATATCCAACTAATTATCAGTTTGAAAAGATTGGGGCTGAAGTTTAGGCCATTTAAATGGCCTATGCCCCTCACCTAAGGGAAGAGTTCTTTTAGGAAATCTGTCGGAAAAAGGGAAATTCAGAAAGTTTCTCCATGGTCTGTTCAAATCTCTCCCTTGTCCAAGAGCCTGTATTAAGAGTTTCAGGAAGTGAAAAAATAACCTTGTCTTGAACAGGACTTTTGTGACTCTGTAAGGCATACCCCTGTGACAAAACAGGAGGCGTTTCAGTCTGTTAGAAAGTTTCTCCCTTAATTTAGGATGTGAATTATCGATGAATCGTCAAGGCCGAAACGTCCGAAGATTTAGGAGGAGCACCATGTGAAGTTGAAGACTTTGAACCATGTGCTGAATGCGTAGGCAGGATAGATTCTCCTGGTTTTGCCGTGGATTTTGATGTACCGGTAGGTGCAGTGGACATCTTCGACGGTTGTGTGTTTAGCCTTTATGCAAGTGTGTGTGTCACTGTCACCAATGGGTGGGACCCCGATAGCAGTGCGTTCGGCATGCCTAGTGGCGCTGGGGATTGGCACGCGGGAGTACAAAGACTTCACTACAATGTCTGGAGTCGTGGCTGCCAGGGTTTTCCTCGTCCTACGCAACAGCGCCTATGGGGGAATGGGATTCGGCCTGCATAGCGTAGACCGCCCACTGCTTAGTGTACCGTTCTTTAAGCGTTTTAGGCTTAAAGGGTCAACAGGCCTTGCAACGCTGCAAGTCGTGGTCAAAGGGCAAACTTTGCTAGTGCCCTTCCAGGGGGACTTTCTGTTACAGGAAGGGCAACATTTAAATGGAGTTCTCTCAATAATCCGGGCAATAAACCCGGTTTTACTACCCACTCGTTTAGTTTTTCCAAAATAAAGAATGAAAATATTTTTGAGATTGAATCGGTTTAAGACAGCAAACAATGGTTGGTCCGGTAAAGAATTCAGGCACACTACCAGACGTTACAATTTTAAAGGAAAAGCATTTGAATTTATGGGCCCACATATACGTTGTGCTTGGATTACAAGATTAGGAATACCATCCGGCCCTCGAGCGCTTAAAGGTTTTAATTTGTTTTGATAATGTTTTTATAATTTCAGCAACATCCTACGACTAATGTATACCAACTCCCAATTCAGTCATACCTAATTTCTGCTAGGAAATCACGAAGTGCATGTTCTTGTTCCCTGCTTGCATCTTTATTATAAAGTCTTCTAACCTGGCTAGTCCAGATATAAAATTCACTGCTTCATTATTGGACCTCTTCATGTACTGGTTAGCATAGAACCAAAATGTATGATTATCTTTTGATTTCAGGGCCTCGAAAACAATCAACCAATATGCATTATGCAATGCGTATTTATGTATCTTTACCCAATTTGTATACTTTCTGCAGAGATTAACACTCAATGTCCTTACAGTCTTATCTTTGACAGGTCTTATGCATCTTCCTTTTAGCATCAATTACTGCATCATAAACATCACCAGTTGTACCTTTAGGTAGTAGGAGTAGGTTGTGAATTTCCTTAAAATCAGCAGTTGCCAGATTTATTTTATTCAGGAGTTCACAGGATGTACATTCAAGGTATTTCCCACCCTTCTTTACAGCATAATTTCCATTTGGGAACATATCTAAAAGTAACCTATTAAACTTATTTATATTACTCATCAACCACCAAAGTGGTCAATCTACTATCCCCAATAATTTGATCCATTTATCCAGAGATGCTAAATTCAGATGACAATTTAGGGCAAGGTGATCACTTAGGCCTGTATCCAAAGGCACATAATCGATGAAGAAATCCTTGAGTGACAAAAATATAATCTATTCTCGATTTCCAATTGCCTCAGTACTGTGAGGTGTCAGAAATGCGAGACCGACACAAAGGTAAAGTTTTCTCAATGTTTGCCATTTATTGAAAGCAAAAAGGGTTCTCGTTAACGCCTAACTTTCCCTAACCTAACAGAGAGGTCCCTACCTAGCAAACTAGAACTAAAGATAAATTACCTTTTGTCCAAAATACCTCTGGCCCCCACACTAATACATACAATCAAATTATACAAGAAAAATATGGCTGACTGGAGTCAACAAAAACAAGATTTCTGTAATTCAAATTTTCTTGGAAGCACTCCTTGTGACTAGGGTTGTATTCCCTTCCCCTGGATCAATTTAGAAATACTAAAATAATTCTGTTCCAACAAAGTTCTGTTCAAAGAAATAGAAAAGCAGTTTCCAACCAGAGTCTTTCTTGAAGAAACAACAAATGTTTGTTTTACCACAACTGGTTGATAGTTCAAATAAGGCGTCTTCCACAATATCCCTTTTCAAGAATGCTCGACTTCTCCCAACACACAAGTTCCAAAACCTAAATGTAGTTTTTCTGTTATCATAGAAAACCTCTTCTTGTCAAAATAACACCATATTTGGGGAGCTGTTGTGCAGCCGACTAAAAGGTCTGCCTAGCTCTTGAACTTGGCGATCTGGCACAAGATTCCTTACTGTGGCGGATTTAGTAAACTGCTCACGCTGAAAGATGCAGATTGAATCCCCCCGAGCAACGAGGCAGTGTCAGTGCGAACAATAACAGTGGGGCTGGAGGAGCCGTCCACCGGCGATCACCGGGGCCTGTCTTGCGGTGTGTCCAGTGTGCAACCCGGGTCTCTATGGGTGGGGCGGGGCTCCCAGATGCGCCGTAGAGAGGGCCGCAGCAAGCCAGCTGATCAACAATGGTTGACTGGTTCCCGGCTGGTACCACATAAGTCTACTCCCGATTGACCACATGCTTCTGGAATACCGCCTGCCCAAGTCCCGCCTGGTGGCATTGCCTCGCACAAGAGCTGTGAATTTTAGAACAGTCACCACCTGCGGACCTGGAGGGGCCTTTGCTGCACTGATCTGGGAGTACCCTGGGGGCCAGGCCGCGGGGTACAACCACAGTCACTGGGTCACCAGACCCCCTCCACACCACACAGTGTGAAGCTGCTATTCTGCACTTCCAGGTGAGACCCTCGCCTGCTATATAGGGGACACACGCAGTGTCGGCACGCCTGGGCGGAGGCCACCCATTCCAAAGTTGGGTGGCAATGAACCGAACGATCGTACAAGAGTTTAACCTGCCAGACTTGCTGTGCACTGTATCGTAGACCTTCCCGGGAAGCTTCCTCAAGCTCTGACCTGGACTGTGACCAGTCAGCAGAAACTAATCCATAGCTTCCGAGTGCTGATAATCGCTGGCACCCATCTTCAACCCCTGAGAACCAGGCTGGCAGCGAGGTGTGTGCGGCTCAATCCCCCCCATAGTGGTCGCCGTGGACGTCACTGGGGTGCTCGGTGACCATCCCCTAAGGATCAAGGATCATCAAGTCCTCACAGACAACTTTGCCACATCATGAAATAGGTGCGGGTGTGTGGATAGCGGAATGACATCCACAATGCGGGTTATTGCATACAATTCTTCTTTATGATCCCATGTTCTGTTTAAACATAGTATGAAAAGCGCTTTAACCGTGACTGATAAATCAGCCACTCAGACTCTAGCGAGCCTTCGTCAGCCAGCGAATCCATCATAACTACAGCGGTCTGGACACACTCATTTTTAACCAGTCAGTTAACTTGGATAACCTGGGTCCTAAGTTGTGAGCAGCAGCAGATTAGCTAGGGTCACTTCCTCACGGCAACTGATAGACTCCAGGTGAAGAGAGTAGCACAGATTAAGGAGGGAGGTATCGATTGTCATGAATAAAGGGGAGTATGGAGTATCCGCTGGCGGAGGCGATGACGTATCCACACTTCTCCCCGACAGTGGGGCTGCAAGTTCAGCTGGTGCATTTCCATCGGAGAAAGAAATAAGTGATTTTTCCCTCTGTAATTCATATGATCAGATCTTTGTACTTGCTCAGCTGAGGGAGTTTAAGTCAGCATTCGCTCGACTCTTTCAAACCGGGCCTTTAAGTAGTATAAGGCTTAGTGGCAGCTTTGCATAAAGAGCTGCACATCTGGCATTTACGGGCATGAGCCTGCATCTTATCAGCTATTTTTTATAGTCCAAAGAATAGCCCAAAAGTCTAACAGTGGATCGGTAGAATAAATCTTATGGCAAGACCTTCAAAGGAGGGCCGAGATATTAGTCAATTGGCAAGTAGCAGACCAGTCAGCACTCACTAGATGCGCGTATCCCAGCTATATACCCTCTTCCAGCTGCAATCACCATCAGCTGGGGAATTAAACGCAAAGTATTCAGGTCGCACCAATTAGCTGGGCAACAAAGTAGCAAAATAGCCGAGGTTTCACAGTGTTCCACAGAAAGCAGTCAACGAGTCAGCACTCCCAGAAGCACTAGCTAGCAGCTCGCAAAATTATACAAAATGGTTTCCTTAGCAGCTAGATGTGTACATAAGTTGATGCAAGAAAAGTTCCAACATGTGCATTTTCTCTGCTAGGTTGAGTCATAGCCATACTCGAGACATCGTACCAACCTTTTGCCATTTAAGACAATTGGTTCCATGCTTAAACTAAGCTTCTTCCCAAAAATGAATTCCTGTACGCCACCAGTATACATTATGTGTATGAACTCCATGTACCCCTGCCAAATACCAGCAACTAGTGCAAAGATTATAAACTGCAGGTGGTACCATTCTGCAAAGCTACAGACAGAAGAACCCATGGCCATTTCATCAATACAGTTTGGCACAAAACGCTCCAAACATGAACATTTTTAAAATTGTAAAAAATAAAAAATATAAACACATTGCCACATTTTATCCACCCCGACCCCCACCAAACAAATTGGCATAATTCCATTCCTAACCTGGCAAGGGGGCGAGGAGGGCAGACCTCTGCCAGATTCATTTTAACCTTTTTTCCAAGGGCAAAAGAGTGATGTCAGACATCCAATTCTTCCAATCAGGTTGCTTCCTATACTCTATTCATGTATTTTAGTCAATTGTTATTCAGAATGTATGTGTGGATTCACCCTCATTGCCAAACTCTTCAGGACCCAACGTTGATGAACAAGTTACTTCTTACCTTGTAACGTTCTTTCGACGGGATGTTCCTCCGACGTATTCCTCATCTTAGATATCTCCTTCCAGCTCTGCTGGCCTCGGAATAATTTTTCTCTAGAGGGCGCTGCGCGTCGACGTCCTCCGAGTCGATGTCCTTCGACAGCCGCCGTATCGACGTCAACGTCATCCTGCCTATAAAGGCCGCGCGCAGCGTCCGTTGCTCAGTTCCGTTTTGTAGCTCACAATAATACTTTCTGGACTAACTAATCACCCTGAAGGAGCGTAAGCTGCAACAACAAGGGAAGTAGAACTGCGGGGATGGATGGGAGGGTCGATGAGGAATACGTCGGAGGAACATCCCGTCGAAAGAACGTTACAAGGTAAGAAGTAACTTGTTCTTCGAAGGGATTGTGTCCTCCGACGTATTCCTCATCTTAGATAGGCTCCCATAGCAGTATTCTATTATCGGAAGAGGGTGTACTGACTTCACGCTGCCTTCTATTGATGAATAGAATGCAGTACAGCCCTTCCAAACCTAGTCTCTTGACTGGAGGAGGAATCCAGATTGTAAAAACGTGTAAAGGTATGGACAGACGACCATGTAGCGGCCGCACATATATGTCTTTAACCGGCACGCCTCTTTTGAGGGCCGATGAAGCTGCAATACCTCTGGTCGAATGAGCCCTAAGGTTTTGAGGGGGCTCTTTCCCTGCCAGTTTATAACATTCCAGAATGGCTAGAATGATCCATCTGGAAATGGTCTGCTTAGTTATTGGTAACCCCAGCTTGTGACCTGTGTAACCTACAAACAGCTGGTCTGCCTGTCTTATCCTGGCTAGTCTACTAATGTAAAAACTTAAAGCCCTCCTAGGGTCTAGCCTGTGTAACCTCTCTTCCTCTTTCCCCGGGTGAGGAGGAGGATAGAAAGATGGTAGGGTAATCTTCTGAGTGATATGGAATTCAGAAACCACCTTTGGGAGGAAATTAGGCTTCACTTGCAGGACAACTTTGTCTTTGTGAAATATAGTATGAGGGGGTTTACAAGAAAGAGCTTGTAATTCGCTCACCCTTCTAGCAGATGTAAGTGCTATTAATAAAGCAGTTTTAAGGGTAAGGCATCTTAACGAACAAGAATGGAGAGGTTCAAAAGGTGTACCTATCAGGAAAGTTAGTACTAAGTTTAAATCCCATAGGGGAACTTGGAATGGTCTTGGGGGATAAACATTGGTTAACCCCTTTAGAAACTGTATTACCAAGGGTAATTTGAAATAGGATGGTTCTTCCGCAGTACGCTTAAAGATGGATAGCGCTGCGAGATAGCCCTTAATGGTGCCAACTTGAAGGCCTGAATTTGCCAAATATAGTAGGAAGGACAAAACCATTGGTGTACCACATGAAAAAGGGTCGATATTCTGTTCTCTACACCAGCTGCAAAATCTGTTCCAACGGCAGCGGTATAAAGACTTTGTTGCTGGCCTCCTTGCCGAAAGCAACACCTCCATAACATCATCAGGGAGGTCCCAATCCTTGTACCTCAGCCTTTCAGAAGCCAAGCGTGAAGGTTGAGGGTTTTGATGTCTGGATGGAGAACCTGACCTCCCTTCTGTGAGAGTAGGTTCTCTCTGAGTGGAAGTCGAATTGGAGGGCAGATGGACAAGTCTAGAAGGTCCGGGTACCACGTTCTCCTGGCCCAATCCGGGGCAATTAGGATCATGGTTCGCCGGAATCTTCTCAACCTCCTGATCATTTGAGGAATGACAGGGACCGGTGGGAACGCGTACAGAAGCGGAAACTCCCAGTCCACTATGAACGCGTCTCCCAGAGCTCCTCTCGGGGGAAATTCCCTTGAGCAGAACAGGTCGCATTTCCTGTTTAGGCTGGTGGCGAACAGATCTACCTGAGGGGTTCCCCAAAGGGCGAAGATCTCTTGAAGGACTTCCTGAGCTAGCTCCCACTCGTGGGAGACTGTGTTCTGCCTGCTCAGAGCGTCCGCTGTCAAGTTCTTCTCTCCGGCTAGGTGAACTGCCGATAGAGAGATTCCTTCTTGGATTGCCCAAAACCAGAGCTGCATCGCCTCTCTGCACAGGGGTAGTGATCCTACGCCTCCTCTTTTGTTGAGGTAATGCATGGCCACCGTGTTGTCCGTCCTGATAATGATGGCCAAGCGAATCTCCTGGTTGATGTACTTGCCGCCATTGCTCTGCTGATCCTGTCAGCCGAATCAATGCCGTCTGGAGGGATTCGCACATAGCGTCTTTACCGTCCTGTATAATATTCAGGAACGCATCCCTTTCTTCTCCCTCCGGGATGCAGTCAGCCGCTGTAGAAGCACACTCCCAAAGTGTATGGCTGAACCTAGCAAGGGTGCAAGTAGCATTAACAGATTTTAACACCATGCTACATGCTGAAAAGACTTTCTTTGCCATAGCATCATATTTTTTATCGTCCCTGTCCTGTGGGACGGTAGGCTAAGCCGTCTTGACATCAGTAGAGGATGCTGCCTGTACCACCAGACTTTCTGGGGATGGGTTTTAGACAAAAACTCTGGGTCTGTAGAAGATACCCTGTACTTTGTAGACAGTTTATTTACTGCTGGTACTACATCTGGGGTTTCCCAGTTTGTCATGATCTTTCTCTGAAGAGCTTTATGAAAAGGCACCACAGGATCCTCCTGTGGGCCTTTGTCAAGAATATCCATGAGGTCATCTTGTTGGAAAGATTGTGAAGGTGCAGACCACCCCATGAACTCTGTAATCCTGGCCATTAAGGCTCTGTAAGGGGTTTCAGCATGCTCCCCCGGGTCTGGCTTAGCAAACTCCACCTCAGGGGAAGTGTCTAACCCACTTGCCTCATGTAAAGAATCATGAAGATCCTTTAACCTGCGCTCTTCAGAGGAAAATTCCTCTCTAACTGGGGTTACAGGTCCCTGTAACTCAAATGTGTCTTCCTGTTCAGACAAATCACCCTCTTCTAAAATTGAGGATATAGTTCTCAATTGTTCTGAACTCATAAAGGGAGTAAATCCCATTTCCAAGGCAGAGGGTGCCGAACTTGTCATTATTGGTCTCGAAAACGTCGATGTCGTCGACGGCTTCGAGCGTGGCGTCGAAAACAGAGGTGGAGGCCTCGAAGACCTCGACAGAATTGGAATTCTACTTGACAATCTCGAAGCCATCGACGTCGAGGGCCTGGGGATAGTCACTGGATGTGTGGTAACCGTGACTTTTCTTGGCGTCGACGCCGGTGTCGAAGCTGGCGTCGAGTCGACAGACCCGTGTGTCGAAGGTCCCTTCGACAACGGCGTCGAAGACATCGACCTCGACGGAACCTTCGTCGACGGCATCGACGGAACCTTCGAGGAAGGTTTGGAGGTCATAGTCCTGCTCGAGGGTTCGAGACGCGCTCGGGAGGTTTCTTTCGCAGGGTACTGCGACTCGCGGCGTTTTTGACCTTCGGGTCTTTCGACCAGAGCTTCGCTCTCGGCAGTCTTCGAGGGGGTCGAGGCCGCTTTCTCGAAGACGCTCATCATATTTTTTCGGAATTCCTCCCATTCAGCCCGGGAACTATGTTTCGTGGGGCAAGGGATTCTTTTTGGCGAAACAGAGGAAGAGGAAGACGGAGAAGGGGATCTTCGACGTCTCCTCTTCGAGTGCTTCGATCTCGAGGAGTGATGAGACCCACTCCGAGACCTGGAGCGCGAATGGTGACGAGGAGACGAATGTCTCGACTTCGTCGACGAAGAAGAAGCTTTAAAAGTCTTACCTTTCTCCAGCTTCCCCCTACGCTCCTTCAGGGCCTTAGCTGTCATGGACATACAGTCCTCGCATTCCGAACAATGGTGTTCAGCTCCCAAACACCACAGACAAATTCTGTGAGGATCGGTCAACGACATCTTTTTCCCACAATCTCGACATTTCTTGAAGCCGGATCGAGGAGTTGTCGGTTCCGACGAGGAAGCCATCGAGTACGGATCGAATAACTCGCGGTAAATAGGATTAATCTGACTAAGAACTGAGCAACGGTATTCCGAGGCACTGAGTAAGCGCGGAAAAACGGAACTGAGCAACGGACGCTGCGCGCGGCCTTTATAGGCAGGATGACGTCAACGTCGATACGGCGGCTGTCGAAGGACATCGACTCGGAGGACGTCGACGCGCAGCGCCCTCTAGAGAAAAAATTTTCCGAGGCCAGCAGAGCTGGAAGGAGATATCTAAGATGAGGAATACGTCGGAGGACACAATCCCTTCGAAACCAATTTTTCATCCTCCCAATAAAACAAAAAAAAATAAGCCCACCATCACAGAGTTACACTTCAGAACCACGTGTGGTGGGAACAACCTTCGAAGTCGTGGCAGAGTAGAGTGCAGTCTCTGCAGGAAAGACTCCCTTCAGCGTTCCCAAGGTGCGGAGTCTTCCTTCACTGCTCATTAGTAGGCGGATACTAATACCCACCAGAACCGCGGAGCGGCCACGGAGTCGTGGCAGAGCCGAGTGCAGTCTCTGCAGGAAAGACTCCTTTCAGTGTTAGGTGCTGAGTCTTCCTTCACTGCTCATTAGTAGGCGGATACTAATACCCACCAAAAGCACGGAGCGGCCGCGTAGTCGTGACAGAGTTGAGTGCAGTCTCTGCAGTCCCTGTCAGGACTGGCAGGGACATGACTACAGAACTAGACCATCACCATCAACAATTCCAGTCAGAAACACCAAGTGAGGGAGCAGAGGACGAGAAAAGGCGTCTAAGAAGCTCACGCCAAACTCAAGTGCCATCCAGCCTCTCAATATCCACAATAACACCATCAAACTAAGACCACAGGCTCACCTAGCCAGAACCTCCACCCTGCCAGGAATCAGTCTAAGCAACATGACAGGCGCGCACTTTCGTCCCACGAAACTTGCGCTAAACCATCTGAAAACCCCCAAAAAAGGGGCACAACTGTCGGCAGAAAATCCTGCCTTTCAAAAGGAAATTACAATACACTGGAGGACGTTGCAGCGGGCCATGCTACTAGCCCTGGAGACCCACAAAAGACTAACCCAGCAGGAGCTAAAGAAAATGAAACCGGGGCCGATCCTAACACCCGACTCGACCTCCGTGTTGAAGGCAACCCAGTGCAGCCAGTCGGAGGACCGACTGCAAGGGACCTGCCACAACCGAAGTCAGGCCGTGAATGTGTAGCGGCTGAAGTCCCGTCAGTATCTACGGGAGAAAAAACAAACTCTCAGCCCACCGTGGAAATTGGATTTACCTCGGATGATGGGGCCATCCAACTGAATCCCTGTGATCCGGGGGGCCTCCGCGCCCTGGCCGCAAGGACGCCTGCGCGGGCCTCCCCCATGAGCCTTCTCCGTGCCCGGAAGCCTCGGGGCTCCAGCGGGTCGCACGATGCTTCTCGCGATCCTGGCGCAGGTACACGCCGGCTGGAGCCATGGCAGAAAAAACCGGCAGAAGCCCCCCGCAGGATCTGGAGCCGTGCAGCTCTGGCCTGGCTGCAGAGCACAGCCGCTCAAAGGACTCGCGAGCTCCCCCTGTGGCCAGCTCCACAAATCAGCAGACGCCTCCAAAGAAAGGAGAAGACCTGGGTGACTCTGCCATTCCTCTGCTGTAGTGTCAGGCCTGGTGAAACGTTTACAACTCCCAGCCTTTGCTTCAGACAAAGAAAACCCTAAATCCGACCACCGCAGAGTGAAGAACCTAGCCCCCAACGGAGAAATAAACACCACCAAAGGAGTAACAAAAATAACCTGGAGCAAGAAAGGCAATAGACCTGGGCATTCTAAAAAGGGGCCCCAAATGCCAACAAATGGAACAAACTCAAAAGCTATCCTATGTAACTCGCTAAAAAGAACTATTTGCGAGACAAGGGAAAAGAAAGCATAAGGTCCTCTCAGAACTCACGGACAATGAAATCCTTGAGGCTCTAACGGAACTACAGCCAGCCATAAAAACACAAAAAACAGTCTGTACCTCCAACGACAGCAGTACGCCATCAATCAGCAAAATTGGACCAGATTCTGCGTCACAGGAAAAACCATCTGCAAACTCCTCTCTAGAGCACACTCTAAGCAATCCCGATGACCCTGAGGCGGTTGCCACACTGGACAAATCTCTAAAATCACCATCCACAAACCGAACACTTCTAGCTTCCATAGGCGAGAGGCCAGACTCACCCAACGTGCCCTTTCTCCCTGCCGCCGGACAACAAAAAGACGAGGCTCTGGAATATCCTCGTCCCAGTGACCTACTTTCATCCACGCCGGGCAAGCCCGATGAATCTCAAAAGCCTAAAGCCTTAATGAACTAACATCCCAGAATAGCCGCCGACGCAGACTGGATGATCTCAGGATCTCAAAGACCTACGAGAAGATCCTCTCTTCCGCATTTCCCAAGGGACACCCAGCCTGCCCACCACCTTCTGGATAATAGGCCATCATACGATCTACCACTCGGGACGCAAACCAGAAATAAAACACACCCCATCATGACACCCAAAGAAACTCCAACAAAAAAGCCGGACATGATGACAATAATGTCGGCAATCACGATCGCTCTGGTGCCATTTGGAAAACTTTACGAGTCTCTCAACGAGACGCTAAAAACGAAATCAGAGCTCTTAGAGGCCTATCCACGTCTAACAGCTGCCGACTATGCAAGAATGCCTCCGAAATCAAATCAGTAAGACACCTCCTGATGACGTGCCCAGAAACAGCCACCCTTAGAAAATCATACCCAATGCCTCTCCTCGAACCATTCGCACTGAGAGAAGAAGACACCTGGTGGCCGCGTCTGCTAAGTGGAAGGAAAACTCGCTGGACGATAGCAGCTTTAAAAATCTTGGAAGCGGCCCTAGCAGACTGCTTGAAGGAAGAAAACTCCACATCGTGAAGAAACAAACAACGAGAAGCAAGAACAAAAACAAAATAACAAAAATACAAAGAATACACATTTTGTAAAATCAATAATAAAATCCAAAAAAAAAAACACAGCCTTCTCATTAGGTATCCCCACTGCTGCCCTGTCCTCCTAGATGGCATCCAACGCTGCAGTTGGTCTCAAAGGACTCAGGCAATAGGGCCTCCACTGGCTCCCTTTGCAAGCGATCATCATCATGCATGCTACACCGATCACAACTCTCTCCTATCTGGCCCCTTGTGATCTCTGGGAAGCTACACAAGAATCCACATCCTTGACAAATTGTAAAGCAAAATAAACACTCCCCAGGGAGCAGACAAGGAACCGAGCCTGCACCGGCTCCACACCAGGACTCGGCACAGCATCCTAACCCTCATCAGACCCCCTCTCTCCTGCACTTAAAGACGTTAAAAAAGTCATATTTCAAGAACAGCTAGAAAGAAACTGAGGCCACATCACAGATGCCCTTGCTCGCCGCCATCTGCCCCTGCTCAGCCTCCCTTTCCTTACCACTCCTCATCCAAATGTGCTGATGGCATATACTGTGGCCCACTCCCATCCTAGTACAGTGCTCCATGCTCATCCGTACCAGATTTGGTCTGTGTTCAACACACCACATACACACATAGTAGCGCCAAAGTCATAGTTCACTCAATAGTTAACTTGGCCTGCAAGTTATTAACTTTCATTATATTTATATGAAGATCATTTACAGGACTATATATTTGAATGGACTGCGAGGATGTTGCAGGAATATACTGTACAAATAATGAAGGTATTATCTAAACGTGAATGAACAGCAAGCATTAATATCAAATGTGTCACCCTTGGCCAAAGTCCAGGAAAGACATGCAAGTAAACCGCTTCAGGTGCAGTTGGAAAGCAACTGCTGATGGAAGTCTGCCAGACCGGAATCTATCCTAATCGTGACAAGGGAACGGCGCTGATTAACAATTTACACAAGCTGCTGAGTAACATTGTGTGAAGGCAAATGGTCAACTCTCCTCACAGGAGTCTGCTATCGACTATGCAGACATAAAGAGAGTGGACCTGCGCTTCTGTATGTGCTGAAGCCCAATCAAAAGGGTCTTTGCACCCCTAGGTCTACATGCGTACAAGTAGACCTAGGGATATAACGCAACCACGTTCCATAAACAGCGCGGCCAAGATCAGAGGGTTGGACTACACTGTTTCAGCGTGTGTCTATGCTTTCGTGTGGTATAGTGTGGGCACCCAAATAGGTCAGAGCAGGGTTATTTTAAGTAAGTTAAATGTCATCCTATTTTACAAGAACGATTTTGGCCACATGAAAATATATTCACCATCGCATGCCGTTAGCATAAGGGCCGCATGGACAGAATTGTAGGGAAATACTAGAATGGTACCACAATGTAAGTAATTATATATTATTTATTGGTTATTTGCAATGCCCACTTAAAAGCAAAAATGTTTTAGGTGCATCAAGATGGGGGGGGGGTTCACGGGGCTAGAAAGTCTGTTAGAAAAAAGGCGATGCCTAGGTCTGTACAACAGCTCTTCAAAAGTACTACCCATTCTTTGTTGTGGGCAAACAACTGGCCACGAGATACCACCCATTCTTTGTTATGGGCAAATTGGCCAACAAGACACCTTTTGACCCCCAACAAATCTTTCCTTGTCTATTGCCCCCCGTAACTGGTGCATAAAGGTAGGTGGGCGGGCTGCAAGCGCAAGCATCCAGGAGCAGATTAAATACTCTGCCTATCCAACAGTACCAACTCAATAACCTATGGAAGCCAATAAAGTAAGAGAAGGCCGGCTCGTCTTGGTTTCAGAGACAGACTAGTACTCCCTCTGCAGTCTGCCCCATCTCAATCTACCGGGTAACTTCATCTACTATTCACTGGGAACATCCCTGTCAAACAGAACGTCATCGGAGTGTGCAACACAAGAGGATTGGTGCAACTTCCGAATAGCAGGGAGAGAGCAACACAAGAAAAAAAGTTAGGATGGGAGGGACAAGGTGGATAGGGAACTGGATGGTGAGGCTTCAGTAGTGCTATGGGGATTCATCTTAAGAGGGCACCAGGCGGGGTGACGCCAAGTGCCTTCCAGAGGACTGAGCTTTGTACAGCAAGCAACATGAGGATGTTGATGTAGTGCGTCAGTGCACTAGTAAGGGAAACTAATTGTCAAGACCCTGCAATTCGGAAGCAGTGTTTGTCAATAGAAGGTAGCTGCCTACAGGTAGACTGAATATTGTTTCGAGTGCACCTGTAGGTTATGCAAGAGAACCAGACGCCATTGGAAGCTTTCAAGCTTCACAGGAAGGCTGGGGGCTTCGTCTGCAGTGTGGTATATAGTATGGTTCAGTTTTAGCAACCACAGCATCGGTAAAGGTTTAACTGTAGTCCCAAGCAAGGCTACTGGCAGAGCCCCGGAACGGATGCGCCATGGGCAGGCGCACATTAGCTACGAGTCAGGTCATATGGGAAATGTAAGCCAATCAGACGCTACAAGTGAGCCGCTATTCGTGGGTCCTGAAAATAGCAATTATTAACCATGCAGTCCCCGTAGGGTGCCGACTGTTTAAAGGAAATACACGTTGCCAAATCCTAAAGGGTGCATGGGTGCCATCAGATTCGTGTTACCCATCTGTAACAGTGGTCGAAGTGACCGAAGTGACCGGGAACCGACTTCTACTACTTTCCTGTTATACAGTGAATAGTGCACTGCTTTTAAAGCCCATTTCAACAGTTGCAGAAGTTTTATTTTTGTTTAAGTGAAAGAATACATGTGTGTTATTTGATAGATTCTTTTCAGCGAAACTTCACCTGGGCCGCTGCGTAGCCCCTTGAAGGTTGATCTTTCTAGCATCTGTGTAGGTAGGCATGGGACTGCAGGCATAGACTGCGAAGTATGCTGTACAAGTGGAGAAGCTCATTCACAACACTATTCCTCCCTTTTGTTCTACTAGAAAGCCCTGGCAAACACTTAAAATAAACCGTATTCCCTCGTTATTTGTATCCTGCTATTTCACGCCACTCCATTTCTGCAGATTCAAAAGGAGTGTGAATTTACTGTTCACAAACCACTTCTACTGTACAACTTTTGGGGTTTTATCAGCATCTCACCAAAGCTTCCACAGAGGAAGGAGAAGTTCACAAATTATGCAACTTTAAAATGTCATGACTGTCGCTACCTCTACTGAATTGATTTATTTGGTAAAAGATCACTGCGCCAGCAAACGCTTTGCACTGGAACTCTTAGACAACGAAATACTAAAACAAAAAAGGCCTGTACCACTGGCATTTTCGAGAAGTTCCAGGAGGAACACCTCGAAGGAGTTGCATCCAAACTGAAGCTTGTTTTGACCAAGAGAACAAAACTAAACCATATACAAGGACCCCATTCTTTTGCCCTATTCTACCCACATGGCAATATTCCTCTTCATGCTACGCCCAGCCCCAATCCCGCTGCCAGGCCACATGGTATGAAAGGATACTGTAATGTGGGAGCTCGACTGACCAGCCTTGGATCAGCAAACGGATTTCTCACGCTCGAGCGTACCCAGACTCTGCGATTTGAAGAATTAAAACAGCTGAAGACATCCAGGCTCTCGTAAAGTATGGCGGTTCCATAAAATGCTATCGAGATGACGTATGACAGATGGCAAAGCAACCGGGGTGTCGGTATAGGCGTCCTTTTGCCCCTGCCCTAAACTGGAGGGTGGGCGAGTCATGCAGGAGGTTGACATAATTTAGTAAGGACATCAGCGGCACAGAGGAACAGTTGCTAAGAAACCTTAAAAGCGGCACCTGCAGTCTTGTTTCAGCCTCTGCCCAACCACATTCCAGTGTGTTGGGTGACTGTATTTCAGCTGAATGGAATAGGCAGTGAGCAAAGTCTGGTCACATTACTTTTGGAGGACGACAGACACCAATCAAAAAATAAACAGGCCTCGTCAGTTCCAATCGTTTTGGCTTTTGTGCAAGCATGGGGAAACCATTTGTCAGGCGCTGCAATAGTGGTATTAACTGCCCATCGACGGCAGCAATTGCAAAATGGTGCGAGTACCTGGGCATTGAATAGCAGTGCCTAATACTTCTACACAAGCACCTTTACCAATGCTTGTTTTTAACAGGACTTCAGTGAAAGACACGCATAGCGCTTATAAATCCAGTGGCTGAAGAAGACCGGCTTAAGACAACACCAATTAAGTTATTAACTCTCCGAAGACTTCTTTGAAAAAAAGGCTAGCAGGCAGTTCGAGCACCAGGTTTGATGGAATTGCTTGATAAAGCTTGCTCCAAGGAGGATGGGATTCGGCCATAGGGATTTAGCACAGCCAAGAGCAGTCCATGGGTGGGTAAATAACAAACACACCTACAGGTATTGTGTCCTACTTCATATGACATTTCTGCCTAGCAGTACTCGAATGCAATAGTTTCAGCTTATAGGTGGCGCTTTAGCACCACTTAACCAGAACTAAAAAGGATATTTTTTGTGAACCATACAGCCATCTGCAAAAGGCAGCAGTACTCTACAGCATTTCTAAACCAGGTTTCAAAATGAGGTCACTGAAAGCTCACACACCAAGAAGAAAAAAGTGTTTGCTGAACCTCAGCAAAAACCCTTGACGAATACCCAGATGGAGAGCATAGCCTTGATCCATGGTCATACATTTGCCCTCACTAGGGAAACCAGTTTTTAGTATTTATTTATTCGTATTTTTAAAGCGCACGCTCAGCCCGTGGGCATCGTGGCGCTGTTACATATAAGCATTTGGCTGGTTACAGAAGGAAGGTTGTTAAGTTTACAGGCATTTTGATTTGCCGTATCATGTTTTAGATAAAATACATTTGCAAGGCATTTAGATTAACAGTATCATGTTTAAGTTACGTACATAAGACATCAGGGAATATGTGTTGTTCATGTCGGATGGGCGGGGGGTGGGAGGTGGTTATGTGAAGAGCATGGTTTTGAGGGATTTCCGAAAGGAAAGCAGCGAGGGTTCCGCTCAGAGTTAGGGAGGTTGTTCCAGAGCTTAGGTGCTATGTGTGGGAAGCCAATGCCTCCAGCTTTCGCTCTTCTTATGGTGGGAACCCGGAGTTGGTTGTCATGGGGGGTTCTTATAGGACGAAGTGAGGATTTCCTGATGATGGTTTCTGCTAGGTAGGAGGGAGCGGTGTGGTTGATGCATTTGTGTGTAAGGGAGAGTACTTTGAAGTTAATTCTTTCTTTAACTGGGAGCCAGTGAGCATTTCTTCAAGCCTGCGACACGTGATTGAATTTGGGGATGTGCAGGGCAGCGCGGAGCCCATTGTTTTGCACTGTTTGGAGCTTGTTTAGATTTTTAGTTGAAGTGCCGGCTAAGAGGACGTTTCAATAGTCTAGCCTGGCTCCTATAGTGGCTCTAGATATGGAGAGGCAGTTGGGAGTGGTAAGATAGGGTTTTATGGCAAAGATGAGTTTGGTGGTCAGTGCGGAGGAGGAGGAGATGGCGTTGACTTGTCTCGTCATGGAGAGAGTAGCGTCTAAGTATACTCCTAGGGTCTTCACTGCAGTGGAGACAGTTATGTTGGTGTTGTCGATGGTTATGTGTGGGTAGTCTTGGCTGAGCTTGGAAAGGATTTCGCTGGGGGCCAGGATGATGATCTCCGTTTTGTCTCCGTTGAGGCAGAGGCCATTAATCGCCTTCCATGCTTGGATCGTGGAGTAAATGTTAAGGAGGGCTTCTGTGTCTCGGGCATAGTCTCCTGTGAGGGGGAGGAGGACTTGTGTCATCGGCATAGTTAGTGTAAGCTATGCCAAGGGAGTCCAGTAGGTCGAAGAGGGGTTTAGTGAAGAGGTTGTATAGAGTCGGTGCAGTGTAAAACCCTTGCGGGACTCCACAGTTTATGGTGGTCGGAGGAGCATTGGCCTGGTCAGAATACACCTTCATGGCTCGACCTTCTAGGAAGGAGGTGATCCAAGAGGTTGCTTTAAGGGAGAAGTGTGCTGCATTGAAAAGGTGAGATGTGAGGATGTCATGGTCTACCAAGTCAAATGCTGCAGAGAGGTCAGGTAGCAGGAGGAGAGCAGGTTTGCCTGTGTCCATTATTTTGGTCATTTGATTTTTTAAATCTTCTAGTAGTTAATCAGCATTACAAATGTCTCATGAAAGTTAATCTGGCACTTACTATTACAACTTAACCTCTACTACAAGGGATTTTCTGGCCCCCAGCCAACAAATGCCTGGACCTTCCCCGATGGGCAAAAAAATGCCAGCAGGCCACTGAGCCCAGTACCAGAGGATGTTAGAGGGTGGTTTAAGGAGTCACTCAGCCTGTCAACCAACATACTAAAGGAAAGTGGAATGGCTGATAGTGGTACTCAAATTTCAAGCAGTTCTTTCTCTGAACCACATGTTCTTGCCTCCCAGAACCATTGGCACGTACCTTCTGTCAGGGTGCAAACATTCAAGTTGCAAGCTTCTAGCCCGCTATAAAAAGTAACTTCTCCACCTCAATGCTAAACATACAAACAGCATACCATTTCTTACTAGCCAAGAGGCAAATATCACTAGCCAATGGCTAGTGGCGAGTGCATATTTTGCACCCTGCCTCATGGTAACGTGTGGAGTTTCCACACTGCCACTTTCACGCAACGGCCAACAGAAATGTTTATTTTGTTGCACATGGGGTACACACTGTCTGCAACCAGAAAGGGAGCAAAACATAGAAAAAGACAAATCAGAGCGACAGTGTGAGCTAGTTAGTGCACATGGACCAGTCTGCAAAAGGCTTGGCAGGATCGTAGAGTGGCAAGTGGTTTTGCCTTGTAAGGTCAACTCTCCTCCTTAACCGACTTAGTGATTCTCCTCTAAAATCTGTTACCACCTTACACTAAAACAAAGCAATCTCCAAGACAGTTGCGCCATAGGGGTAACCATTAGCACATCAACACTAATCAAACGAGGACAGAGTTCTTCTCTTGCGCTAACCAGACCCAAAGCAGCGTGGTCTCAGATCTTCTTGCGCTCTTCCCGATGGAAAACGTACTCCCCAGCTTTCTCTGTAAAACCCATAGAAAGCATATATGAGCAGGGTACTTCCGGCCTGCACCCATCAAAACCATCGTTTTCATATCTGCCATTGCCACTAATGACCCCAACCCAGTTTTTCTTACAGAGCCACACGCAGCAAGGCCGCTAAAGATAGCAGAAGGGTGCTATACAGTATCACTTATATTACATAAACCAAACGAGGATGGTCGATAAAATAGATTTTTAATTTTGTTCGGTTTGGTGCAAACAGTTAAAAATTCTAATACAACTGCTATGACAATTTGGGAGGGTCATCTCCTGCAAATTCAAGAAAAAGTGCAGAGGTAGAATAGTTACAATCGAAAGAAAACAAGCGGTCCATCATTTTGTAAAGGCCTGTCCGTCTTAATCTGTACAGGCTCACAGCTGTTAACAGAGGATGGCACGACCCCAAAGCCTTCTAGGAATAGTTGTGTACAAGTGTCTAGACTGCTTTTTAAATAACTTAATTTTTAAAACCATTTCATTTTTTAAAATTACCATGCAGCATATCTACACGACAGTCCAGTCACCCCAAAAAAAACCAAAGAACAGCGCTTCATTGCATCTTATTCATGTATACAGCCAATTGCTACAAGTCTGTAATAGCTCTGCTAAATCATGTCCGAGTCCTATACAACCAGTTGTCACACATTCTAAATCAACAAGAAAACAAATCCACACATAAGCAGATCTCATTGCCAATTAAACTTCAACTCCATTCACAAAACTGCTCCAGTTCTAGGTGCCGCAAAGTCAGTCCGAACGGGGTGCCATAAAGAGACCGAATAGCCATATTGTAGCACTTGCCGTAAAATTGCAATCTGGTGATCTATACCACCAGCTCACAAACTCCTACCCAAAACCCATGAACAACATGCAGCGCCCATCGGCATACTCAGGCCCCTTGGGCACCTCGGCCCGAAGACCGCCCTGCCAACCAGGAGCTGGATCCTGTCACACCCGGTGCCCCCCCGCTCTGTGGACCCGGACGGCGAGGGTGGACGGCGCCGTCGCCGCTGGTCCCGCACCGGTGTGCTGCTCACCGGCCACACTCTTGCTGCACTCCTCCTGATACAAACCTGGAACAGCGCACAACAAGGTCGGGAGCTCGGGGGGGGGGGGGGGCGGAAGGCGGGCCGCTCCTGCGGAGCCGGCCCCGGCAGCCATGGACTCTTCCTGATCCTCCTCCCCCCAGTCATAGGGGGCAACCAGTGGCGGCCGCAGGATTGTGCCCATACCGTCTCAGGACACCGTCGGCCCGGGCACACTGAAGGGGGCGTCCCCGGGGCCCTAACACAGCATCTGCCTGAACTCTGGGGAGTCCCCCCCCTAACTTAAATCAACGGGTGCGGCAGCCCTCCTCAGGTGGCACCGTTCAGGGCCCTCCACTAAGTGCAGCCCATTCCTCTCCAGGAACTAAGGGCCTTGTGGTGGTTTCCTGGACCTTGGGCTGAGGAACTGGCCCATGTGCACTTCCTCTGTGTACCTCCAACACCTGGGCAGCAAGTTGCGGGCCCCCTTGAGGCCGCCATTGTCAGTTTACCTGGAACTGGGTTCCCCATGGTGGACCCCCCGCTGCTAACAACCAGCAAAAATTGACATAGGTGTGAACATAGGAGCCAGTAACATACCCGTGGTTCGACTGGGCTAAGGTGTAAGTTTTGCTGGATCAGCGTTATAGACCCCAAACAGCGCCGGGTCTCCCTGGTCACTCAAAGTGGCCCCGACCGTTGACACGGCCCAGCCCAGATCACCAGAACCTATCCTGCACACGGCAGGCTCTGATGGCATAGACCGTCAGCAAACTCACCAGTCTTCTCCTAGGGGGTCCCCCATTGCTGCTGATACGGTCACAATTTGGCTCCACTAGCGACGTCGCCGCCTGCGCTGAATCCGCAGAGGGTCAGAACTTAGAGGCTACTGTTGCGGTACACATTTACATGCCCAAAAAGAAGCCTGAGAACACAGCGAAACCAGGGGCATCTATATAGACTCAGCAAACAGAAGAACCACACAACCACCTGCCCAGATACCCCCATCCCAACAATCATCATCAAGGAACTCTAATACCTCTGATCACTTACACTCACCCTTGTTCCTGGAACCCTTTCCCTTATCCTCACCACGACTAAAGGCGCGGGTGCAGGGAAAAAGCAAAGTTCGCTAAATATGTTTACTAAAACACCGTCCAGGTCAGCGGCTGAGATACCAGAAGAGGCACGCACCACCTCGGCCCCGGCAGCCCCAGATGACTCTCAGAAGATGCTGGTGTATATTCGGGAGGGTTTCACCACATTGCACACTAAACTTGATGATATGAATGGAACCATCTCCTCTATAAAAACGCATATCGAAAAGACAGACGGTCGAGTCGCCAAAATTGAAACAAGGGTGGGGGCCGTTGAAGATGACCTGGGCTCTCTCCGTGTGGCTGTTTCAACGCTCTCCAGTCGGGTATCAGCAGTTGAGAAGAAAAATGACGATCGCGAATCTCGCTTGAGGCGAAATAACCTGCGCATTGTGGGAATACCGGAATACAATATCATGGAACCCATTGGAACGCATTCTTCTAACACTCCTGGATACGCCGAAACTCTCCCCGCAATTCGCAGTTTAAAGGGCCCACCGCTCCCTAACCGCAAAACCCAGACCGGGCGCACCTCCACAGCCCATCATAGCTAGAATCTTAAACCTCCGTGACCGTGATACCCTCCTACGGGCAGCCAGGATCAAGGGAGAGTTGCTTCTTGGGTCTGCGAGGATCCATCTTTACCCGGATTTCTCCGTTGCTATACAGCAAGAACGCAAAGCCTTTCTGGCTGTAAAAAAAAGAGACTCCGAGGGGTTAAATCTCCATGCTATTCCCTGCAAAATTAATGATCGAATATTCTAACCAAACATCATTCTTCACGATTCCGGAAGAGGCTTCAAAATTCATTGATGAACATTTCCCTGGCTGATCTCTCCCCCCGCCCCCCCCCATCTCTGCGGTGGACTTTTACGTTGCTTTGTTGTTATCAATTGTGCCTATACCAGCAATAGGCCCGTATGCTGCCTTGCTCATGGTAGCGGCTATACCTCGCAAGAGTACACTAGCTATCAGTTTTGTTCCTTCTTGTTATATTGAACCTCTATTATGTAGTCCTCTTCTGCCACACAGACTCATTGTGTTTAGTAACAAATGATATCCTAATATCTCCCCAGTCCGAAGTAGTAATGTCAGGCCGATTCACAGACCCCCAGATGTGGATGCCGGGGACCCGATTATGATTACAGGTATACTGGGTTATCATTATCCCTTGTGGGAACGCATTAACAGTTTGCTTTGCTCCTTTGTTTTAACTATTGATCCTGTGCACACACGGCCTATACTAAACACACTGGTTAATCCTACTGTATTGGAAATCTCCTCGCACTCTCCCCAGTCCGTTCGTCATCGCCAGGCCAGCTAACAGGCCCCCAGGCGCTTACGCAGAGAAGTTTGCTGCTGTTATGGCTTTGTTGGGGAACCATTCCTATGTTTGGGGGAGGGTTGTGCGTGGGGGGCGAACGGGATGTTAAGTTAAAAAAGTCTTGACAACCACCAGAGATGCCACACATACCACAGTTGTAGATCACAGGCGCACAAATAGGGTGACACACTTGCACAAGCCGATTTGCCATTGGCTACTACTAATTCATAGACAAAAACCTCAGTCAACACACCCGCACAAATGGTGGATAGCAGCTTAACCTTCATGAACTGGAATGTAAGGTGTCTGGGTAACCACAAAAAGATGCAGCAGATACAACTTTATGCTGAGCGCCACAGCGTTAAAATCTTAGCCTTACAGGAGACCCATGCCCGCTCTGAACAATTCGAAAGATTTGCTAAACAGTGGGGACCCCAGAGGTACTACACTAATTACTCCACCCAGAGTCGAAGTGCCCTTACTCTAATACACAGCAATCTTAAGTTCTCATGCCACCATTCACAGATAGACCTGCTTGGGAGATATGTACTCATTACAGGCAAACTACAAAACCAGGAGGTAGCTATATTGAATATATATGACCTGAATATTAATGACCCCGACTTTTACCTGCACCTGGCCTCCGTATTGGACAGTTACCCCCTGGTCCTGATCATATGGGGTGGCGATTTTAATATGATACTAGACGTAAACCTGGAGAGATCGGGCTCTAGACCTCGCCAGCTCTCTAGGGCAGCCCACACGATTCTTACAATTCTTCCTCGACTAGCAGTGGTGGACGCTTGGCGACCTATGTCCTGTGACTCCCGCACATACACCTACTATTCCTCAGTTCACGACTCACATTCTAGGATAGACAGATGGCTCATATCAGACATATTGATCAGGTGCCTGTCCCATTTGGCGATCCTCCCCAGAACACTATCAGACCATTCACCAGTGATTATCTCATTGAACTGGGGCCAAGCCTATGATAAAACGAGACAGTGGAGAATGAGGCCCCATGCCCTCCTTGATCCGGCCTTTGCTTCCGAACTCGAATCTTCTATCGAAGAATTCTTTGAGATTAACACAAACTTTGTGTCATTACAAGCCACCCTTTGGGAATCCTTTAAATCATATACTAGGGGTATCGCCATATCCAAAAGGGAGTAGCATCCTGAAAGGTATCCAAGCGGATATCGCTGATCGCAAATCATCCCTAGCTAACCTAGAGACTCAATATGCCCAAGATCACTCCCCTGACACACTAGCATCGCTGGGGTTGGAGCTAGACAGGTTCCGCAGCCTTGCGGAACGAGAAGTCAAATTCCTGGATAGCCCTCAGTCAGTAAGAAGTATGGAGAGAAGGAGAGAAGCCAGGCCGCATGCTAGCCAGATTAATACACCAAGAATTTGGAGCCCCCAGCATACCGGCGATAGAAAGGCCCAATGGAACACTAGCTACCTCACCACAAGACATCAACTCAGAATTTCTATCATTTTATACCTCCCTGTATTCGAAAGTTGATGGCCCCCATATCTCAGAAATTGACTCCTATCTGGAAAACCTCCCTCTCCCGGTCCTGTCCACTGACGCCAGCATTTCCCTCGAGAGACCCTTTACTCCTGAAGAACTCACTGAAGCCATTGAGTCGTTGGCGTCAGGAAAAGCCCCTGGTCCGGATGGCCTCCCCATGGACTTTTATAAGTATTATAAATTTCACCTGGTTCCACATTTACTGGCCCTGTGGAGGAGGCGTGTGAAAAAGGCATACTCCCCCCCCCCCCTCACTCCGAGAGGCAATGATAACAGTCCTTCTCAAACCTGGCAAACCCCCACACCCAATGCGGCTCATACCGGCCCCTCTCTTTAACTGCGACGTCAAAATATACGCCAAACTACTGGCCAGCGAATGGCTTCCTTTATGCACCACATCATTCACCCTGATCAGGCGGGATTTGTCCCAGGTAGGTCCACACCCCTGAACCTAAGAAGACTCTTCAATGTGATCAGTAGGATCAATCCAAAAGGCACAGGCGGTGGCAGCCAACTTGGATGTGCAGAAGGCATTCGACTCAGTGTCATGGGAATATTTGTGGCGAGTCCTTGAAAAATGCAAGTTTGGCTCTAAGTTTCAAACATGGGTTAGGCTGCTCTACACCGGCCCATCAGCCAGGGCCCTCACTGAGGACAGGTGTTCCACCCCCTTTCAAATAGCCAAAGGGACACGACAGGGATGCCCCCCCCCGCTAATATTCGCCATAGCCATGGAACCCTTTGCGGACATGATGCGCCAGTCACACTCTCACACCAGCTTGCGCACGGCGGGCGAGGCCGATATTGTCTCCTTATACGCCGACGATGCCCTCCTTTACATCCGCTCCCCTGAAACCAATCTTGCCCAGATTCTGCGTGATGTAGCCCGATTTGGACACATATCTGGGTTGAAAGTAAACTGTTCTAAATCTGTCCTATTTCCGCTTACAGACTCCACGCAACCACCTTCTGATATAAGGGGATTCACTTGGTCTCAATCCAACATCACTTACTTGGGGGTGGTAGTTTCCCGGCAGACAGCGAAGTTGTGCGAAGACAACTACCAGAATTACCTCACAAACCTGGCCACTAAAACTGCTGGCTGGGCTAAACTCCCCATTTCCCTAGCAGGTAGAATTGGAATACTTAAAATGGTAGTGCTACCTCAACTCCTCTACCGATTCACCAATCTTCCTTTATGGCCAGGCGATTAATTCTTCAAGTCGCTGCGTCACATAACCAACACTTTTCTTTGGCGTTCCGGTGCAGTCCACCTCAAACTAACAACACTGACCACCCCTAAGGAATTAAGTGGGTTTGCCCCCCCCCTGACTTCATTAGGTACTGGGTGGTAGCCCAATCTCAATTTGCTTCCCATTGGTTTAACGCCATAGATCCCCCGCCCCCCCTCATGTCCGGCTAGAGAAACTAAAGGTCAGCGACCGAGCGATTGGTTCCCTTATCAGGGACGTCATTTCACCAAAATGACAAGGGTAGCGGAAGTGACATCACACAACCCTTGACCTCTGACGCCATCACAGGAAGTGATGTCATTTAACCCCACTCCAAAGTGATATCGCAGGAGGTGATGGAACATGACCTTTCACCCTTTGACAAAACAGGAAGTGGCATCACATAGCATTGTTCCTAAGTACACTACGAAAAATATGGTTACGATATCACTATAATGTGATGTACATTTCATGCAAGAATGGATCTCCATATGTATTGTTAAGATCAGTGTGTATAGGCCCATGTTACCAAATTACTGTGAATGCAAGCAGACGTTCATGACCAAAAGATAATGATGTGTTATTATATAGCACTACGCTTAAGGGCTTGATATAGAAAAAATATACACCCAATATCACCCAACCTGTGTTGGTAGTCATTTATCGACCTCAGAAGGATGAAAGGCTGAGTTGAGGTGTTTAAGAACAGACTAAATCAGTGACTCACCCCCTGAAGTGTGCCTGAAACAAACCTTTAATGAGTCTAGCAATTATTGTATAGAATTCCAGAAAGACACATTATTTGGTATTCCTATTCTTTCTTGTCTAGGGTCAGTGCTGAAAGTGTTAGACTTGTGGCACCCCTGTTTTTTTTTTTTTTTTTTTTTTTTTTTTTTTTTAAGAGGCCTGACCAAGAAAGCCAGCCCAGGAGCTTGCATTACAAAAAAATAAATACACTTTTTTTTGTTTTTGTTTTAGGGGTAGCAAGGGAGACCACAGGGGTAGCAAGGGAGACCTCAGAGGTCGCTGTTGCGACCTCTGGCAACCCCTAAATGACGTCCCTGTCCCTTATCCTCAAACCCGTCCCACCTGACCCCGTTGTTAGTACATCCTTACCACTCGACAAGATCTGTACAACGGTCGCTACACCTCACCCGTTCGATGGTGACCTCCCACTCTGGAATTTCTTCCCCGATGTCCCATACATTCCACAATCCATTGTATCTCGCGGGGCTGATGCAGGCTTCTTGACACTCTGCGATGCCTATGAACAGGGCAACTTTCTTGAATGGACAGACCTCTCTCTCTCTCTCTCTCTCCATCAAGCGGAAGCCTTCAGCATGGCTACAATACTCCTCACTTCAGAAGAATCTCAAGGCCAGATACCCCAACCTCCCCACGCTGCCACCTGACAAACCCATAATCGCAGAGCTCTGCTCCTTCGACTCCTTCAGAGGGAAGGTGTCAAGACTACACCCTACTACAGACTAGAGCGTCCCCCTCCTTCACCAAACTGAGACTCAGGTGGGAAGAGGATCTCGGAGTTGAGATTACCGATGAACGCTGGTCCCGAATGTGCGCTCGCACCCATGATGTGTCCTATAACTCTAGGTTCAAATTAATACAATTTAAGGTGTTGCACAGATATCATCACACGCCAACCAGACTGCATCATATGTTTCACGAATGTTCTCCCAGCTGCGGCGCCGACCAAGCACCCTACATTCATATGATCTGGTATTGCCCACATCTTACTCAATACTGGACCGAAAATATGCTCCACATTGTCGGACATACTGGATCACACTATAGACCCTCCCCAATGCGCTGTCTCTTCCACAACTTTCCCCAGTTTGGACGTGACTCTAAGAGGCTAGCGGGACTCTGCATGGTACTGGCTGTACGCTGCATATTGTTGTGCTGGCTTCGCCCTATAGCGCCCATGTATGCACAGTGGATCAGGACACTCACCTGGGCGCATAATACCGAGGAGGCCTGGGGTGTACTGCAACATCCACACTAGAGACCAAGAGATATCTGGCATCAATTCCGCAGTTACATGTCTGCCTTGACCTCAAACTCAGATTCTGAATCCTCTTGCTTCTCCCGGTCCCCTCAATAATGCCGCCCTGTGAATGGTGTCTCCATTAGTCCCAATTCCAATGCATTGTCTCAAATTCAACCCTTGTGATTTATACGGAATCTGTACTGTAAAGTTTGCATTCTGTGAAGTGGATTTTGATGTCGCTGGGTGACCATCTCCGTTTACCTGTAAGTTGTCAAGTCAAAAAAAAAAAAAGTAAAAAAAAAAAAAAGAAAGGACCTCACCCATCTTAAAGGGGTACTGTGGACTGCACCTTTTTTCGGGTTGTCGAGTAATGTACTGTGGTTCACAGCGAAGACCGAGACATCGGGGTACGAGTTATACGTGGTGTTCGGCTGTGAGGTTGTCCAGGATGGCTACGAGTGCCAAGTCGGTGCCTGTCAGAGGTCATTCATCGATCACTAGGTGCAAAGAAATATAAATGAAAATGGATGCGTTTTAAGAGCAATTGATTTTGGTTTTATACATGTGGACTTAAAGCTTCGAGGAAAAGGTTGCAATGTCTTCGGAAACTCCATATAATTTCTCATGATCCCTTGTCTGATGGCACGGCTTGGATTGACTACCTGCATCTACTTTTTACTGCTCCTGGCAAACATAGCCAAAAGGCTTGCTGCGCACGAGAAAAGAGGAATGGTTTGCTACTGAATTGTTGTTAGCACCCAAGGTGGCAACTGGTTAAAAGCTGCATCACATGACTGGTAAATATGTGGAAGAACATAAATCGCATACATTGCTGTGGCCACATTTACCTGGAATGCTGCCGGATGCATATCCTACATGGCCACGAAAGAAAGTTATCTATAGCCATTGTGGGTCAATAAGTTCACGGAAGGTTACATTTCACTATAGATACGAGCGAGGAGTCATTTCTTTAAGTGGGAGTTTTTTGGATTGGAAACAATTTTGTTTTAACTTTAGCATGTGGTCAGTTAGCATCAAAACTCAACTAGCAGCCTTGCCTGGATCCAAGCTAGAAACCCACACCTCACCCCGAAAAAAGAACCCTGCTGACACTATATGCACTGGCACATGTAAATACCAGCCACTATAGAGGCTACTTTTTTTGCAAGCCATTAAGTATTTTTTGCTAAAAGGACAGGTGAACAGAATAAAAAATAACATTGAAAGTAAAAAAAGCTCTATAGGCCACAAGTAAATTTGTGAACTGTGTGGCCCAGAGACAACTGCGTAGATTTAATGTAGTCGTAGTGTAAATAATCATGTGAAAAATGAATAAACATATCTGGACAGCTTTTTTCTACAGAGAAATATAAATGTGTAGCAATGTCCTTAACTAAAGGTGCACATCCGACCCTCAATGAAAACAACACTGCTTCTTTGCAGTCCAAATGGAAACCCAGACCATTTGAAGCAACTGACTCGGGAAGATTAAGCCATCACAGTACCTAGAGCTCACACACTCCTGAAAGCTAAAACAAAGTTCAGACTTTCAGATGTAATATGCTGGTAATCTCCTACTGCAGGGGTATGCAAACAGACTCTCCAGATGTTTTGTACTACAACTTCCATGAGCAGAGCTGGAAGGCAGGCTTCCACTGCAGCAAAGAGACCAACTACTAAGATAACGTTTCATGGGCGTGGAATAGCGCAATCCAAACGGCTCAACACAAGTATTCTTTGCTGAAAGCTTGCAATTCACGAACAGGGCCGATAGGAAGCACGTTACCCGAGTTCTTTAGGATACTGGTGACCATTAGGCAAAGGCTCACTAATCCAAGTAAATTACTTGCAAAGTAACCGTTCCAGGCCACCAATATGTGCTCGCGCATAGCACACCTACGCACACACAAAGCCTCGAGCATAGATCGGTATACGTCATGGAGCTTCGGCCCACGTGCAAACAAATTTGGAACAGGGCCATCGAATGTGGAACCAGCAGCAGGCAGGCACACACTGAAGTCGCGGGAAAGCCAAGAGATTAGGCAAACGTCACATTGGCATTAATTTATAACATTTTAGGTCAACCAGAGAGAGAGCAAACTAACAACTACAAATTCTTACAATATATGACGTAGTAGTGTAGAACGCAGGGGGTCGTTTTCCAAGCACTTGAAATTAGTGTTACAGCAGAGAAATTTGGTTCTATTCCCGATCTTGTGAAGGCAAAAAAATTAATCTCTGAAAGCCCCCCGCACCCCTGTTCAAAAGATACTGAACTAATAAAGGCTAGGCCCAATCTTTCCATAAACGCTATAGAGATCATTGAACTAAGACGTCAGATTCTGGAACGTGCGCGCAATTTCAAGGCCTAACACGAGTGTCTGATGTGCTGTTAAACTTTGGTATCGAGATATCCACCTGCGTTTTAGGCATCCCCAAAAGAGAAGACTTCTAGCCCTTTAATGCCATGGCACATCGATCACACATGAAGCTACAGTCCTAAAACAACAAAAAACTCTGGCCCTTACGACCAACCCCACCCCACTCACTGAAAGTATTAGTATAAAAAGGTCTTATATTTCATGTCATATTGCGACTTGTACAATGGATCACATTTCTTAAACACCCCCCAACGAATAGGAAAATGCATAAAGAGGACCCATACATGCTCCAGCCTAGCTCTCCACATGAGGCAACACAGCAGCATGGGCTCATGTTTAGCATCACAAGGGAAGGCCTGATACTCTGGCCTCCCCTGGCAACTGGCGTCATGCAATTCTGCGATGGGACATTCACCCCATCTCTTCAGGAGCTTGGCTCTTCCATCTAATCCCCGGTATGTGAACGCAAGCATGTCCGCAGCACTCCCACCTGATGCGTGCTAGCGTTAGGTTCTCTTTCTGGCAGCTCCTTCTAGTGTCAGCCGCTTTGCACCTGCTACCCAATCACTGCAACTATCCGACCAGCAGAACGGGACCGTTAACAAAACACAAGGTTATGTCACCACATCAGTCACTTTCTACATAACCCATGTCAAACACATGCCACTGTCCCTCTAGTCTAGACCCAAAGAGGGCCTTAGTCAACCAGTGGCCCCCGATGACGGCTGAAAACGCAGCAGCAAAAATGAAAGCAGAGCGGGCATTACCAGAGTACATCTGGACAGACTTATTAGAGCACTTTGTCTCGGGAGGATAGCTCAGCGGCAACGTGCTTGCCTTGGGAGCAAGACGACACAGGAACACCACAGGTTCGATCCCGGGTCCGTGCTTAGGAACCTCTGGGTATTAAGCACGTTTGCGCCTATAAAAGTAGTAGAGAACGCATCATTATGCAAGTAAAGGTGCCAACCTACAGAAAGCACAAAAGCACCATACTCCAAAGGTCAGAGAGTAGGTCAACACAAGGGGGGCGATGGAAAGGGAGGGTTCTTGAGAACGATAAGGAACAGTGAAGAACCAAACTACTACACCCACTCACCAGATACTGTTCTTAATAGATATTTTTAAGAGGAAACGAGCAAACAAATTCCAGTTTCAGAAAAGCAGGCAAAGTAGCACAGGTGGCCAGCAAGGTAGTGACAAACCCACCAAGAGCCCTAGACGGAAGGGGAGAAGGACACTGCCCACAAACCTACAGAGTATAATCCAAGAGACTCTGGAAAATGTATGTAAGAAGCAAGGAAAAATAGAACTAGAAACGTTGACCCTTCTCCCCTGGCCCCCAAAACAGGAATGAAGGCGACCCGATTTATTCTGCATCGCAGTGTATAGCTAGCTCCTCTTCATCCACAGCTCCTGCTTACTTTGTGATGTCCACCATACAGGAGCTGCTTTTAAACTCCTGCTCACCAACTCTGCATTTTAAACCCTGTAACAGTTACCAGATTAGCAGCTATATTACAATGAGTATTTTCAGAATGTTGTCCCTGAGCGCAACATACAGAAGGCAATAGCGTGCTCCAATGCCATCTTCTAAGAGTTAGGGTCAGAGAGCTTAAAAGCAAAGATAAGGAGAGCCAAGATTAGAAACTACCAGTTAAGGACCTTCACTCACTATCCAACACAGCCGCCTGCACTACACAGAGGCCTACTCACACATTTCCTTTTCATCTTACACCTTTACTCTTTGTGGTACAAATAATTAGCAGGGACACATGCAAGCCCATTAACAAGAGCAGATGGTAAGAATCCATCATCCATTGACAGGTGACTGCAAGCAGTCGACCACCATCAACTACCTCAGAATACTCGCCCCAGCTCGGCCCTTCTACTCATCCTAAACAAAATACAACTTTGTTTCCTAGGAGCAGACTAACCTTTCTAGTTAGAAGAAAAGAAAAACTCGATAAAGCCCTTCAAGTAACTCAGAGGGCCCAGGGCCCTAACAAAGAGGAATGAAACTCAAATAAAGGGGCACGAGAATCCCAAACATCTAAAGGGGATATTAGAAACCAGGAGAAAGAGGAATACCTAAAAAGAGGTGGGGGGAGAAGGGATGAGAAACCTTGACCCTAGAACTGGGTTGAACTAAGAAGAGGAAAAGTCCCGAGAGGCGATTATAGACAGGACGCAGTTCTCCTAGCACAGACACCCGGCCGGGAGGCAGAGGCCGGACAGGACTGAAAACCGAAGACACACATTAGAAACATGTCAGCAGTCACTTGAATAGAACTATTGGTCCACATGGGACCACCAATACGTATTCCACTCAAGAGCGTGGAACAGGCCTGAAGTAGGGAGAAAATCATACCTTCCAAGTCAAATCCTTAATATCGGAAACAAACTAAAGATTACACAGGCTTGGGATGGAGTGGCATCTAAATTTGCACTTTACTATGAGGAAATCTTGGGGTTCATTGAAACCAACAAGAAGCCAGGTGGGAGAAGGACAAGAACAACATTTGTATTTGGTTTATATGAGCAATCTTAGCAATTCATTGGAACTGTGAAAGCAACAGAGAACCGGGAAACCAAGGGGGGCAATTCCAATAGACATGTTATGAGAGGGTAATGCACCAGCCAGCAAAAAGCAGACCAATTATTATTACTTTGTTTTCCTTTGTTTTCCTTTAACGGTCGGAAGGGGGCGGGTGGCAAGGGGGCTCGAGAGCCCAGTCGAGATAGCCAACCTTGAGCGAGCTCCAGCGTGACCCACGACAATCTGGTAAAAATCCTGCGGTACAGACGCCGTTTTGTTGCTGCAGCGCAGCTTGCCTCCATATAAATACATCAGGCTCTTTCTGAGCCCTTTTGCAGACCCGGTGTAGAACCCAGCTGTCTCCAGCACTGTACTACCGGTGTGTTGCGGTGCGCAGCCTCATGTTCTCCTTCAATAAACCTGTGCGCATGACGAGAGCCGCCAGGGGACGAGAGTGCGAGGTAGGATTGCACTGCGGTTCGGCGGGTGTCTGTGCGCTCGCTGAAATTCAGCAGATCAGCCGCTGTAGATCCGGGACATGGACAATCCTGATTATTCAGCTGGGGAGACAGGTTGTGCTGAGCCCCGGCAGGTGGAGCGTGGCTGGCATCGTAGCTCGTCAGAGCTTGGAGAGCTGCTGGCCTAGTTGGGCATGGAGGGGGACATGGCCATCTAGCTGGCGTTGTGGTGCGACATTGCAGCAGGAAGAAATTACTATTTTGTCATGCAGAATCCCCAGTCACTGATCCTTCCTGCCACAGAGTGAGTGGCCACTCTCGCTGGCTGGATGCTCTTTGCCCAAACACCCACCTGAAATTAACCTGCCTTGGGTGTCCCAAATTGGCGATTGCATGCGGGATCTGGGGTGGAGATTGCAACCCCCTCAGGATCCTGTGCCGCTTGCCATGACAGAAATTAGAAGAGTTTACCCCAGCGTGGTTTCCTCAGCTCCTTGTCCATTGCTGGTGTGTCTGGCTGCGGATTTCATTGCTATTAATGTCACTTGGTGATGGGCAGACTGGCGCAGCACCAGAACAAGTTGCACTTTGCGGTATCCGCACATAGTAAGAAGGTGAAAAGATCCGACCCCAAGGTAATAGACAGTCCGAATTTACATCTGGAGAATGCGCCTGAAGCCATGCAGGGCAGGACATGTCTGCCCAACTACAGACTGGAATCCAGGCGCCAGAAACCAAGCTGGACTCACTTACCTACAAAGTCAATCAAATGCAAATTAGGCTCAACAAACCTGGCGACAGACTGGATTAGGCAGAGAATCGCTCGTCTGTTGTGGAAGATGAATCCAGTTATCCTCAAGGGAAATCGTCAAACTACAGAAAGCGCTTCGGGAAGTATCTGCGAAGCAGAACGACCTTGAAACACGATCCCGGAGGAACAATCTCTAGATAATTGGAATTCCCGAATCGGATGCCTCCGGTCCCATAGAACTCCTTGTGGAAACTATCCTTCGAGAGGCTTTGGGACAGGATGGTCTTTCGCTGTCGAAAAGGCTCATCTCATTCCTAGCGGCAGAAAACCTGTTCCAGTAGACCCAACCCGGCCCAACATCGCCAGGCTGCTTAATTATCAGGACAGAGACCTTGCTTTGCGCAGCTCTAGGGAGCCTGGCGATCTCACATATAAAAGGAGTCCCAATACGCTTGTTCCCAGACTTCTCCAACAAGGTCCAAGCCTCTAGGAAAACATATCTGGACATTAGAAAAAGGTTTGCGCAAGCAGGGCCTCCAATATGCCATGCTCTTCCCCGCCAGACCTCGGGTGGAGTATAAAGGGCGGGCAATGTTTTTCAACTCCCCGGAGGAGGCCGTGGACCTCTGGTTCAAAATCCTCTAAGGGCGATAAACTAGTGGCTAGGCAGTGAAATCGGGCGTGGGAGGCAGTGGCTGATGTGGGACATTATTGCTCAAGCTTTAAGGGCTGCTGATGCCATGTTGAACTTTGTTGTTTGATAGCTTGTGGAGCTAGTGTGTGGCTGGGCCTCCATGTGGTCCTTCTGCAGCAACGCACTGGGGGTGTTTTATTAGGGGGGAATTTTCTTGGCATGTTGGGGTTGCAAGCAGGGGTTGTGGGGAAGGATGGGGATTGTGGTTTGCACTGAAACGGTTACTCATTTTTACACCCAACCTCTCCGATTCTGAAATTCAGTGGTAGGGTCTGACTGGATGGCCTTATTTGTGCAGCCCACTTGGGATGGCACGAATTGGGGATCAGTTCATGGGTGGGGTTTAAGCAGGCATTTGGGGGTTGCTGTCAGGGGGTGGGGGAGGTGGTTTTGGGGTCTGGCTTGAAGGGTTGATGTTTTTTGTTCTGTTGATTCAGGGAGCAGGATGCACTTGTATGGTCAGCATCACGGTGAGTAACTTGTCAAAATGTCCAGTAAAGCAGGTGCCCTCGGGGGGACCACGTTTCTTCTCACACACTCCCTCCTGTGTTAGGGATCCATGAAATGGGGCTTATAGACTCGCCTTGATCATTGCTTTGTGGGGGACCACATGGCTGGTAACAGGGTTAAATATATGACGTGGAATGTCCAAAGTCTCAATTGCCCCTCTAAAACTAGGAAACTATTGCTATATATGCAATGACATCACGTGGATGTAGCCTTCTTACAGGCAACGCATCCATCTCACACGGATGAAGCTAAATTTGCAAAAACCTTGGGGATCCCATAGATACTTCTCCTTTTCACACTGCTCCAGGGGGGGGACTGTACAGCTTTTCGAAGTATGCAGGGTTCCGCTTTTCTGATCTTGTACAAGACATGGGCAGGGAGGGCGTTGATCTCATTTGGGGTGGTGCAAGGCCAGGGTGTTACACTGGTCAATTACTACGGTGCCAATACGGATTCACTTGACGCATTGGGGATGAAGGAGACACCCACGGGAGGTACCCTGCCCACCTTGTCATTTGGGTGGGCGTCTTCATTACAGTTCTGAATCCTGACCTGGATAGATCAGGGTGGGGGTCTACCAAATCGGTCCCCAAGGCCACGCATAAAATCCAACAGATTTGCTCCACTAGTGAACTTGTTTATGTGTAGAGAGATCACCATTGTCTTGATAGAGGTTATATATTCAGGTCTACTGGACACAACCCTGCGACTAGACTGGATTACATATTGATATCACAAAGAGGTGTGGGCTGGGTAATGGAATGCACTATATTGGCCCATACTTTGTCAGATCATGCCCCTTTGGTTGCAGTGGTGGATATACCTGGCAGGCGGCACAAAGGCACCAGTTGGTTTCTTAAGAATGAGAGCCTTCTGGATGTGGTCTTCCGTGAATCGATTCACATACATATGTTTAGCTTTTTTCAGGATGTCGGGTCAGTGTCCCCCTGCTCAGTGATATGGGAGACCTTCCCCTCGAATGTGTAATATGAGGCATCAGCATTGGCAAGGAAGCAGGAATTCTTAGGCCCATTAGGGCTGAGTTGGCCGATTTTCGATCTGTGCTACAGAGTATTGAGTCAGATGCAGAGTTCCTTAAAAAGCCTGCGCTGCAAGTGCAATTTAATATGCAACTTGGGTGGTTCAGGGAGACTGGAGAGGGAGGTGAAGTTTGTACACAGGCAAACGTCGGTTTGCCAAGATAGTGATGGGCAGTTGCCGGGGAGGTTTTTGGCTCATGTGGCACGTGTTGAGAACCCTATGTCCCATATCACTGCTATTAGGAGCGAGGCTGGGAACTGAGTGCATACTGATGAGATTGCCAGGACCCTCGTGGAATTTTACAGCTCACTCTATTCTTCCAAAGTTGCAGTACACCAATCGGCAATAGAGAACTATCTGGATCAGGAAGGTCTGTACTGGTTTACTCAAGGTGAAAGGGACTAGCCGGGCAGCCCAATTTCCGCTCAGGAGGTACATAGTGCCATCAAGGCCCTTCCTTCGGGGAAGGGTCTGGGCGCTGATGGATACCCCACTGACTTTTATAAGGCCTTTGCAGCAATTCTGGTGCCCCACCTGTTGAATGTGTATCAGCGAGCATTGGCAGGCAGTAGTCTCAATGAGCCAATGCGGGAGGCTGTTGTGTTACTCTTGAAATCTGGGAAGGATGCAGAGGAATGTTTGTCATATAGACAGATTTCTTATAAACTTAGATAATAAAATATTGGCAATGATTCCTGCTAATAGACCTGCCCCACTAATGTCCAAGAGTATTAAGGAGGATCAGGCGGGCTTAATTCCTGGAAGGTCCACATCGTATGGATGGCTTTTTGGCCTGCTCTCAGCAGTAGACCGCCAGTCACCTGTAGCAGCAGCCCTTCTTGATGCCAAGACGGCCTTTGATTCAGTGGAGTGGCCCTTCTTGTTTACAGTGCTTTTTTGCCGAATGGGGGCAGGTGAGGAGTTTGTCTCGCTGGTGCCCTTGTTGTAAGAGTCTCCGGTGGTGTGTAACTGGGTGAACGGACGAATATCCGATTCCATTAAGATGGGGTGAGGAACTAGACAGGGATATCCCCTCTCCCCCTTTTGTTTGCCCTCACAATAGAGCCCTTGGCTGAGTTAATCAGGTCTCGGCATAACCACAGGGGCATAGGCTTTTTCACACATTGTTTGGTAATCTCATTATATGCGGGTGACATGATTTTGTCACTGACCCAAGGGTTCATTTGGCGCCTATTATGGAAGATGCTCTGGAGTTTGGGCAATTTTCTGGACTGTGTGCTAACCCCTCAAAGTAGTTTTGCTCCCTCTGACTGAGGGCTTGGTGAGGTATTTTGATGGCATGGGCTTTCATTGGCACTAAGAGTGGACTCGCTATCTGGGAGTTGAGATTGTGCGATCCCGCAAGATTCTCCATCAAAAGAATTATAGGGCTAAACTTGCTCAGGCGAGGTCTACGGTGGAGAGGTGGCGACATCTCCCATTATGGTTGTATGGGTTCATCTCTCTGATTAAAAAAATAACTATGCTCCCTAGATTCTTATATGCCGTGCCCAAGTCCTTTTTCACAGAGGTGAAATCTACGATTTCAGATTTGATTTTAACATTTATAACACGCATACCCAAAGGGTCCAGTCAGAACGGCATCTAGGCGCAGATGTAAATTAGAAACTAGTCATGACATAGTTAGGCTATCACTCGAAGCGTATATTGGTTGATAAAGACAAATCACACAAAAAGGTGAGTTTTTAAGTTTCTTCCTAAACATGAGTAAGGGCTCCATCTGGCGGAGGTACCTTGGTAGAGAATTCCGAGAACAGGGACCGAAAGAGCAGAAACCCCGCCAACCCATGTTGTCGTTTCGGCAAAAGGGACCCCAAAAAGGTTATATCCCGCAGAAATATGTCAGAGCCAGGCCATGAATACATTTAAATACCAGGCATAGTAATTGGAACACGATTTGCTGCTGAACCCAGGAGACAATTAATGTTTTTCTGATATTGAGAAACAGAGGACTTCCTTGGTAGTGTAAAGATCAGTCTGATTGCAGAGATCGGTGCAACCTGTAGTCTCTGCATTTGGAATTTCTGAGCACCCATAAGAAGGGCATTACAGTAGTCTAGTTTTGAGTTTATTAGCATACCAACCATTGTTGAACGGTCCTTCTCTAAAATAAAGGGCAATAAAGGCTTGATCAATTTCAGTTAATATACAGACTTGACCGTATGCTTACCATGCAGATTGTAGTCCATACTGGACTTCCAAATGCAGCCAAGAGTATTTACTTTGTCAGAGAACTTTGTAGGTGCGGACAAAGATGGACATGGAGTGGTTTGAATAAAGTTCACTACCTTTCGTTTAGAGCCGAAAACAATAACATCAGTTTTTGATGGATTTAATTGGAGTTTGTTATCCAGCATACAGATTTTTATTTTCTCTGCACATGATAGAACTCGGTCCATGACCTCCAATGGTTATTCAAGCAGTACATACATTTGAATGTCATCGGCATACGAGTGATATCACAAACCAAACTCAGAAAAGATGTTCGAAAGTGGGCAGAATGCAAACTCTGAACAACAACAGGGACAAAGAAGATCCCGGAGGCACCCAAAGTCCACAGGTAAAGAGTCAGAGAGGTATGGGGCAACTGTAACCTGTTGAGTACGGTTGGTCAGAAATTAAGCAAATAATTCCTAGGCTTCATCAGATACCTGTGCTACCGATGACAGTCTAGAAAAGTGAATCTCAAAGTCGACCGTATCGAAGTCCGCCGACAGGTCCAAGTCAGTTCGGTTGGAAGATACTTTCCACGAACGTGTTTATGTGTATTGCTAACACAGCATGTGGAAAAAGGACAAAGCGAAGGCTGAAGCGTGACTATTTTAGAAGACAGAAACGAGCTTCGCGCGCGACCAGCAATAAGAGCTACAGGCCAGAGGATGGACCAAGGGTCCAAAATGCATTGGCACTTGCAGCTTTGCTTGGCAAAGACTGAACTACAGTCCTAATGATTGGCAGCAACAATAAAGTTGCTGGCTTTTTTTATTTTTTTACTTTTATTTTTAAATAAACCAAAAAAAGTTTTGAACATTATTTGATGTTTTCAAGACTTTTATAGAAGCTGGTCTATACAAGATCCCAATCTACATTTAAATGTTCATCTAGTCGTTGAATTAGTTTAAGGGTGTGCAAACCCACACCAAAAAGGTGTTCTGACCTAGGTCCACATTGTTGTCAGCATACCGTTGACCCCATCGTCGGCAGCCTTCAGCAGATCGTCCCAGACCATTATAAGAGCCGTCTCGGTTCTGTGTCCTGGTCTAAAACCAGACTGATACGAGTCCAAAAGATAATGTTCCTCCAGAAAATGTTGCAGTTGAGTAGTTACAATCTTTACCAAGATTTTGGCATGCCATGAAAGGCCAGCAATTGGACGATAATGGGAAAGAAGTTTATGGTCCAATAGCAGCGGTGGGAAATATGATTTTTTTAGATCCGGCGGAACACAATACTGAGCAAGTGAAGCATTTCCCAGAGTTTGTACAACCTCACCAAGTTCACATGCATGTCGCTTAACTAAGTCAGCAGGAATAGGATCATATGTAAAATTGGTGGGACTCAGCTTACACAGTAGGTTAATGATGGCCACAGTTCTTACCGATGTGAAAATTAATTTAGGACAGATAACTTCCAAATCGAATTAAATATTATTACAAGTTCAATCAGGTTTAAGGACGATGGACTGAGTATTTAGCAGGGTAAACAGCCCCAAATACACTGGACTAAGCCAACTGCTCTGATTGAGAGAGGAGGGCTTGTGCTGCCGGATTTTGAGTCCTATTATATTGCGGCGCAGGTGTAGTTTTCGTCCTATTGGTTTTCCCCAATCCCGGATAGATTGCATGTTCAGATTGAAAGGGCCCTCATTGCTGGCACTCCTCAGGGCAGTGATATTGAATCTCTGTGCTGTATAGGCAGGACCAGTAATATGGTGGAGATCACATTTAAGGCCAGACAACGTATAGAACAAAAGTCGCGGCAGGATGTGCTCTATTCCCCCCCACCCCCTCCTGCCCGTGGTCCACATCCTTGGGATCCCGCTATCGAGCAAAAAGGTTTACACTGATTGTATGCATGTTGGGTTTCTCCTGTTGTCAAACCATCGTTTTCTCTGGGACAATGTCTCTCGCTTGAGGAGTTTAAAAGGCTGGGTCACCTCCGCAATGGATGGGTTTTTACATTTTAGGCTTTGGAACACGCTGAGGGATTTAAAAAAAAAAAAACAAGAACATGTTGATGAGATAAATAAAGAGCAGGTAAAATGAGGAAAACTATTAAAAAAAATAGTGGTAGGGTCAGGTAGATGGCAAAGGTTTTGGACAGAGCAGAACCAATTTATGCAAGACATCCTGGCGAGCACCTTTCATTTTGAGTTAGACAGGAACTAACTCTCCTAGCAATAGGGCTAAGTGAGGGATTTTCTTTTTCTTTAATAAAACCTAAAAGGTTTTGCAAACATGTCCAATTGTCAGCGTCTTCTCTGCTCCACCACACTACATACTATGCACCCACCAGATACTGGGCAGCCAATCAGAAGGCAGCAACACAAAACGAGTTACACTGACATGCAAAAGAAACGGTTTCAAACAGCAACAACACATCCATCTCAAGATTTGTAATCTTACAAAAGTCACAATTTGCACAATTCTCCTCGGCATTAAAAATACAATGAACTGTTCATTGCAAGTCACACGAACAACAGGCAATGACAAGGTTGGTTGAGGTCTATGTCACCCACATGAAAGCAAGCTCTTAGTGTGACTTTGCTCAAAGTTGGGGGTTGTTTGACGTTTGTGTCTCCTGTTTTTCATGGGCAACTACCCGATGAAAAACAGTTTCATTTGCATGTACTGCACATGCAGCGGTTCCCGATAATGATATGGGATCAGTGGTTTAGCTGGACCTAGGTTTATCATTCATCATCATTTGCATGGTGTCAGAAAAGTGTAAGATACTTCAAATCAGTTGACGGACTCCAATATGCATGCTTAGGCAATGCGGGATACTGGAGCACAAACATTTCCACTTCAGCCACCATGTTCTACAAACAGCTGGTGGGGGTAAAATCATGTTATCAACAGATCATATTAAGACAGTAACCTAGTCTTTTAATCCGGACTGCTGCCATGAGGGAGAGGGGCATCGAGAATTTAAGAAAATCAAATCTCTCCTAAATCTCTCCCAATAGGTGTAAATCTAGGTTTTCCTTGTTGGAGTATAATGGAAGGATTTTGGAAACCATGTCAATCAGCCATTGAGGATAAATTACAAGTTACTCACCGTAGTGACTAACCTAATCCATAGTCCCCTTCTCTCTATACTGCATTGGCGTCCCTCGCTAGGGACGGGAGACAGAACCTTTATCACCAGAAAATATCCCCTTTAAATTTAGAGATATGCAGAGGCGCAGCCCCGGGACTTGAGTCTGTCCACCGGTGCCAATCCTCAGTCCCCATTGATGCGTTAACAATATTACCATTGCCTAATTACACCAGTTTTATTAGGGGGGAGGATGGTGGGACGTATGGGGGGAAAAGGGTACTATAGACTAGGAGTACGTTAGTCACTACGGTGAGTAACTTATAATTACTCCTACGTCCCGTCCCCTTTCCTCCATACTGCATGGGCTATTACAACTGAATGTAACCCCAGGGTGGAGCAGTGACTCTCCTTAAGAAAACAAGTTCCTTAATACTGCCTGCCCGAATTCCGCATCTGACCTGGCGCCGGCATCCAAACAGTAATGCTTGCAAAAAGTAGAGGGAATGGCCCACATGGCCGCCCTGCTGATGACCTGCCACGGGACGTGGTTCTGGAACGCGAAAGCGTGGGTGTGCATGTTTGCCAGAAGTGGTTTGTGCTGCCCCTCATAGGCCTACTTAATGGCCGAAACCATCCACCCTGCTATGGTGGAAGCCGGATATCCTGGCCTTGACCCATCAAAGGTGATGGAGACTCAGATTTACGGAAGCTCTTGGTTCTGTCCAGATAGAACGTTAGCGCTCGTCTACCATCTAGACAGTGCATAACCCTCAGAGCATCGTCCTTGGGGTCTGCAAAGAAAGTCAATAGTAATATCTCCTCATTTAGGTGGAACGCAGAGAATGAAGACCGCCTTGCCCCTATGAAAGGTAGTGTATGGCTCAGAAGCCACCAGAGCTTGCATTTCGCTGACACAATGGGCAGACGTAAGACCCACCAAGAGGGCTGTCTTAATGGAGACTAGCCTGATGTCCGTGGACGCCATTCGCTGAAAGGATTGATGCGCCAAGGCTCCCAACACTATGTTGAGGTCCCACACAGGGTGTGGCCTCTTGATGGGCGGGTAGAGCCTGGTAAAGCCCGTCAGATGTCTTAACCACCGGATTGGCAGATGAGAAAACGTACTCCTCCAAGTTCCGTCAGGCTCCGATGGCAGCCAGATAGGTGCGGCATGTGTCTATTTGCACCCCCGAGTGTGCGAGTTGTGCCAAAAAAAAAAAATAGCACATCGTCCAATGTGAAAGTAAGAGGACTGACCTCCTTGGACTCAGCCCAGATGTCAAGGTTAGCCTGCGAGAGGCGCAGAAGCTTCAATGTGACCTGTTCAGGAACCACGCTGCAAGGGCCAACTTCTGCGGGGTGGATGACTATGCCCCCCTGCTGTGACAGATGAGCTGGGCCCAGAGGAACGTGCATTGGAGGTTGGTCCGACAGGCTGAGTAGCTCTGAAAATCATGGCCTCGCCGGCCACCACAGAACTATCAGAATGATACTGAGGTGCCAGGACTTATCTTGCAGATCACCCTGTGTACCAGTGGAGTGGGAGGGAAGGCAAAGGAGTTCATGCTGTTCCACTGTATCTGTAACACATCGCCCGTAAGCCTTAGGGCACTTCCTGTTGTACTAGGTGGTGAAAAAGGTCCACCTGAGGCTGACCCCATCTGTTGAAGATCCCCCTGAAGGACCTGCTCATTCAATTGCCATTCGTAATTGTCCACTCCCAGCCCGCTGAGCCTGTCCGCCTCAAGGTTCGACTCCCACGGGAGGTGGATCGCTGTCAAGTGAATGTTGTTCGCATGAGCCCATTCCCAGATGCTGACTGCCATGGGGCATAGAGGATGGTGCCACCCAGATTGTTGATATACATGCTGGTGGAGTCTTGCCGCTGATGAGGGGCAGGAAGGCCTTGAGAGCCAGCCAAATGGCCTTCAGCTCTAGCCAATTGATATGAGCCTCTTGTTCCTGAAGAGACCAAACTCCATGGACACTGTGGTTGTCCAGAATAGCTCCCCAGCCCTCCAGGGACGAGTCTGTGGTGATGGTAACCTGTGGTGCAGGTTGACTGAAGGGCCTGTCTATCCTCAAGTTGACAAGATCCTGGGGGCGAAAAGGAGAAATGCTGACAAGTTCTGATTGGGAACCCCGCTCCGGACTCCATAAGGCTGCGGAGTGCAGCTGTAATCTCGTTTCTAGCCTTGTGTAAGGTACTGCCAGAAGACACGCCGCCATGATACCCAAGAGGTGCTGGTACCACTACACTGATGTCTCCTCTCTGTTGGGAAAAAGAGTCATAGCCCTCTTTATGGCGATTATCTTGTCCTCCGAGGGAAAGACATGATACCCAGGACTCTGCGCCGGCTCGAGCTGGGACTTCTTGAGATGGATGGAAAATACCAATTCGTGTAGCGTATTCATGAGGATGGAGGAGGTGTGCTGGACCGCCTCCTGGGATCTCGCCCCTACGAGCCAATAGGCTAGATACGGTTAAACATGGTGCCCTTGAGCTCTGAGGAGGGCCGCCACTGCATTCATAGGCCTGGTAAAGACCCTGGGGGCTGAATTGAGGCCAAATGGTAAAACCTTGTATTGGAAGTGGAAGTCCATGATCCTGAACCTCAGGAAGGACCGATGGGGCTGCCAAATCAGGACGTGTAAATAAGCTTCCTTCAGATCCAGGGAGCACATCCAATATCCCATGCAGTGTCTCCGCAATAAGCGCTGGGGTAACCATCTTGAACTTTTGAAGTGGGAGGGAAAGGTTCAGGGTGGATAGGTCCAACACAACTCTCAGGCCAGCCTGGTTCTTCTTGTGTATGGCGAAAATTCTGCAGTAGAAGCCCATGTCCCACTGGGAGGCTGTGACTTCTTCCACTGCTGGACTTTGGACAAGTGAGCAAATCTCTGCCAACAGAGTTGTTGTCCCAATCTGTGGGAGTGGAGGAGGGGAGGGGAAGGGAGGAGAGTGAGGGAATGGTATCGGTAGCCCGTGGACACTACTGATAGGACCCAGGGGTCCACGAACCTCGTGCACCAATGCTGTGTGTGAAGGGCAAGCCTTCCCCCCATCAGAGACATGTGGACCCAGAGGGGAGTGTCGTACCTTTTTTCCCTCTGAGGCTGGGGCAGAGGAGGGGGGACTAAAAGAAGCCCTTATTCCCCACCTAGTGCTGTTTGCGGCGGTGTTGACTTGGAGACCGGTCCGGCTGCCAGGACCATCATCCTGGAAGTCCTGGAACCAGCCGAAGGCCCGCACCTTGTCAGAACTCTGGTGCGTCTGGCTGTACGCCTTGGGCGTGGACTTTGTGAGGATATAGAAGGAAAGGGAACTGTTTATATCAAGCTCCTCATCAGTGGTGGAATGAAAGGGGTCACTACCCTCGAACAGAAGGTCCAATATGTGTTCCTGGACGTCCAGGTTGTATTTGGTAGCCCATAGCCAGACAGTCCTTCTCATATCCATGGCGAAGCAGATGGCACTGTCTGAGGTGTCTATATGCACCACTGTGGACTCTATAATGTCTTGATCCACCATCTTTGCTTCTCCTAGCCCCGCCTTGAAACGTGCCCGACTGGGCACCGGAAGTTCCGGAAGGAAGTCGGCTATTTCCTGCCAAAGCCTCTGGTTAAGGGCTGCGTGCATGGCATCCACATTAGACTGACAAAGGTGCCATACGCCTCTAAAATCGTCTCCTCCTTGCCTAGCGCGCAGAGGACTAGGTGGCCGAAGAGGACTGCGGCTTCAAGTAGATAAGATCCTGCAGCAATCACAGAGGAGTGTGGTTGTGGGTGCGCAGAGAGCAAGAGTGTATCCCCCCCCTCCAGCTGCCTGTACTTGGTGTTGAGGCGCCAGTTCATGGGCTGCAGCAAATATGGTTTAAAGGCATGGTCTAGTAAAAATTGTTATTGTCCCTACGGGTCGGCCATGTTTTTTTAAGCCTAAGTGGCTCGATTTTAGAAAACTTTCCTATGGACCTTACCCGAGTTTTCCTCCATTGAACGCATGCGAAAACAAGCACCAGGGAGCCGCCATTTTCTGATAATCCTATCTTTTCCCCGATCACCCTGGCTGACCTGCTTTTGCGGCACTAAATCAATTCCCCCGTCCCTGAGCCTGTCATCAGCAGACTCGTACCGCCCATTTCCCAACGCCAAAGCACGTCTCGCGTTAACATTCGCTGCGCTTCAGCTAATGACGTGTCGCCATGGAAATGGCAGGACGCCTCGCTCCTCAATAAGTATAAACAGACCGTTTCACAACACACAGCAGCCGATTTTCGATTCCATTCCTCTCTCTGTGTTACTTTGAGTATTCTGTAACTCGTTTCAGTGCTCTGGTCAGCTACCTTCGCCGCTTGTAGCCCGTGTGAACAGATACCAGTACCACCGCTATAAATTAATTTAGTTTGTTTAACACACAATGGCTACAATAATGCCCTACATGTACGAGCCCGAGTATACCGAGGAGGAACTACTGGAAAGGGAAGCACGCGAAAACGATGGGGATTCGGACGGCAGTTGGCAGGACGAATCAACAGATGAAGAGCCTGGGCCTAGTCGAATGGACGGCGTCTCCACCTGGTGCACATGCAATCGGTGTAAGCTAATGCCAACCGAGGACGAGAACTGCTGCTGCCGAGAAAACTCGGGATGCCTGGCCTACATTTCGGAAGTCGAGCCACGACCGCAATGCATCACCGAGCTGCCAGACTTCAGAGCAGCCTGCCTCACACGGGCCGTGTTGAGAATAATGATGGTGCTTATGCACGAACTTCGAGCAACTGTTCGTCCTCGTAATCCGAGTATCGAGTAAGTATACTCTGCTTGTCATGCCACTCCTATTTCATGGTCTTCTACTATATCCAAAATTATATCTACATATCATTGTAACGCATGTAAGTCGTTGAATAGTGTGCATTGTCTAGATAGCATTTGTCCGTGTAAAATGCCATTAGTTACAAGAATTGTCATTGACAACAAACGTTTATTGAACCTATCTTGGTCATTTAAAAACAGTTTGTTTCATTCCTTTTCACAGGTGGTACAGGCTGGTGGCATATCGTTCCTTTACATGGTGGCTTCACGGGAGGCTTGGACACCGCGTTCGAAGAGTGATACCCGCCTGTGCCGTTCGTGCCATTAGAGAAACGTTCCCGAGTGACAGCGGTCAGTACAGGGGATTTTCTCTCGCTGTGCTGCAACCTGACCTGTATAATCTTTAAAGTCTTGTATTTTTGTGTCATGAAAATAAGATACAAAATAAAACACCACATATATTTTAACAACGGTTGTCTCGATTTTTTAAATGAATCAAGTGTCTCTCCATTCAAGGATGGACGTCAGACATCTGTGCTCCGAATGGGTGAAGGTATGGTTGCTGTGAAGCAGGGTGGTCAGTATCTATCTAAGCTAACATAACATATTCTCGATAATGCATGCACTAAAACACAAGTCTTTCAGTAGGTTATGTCTCTATAAAAGTCACACATATATCTATACTAACATTTACCATTGGATTATACAGTCTTGACCACTATAATACACCGGTTGAAGTGTGGGTCTGTGCTCACAAGAATCTCCGGTATGTGGCATTTGTTAATGATAAGCAACGATATACTGATGCGCGCTGGCATGGGGGGGCTGTGACGGGCGCGAACGGCCAAGGTGCCAAACTGCATGTACACTCCAAAAGGTGTCCCACGCCAAGGGGCCCATCGGTCACATGGCCTCCTCAGACCCCGTGTCTCCAGGCAGGCCTCCCCTGAGGCAGGCCGCCCCCCTGCAATCCACATAAGTGTGTCTCCATTCAGCAGTCTTCCTGTGCCTTATCTGCACGCCCCAGGCCCATCCATCCCACCCCCCTGTATCAAAGGCGGTTCACACCCGGGGATGAGCGCTGGCATGGGGGGCTGTCAGGGGCGCGAAAGGCCAAGGTGCCAAACTGCATGTACACTTCAAAAGGTGTCCCACGCCAAGGGGCCATCGGTCACATGGCCTCCTCAGACCCCGTGTCTCCAGGCAGGCCTCCCCTGAGGCAGGCCGCCCCCCTAATACCACGACATACATATGTCATTCATTCACAAACACACCCCAGTTTCTAATACTTTAAAAACCACTCGATATGTCTCATGAGAACATCTTTGTGCTTTGCAAGTCAACTCTTGAACGTGCTACCTGGGAACCACCGAGATCTATGCTAATCTGCTCGTCGTCGTGCTATCCGTGAACTTCTGTGACCGCTTCGAGCATACCCATCAGTGCGCTACCTGTGGCCATCCACCTATTCTGCCGCAACATACTGCTCTGCTTGCTGAATCCAACTGTTTGTTGGTCAAGGTAAGGCCATGTATCCTGGTCATATTTCGCAGATTTTTAAATTTCTATCTATTTTCGAGTAGAGTACACAATAGTGCTATGTTCATTGGTCTCATTGCTATTGACTTGAGTTTCCATTGCTATGCTATCAATAGATCTATTTATTTTCATCTGACTATTGTGATTGAATTGCATCCTTCAGGAGTCCAGTCAATAATGTTAGCATGTTTCCTTCTCGTGCAAGACAGAACATCCAAGGGACGAGTCACATGTTCAGATTTCAGTCACATCAATTATACATTTCTGCAACTTATGCAAATACTAAGCCGCACATAATTAACTGGTATTGTTCCTGCGACCAAAACAAATCTTGCATTGATCATTGTATGATTCATTTACTTTTGTATCAAATCTTTACTCTTGAAGATTGTATAATAATGTCGATATTTACTTTTCAGATTTATCAACAATGCCTGTCTGTTCGATTAGCGTTTGCCCTTCGAAGACCCATGCGAAATCTGAAGGAACTACAATGCATGTATTCCCGAAAACTGTTGATCGAATAAGAGAATGGGTCAGACATTGCGGATATCCACTGGATGAGCTGGAAAGTAGAGTCCAACTAGTCTTAGAGGACAAGAGGGGTGATCGATACCGCATCTGCAGCCGGCACTTTTCCTTGGACATGTACACAACATCTTGGGTAACAAAGAAGAATAAACGGCGAACGACACGGAAATTGCGCGAAAATGCTATTCCCACTCTATTCGTCCACATTCCGCCACCGGTGAGTCAAGTGTCCGGATTTAGCTTTCGGCCTTGGGGTAGTGTGTAGCCGAATGGATTAATAGATATTGTAGGTGTTCTATCCCTTGTAATAATTTCGATATTGATATGAGTGTATAGTTTTTTTGAATAATGACATTTATCAATATATTCTTTTTCGATTTCATAACCCACAAACGCAATGTATATATATATATGGGGACAGGGAACTGTGCTGTATTGAGCATTTTTCAAGTATTCTGTCGGCTTACATGGCTATTTTTAATATTGGCATTTCATTATCAATCATTAATTGACCTTTACAACTTCTTGACTATCCCTTGAATCTGAAGCAAGAACATTCTACATCCTTGACGTGGTCGCAGTTATCAACCACTTCTAGCGCGTATCAGGTAATCTTACTAGGCTAATCCGCTACATACTTGTTTTATGCATGTCAAGTAATAGTTTTATTCTATCGTGTAATTATTTTATCGAATGTTTGGTTAGTGCTTTCCAATTGATATACACCTTAGTTATCGTCCACTGGTGTTTGTTTTCAGTTATAATTAGTGTTATCCATACTAATGCAAGCACTGTCTTTCAGGGAGATGCTGAAGCGTCCGCCACATCTACAACATTTCTAGATGTTTTTCTACAGCAGGAGGTATGGATACTGACAGCTCCATCGAGCGTCATCATCAGAGCTGGAATTCTTGTCGTTTGATTGCTCTACACAATGTTTCATTCGTGGTTAGCCGTTGATATGTACCTGTGCTGTCGACCCCAGGTGTGTGTTATGTTTTCACAATTGTAATCCTCACTAATGCAAGTACTATGTTTTAGGCAGTTGATGGAGCGTCAACCCCTGCACTTGATGCAGAGCCTGACATTCAAGTATACGAATCGGCGCAACAGCTTTCGGAAGTGCGCACTACATTTGCAACATCCATAGATATTCTTCAGCAGCACGAGGTATGGATAATGACAGCTCCATCATGCATGATCATATAACGTGATTACATTTGCTATACTTTCTTCCCTATTAACGCAAGTGCTGTTTCAGGGAGACGACGAAGCTTCCACCACAATCAGAACATCTCATTTAGATGATGCAGATGTAAATGAATCGTTGAAATAAGTCGATGAAATGTGATCATATTTGGATTTTCCTTGATTCTTTTGGACAATGCATCATTTGCGGTTATCTCTTTATATGTACCTGTGCCGTCGACCCCAAGTGTGTGTTGTGTTTCCAATATTGAAAAGCATACTAATGCAAGTACTGTGTTTCAGGGAGATGCGGATGCCTCCTCTCCAATACATCCATTCATGGCAGTCCATGCAGAGCCAGAGGTATGGATACTGACAGTTCCATCGAAATAGATGATCACTGGTCGAATACTTGTTGCACACAAGGTTTAAATCGTATTTGGCTATTGAGATGTACCTGTGTGTTCGTCCTCACGTGTGTTTTATGCTAACAATATTTTGATACATAGTAATGAAAGTACTATGTTTCAGGGAGACGATGGAGCCTCAGTCCTGGCTGTCTATGCGGATACAGAAAATATAGTCGTTGCAGCGCAAGAGGAAGGGAGGACATGCGGAAACGAATCGGAGCTACAGCGTGCAGATGTTGAAGGTCCAGTCAAAAAAGTTGCAAAGAAAAAAAAACAAAAAAAAGGTTAGTTACAAACAGTTCATAACTTTAAAAAAATGTTTGTGCTGGGGACTATTTTATGTTTTTTTCCAGTCAATTCTACTACACTCCATCTTGTGTTTAAACTGAACATCCCTTTTCAAATCTCTCCTCCAGTTACCCGTGGGTGTCAGAACTATACATACACAGACAGTGAAGCGAATGAGAGATGTGGCTTGCCAGACCGTGTACACTATGGAGGAACTATTAATTGAGGCGAGACGTGTTCAGGCTCGAGATGCTCATGTCCAATGGCCAGAACATGAATTAATTGCGTTTGGAGACTACAGCAAAGTTGCATTGGACCATAGCTACAGTGCGACCGCACCACCACAAGAAGATGTTATTGAATGTATTGAAGATAGCTCTGAAGTAGTTGCAGATCAATTTACACAATCTACACCCGCCAAAAATTTGCCACCAAAAAACCTGTCGACATTGTTGTGTTCTCCCATCAATGTCGAAGTAATAGTTGTTGAAATGACAGAATGAACCAGCCGCAGCATCCATAGACGCATCAGAACTTGATATCAGCGATATTACTTACCAATGTGTTGAAATCTCCACAACGTCAAAGGCCGAAACAACGTTGACGCAGGATGACAGTCTAATGAAAGAGAGCAAATACATTGTATTCGACAGTTGTTTGATGGAAATTATAAGTATGCTGAAATGTGTGCATTCCATTAGAGGGAAAGTATGTGGGAAGCCATTGATTAATGTGACTCGTCAAATAAAAGGCAGTAACGTCAAAATAAATGCCGCCTGTAGATTAAATCATAGGTTCTCATGGTCTGCACAACCGATGCTGGGGAAACTGCCAGCAGGCAATCTACTGTGTGCAGCTGCATCACTTTTTAGTGGCTCCAGTTTTAGAAAGTTAGAGGCTTTCTTTCAGTTTGTGGGACTCCATTTCATTTCTAAAGCGCTGTACTACACATACCAACGTGATTATCTGTTTCCAGCCATTAGTGATGCTTGGAAAATTGAAAAATTGTCTCTAGCAAGTACATTCGAAGGCAAACGATTCAGGCTAGCCGGCGATAGACAGTGCGACAGCCCTAGATTTTCTGCCAAGTACTGCACCTACCACTTTTAGGACATAGATAGTAAGAAAATTGTGAGTTCGGTGGTCGTGCAGGTAACACAATGTACATCCTCAGTGGCCATGGAGAAACTAGGTTTTATAAAATCAGTTGAATATCTACAATCGAGGGAAATGCACATCGACCCCATAGCCACGGATAGACACGTTTCAATTGCCAAGACAATGAGAGAGCAGTTCCCACATATTAAACATCAATTTAACGTATGGCATCTTGCTAAATCAATCAATAAGAAAATCTCGGCTGCAGGTAAAAAAAAAAAAAAAGGTTTTGAAAGTATTTTGCAGTGGTCACATTCTATCACCAACCATCTTTGGTGGAGCTCAAAAACTTTTGAGGGGTCAGTGGAAATACTACTTCACCGCTAGACAGCAAATGAACATTTCCACCAATGTGAACATGGCCCTTTGTCCCCAGAGGAGGCACGGAAGAAGAAGTGGTTGATTCCATCTTCACCGACACACAAAGCCATTGAGAAGATTGTTTGACAAAACTCAATCAAGAGATTTGAGAGGACTGACAGGATTCTGTCACACAGGAGATTTGGAGGTGTTCCACAATATGTGCCTAAAGTACAGGCCAAAGCGCTTGCATTTTAGCTTTCGGGGCATGAAACATCGCACTCTACTAGCGGTCTTGGCCCATAACAGCAATGTCGGACGTGAACAATCTAGGACTAGGGGTAAAGTAAGGATGCCTCGCTACACTAGGGCGTTTTCAAAACGAAGTAAGCAATGGGTGATGAAACCAGTCTATGATGAAATGCAGTTCGACTTTGTGAAAGGCCTTATTGTTGCTGTGTTAGAGAAGCACAGATATGGAATTTTGGACGTTTCAGTGCAGAGCAGTGATCCATTGCCACCGAACATTGCGACTGTGCCATGCCCACCCGAAGCACAGCTGATTGTGAAGTACAAATCCCGGTTTAAATAATTGCAATACGATTGTCTTTTTGTAAATAAATGTTATTGTACAGTGTACCTGTAACCCTAACCCCTACCTTCACCATCATGGGTGGCGATCAAGCTGGGTGTCATCTTTGAATTCTCTCTATTCACCTCATATATGTGTATGTATATATTTTTCTCATGTCTCATCTCATGTAAATGTAAATGCTGCGCACTGTTAACGGAGTGGAGGCTTGCGTATTGCAAATAATAAAACAAACAATAAATCTCACTTTTAACTCAACTCCTGTGGTACTTTATACTTTCCCTGACCTTCCGCCAAAAATTAAATGTCTCAATTTGGGCTGCGAAGCTCGCAGACAACGGGGACAAAATTGGGGCACTTAGAACGCGCCAGCCAAGCGGCCCGTGGCATTTGGGAGAGAAGCCAGTTCGCATTTGCACATTGAGGCGCACTACATAGACGGATTCTAAACTTCAAGTTCTCACAGATGCCTATACTACGTGATGTTGCAAATAAAGAATGCGAAGGACAGCGCCCAGATGAGGCCCACAAGTCGCACTGGAAGTATAAGGGTCTATTGTTTTTTGACCTTGAGACAGGGACCATGCCGAAAGAACTAGATTTGAAGGGAGTGCGCAATAACGTAAGACGATAAGGCAGAAAATTCAGAAACTAGACCGAGTTTCATTTTAGTTCAGTTTACGAAAAATCATTGTCAAGAGCACGGTCCGTTTTACAGACTGCATTACGAAGAGACACAATGGAAATTTCAAATATAATGTAAGTAAATCTTTACACGCTTTTATACCGGATTGAAGATTTAATGAATGGATGCATGAATAAATGAATGAATGAAGCGCTAGGAAAAGCAAGTAAAACTGTTCGTAGTGGGCACATGGGCATGCAGGTGCACTGGTCTCACCGATCTCGGTCCTTGGCCCAGCCACTTTTCCCTGCACTGCCTACCTGCACTATGGGACTGTCTCTGTATCCTTCAGCCCCTTCTCCCGGCATTTACTTTGCACTTGCCACCAGCTGGCCCTATTATTTAATTTGTATTCAACTAACCATGTACAGCCCTTCCCCATGCGCGATCAGAAAGACACCTGGCCTAGTAGGATCGTTGTCTGTCTGCCCTTGTTCCCCACCTGCCTCGTCACGCCTAGAAACACTTGAGTACAGGCACGTTACAAATGCCATATCATATATCATATCATTCCTCACGCATGCAGACTGTCGTTTATCATTGTGTGTTTGCCTCGATTTATCTCGTTACTTTTCGCATTGATTTTAGAGCCGAACATACTCCATTGAACTATCCTTGCAAGCAAATAGTTTCTGATCAGCCGTAATAAATAAAATGAGTAATATTAATGAAGTTCGGCTAGCGAGACTAATTATCATTTTTTTGTTTTCATAACAGGTATTTGATCCCTTTCTGCCACTGCCACCTGTTTGAGACACCGGCGGATGGATTCCTCAGCAGACACCTGCAGCTTCGTGTCAACAACTGGAGCACGATCACCATATTATGGGACGATCGCCAAGGGCCCACATGCCCTTACGCTGTACTAGTGGCTAGAAGCAACATATCAACCTTTACGCTGGCCTAGTGCCTACTTGATGGAACAGCCTTGCGGTTCACCGTGCTTCCAAAGTGATTCTTTTTATGAAAATGAACACCCTGTGTACCATAAAGGAACAGCGCGTGACTCAAGATGAAACGGAACAGTTATTGCGGATACAGATAAAAGAAAATAAATGGCTTCCGGAGTTCATATGTCAATTGCTGAATATTCTCTAAACATTTAATGTCAAATAAACGTACTTTACCAAAAGTACCGTGTTGCTGTTTCATTTTAAAGTACAGTTTCATATTCCGAATTGTGGCGCGCTGTGTTGTGAGTTGATCTGCGTTGGTTTCCGGGTTCTGTGTGGAGTCGCGCAGAAGACGACTGGGCGCGTTTGCCTACGCAGCACAGTAACGTCACGGGGAGAGGCGGGGAATATGAATGTTTTGATAATGTCAGGCTCAGGGGCGGGGGAATCGATTTAGTGCCGCAAAAGCAGGTCAGCCAGGGTTATCGGGGGAAAAGATAGGATTATCAGAAAATGGCGGTCCCTGGTGCTTGTTTTCGCGTGCGTTCAACGGACGAAAACTCGGGTAAGGTCCATAGGAAAGTTTTCTAAAATCGAGCCACTAAGGCTTAAAAAAACATGGCCGACCCGTAGGGACAATAAAACATTTTACTAGACCATGCCTTTAAGCCAGCCCTTGTTGGCCAAGGCTACAAAGTCTTTTCGCATCGGAATCCCTGTTCTAGCCGCGGTGCATAGAGTGAGGATCTCCGCCAGGATACCCGCCCCCACTGTTAGACCTCAAGTTGTGGAAGGCCCAAGTACTCGGCTAGGCCTGCGAGCCGGTCATGGAACGCCTCGGCCGTTGAGTGTTGGGGTCCTCCTCCTCATTAGTGTCCACCAAGGTGTCCTGCTGGTCCGGAGCGGGTGGAGGAGTACTGGGTGCCGAGGGCTGAGATGTGCTGACCGGAGCCTGAGGCTGGAAGTGGTATCACTTGGGGAACTGGAGGCACAGGCACCAGCTCTGTGGTTTATGGAGCTGGCAGCTGGGGCTGCGCTGGGACCAGAGGTGCCAAAGCCACAGGCAGGTTGAGTGGAGGCAGCATGTCCTTCATCGCATCCCGAAGGATGGCTCCTATATGCGGGGATCCCATAAGCATCAGGAATGTCTCAAAAAACCTGTCTACACAGGACGGTGGGGCGCTAAGTGGCCTGGGTGGAAGAGCAGGACTCTGAGGCTGCTGAGGCCTGGGCATACTCTGCCCCATCTGCTGGGTGCATCTACCCTGCGATGTTGAAGGATATACTGAAGGCCACGTACCTGGTGAAAGACCAGTCCCACCTTGAAACTCGTTCTACCACCTGCTCCGTGAAGGGTGGTGGTGTTGGACGAGCGGCCATCTTTTGTCGAGCTGCATGCCAGGTGCCTGTGTTGTGGTGCTTGCTGCGTCGGGCCCAGCCTCCTCCAGTACTCTTGGTGTATGAGGCCTACACTGCACCTCAGGCCGGGGCCTGGTAAGCGCCCTGCCCTCGGCTGTGTCGGCGGTAGTGCTGCATACAGGCACCCCCTCAGACATTTGTCTGTTAGTAGGGCATAGCCCCTCAGGTCAAGAACCGGTAAAAGAACCTTGCGGCCCCTTAGCAGCCTCACCAGTAGAATACCGAGAACCCCTCGGCCGGGCGACCAGTAGCTGACAGAACCTCGGTACCTGTACTGATGAAAAGAGAGGCCCTACCTTGGGCCGTGACTTGTGTCTGACAAAGTTCTTCAAGTCGTCTGGAGGTGATCGTTAGAAGAACTCTCTCCAATAAGCTAACCTGTTCTTCAGAGCGTGCGGGGTAAGCGCGTTGCACGTGGTCGGGGCCAAGGCAGCGGAAGCAAAGTGCGCGGGGGTCGGACGTGGGGGGTGGTGGAGGAGGGAGGAAAGAGCCCGTCACAGGCTGGGCACCTTCTGAAGCCCAAGGGTGTCGACATGCGCCGGGGGGAGAGCAGCGTGGCACCAGAGGTCAAGAGACAACAAGACAGTATCTGGGGAAGAGCATGTGGAATTACAAGGCCAAAGTTAAACATTTGTACACACTTATAAAAAAAATATTCCCATTAGGAATTGGACTGATTTTAGTCCAACTTCAAAAAATAGGAAGTAAAACACTTCTTCTTCCGAATCTCATCTGGAGCACTGGTTTCAAGTAAAGGTGCAGAGGCATTGGGATGGAAATTGCTAAGGGGCAGAAGCTCCCAAGAGGGAGAAGTAGGGTTGAGGCGACATGAAAAACAACTGTTAGAGCATTGGATGGGTTCTAAGGCCCAGACTATCGCAGTATGGCAGTCAGGATGGACATAAAGAGATGGGATCAGGTGGTCTACAAGAACAGGGGTTTGTATGTTTATTGATTTATAAAGCGCACCACACCCTGGGGTATCTGGGTGCATTACACATAGTTTTGTTGGTTACATTGCATAGATAAATAAATTACAGGTGATAAAATGCAATACACAAATGTACACTACAATACATTACAATAACATTTTCTGCAGCTTGGGAACCAATACATTACAGTGTCAAGGCAGGTATGGTGTGGTGTTCTGCGGGCAAGGAAGCAGGTGCATTGCAAGGACGCATCAGGTATAGCATCAGAAAAGTGTGAGACACAGTAGGTTAGATATCATTTTTTGAGGTAGGTTAGACATCATTCATAACGAACCAGATTTGTTTGTTTTTTTCCTAAAGCTTTGGAAGGTCTGATCAGTTCGCAGATGCAGAGGGAGGGCATTCCAGAATTGAGCGGCCTGAGCAGGGAAGCATTTACCGCCAGCCCTTTTCAAGTTGAATCTGGGAGCTAGGATGCAGTAGGAGTTATCTGCCCTTGTCAGCCTTAGTGAAGTTCTTGTAATGTTTTTTCCTCTTAGATGCTGCATTGTTGGGGCATTTATGTGTAAAGGAAACTATTTTGAATTGCATCCTGTCCTTGTTGGAAAGCCATTTGTGCCTTCTTCTAGCCTCCGAAATGTTTTCTCTCCTCGGGATGCTTAGTGCTGTTCTGAGAGCATTATTTTGTAATATTTGGAGTTTGTTTGTGATACTTTTCTAGCTCCTGCATAGAGGGCATTGCAATAATCGAGTTTAGAGAGGATTAAGGCTTTCGATAATGTGGTACAACTCTTTGTAGATGAGTATGTTTGCAAGCATGAATCAGCTTGCAAGTGTACGCTGTTGCAGAGGCCATCACATTAACTTGTTTGCCCATGTTTAGGGTAGAATCTAAATAGAATCCTAACGTTTTAGTTTCCTTAGCAACTTTGATGACAATGCCGTTGATATTGAATGAGAAGTATTGATCGTCAAGTTTATTGAGGTTAGTTTGGGCTCCTAGGATCAGGATCTCCGCCTTATTCAAGCAGAAGCTATGGAAAGCCATCCATGCCTGAATGATTAGATACATTTTGTTGACTAAGGCAAGGTCTGTGTCGTAGTTGCCCGAGAGAGGTAGGAGTTTCTGGGCGTTATCAGCATAGTTAGTGTAGATGACACCCAGAGGATCCAGGTCGTCAAAGAAGGGCTTCGCAAATACATTATACATGATCAGTGAGATGCAAGAGCCCTGCGATACTCCGCATGTAATGAGGGGGGGGGGGAACGGATCAGCCGCAGCCGATGGGGGTTTGGGGGGTACTCATTGACCTATTGCTGAGAAAGGATTGGATCCAGTCTGAGGCTTCTTGGGAGAAGTTGGCCGCAGAAGACAGGTGTTTAGGGCACATTGCCGGTTATCTTTGAGTTGGTCGATTTGCATTTTCAGATCTATCAAGGCAGTTTGTGCGCCATGAAGTGGTCTAAAACCAGATTGTCTTAATCCAATGAGGTTATTGGTCTCTAAATACCGCAGAATCTGGAGGAATGTAGCTTTATTATTTTAAGTAATAACAGGACCGTAGTGATATGCCTATAGTTGGTTGGAATAGATGGGTTCAATGTTGATTTCTTTAGCAATGGCAGAACCCATGCATCCTTAAGGTTTGTAAAGCTGTCCAAAGTGAAGGGCAGTCAAAGAAAAGGACAATTCCTGTTTGGATCTGTTCAGACCAGGAGGACCCAGGGTCCGACTAGGGGTATCACAGTATTAGTTTTATGACGGTACAATAACCTTCTTGCCAAATGACGGTATATCATGGTTATCGCGGTATAGCAGGTGGAGTTAACTAATCTTAAATATTTTCTAAAAGGTCATAAATTGTCAGATTATTCATCACAAACAAAACCAGGCACTTAGGGCCAGAATTGGGCTTTTCAACATACTTTCCACTGAAATGCCACCCCTTGCTTCCACCATACACAAACACACGTGTGGAGAGGAGGAGGAGGGGAGGGGGGAGCCCTGCTGCGACTGGCAAAGCAAACTGAATAGCTTTTCTTAAGTGGTCATTTAGGCTTTTAGCTCCCCCACTGGCTACTGGTGAAGATGAACATGTTGCCATCTTGATTACCTGCATGCCACAGATCAAGGGAGCCTGATGGTAGTATACGCTTGTGCACATGCGCGCGCACACACACTCTCTTTACGTTACAGCCTTTAGTTTACTTCCGGGCCAAAAGGTGTTCAGTAATCATGGACATGTTACCCTTTGGTATGGCAGCAGGGAATACCCACAGAGATGAGTACATTTCGCAGTGTGACTTATTATATGTAAATTCAATGATAGAACCAGGGAAATCCCCCATTGTCATATGTTTAGAAAACATTATCCATTATAAATATATAAACCCCAAAGCCACCAACCCAAAGTCCCAGTTTCCAAATCAGATTGAAAAGCACACTTAACGGTATAAACAATGTGACGGTTATTATTGTTCAATTAATTGGTTCATGGTATCTTTAACGGTATACCGTAATACCGTTACATCCCTAGGTCTGACCCCCTGCTAAAACAGCAGGTAAGCATGCACCAACATGTGTTTACACCCTCTGTCCCCACAGGCCATCCCCACCCTCTCTGCCCCCCCCCCCCGCGTGTTGTTCCCTTGTTCCCCACACCCTTCCCGCACACAGGAGTCTGTTCCGATACATTCTGGTTCCACCATCAAAATCTTGTGGCCAATGCCGGTATTTACTTTTATGGACTTAATTGATTCACGGTGCGTCACCCTTTCTCAACTCTCATGTCGGACTTCCTTTGCATCTTGTACTCATGGTGGCCTTGAATCATGCCGTTCCCAGTTTCATCTTGTATCCTGGCTTGCAACATATTACTACTGACTTATGCAATTGTATTCGCTCTCTCCTCTTTCTTCTCCACTCTTTGACAGCTTAATCTGTTCTTTCGTCTCCCCTCTCCCTTTTCCTATCTTCTCCCTTCCTCCCCTTACTTTCTTCTATGCACTTACTCTTATCAGAATTGTCCCTGGAACTTTTATGATAGCAACCTTGTCTGTCGCCCCCCCCATCCCCTTACTGTCCCCCACCCCCTCCCACACTATCTGAAACGTTGTCAGGCCTAGTACGATAGTCGCTTGTTTTGTTCCTCCCCTCCCTTTCTGCACCCCTCTCCCTCGCCTTTTTTTTTCTTCTCCGGCTCTACCAGAAATGTCGTCAGGCCTAGTACGGTAGTCGCCTGTGTGTTTCCATTTCCTTCCCACTCTCCCCCCTCCCTTCCTTATCTTTGTCTTAGCTCTTGCACTATCTGAAATGTCGTCAGGCCGAGTACGATAGTTAATTTCATATCCTTACTGTTCATGGCCTGTAAGAATGTCATTGTATTTTCCCTTGTGCCCTCCCTTGCCTTGAAGCATTTTGAAACACATTATGTATAGGCGCTATATAAATAAACTATCATATCATATCATACATTGCAAGTGCGAAATAAGGCATTTATTAGTTTGGTGATAAATGGCGCCAGGTCTCTGGCAGCTTCTTTGATTATTTGGGCAAGGCAGATATCGCCCTGGCATCTTGAGGGTTTAAGCGATGCAATGATCTTTTCGACCTCCGAGGTAGTAACTTAAGCAAATTTAAATTCCTGTGGCAGATTAGGTGAGTGTCTTTGAGTTCTACGGTCGTCAACTGATTTAGAGAGGTTAAGCCTTAAGGGACCGGCACCGTTCATACCGGGCTGCCACATTACAAGTTCTGCAGCGGGTCCCGCTCTGTACGGCTAGCAGAACAGTATGCCTTTTTGCTGCTATTTTATTTTGGAGTGTGACAATTTTGTTAGCTAGAGCATTTTGGATGTTCGTGCACCATACCTTATCTTTTGGGCAAGAATCATCAGGGGGAATAGGAGATTCCATTTCCCTCAGGATCACAAAGAGTTCCTTCATACTAGAACTGGCTTTATGAATCCTATCATTATAGGTTTCACGTTTAGTTAGTATTTCCGCTTTGTATTTGGCCGATATTTCATTCACAATGTGTTTGTTTTCTTTAGATGGCACATTTCTCCAGAAGGCTTCCAGTTTTCACTTCTCTGACCTCAGAGCTTTTAACTGGGGGGTAAACCATGTGTTAAGGTGGGCTTTAGGTTTGCTTTTCCGCAATTCGAGTGGGGCAATGGAGTTTAAAGCTTGGGTAATAGTAGCGTTATAAAGGTCTGCTAGTTCAGTAGGGTCTAGTGATTTATGCGAAGAGTTCAGGGGGCAGCAGGAGAGGAAAGAGCTCATCAGTAGTAATGTTCAGTTTGTCCCTGGTGAGGAGAGGTGGAGCTATCAAGTTTGGCTTGCTAGCTGCTTGCTTGGCAATGGTAGTGAAGGATACTAGATAGTGGTCGGTCCAGGTCTGTGGATCAATTGGATGTGACAGAGGTCTTGCAACGGTGGTCAGCTACCCAATCTAGTATTCTGCCTATCTCATGGGCCTCCTCCTTTTCTCATACATCAGGGATATAGCTTAACCTCATAACCTTTTGGATGCAAAGGAGCCCTTTTGCAGCCACATGGTCCCAACAAACAATTTCATAGTTGTTACAAAACTTGGCCCTTGGTGTTCCAAGTGCAAGGTAACATGTTCCATTAAATCTTAAACACCAATTGTGGTGGGGGTCATTGGGTGGCTACTTCTGATAAAACGTAATCTTCCGCTCGCTCTGCCCCCAAGGAAAAGGTCAGATGTATTTAGTTTGTCCTATTGAAGTTATTCATTTTCAATATGATGGGAAAAAGATGAATGGGTATAGTACGGCTTTACATCTGCAGGATTGGGCATGTGCGCGGCGGCGTTTCAGAATGAATTCACATGCTTTAATGAAGTATTTAGAGAGCTCACCATTTTCCGTTTTGAACCATGATCAATATATTGCAAACACGAGATACCTGTGCAGTACTGCACTCAATTCGACATGTTGGCAGAAGGTATGATACGAAGGGTCCAGCAATAAATCACTGACTGGTTTAGCCATCAGTCCAATCAACATATCACTCTATGTCCCTCTTATTTCTGCGAGGTAGGGTATTGCTCTCATTCCCTGGACTGCAAACATTGGCAAGATGTTTTTGCAATCAGGAATATGTAAGGAAGGCATTGTTTCAAACAGTGAACACAGACAAGTGATCACAGTTCAAGGGTAGTTTATTGAACTTCAATGGGTTGGTTGAATGCCTATCTAAGCCTAAATATAAGGATGGGAGCAAGCTACGACCATCAAATAACGCAGTCCTAGTGGAGTCTCTTAAAATAAAAGGGCCTATAATAATAAACCTATTGCCAATCCTTACTTCTAAATACAAATGGTTGGGACAATAATGTGTGCAAAAACGAAAGTGTTCACGAAATAATATATGTCAGGATAGTTGAGCAGTTGGCTTCCTTTCGGCACGGGGCAAGGCGACACGTTCGAGCTTCGCACATACTCTGGCGTCTCTGCCACGAGGATACAGTTCAAAGCATTGGTATCGGGGCCTTCTGCCAAAGCCTCTTCTCATTAACAGTTTCTTATTGCATAGGGCCCGTCGTAATAAACAAGCACCAAAGTTCCTTTCTTGTCAGGATTTTCACATTCACAAGTTAGCGTTAACCCATTGTTGACAATTGGTCTCCCTCGATCGGGCTTGGACCATGGATCTCCCTCGTTCGGGCTTGGACCGTGTAATCTCACTTTAAGTTTTCCTCTTTGTATCAAAAATTCAAGACTTTTGAATGTGCGATGGGTTTTGCATAAACCATTGCAGGACCACTTCGATTCACTTCACTTCTCATTCGTGCTCTTCCACTTTTGCTTCTGCCACTTCTTGGCTGGATACCTTATCGATACCTTTGATTGAGCACCCTTGTGGTGCCAGACCACACGGTCACTGGTTTTGTATCTTTCTCCGTTAATGTTCAAACATCCATCAGCAATTAAGCTTTCCTCGTGTCTTTCATCACATGCGTTCCAAACTTCATTCTTGCGCTCTTTATACAAGGCTGGCGCTTACAACCTTGACTTTAAACACAGACCAGTCTTCCATCAGTCTCCCAGCTGTGTGGATCTCTCTGGCGCTGCTTTGATCTTGGAGCCAAGGATGGTACCACGGCAGCTGGTGTTCCCCCCCCCACTTGGTCAGCCAAGCAGGAGGGCCCCGGGTATCTCCGACCACCAATACAGAATTCTTCAGTCTGGTTTCCTGTCCTTACGCTTTCTGATCTGAAAGGTTCTGGAAAGTAATGGTTTCTCACCAGAAAGGTCAATATCTCCCTCCTTGCGCACGCTTCTTGGTTTGCCATCTTTCTTCGTGTGTTCAGCTGCCGTTCGGAAAATATTGTTTCTTCATGTGCTTTGCCTCACTCAGAGTGTGCTCGCATGCTCCACCTTTTATCCGTGTGGGTAAGTTTAATGGAAGTCAGGTTACCAGTAATTGCCCGACCATAGTAGTGGGACATGTCGGGTACAATGCTTGGGTGCGAGTCTGTTTTCTCCCAGAACGGGCTGTCCGTGTGAAAGTTTTTGTGAAGAGAAAGGGGGGTGGTGGGGTAGAGTTCCTAAATATCCTACCGGGTAGGATGGGATAAATGTGTTACAAGGAGGGGTTATACTGCGTCTCGCCATCAGGTGCCCCACTCCCACAAGCCCCCTTACCCAGGTGATCCTCCCGCACTGGTCCACCCCCAGGGTCTGGATCCAAGGGCGATGGCCGTGCCCTGGCCACCTGAGAGAGACACCCATGAGAGGTCCCATTCAACATGGTGGTCTTCATCCCTGCCGAGTCTGGATTTACCAATCCACCTAGTTCCAGAAATGGTAAACAGTTACATATACATATTTGGTCGGTTGTCGGGTGTGGGGCCAGGAAAGTGTGAAGCACCTTTTGGAGGTTAATAATAATTAGCAATGCATTTTTTGTTATAGATACTATAGCAAAAAGCTGCATGGAAGGGGAAGGCAGAGGTTAACCTTCCACCACCAACTGCAACTTAAACGGAGTGCAGTCCATTCATATCATGGAGGCAAAAGCATTTGTGAAGATCGGAACCACCATGTTATTTATGGGCAGGTAGATAGCACAACAGATAGGTGAAATATTTGGAAGAATTGAATATTTGGAAGAATTGTGCTATTAATGATAGAAGCATGAAACATGGGGCACATATACTACATATGGAAAGGTGTAATTTTGGCTATGAGGCAATCCCAGATTTCCCCACACCAACAGTAATGGCAGACATTAAAAATGGCGGCCTTGGGAAATTATTAATCTGCTCTTTTGTATGTTATTTGATGCTTTTACTTCCATATTAAATATGATTTTCCATGCATGTTAAAAATCTTCATAAAAATATATTTTTAAAAAAAGGTTGCAAAAAGTGTAGTGTAATGTGAGAAGAAAAAGAAGATACAAATATGGAGAAAATACATAAGCTGATGAATCCATTCAAGCACGATACTTCTGGACAAATCACAGAAAAAGAGTGGAACAAGTGTTTCATCTGCCAAGAAGACAATTCGGAGGTTCTTCACTGTCCAGCAGAGACCAAGCATGATACAAAGGGAGGGAGCGGAGCGGATTATAAGACAATGTCTGATCTGCTTGTGGGGTTTAGTAATGTTGGGTGTTTTCCAAGGACAATTAGTCTGTCGTGTCAGGATGAAGGTGGAGGTGTTGAGGCAACATTGGTATGACTTAAAGCTCGGTTTCACGAATCATGCAGATTGCTCTTTGCAGCTTTGTTTTATTGAGAAGGAAATATCAGCAGATAATGCTGATTGTTCTACGAAATTCAGCCTTCAGAGTGTTCAAGAAGAAAGCTCTGTGAATACAAAACCAATATGCTTTTTTGTGACATGCCTGCCCCAGCTGGAAGATCATGGTGTACACATACATTAGGGCTTGATACGGAGCCCTTAAACTAGAAGGCACACCCATGCTTGCTAAACTGAGTACAGGCAATCTTATTGCACAAGATGCAATGGACCATATTCATTGCCTCATATTATTATATAATGGAACAAGAGACAACAAAACACCACAAGAAACTGAGATGGACCAAATTAACCATGGTATTGCATATGCAGAACTTGTATCATACATTGGAGATTCTCAAACAGACAATTAAATTGTACTCCTATTTAAACTTGTTGACCTTTACAATCTGTACAGCATGGGGATGAAACAAATTGGTAGTGATCTTTCAGGATGCATAAATTACACAAAACTGAAAACAAAAACAAGATACTTGCTTACTTTTCTGATACAGAAGCACATAAGCAAAGTCATCATGTGATGCTTATATTTAATAGTGGTATGGATCTGCACTGAGCAAAGCAGGTGAATATGATGCAGATAGCGACGTTCATCTTGCTAGAGCAAAGAATTGTGAGAAGAGACATCTTTAAAATGAAAAATCACTTGAACAGGTCATTTGGAAACAAGTGTCAGGAAGACTCCGTGCCAGCATCTGTTAGTACTGGTTGCTATGGTTACGAATGGCCCGAACATTAAAAGCACAGTCAAGCTCTTCAACAAAGTCACGACCAATCCTCACTGTGGCAGTTACTAACGTACAACCTTTTGGCGAGGTGTCAGGAGTATGCGTCTGAAAGAGCCTGCAGGCAAAACTGAGAACAGGAAACTCCTTTGCCCATCTACTTAAGTATTTTAATCCATACAAGAACTCGCAAGCGTGAACTTGTTGAAAGCCTGCACAAGCTCACTTTAAACATATCATACGACCATGTGCTGCACATTTTATCAGAACTTGATAATGAAGTGTCATCACTATCACACAGACATTTTTGTCATTCCTCTTCAGTTAAAAGGAGGGCTCTTCACAACTAGTGCGGTCGACAATATAGACCACACTCCAAGCTCTATCACAGCTGATGACTCTTTGCATGGTACAGGAATATCAATATATCAACCTTCCGATGATCATTTTACAGGGACTGATCGACTAACACCAAAAATCCTTGTGACGAGAAAGTGACCGAGTGCTACACCAGCGTGCTCCCTGTTCCTTCTACGAGAACCATTTGCCCTCTGCCAACAGTAGAAGAGAACCTAGTTGACTACAAAGTTAATTCACAAGATATGGTGAAATACTACACCTGGCTGAAGCATGTAACAGGTTCTGGCTAGTGAGAGCCTAGAAGGGGATGAAATCATCACCTGGGTAGCATACCACGCAAGTCAACAAGAGGAAACTCTCAGATAATAAGTTAACACTTTCAGTGGCCATGATTTGTCATTCAATGGATATTGCGAAGACAGCAGTTAAAGGCCTTAATCTTGGGCAGATGCCAATCATTACGTTTGGCCACTGGCAAAACAAATCCAGTGTAACTAGCCAACAACTCAAAGATGAATTATAATATTTGGTGGGTTACATATTGAGATGGCAGCTCAATGTTCTTGGAAATCTCTCGGATGAAAATGGGTGGACTGAAGCACTTGTTTGGGCTGATATTACCACTGTTCTGTGTCCCATTTCCCCATTTTAAAGCCCGAACACAAAAAAAGACAGATTGTCTTCGGCCAGGTTTGTGTCGACTTTAACATGCCAAAATATGACATACTAGCTCCCCCCCCCCACCCTTTGCCCCCTGCAAGGTGATCCCATGCCCTCTGGTTGTCTCGATAATCGGGGGGGGGCTTAAACCCTCCTCCCCCAAGCCCCACCTTCCCAACCAAACACACTTACTCACTCACTGCCCACACATACGTACACAGATAGACACCAAACATACCTGGTGTGAAAAAAGAAGTGATGTATGTACCCAATTTAGTTTCTGGTCCATCATTTGAAAACTAGAAATCCTTTTGATTACTTTTGTAGGAAAAGGAGATTTCCAGCTCTACATAGAGGCGCTACCCAAGAGGGTTCCCTGGTTCTTTTCCTTGGACCATACTCACTATGCACGTTGCATTCCTGTGCATTTACACGCTATGGTTTCACATAAAAAGCATCACCCTAACAGCTATGCAGGGTAAATTAACGAAAGGTTTGTCACAAAAAAGTCAAACTGTGAATTCTCTGCCATTTATCAGGCCCATGAACAAACGCAATGCAGTCCAATGTGATGGAGGGGCTGTAGGCCTGACAGAAAACCCAACAGCTCTGCATCGTTGGATAGTCTCTGGTCCCGAGATGGCCCCTTAGTTGAGGCATTTAATTCTACAAAGAGGAAGATATGGGAAAAAGATGAGCATCACCAAGAGGCCAACAAGCATTCACAGATGGCTTTTGCAAAAGATAAAGTCCCTTACTCATGAAATACAAGACATTGGAGACCCATTTAGTGAAACCAGCTGGGATCGTGGTACTTGACAGCAGAAATATATTATATCCAGCAGTTGCAGACACATTGCTAATTAGTGAAAGAAATTGGAGTTGACCAGAATGCGTTATATGTCAGCGACAGAATTACTAATCAAACTAAACGTATTGCAGATCCTATTAAGCGGAATAACCCACCCTTTCAGCCGTCCTGCAGTTGGTAAAAAGTCAAGTAAACAGTTCATCACTGAGGAATGACTGCTCACTATTTTCTAGACTCTACATTGTACACAGATATGTAATGGAGAGCTGGATGATTTCTTAAGACACGAAAACCAAGCCGATCTACCAGCACTGTCGAAGTTAGGGAGTCTAAGAACCGGAACAAAATCGGATTTATTGATTTGCCTGAAAGAACTCCCAGAAAAAAAAACACTACTTCCAAACCAACAGCCCAAGCGACAATCCTTATTGGTGCTGCAATTGTCAACATGCTGCAAACTGGATTCGTGAAAAACATTAGAAGATTATGCCTGTACTGTGTTCCTACCCTACTTCAATTCTCAGCCTTAATAGGCTGCTAGGCTAGATATAATCTGAATTGTGTACAGGCCCGACAGCTCGAGTAGTGACATGCAGTAAAAAGGGGGAAAGATGTTCAGAGACGTGTTCAACCAAGAATGCACTTCGCAATTGCCAGGATTTTCTCCGGGTTGATGAAGCCGACCAAATTGTTCTTTTTCCTGGCAAAAACCTTACAGCTATTGACACGAACAAGCAGGAAATTACCACAAATAGTACCAATGTTTTTTTCTATAAATCTTCAAGATCTCTTGGGTCTGGCTCCTGGCTCCATGCTCCCACGAAGAAGCAGAAACTTGTATCCTACTCCATGTACCTGATGCTGTGCAGCAAGGATATAAAGCCAAAATACACAATGCGGACACCAACATAGTTCTCGTCACCACAGCTGATTGCTGTGGAGTTGGGAAGTACTTCTGGTTCTTTGCCGCTCATGAGTTAGCAAGAGCTTTGGGGCCCTGATCGTTGTACTGCCTTACTAACGTCACGCAATTATTTGGTGGGATACTGTGTCCTTTTTTAGAGAAAAAAGCAAGAGACCTGCATGGAACACCTGGAACGCATACAGAGATATCACCTCAGCTTTCCATGTACTGGCTGACCGGCCTAGTCAGCAGGCAGTAGAAGAAATAATGAAGCCATTGGAGAGATTTGTAGTTTTGCTACATGACCGTACTAGCAGCGATTTACATGTCAATGGGACTAGAAACACCCATTTACTGATACTGGCAAAGGTAGCGCAATTGACAATCTACCTCCAAAACAAGATTCGATCACTCTGCATACAATACGAGCTGTCAATCAGGCTGGTCACTTCTGGACCCAAAAGATGGTCACAACAACACAGCTTCCATTGCCAAGTGATTGGGGGCGGGAGATGGAAGTGGATGAGAAATATCCCAGACAACCCTACCAGAGGCTACGGAAGCTTGCAGGGAACTCTTACGATGTGGCTGCAAGAAAGGCTGCACACTACAGTCTGACATGAACTCAGACTAATTTAAGACAGCTTTTCACATCTCATATGACCTGTAGTCATGAAAGTCATTCTTTACACAGACCCGACACGAACATAAAATGTAAAGATGCATACAAAGTGTACCCAAGTGTTCTTTGGTCCTGCAGATCAGCTAACAACTAGGAAATGGTGCGTTTCATGCTCTGGCAGGTAGGCCGACCACAAAGCTGTCAGCTAGCAGCCTGTTTCACTTCACACCATTAGGTGTGAGCTGTGTGAAGTTAAAAGGCTGCTAACAGACAAGTGCTATCTGATAAGGATACAAGAAGAGGAAATTGATAAATGTGATCAGAAGCAGGTTTCACATTCGCAGAGTCAAGGCCCATAGGGTATAATGGAAAACACTGGATAACAAGTGAGAAAGATATCCCTTGCTAAAAGACAGCCAGCTAAAATAACATGCAGAAGCATACGATGCTATGATTTTGCAGAATTTGACAAATGCCATAGAGCTAATGGGTACAGAGGTCTCACTTTGAGATGCAAAAACCCATCCAACAGTTTCACATAGGAGTTCTACCTCGAACGAGCAAAGTGACATACTAGCTCTAGCCCTCTCACTGTTCCAAACAGCAGATATGACAAACCCAAATGCGCAGGGCCCTCCATGTCACTTGATATATAGCCCAGCACAAGGAGGGGAAAGCGAAAAGATAAGCAAGAACAGCAGACTTTCCAATCCATTTCACATTGCAGAGGATGGGGAGGAGTGCAGAGCAGCAGCAGCATTCGAGTGAGCGAGCGAGACAGCCAGTCCCAGCTAAGCAGAACTTGTCAACCCCAGAAGAAGCCGTTTCATTTGAAGCACACTCTGCTCTAAACGCGAGTGATAGGCGAATGCTTGCTGGGTGCATGGAGACTGATGGCGTATAGTGTAGCATAGCTTTATGAGCGATATAGGTTACCCCATGCGTTTAAACTAAAACCACCACTTGTTCTATTACTTACACATTCAACCATGCTCTTTGCCTATATGGCAATCTTATTCATAGATGTTACGTTATATCTGCTTTTGTTTAGCTTGTTTAATGAGAATGGAAACCCTCAGAAGATAGGTGGTCATATTAGATACATTAACATGATAACTCCTGTGTCAAGTGTATAATTCAGAGAAATGCATCAGAGGGGTATCTCTGAGTCTAAGAACTTTAAAATTCCTGAGGGGATATGTTTAATCATGTTGATGAGCACATGAACCTAGGCACGGTTAGCGCTCAGAGACAGCCTAGGGCAAGTTCTGACATGAATGACTGATGATCAGGGTCTGTTCTTACAGCCTTAAACAAGGTGGAGATAAAGAGGCTTGTGGTCACGCCTAAAAACATAGGCAATCAAGACGAGTCCAAGTATACTGCTCTTTGTACTGACTGAAATAAGGGGTGGGGAGGGGGGGGTGTGCGGGGTCCTTACCAATAATATGTTACAGGAATAGTATCAATATTCATTCAATAATGACAAGAACATAAGAATCAGTAATATAAGACACTATTTGAATTACATAAACAACAACCAGTAATTGTTAATGGTTTTGTTTTTCTTCCCTTGACCAAATCAATGAACTTCTATATTCTACTATAAATTAAATTATGGAGGAAAAAAAAAACATTACTATTAGGCTTTGTTTATACTTCTAAAGTTTACAATAGGCATTGCATGACCACAATGATTGAACAATGTATATCTACACAAATTAAGATACCTAAATGACAACTAGTAAGGGCTGCCAACTTTGTTACAGGAAAATTCTGAGATGGCTTCATGCCAGAAATGTTCATTCGCGTGTAGTCTAAACATGTGGCAAAATTCGTGGTTCTATCATCAAAGGTACAACTGTACCTTTGTTTCACCGATCTGCAGTAGTAAGAGGGCCTCCATCTTCCCTAAATATGGGAGCAGTGCTCCAGATAAGATTTTGAAGTGGGAGTATTTTGCTCCCTATTTTTTAAAGTTGGGAGTAAAATGTTTTTTTTCTTTTTTAGGGAGTAAAAATTGAATTCCAATTCCCAATGGGAGTATTTGATGAGCGAGTAAAAATAGGTTTCAACTGGGAAACGAAAATGTTTTTGTAATAATTAATTATTTGCACCTAGTTATCCATACACATTAAAATATACATGTTTATGTCTTCCAATTAGGCAGTAATAAAAGCAATTTCTTCCTGTGGTACTACATTGCACCGCTGGTTCAAACATATCCATGGAGCACAAAGTCATATGTGTATTTTATGTTTGGGGTATTTTTACCCCTCGTTTTTATTTTTTGGGGGAGTATTTTCCCATTTTTAGGGAGTAAAAGTGGCTGATGCACCCTTATCTGTAGGGCTCCATGGGAATCATTGCTATTGTCAATTGTTAATAATGCAGAGCCTTTCGGATTACGATAGTTGGTCTAAAGAACAGATTCACATGTGGCATGGACACAGATCAGTAATGAATTTGTATCACTGTGTTTTAAACGCTCCAGCACTCCAATTTTTGGTAATTCTTTCTGTTGCCAAGGTGTTGTATGGTTGCAAAAATATTTTACATCAATAGTTAAATTATCTTCAGATATCCTCCTCCAAGCTGATGTTGAGCAAATAAACATCTAGTCCCAAACCGTTGAAGACATGTGGCCTGCTCAATCCACAAACAAACTAGTTCAAACCCTAGTTTAAAAGCTTTTCATGCGTATGTAAGACCTGGCAGGCGCACACAAATCCCAACTATTAACAGAGTCCTCCTTCTGCAAGAGGCGGCACCGCTGGTGTGGGGAAATAACTAAGCACATGTGGGAGTAGTTTGCAGGCCTTCATTTACTTGCGACGGAGCAGAGGCGGCAGAGGCGACCAGAGTTGGAGCCTCAGCGCTCAACTGTCATCCTAAGGCACATTCCATGGTCCGTGTAGGTCTCAAGGGAAAGGGAGACCTTTCACATTGACAACAAGTTGGAACAGAACTTTAATACATTACATAATCTTTAAATTTCACAGGCGGACCTCTCAATATGGATCTTGATCTTCTGGATAGTGTTACATATCACTACCATCATCTTGCAAAACCTCATTGCTGTTCCCTTGTACTTGATTCTCCTCGACAACAGGAGTATCCTTCTCATTCGCTCCATGATCTTCCACCAACTTTTGACATTAACCGCTCATTCCTTCTTCCCCCATGACTATGTTATCCTATTCATGTTCCATCTTTCCCCATTTTCCAAATGCACACACAATCCCCTACACTCAGTCAATCTTTTGGGATTTGAAAATGTTGACAATCCCTCAACTGTTTTCCCGGGTAACTTTATTCTGACCTAATCTCCCTTTTGTATTCAAACCATTTTGTCACATCGTTTTACATCTGTATACATGCAACCATGTTTTTCTTCTACTCTCTCCCATAACCCTCTTTGCATTCCTTCATCCCATTTATATTGTCTTCCTTCAACGCTCACCCATCCTGGATACAACCTATAGCAGGGCAATATTCCTCCCATTAATCTGTTTTGGTTTGATACCATTTCCTGAAAATACAGTATCCTAAATACTCTACTTCCTTTACCCCAAACTTGCATGTTTCACCTTTAAGGGTCCTACCACATATTTACAAAATATCTAAAACCTCCTTTAAAATACAGTTGTGTTCCTCCTCATTCTTACCATAGATCAAATCATCATCTAGAAATGCCTCCGCACCAAGTAACCCCTTGAAAAGATTATGCATAATTCCCTGAAACGCAGAAGAGGTGCTCACCAAAGCATAAGTCATCCTCTTAAATTGATACAAACTATTAGGTGTTACATAAAAACTCAGTTTTTATGTAACTTCTCCTGATGATATACACTCGACATATCCAAGGTGCTGAAAACTCTCGTCTCACCCAATAGCGTTAGCATCTCTTGCAGATTAGGTAGTTGACGAAATCAGCCACCACAAACTTCACATTTCTTAAGTCCACACATAACCTAACCCTTCCATCAGATTTTCTTTTCAAAATCACAGGAGAAAACCATCGAGCACACTCAATGGGTTCAATTATGTAATATTTTACCATTTCCTCTAACAGTAAATCCAAATCTTTCCTCACTGTAATTGGCACCTTGTGCAATGCACCCTCTCAATTTTATCTCATTCTCAAATTTACTGAAAATGCCCAACTCTTTTTTTGAATAATGTTGGATAAGCATCAAGTATTTTTTTTAGTTTTTCCTACTTCTAGGCACAACACTTGTTCATCTTCCCCGGGATGCAACTTCCTCCGTAAATCTCCTTGCTAAGTCCCTCCTAGAATGGGGGCTCCAGATCCTGCCATACACACTTTAGCTTACGTTTTCCTGCCATTGTATTCAATGTCACTGAGAACATACCCTAAAATGTCAATCTTACCACCTCTATAACCTCCTGGATTAACGTCAGGTTTAAACACTTCATACACCCACAAATGTCCTTGAAGTCCTCTAACCCCGAAATGGTCAACTTAGAACATGAATCTGCCATTACTCTCGTCTTGCCTCATCAAATTAAACGGAGCACCACGGTTTTTGACGATCACCCTGTTTCAGACCTCCATTCACCATTAAGGCGTAATCTGCAGCGTCATCCTCAATGCCGATTACATTGCCTTATATGTAATGCACTATGTTCTTATGCCTTTGTGCCCACAATTCTAACAGCCTTTTTCCAAAGCTGAGCAGTCCATGTTATTAACGAGATGGTCTTCCATTCCGCACCTGAAACAAGGTCTCTTGTAACCTCTAGGTGGGTGGACATATGAACTCTGTACATCCCTTCCTCTTTGCATCACCTTCTTAACTGGCCCAATGGCGTACAAGTCATCTTTCTTCTCTCCTTCAAGCACTTTAATGCTAATCTCTGATGCTTCAATACTCCTGGCTATCTCTACTGCAGAAAGTAGATCAGGATTGGATACTATCCAAAGTGGGTCTCTAATTTTCCTCTTCAACGCATTCATCAATATCTGATCCTGCAGCACTTCATCAAGAGTGATTTTCTTCAATTCACACCTTGCCGCCAGACCTCTTAATGCTCCCACGTAGTCATCAATACCTTCTCCAGGCATCTGTTGCCTTGAATAGAAATTTAACAGTTCAAGAACTACATTAGCCTTCACTGCAAATCGGTCTCCTAACCTTGACATCCATACAGTAAATAGATCTTCATCTTCTTCCTCCCAACCTGGAGGCGTTTCATGAGCCTCAAAGCTTCCACTCCTATTGCAGTTTTCAATGACAGTTTCTTTGAAGCTCTTAACTTGTTACCATCTAAAATAGGCCTCAAACAGTTCTCTTCACAATTCCAATTTCATGTTGGGATTTCTTGGAGACTGTAAAAATGTTATAGGCGGGTGTCCAGAGATATTAACATGTCTCCTAGTGTATGTGAGGTATGCCAGGAAAAGCTAGTGATAAACAAAGCGTTTATTTACTATTATGGAACCGGCGCCCTGCACTGCCGCTCACACTCTCGTCTAAGTCTCCCTCTCATCTAACTCTCTGTCGAACCTCTTTTGAACCTAAACATTCCTAACCTCGCAGCAGGCAGGGACGCCGTAGCTAGGAAACGAACAATACAAAGTGAAGGTGGAATACTACATCACCTCCCCCTTTTAAATTTTTTAAAAGAATATGATACAGAACCAATTAACAATAAAGTGCTACAACTACACCATTTCCCCTTTTATGGAAGGAAAAAAAACAAAAAAAAACAAAAAAAAAAATGTACACAACTAAGTATGCAAGAATGGACATTGTATGTCTCTATTTCTCCATGACAGTCTCTAGACCAGAACGGTAACCTTCTTTCTCTAGAGTTGCGCGAAATCTCACATTCAACAACACTTCCGCTTCCATCACTTGTGCTAGCATTTCCTCTCTGAAGTATACTGTCTTCTCCAGAATCATCTTCCTGAGGATTACCTCCCAAGGCTCGGTTGCCAGCTATGGTATCGCAGTTCTCTCTCACACGTACCTCTTTCTCCACATCGCGGGATCCAACATTAGACTCCACATTCAAATTCTCCTCACTACGACTCTGAAATCCTATTTCATTTCTCATCCATTCACTGAAACTTTGATCTTTCCTAAAATGACTCCCTCTACCATGCTCCAACTCCCAATTCCATTTGCTTACTCTGTCAATATTCCATACTGACCCACCACTTACTCTTATAGCTTTTCCGAGAACTTGTAAAACTTTAACCGGTTTGCTGTATTTGGAATCACCCTTTCTAACACTGTGATCTAGTTTTATCCTTACCATATCGCCTGGTGAAATTTCAACCTTACGCTTGTATCCCATTGACATCTTATTCTTGACTTCATGGCATTTATTATGTCTCACTTCCCTGGGTCCTAATGTTCTTTTACAATTTACCCACTCTGGAGTGAGCAGAGTGTTGGGGGCTCTGCCCCTCATCATTTCAAAAGGAGACAACTCCAAACCCCTTTTTTACTGACATTCTTACACTCCACAGTCTTTCCATGAGTGCTTCATCCACAGGCATGTTGTTTCTCAACACCAACTCTACTGTATCCACCACCATCCTGTTACACCTCTCAACTAACCCGTTGGTCTGGGGGTGGTACAAAGCAGAATACTTCCAATTAATCCCAGATTTCGAGGAAAACTCTCTAATTTCCTAGCTTTTAAATTGAACACCATTGTCACTGATAATGGTTTTGGGAAAACCCCCTCTCCTGAAAATTTCTTTAGGAAATTTGATAATTTCTCCTGAATCAACGTTGACAGCTTTCAATTCCACCCAACTTGAGTAATAATCAATCATAAATATCAAAAACCTTTTCTCACCTATTAGTCTTGGATATGGTCCAACAATATCAATACCTAATTTCATCCAGGGAGCCTCTCCTTTATCTATGACAACAGGCTCTGACTTGAAACTTTTACAACTTTTATCACTGTTCTGGCACGGCCAGCAGTTTCTAACAAACCTCTCAATCAACAGATCAATTCCTGGCCACCAGTATGCAGACCGTATATTACTTTTAGTCCCCGTGATACCCGGATTACCTTGATGTGCTTGCTCTATGAGCTCATCATACAACACTTTCGGAGGTATCAACTTACTCCCTCTCATCAAAAATCCTTCTTCCATTGACAACTCATCCTTCACTTCCCAAAACTTCATACATTCGCCATCAACTGCTCTCTTTTCTGGCCAACCCAACATTGTAAACTCTGCATTTTTCTGTAGTGCTACATCATTAGAGATCTCATCCAGCCATTTTTCCTTAGAGGTCACTTCAAGAACAACCGCCACCATCTCTTCATTACCTTCTGACTCTAAATCCATATTCTTTTACGGTAACCTTGACAAGTAATCTGCAACCACATTTCTCTTACCTGGTACATACCTTGTCACAAAATGATAGTCCTGTAATTTGATGCTGAATCTAGCCAATCTAGGTGATGCTTTACACATTCCTTTCACAGTCAAAACCTCAATGAGTGGCTTGTGGTCTGTTTGTATAATAAACCTGTAACCCCATAGATACTTCCTAAAATAGTTTACAGCCCATGAACATGCCAATAGCTCCTTTTCAATCACAGAATACCTGCTTTCTGTGTCTGAAATCGCTCTGGAGGCATAACAAATTGTCTTCTCCTTGCCATCTTCATCAATTTGGGACAACACTGCTCCTAGACCATTTCCACTAGCATCCACTATAACTTTGGTCACCCTGCCAAAAATATATACACCCAATTCTGTGGAATTGCAGATTTGCCTCTTGATGCAATTCACCGCTTCATCACTCCTTACTCCACACAAATTTGGCCTCCTTTTTTAACAGTTTCCTCAATGGTTCTGTTACATTCGCAAACTTCTCAACAAACTTGTTATAATATTCGCAGAGCCCTAGAAATGATCTAAACTCATCCTTATTACTGGGATTGGGAGATTCCCCAATAGCTTTCATAGCATCACTCTTTGGTTTATATCCCTTACCATTAACTGTGTGTCCCAAATAATCAACTTCATTCATGCCAAACTTGCATTTACTCTTTTCAATCTTCAAGCCCACGCTCTCCAACTTCAACAAAAGATCATTTAGCCTCATGTCATGCTCTTCTCGACCCTTGCCAAATACAATGATGTCGTCCTGATATACAAATATCCCCTTTAACCCCTTCAACACATGTTCCATGACCCGTTGAAATACGGCTGCTGCAGACGCCAACCCAAAAGGCATGCGCTTGTATCTGTACAATCCATGAGGGGTAACGAATGCTGTAATGTCTCTACAGTCTTCTGTCAGAGATATTTGATGGTATGCGCTAGAGAGATCCAGAGTAGAAAACACGTTTGCATTACCCATGCGATTCAGCATTTACAATATTATGGGAAGCGGAAATATGTCAACTATGACGTTCTTATTTACATCTCTGAGGTCAACACAAATTCTAACTTTCCCATTTTTCTTCATCACAACCACAATGGGGCTTGCCCACTCCGACGATTCAATCTTTTCTATCACTCCTTCTGCTTCCAACTTCGCCAGTTCTTGTTCAACCTTGTCTGCTATGGCAAAAGGTATAGGTCTGGACTTCACATGTCTGACAGGCACAGCTCCTTCCTTCAAACGAATTCTGTGCGAAAAGTCTTTTAGTAGTCCCATTTTGTTTTGGTGTGTACCGTTCACAATCTTAACTTCTTCTTTCTGCTTGTCACTAGTGTTGACAATCAAGACTTGCTCATTTTCACATGGATCTAATCAGATCCACAGACCAGCTTGATCTCTCCAGCCAATGATGTTAACTCCTTTTTCTGCAACGTAGATCTTCACTTCTGCTCGCCTGTCTTTAAATTCTACAATACTTGAAAACCAGCCAATAATCTTGATTCTTGACCCTTCAAATCCACCAGGGTTTTTTTATATCAGGATCATTTAGTTTGCTCTTAAGACCGCATGTCAATAGATTTTTCCAGGTTTTCTTCATGATAATCGTCCATGGAGAACAGCTGTCTACCTTTACTTTGAGTTTCCAATTGTCAATTATTATGACACAACTCGGACATTTGAATTCTCCCTCAGGAGGTTCACGGATGGTGAATACCCTTTCTTCATCCGATTCTTCTTCCTCATCTTGTATGACAGAAATTCTCTTTTTCCGTCTGCATGTGACAGCAAAGTGGCCCTTAATTCCACAATTCCCACATTTTTGTCCTATTGCAGGACAATGTCTGGCATAAGCAAAATGTCCTAGTCTTCCACAATTATAGCATCTGTCGCCTTCTTTGGATTGTGCGGTATTTGGCTTGGGTTCGGCTTTTACCCAACCTTTCCCTCTGACCTAGTGTCCTTTGTTCTCAACTCCTCTAGATCTATTGTTCTTGACAGCGTTGTTTTCTGCTTGTTCTCTTGTCCTCAGTGTGTTGACCATACCTTGTTCTCCTGAGTCTAGTGAGGATTTGTCATTCTGTTGCTGCATGTTCAGAACAGCCTCCTGTTTTCTAATTTTCATTTCTTTGGCGCACAAATGACTCTGTTCTATTCGTTTGGCAATAGCCATAGTTTCCGGCAAAGATGGATTTCCCACCATCCAAAGTCTGTCTTGAACCAAACTATCCTTTGCGCGTATGATAATCTGATCTCTTATGAGTTCATCCAGGGTGATCCCATTGCCAAAACGACATGTGCGTGAGAACACTCTTAAAGCCGATACATAATCTTCGATAGATTCATGCTCCTTTTGAGTCCTGGTGTAGAAATTATACCCGTTTATAGCTACATTAGTCTCAGGGGTATAATATTTGTCTAGCTGTCTTATGGCTCTTTCGTGTTCATCAGTGTCCCCAGCTTCATCTATCGGCAACTCTGGTAGCTCCCTGTATTTTCTTTGTCCTTCCAACCCCAGAGAGTGAAGCAGTAGTGATTTCTTCTTGTGAGGGGTTAGACCTTCGTGGTCAACTGTTTGAACATAGTTTAGCCAAAATTCCTATCCGTGGGGCGGGTCTCTTCCTTCGTTAATCAGGGTTGCAGTCAGCCCTGCAGCCAATCAGATTAGCTTGAAGCTAAAAAAAAAAACAAACATGGCACAAACCAACGCAGGCTTACGCGTCGATTCGGAGCATTCGCTCTCGCTCCTGTACACGGTATCGTGTACAACAGCACAAACCAACGTGTTAGTCACGTTAGTTCAGAGCATCAGCTCTCTCTCCCCTAAAGCAGCATAAGCCAAGCACAGCGCTGTGCGACGGCTCGGAGCGTCCGCTCAATTACTGTTCTGCGACGCCTTCGTGGGTCCCTCAGGACGCCAGCAATCCTCGTCGCCAAATGAGGTATGCCAGGAAACAAAGGTAGTGATAAACAAAGCGTTTATATACTATTATGGAACGGGCGCCCTGCACTGCCGCTCACACTCTCGTCTAAGTCTCCCTCTCATCTAACTCTCTGTCGAACCTCTTTTGAACCTAAACATTCCTAACCTCGCAGCAGGCAGGGACGCCGTAGCTAGGAAACGAACAATACAAAGTGAAGGTGGAATACTACAGTATGCTCCATTCTTTTCCATATTAGTTAAAGGTATATTCTTCTATTTGTTTTCACGCATCTTCTTTTTTTCCCCTATACACGTAGTTAACTTCTCCTCAACTTCCTCCTTATTCAGTATAACTTAAAGATGCCCAGTAGCTGCTTCAATTCTTTTAATCTGCGACTCTCTCCCTTCAAATATGTTATTTGCCGAGCAAATAATGTTGCAGGAGATCCCTGGTACACGCAGGGTTAATTTCCTCTTCAGATTCACCTCACTGATGAAGAGGGAGAGTTTTGACGTGCAGCGCAACGTGTGAAAACACACAGCCAATTTCCACCACTGACGCATCTTCTCTTCCCAAAGCTCGTCGCCACTAGTGGGTAACTAAATACAGGTGGGAGCAGTTTCCAGATCTTTATTTCTCACAGAGCCGAGTGAGAGAGGCGGCAGAAGCGAACGGAGTCGGAGCCTCCGTGCCCAACTCATCTTAAACATGCTGTGGCTCCCGCAGGTCACAGGGGGAAGGGAGACCTGCGTGAGCCAAGGATGCAACACTTCTCTGCATATTTTCACCACAATTAACGTAAACAAGAAGTCGCAGCATTCAAGTTGGCAGATTTGTCAACATCGTTCTCATGGTATGCTGGCCTCCCCAGCATACAATTCTGCTGTGCGTAAATACCAAACTGAGTAAGATTAAAAACAGCGGACAGAAACCCCAATTATACGTGACAGGGAAGCAGAGGTTTCAAGAGAGGCTGTCCTGTCTTAAAAGAGTGCCTCGTCAGGTTAAAGAGTGGTACTAGAGTACAAGGCAGGAGCACGTCCACAGAGCTCTCGGATAACACAAACCTTAAACTGCACCATCGAAACTGTGCTTGTGTTTATCCAACAATAGCGCAACGAATTTCCCAGGATATAGAGGGCACGGGGGTTTCCTCTAGGCGGGCACTGAACCTACTTTGGGTGGCAAGAAGGTACCACAGAGAAGTAAAGTACCACCTTGAGCACTGTAAATGTTTTGCTTTAAGGTGTTCATGCCAGCAAAGGGGGAGAGGTTCGAGGGGAGGGGGCTCAGAGAGCAGCCTTAAAGAAGAAAAAAAAAAGAAGGTTTTGGGATGAGAAAGTGGGGGTTACCATCTACAGAATGGACACATAGGTTATCAATCTAAAAGGCTGGCCTAGGTGTTGAGCTAGCAACTGCATGCCAATTTGAAACAATCATTGGCAATGAAAATAGTTTGGGCTTTTGGGTAGGCATGGGAAAGGCACTTGCTAGGCAGAGCCATAGCGGTATTACCTGCCCATTGATTGTAGCAGGTGTGAAATAGTCCAAGTACCTGGACATCTGACAGCAGTGCCTGGCAAATGCAGAATACTTCTACTCAAGACAAAACTGTTGGCTTTGCCAATGCTTGTTTTTAACAGGACTTCAATGACGGACACGCATAGTGTTATATAAAATCGTGTTATATAAAGTCGAGTGTATAAAGACAGACTTGGTTTAGACATTTATTACACCAGTAGCAGTTTTACAACTCCAATTAAGCCTTTAACTCTCAGCAGACTGCTTTGAAAAACCACCGACAGGCAGAGGTCACAGTTTGATAGTGAGGCTTGTTTAAAGCAAGCTCAAAGAGTTCCATAGATGAGCTTATGGGTGGGGAGGGGCAGGGACTAGGTGGGAAAGGCCATAGAGATTAGCATGGCCATGGTAAGTCAATGGATGGGCAAATAATCAAACAACACCTTGAAGCTTTGTGTCCCTCCTCATATGCCATTTCTCCCGATCTGTATTCTAATTCAATAGTTGGCTTATGTGTTTCTGCCACCTAACAGGCCAAACTAAAAAGGGCCCACTTCTAAAGCAAAGAAAAGAGGGGAAACCCACTGAACCACGCGTGCCTTTCTAGCTGTGGTATAATCTCCTCCTGCACCTATTCCCTCCTTCGTGCACCCTTGATCAATCAGAAAGCACATCTCTGATCACATGGATATCAGCCAGTCCAACAATGGGTCTTCTGCTTACACCTGTGGATGGCTCAAGAATTAAGTGCTCACCTTAGACTGCATACGTCTGAACCCCAGCAGAACATAATCAGCCGGCCATCATTGAGAGTGATACATTGAGCATCAATATTGGGGAACCGCACCTAAAGTAGAGCTTAGCAGTGGGAGGAATCCTGCACGATGTGCTGAATAAAAATAGGACACAATCAGGCAAAGAATAGGACCATCAAGAACACCCACCTAACCCGTCAGACACTGACTGTACTCCACAGTTCTATTTTGTTCCCATGAGCTTTAACCTACACATGTGGTTTCAAGCTAGCCAATCTACTGTAAATCATCCACCAGTACGCCAACAACATCCAACTAAATTTCAAAGGTTCATGGGCGGAAAAATATACGAAACCTAGGTTGTTGCTTCAAAAAGGGACCCAGAACGGTAGTTTAGTAGTTACCTCAAGTTGAGCTGCACTATCAGGGATGGCACTCTATTAAGAGGGGCACAGGACACCCAGAAAGGGTATGGGTGGTTGTGCCAAAATAAAGTGGACAGATTAGTACACACACAGCAGAAAGGAAAGAGAACGAAGAGTAGGCAAGAGTAGCAAGGAAAAAGGTACAGAATGAATTCCCTCTTGGGGTGTATGCAGATATAGGAAAAGAGAATTCCACGAACCTTAGGAAATACTCTAGCCTTCTGCACAGTTTGCTATAACAGAGGCCCACGCTGTTTGCTCATGGCTTGGAACAGCAGCTATGGGTGTCTGTAATGTAGAAACGAGACAAGGGAAGGGGCAGAGGTTGACTGATGGGAACCAACAGACAAGCTCTATACAAAAGGGTCCACAAACAGTACAAGAGAAGATACACAGACAAATCCAGGAAAAGGAGGTTGATAGCAAACTAGCAGAAGGAAATGAAAGGAAAGTCGTTTAACAGGATTGGATAGCAGAGGACAGTAAGGAACAAGGTTGAGAGCTCAGAGGAGCAGGAAAGCAATGAGCAAGCCCACAGGAGCAGGGCTGTAAAGGTAGAAAGCCCAGAGGGAAAGGGCTTAGGGCAGCAGAGTAAAGCAAGCTGCACGGCAAGGAACCCAGAAGGGCCGGGCAGCAAAGAGTGAGCCCTGAGGGGCAGGCCGCTGACCGTAGAAGGTTGCAGAGGACTGTAGAGGGCTGCTAGGCCGAGAACCCAGCGGAAAAAGGTAGGTAGTAGGCAGCGGAGCGTGATAAGCTGCAAAGTAGGAACCCCAGAGGACAAGGGCTGTAGGCAGCCGGAGTGAGGCAGGCTGCAGAGCAGGGAGCCCAGAGGACAAGGGCTGTAGGCAGCCGGAGTGAGGCAGGCTGCAGGGCAGGGAGCCCAGAGGACAAGGGCTGTAGGCAGCCGGAGGGAGGCAGGCTGCAGAGCAGGGAGCCCAGATGACAAGGGCTGTAGGCAGCCGGAGGGAGGCAGGCTGCAGAGCAGGGAGCCCAGATGACAAGGGCTGTAGGCAGCCAGAGTGAGGCAGGCTGCAGAGCAGGGAGCCCAGAGGACAAGGGCTGAGGCTGGAAAGCAGCAGAGCGTGATCGGCTGCAATGTAGAGAGCCCGGCAGGGCAAGGGCGGAGGCTGGAAGGCAGCAGAGCGTGATCGGCTGCAATGTGGAGAGCCCGGCAGGGCAAGGGCGGAGGCTGGAAGGCAGCAGAGCGTGATCAGCTGCAAGGCAGGAGCCTGGAAGAGCAGGGCTGAGGCAGGGAGCCCAAAAGGCTAGGGCTGTAGGCAGCAGGTTGTAGCAGACTGCAAGGCAGGACACCCAGAGGAGCAGGGCTGAGGCAGGGAGCCCAAAAGGCTAGGGCTGTAGGCAGCAGGTTGTAGCAGACTGCAAGGCAGGACGCCCAGAGGAGCAGGGCTGAGGCAGGGAGCCCAAAAGACTAGGGCTGTAGGCAGCAGGGTGTATCAGACTGCAAGGCAGGAGCCCACCAGGGCACTGGAACAAAAAGCAGGTGAAAGCAGGAAACAGCATACAAAGATGTAGCTCAAAGCAAAAAGGTGCCGGAAGGACTCTCAATGCAAGAGAGTGAGCTCTCGCAGGCAGCAGCCTTTATACTGCCCAGCCCAGCACAGAGGCAGGCTAATTGGTTGCACCTGGCTCAGCACACCTGCAGACAATCGGCCACCTCCCTCTCTGTTCCTGAGCTGGTGGAAGCAGAGCAAATCCCTAGGGCTTCTGGGGATTGTAGTTCTGATGAAGAAAAATAGGAATAGCCAGGAATAGATGGTTATAGCCAAGTGCATTATGGCAAGTGTAGTTTTCTGGGAAAAATAAAAAAGCACCAAAGTCTTGCAAATGGGAAATAAAGTCCAAATAGTGAATAGCGGTTGATCCAAGAGTTTTCTGTAGATAAATGAATAACAATTTGTCCATATTGATCGCCAATGTATGCGCCCGTGGCGCAGGCATGACATGCACCAAGACTGAACTGCTCTCCCAGGGCTACTGCTCTCCCAGGGCTACAGTCCTGGCTCATCATCACAAACTTGCAATGATTAGCGAATCGCATGCGAGAAAACATTCAAGCATCCAGAACGTATTCTACCAATTATCTGGCACCTTCAACTCCTCAAAGCACGGGGTTTAACGCGCAGACGCAAACACCACCCTTGAGTGGCAACACAGTCACTATTAAAAGCAGCCTTCCGGGCAGCGTACTTGCTCATAAAACGTTCAGTCACTCCCAGCCAGGATCAGAACTCATGACATTTCTACCAACAAGAAAAACAAATAACGTTCTGCTTTGTCAAATATAAAAACATAAAAAAGGAGGTTAGCAACTTCGGGTGGACCACCACAACAGTGAGCAGCCTACCCAGACTGGGCAATAACGGTAAAGCACTGCAGACCAAGACTCCCAGAACTACACTTGCGAAACTCCGTCTCTATTTAATGTTCCAACGACGGCACAATTATTACCACATTCTGTTCTCGAGCTACATACCACCCGCCTCAAGATCAGCTGCACATTTCTAACTTTTGGCTAGCTTCCCACATACAAACTCACCTCCAGCTAGCCACACACTGGCATAACCAAACAGACTTGGTCCTTCCACCGAGAGCTTGCTTGCATTCCAAACAGGGTGCTCTGCTCCCAATACACAAACCACCATGATCCCTTTTCCTTCAATGAGGGACAAGGCCCGGTTTCTAAACCCCCCCCCCA